>NC_083692.1:1345000-2028333 GCF_033118175.1 Dama dama | reverse complement strand
AGCATCTTTAGAAAATGGAAGAATGTCACACGTGACCCTGAGAGTCCTGAGACGCCGGCTCCGCGGCAGCAGGGCCGCTGGAGCCAGAGCTGCTGGCTCACCGCGGTCCCCGCTCACACTGCCAGCTTCTGCCTTCCCCACCCCATGCCCCGGCTTCTGTGCCCGCTCCCCATAGACACTGCAGATCGCTGCTGCTCCTGCTCTTGATAACGGTGGTTCTCTTCTATTGAGAGCCTGTGAGTGTGTGTACGTGTGTGTGTTCATGCACGCACATGCCAGGCACACAGGTATGCCAGCTTTCTCTTAATTTCAGTTAATCTCCTCCTCTTTCATCTGAGGATGACAGCTGAACAAAACCAAACGTACCTTTCTCCTGAACAGATTTTGCAGCCTTTCCAGGCGATCTGCCAAATTGCTAGATGGTATTTGCATTAAAAATTTTTTTTCAGTGCATTTTCTTATTTTGGTTTTAAGGATTTCCCAGCCTGCCTTAAGGCGATATTTCCTTCATGCCACAGTTTATAGCTTGCACAGAGTTTCTTGAACCCACGTGAATTCATTTTATTCTTCCAGCAGCTGCGTGAAGTCAGGTAACTGGGGTCTCCTTCCTGCGCTCCCTTGGAGAAACAACTAGCCAAGAAGCTAAATGACTTCCCTTGGTCCTGCGGTGATTTTGAAGAAATCTGGGCACAGTTCTCTGGAACCCTAAGCTGAGTCCTTTGTGTGGACTCATGAAAAGCATAGCCGTTAGGCTCTGATCTCCATCGAGTACGTGTCTGACTGCTGTTTTGGCCACTCAATAGCCATGAGTCTTTGGACAAATTGCTCAATCTACCTGTGCTTTCTTTTCTGTACAATGATAATAACCCTTATCCAGGGAGTGTTGTGTGGATTAAATGTGGTAATACATGTAAAGTATTTAGAACAATGCCTGGCACACAGTAAGCTTTCAGTAAGTATTGTGTGTGTGTATGTGCTCAATCATGGCCGACTCTTTGTGACCCCACGAACTGTAGCCCACAAGGCTCCTCTGTCCATGGGATTCTCCAGGCAAGAGTACTGGAGTGGGTTGTATCCCCTTCTCCAGGGGGTCTTCCAGGCCCAGGGATCGAACCTGCGTCTCCTGAGGCTCCTGTATTGCAGGCAGATTCTTTACCTGCTAAACCATCAGGGAAGCCCCCAATAAGTGTCACTATCAGTACAAAATGATCACTGTCTGTTCCTTTGGGAAATGCTCCATATTATTTGGGGTACAGGCCCTGAACCTCTGTGGTCTTAGAGTTCAACCGTCATGATGTATACGTCCCTCAAGTCAGAGTTAAGGAACAACTTGGCTTGATAAAAGGAAGTGTGAATCAACATTCCATTCTCATTACTGCAAGTAATTGAGATTGGACAGGTCAAGGAAGCAAAGGCCGGTTGTCTCAGGGGAGCTTACTCCAGGGCCAGAGAAGGTGCTATGATGAGTTTTGCCTAAGGGATGAAGAAGGAAATTTGTATCTGTTAAGGGCCTACTGTGTGCCAGGCACCTACGAGGAGCAGAAGTTGGAACAGTAAACAATAAGGCAGCTACTGGAGTTTACAACCTAACAGAACTATTCAGGGCTTCCCCGGTGGCTCAGCTGGTAAAGAATCCACCCACGATGCGGGAGACCTAGGTTCGATCCCTGGGTTGGGAAGATCCCCTGGAGAAGGGAAAAGCTACCCACTCCAGTATTCTGGCCTGGAGAATTCCATGGACTGTATAGTCCATGGGGTCACAAACAGATGGACATAGCTGAGCGACTCTCACTAAACATTGTGTTTAATCCTTGCAAGCTCTGCAAAGGATTAATATAAAGGATTTATACTTCATAGACAAAAATGTTGAACTCAGAGAGGGAAATAGTAAAGACCCACATCTGTCTGAGTCCAAAAATCCTGCTTTTCCATCATTACTCTGTTTGCCGCCAGGCCCTTTCTTGTTGAAGAGCATCTGGTTTACACGGAAGAGACCTTGATCCCCCTGCTAAACACCTGAACCGATGACTGTTGTTACTTCAGGGGTCAGCTTGTTTGACCATGGTGGTTATCGTCTGTGTCTAGCCTGCATCACTCTCTAACCACTCATCCCCTTATCCCTCCACCCAGCCGAACCCCACTCCTAGGACGTTTCTGCCGTGCTCCTTCCCGGGGTGCTGACTGCTGCCGGTGGAATTGCTCAGTCATGACTTTCTGGGCCATCGCCTCCCTGGGGCTCAAGGAAACCCTTCTAGATATCCCTAGGTCCTTCCCTGTCCGTTGCCACTGGCATCTCCTCCTGACTGTTCCTCTTTCATTAACCCTTCTCCTTTTTAGGATTTGTTTATTGTGTATTTATTTGGCTGGTGCCAGGCAGGTCTTAGCCACAGTGCTCGGGATCCTTGGGGTCTTGGGTCGTTGCAGTGTGGTAGATCAGCTGCAGCACGCGGGCTCTAGTTCCCTGGCCAGGGATCAAACCCAGGCCCCCTGCACCGGCAGCTTTGATCCTTAGCCCCTGGACCACCAGGGAAGCCCCCCATCAATGCTTCTTCTTTTTCAAAATAATCTTTTACATTTATTTATTTATTCATTTTTTGGTTGTTCTGGGTCTTTGTTGCCGCTCAGGCTTTTCTCTAGTTTCGGCAAGGGGGAGTACTCTCCAGCTGTGGTGTGAGGGCTTTTCATTGAGGCGGCTTCTCTGATTGTGGAGCACAGGCTCTGGGGCGCTCAGGCTTCAGTGGCCACAGCGTGTGGCCTGGTAGTCATGGCTCCTGGGCCCCAGGTCACAGGCTCAGTAGTCATGACCCATGGATGGACTCGGCTGCCGCGAGCACGCAGGCGCCTCCCAACCCAGGGGTCGATCCTGAGTCTGCTGCACTGGTAGGCAGATTCTTCACCGCTGAGTCACCAGGGCAGCCCCCCAACCCTTCTGAACTTCCCTTTCTCTGTCATTGCCATTGACGGAGAACCCATCTTGTCCATTGATAAAACTGAACAGAATTAAGGTCCCAAGAAACTCTCTCAAAGTCCTGCTGCTCAACCACCAGTGCATCTCCTGCTCTTCCTCTCCTCCCCCGGTGCCAAGTGAAGGCCGTACCCCGGCCCACGGCTGCTTCCCCTTGTGCCCTGGAGCCTCCAGTCGTTTCTCTCCCATCCTCAGCCTCTTCTCCACCCAGACTTCTCATCAGTACGTGTTCAGTCCCTCCAACCTGAAAAATACCCCGTTCTTGATGCCAGATTTCTAACCTCCCTCTTCAGTCTCCCTTTCTCTCTCCCGTCGTGGCCAACCTTCTTGAAAGAATCATCTGTGCTGCCTGGCTGGCTAGTCAGCCCTCCATCACCCATTGCAATCTGCCTTCTCTTCTCAGGATCGGTGCCCAGACTGAAGTCACTAGAGACAGCCGTACTCCAGGTCCGGACAGCGCTTTTCCTCCCTGCTCTGACGCCCTCTTTTTGGGAGCAGAGGTGTGTCCGAGGCGGGACTGCAGCACCCCAAGTGGCTGGCACATGGGGAGTGAACGTGGAGAGGAGCCGGGAAGGTAGACAAGACGTGGATTGGGAAGGGTGCTGTGATGAACTGAAGGAGTGTGAACTTCATCCAGGAGTTTGGGGGGAGGCTCTGAGCAGGGCCCCCTGGGTCATCCTGCCAGGGCCATCTGCTCAGAACCTCCCCCTGCTCCTCAGCGCTCCCTAAACGCTGGGACCGAGAGTGGCTGCGGTGCCCCTGCTCCCTCCCGCCTGGGGCTAATCTCCAGCTGCCAAATCTCAGGTCGGCGGCACCTGCAGACCATAGCTGCCTGGTCCTCTTTTCACAGTGTCACGGACCTCTCTCCACACTAGCGGTTCCGAGGCTTAAGGGTGTTGCCAGCACACAGAAGGTGCTCTATAAATGGCCAAAGAAACCCATCTTTTCTGTTGTTGCTGTTAATTAATGAATTCATTTATGGCTGCATCCCGTCGTAGCCGTGGCTCTCCGGATCTTCTGTGGCGGCGAGCAGGCTTCTTTCTCGGTGAGGCCCCTGGACTCAGCCGCTGTGACTGGTTACCCCGAGGCATGGGACTCTCACTTCCCCATTCAGGGAGCAAACCCACACCCCCTGCACTGGCAGCAGCTTCCCAACTGCTGGACCATCGGGGAAGTCCCAACCCACCATTTTGTCAGAAACTTTTAACTCTTACTCGCGAAGCCCAATGCATTAAGTGAAGGTGCCTTGTAACAACTCTTCCGGGTGTGTCTGATTTTTAAATAGAAGCATCGTTTGGCTTTAATAATCAGACGTTCGGAAACCGCACATCCAGCTGATGCAGGACACGACAGTATCCCTGACTGACACACTACGGGGGTCAAGCAGAGGGACGCGCCACGGGCCCTCCTCCCAGCTGCTTCCTCTTGACTCCGGGGTCCCGCGCTCGCGTGTGATTGCATTTGGCTCTGGGTTCACATACAGCGGGACTCAAGGCCCAAGGTAGGGACTGGGATCCCGGTGCGGGTAGCTGCGTATTGATTTGAGGTGGATTCGAGTTTCTGCCAACAGCCCTGCTTTCCTCAGCCGGGAGCACCTGAGGCTGGACAAAGTGCTGCCGGAAGGCGAGGGAGGTTGGCCAGGGAACCTGCCGTGTCCCAGAAGGGCTGGTTGTAACTCACTGATGCTGTGGTTGAGCAGAAGCAAAGCTTCATGTTTTGCAGAAGATGGCCTTGTTTGTTACGAATACAGTGCAATGTTACTTACTGTACTTGAAATGTGCTTGCTTCCAAATACACTCTCTGCAATGCCGAGCCTCTCTGTGGTCTCTGGTCATCCGCTGAGTGTGTCCAGTGAGGCGACTGGCTGTCTGTCCAACTCTGTGGGCCGAGGCAGGTCCAGTGGCCCAGACCCCGAGAGCCAGACCCGGAGAGGCCTTAGCCTGTCACCACCAGGACCTCTCCCGCTTCTGCTCCGAGCCTGGTCTCCTCTGTGGCTCAGAACCTCTGTTGGGACCCGATACCTGACAGAGTGTGCGTGTCGGGACCCGGGAGGTTTGCAAGTGACAACTCCAACTCAGACTGACTTCTGCAAAAAAGAGATGAATGTACTAACTCAGAAGTCTGGAGGGAGATCTGTATTTATTTATTTATTTATTTATTTGGATCTGTATTTAAACATGGCTCTTTGTAGGTCCAAAGCAGACATCCTCGAGGCCCGTCTCTCCCTTATATCCCTATGTCTGCTTCCTTCTCTGTTGGCTCTTTTACGAGCCAGCTCTCTCCTGGGACTGTCTTAGTCTGTTGGATCCACTAAAACAAAAATAGCACAGACGAGGTGGCTTAAACAGTAAACATTTACTTCTCACAGTTCTGGAGACGGGGAAGTCCAAGATCAAGGCGCTGGCAGATTTGGTGTCTGATGAGTCTCAGTTTGTAAATGGCTGTCTTATCGCTATGTCCTCACATGATGGAAGGGGAAGGAGAGTTCTCTAGGGTCTTATCAGGGCGCTGACTGATTCATGAGGCCTCCACTCTCATGCCCAAATCACCTCCCTGAGGCCCTGCCTTCTCAGAGCAACATATTAGGGTTAGGATTTCAATATATGAATTTGGGGGACACAGAAACATTCAGTCCATTGCAGTGACCGCCCTCAAACCAAACACTCTGATCATGGCGTTGGGGTGTTTTGGTTGGTCACCTAGGTCTGAGATGGTGATTGACAGCCCCACCAAGTCAGAGACAGTCTCAAACGTGTCTGGGCTCGTGTTAGTCTCTTCCAGCTGCTACGACAATTCACCACAAGACGGGGTGGCTAAAAACAACAGAAATGTATCCTCTCACAGTCCTGAAGGGCAGAAGCTCCAAATCAAGGCACCAGCAGGGCCGCAGTCCTCCTGAAGCTTCAGGGCGTAATCCCTCCCCTCCTCTTCCAGCTCCTTTGCTGTTCTTTCCTCCCTAGGTCGTGTCTGACTCTCTTGTGACCCCTGGACTGTAGCCCTCCAGGCTCCTCTGTCCACGGGATTCTCCAGGAAAGAATCCTGGAGTGGGTTGCCCTTCTGTCCTCCAGGGGACCTCCCGACCCAGGGGCAGACTGGCATCTCCTGCCCTGGAGGAGGGTTCTTTACCACTGAGCCGCCTGGGGGGCCCTCCCTTTCGGCTCCAGGCCATCCTTGGCTTCCAGCTGCATCACTCCAGTCCCTGCCTCCATCTCCACATGACCATCCCTTCTGTGATTCTCCTGTTCTGTCTCTTTTGCCTCCTCTTATAAGGACACCTGTCATTGGATTCAGGACCCAGTGGATTAATCCATAATGATCTCATCTTGAGATCCTTTGCTTAATTACATCTGTAAAGATCCTTTTTCCAAATAGGATCACATTTGCAAGTACTGGTTGTTAGGACTTGAACAATCTTTGGAGAGGAGTAGAGGCATAATTCCCTGGAGGAGGGCATGCAATCCACTCCGGCATTCTTGCCTGGAGGATTCCATGGACAGAGGAGCCTGGCAGGCCACAGTCCTCACAGAGGACTCATAGAGTCACGGGGCCTCACAGAGTCGGGCGTGCCTGAGAGAGTAGGCACACACACGCAGAGGCATGATCCAGCCCGTTACAGGGCAGAAGGAGTAACAGATGTCCACTCGGCTCCGCTCCTTGACTTGCCAGCATCCATCCACACCCTCTTCCCATGCAAGCAATGTCAGAAATGCACCCCACCCCGTGCCCATCGTGGAGCCTAGCCAGCAATCTTCTGGATCAGGTCTGAGTGCTGCTCTTCACAGTCTGTTAACTGACAGCTAAAGGATCATTTTAAACACCCCTGGCATTTAATAGCAGAGGAAAGTAAGATACCTGGAATAAAAACCACCTGCTTTTAGTAAAGGGGAGAAGGGGACCCGGCACCCTGCAGTCAGTCCCCTGACGCCCTGCAGAAGAGAACCGGCAGGGAGCCACAGCGTATCTCCGGAAGGATGAGCTCCTCCATCCCCCAGGGCCGCCTGGGGCTCCGTCGCCGGGAGACTCCCCCGCGTCCATGGCCCTCCGTGGCGCATCAGAGAGAATGTCCTTTCTGGAAACTGTAGACTCTAGCAGGCCACTCACTGTCTGAGGACGTCAGTCCAGAAGTCTGGGTCTGGCCCCGGCAGTTGAGCAATCCTGTGCCGCAGTTTGCAAGACTGAGATGTCTCTGGCAGTATGACTCTCTAAGCTTTTAGATAATCGCTGGGAAGTTAGTGTCCTAATGATTTCATGAGCTGCCACCCAGAGCCAGAACCCAGACGGGCCGCCCTCTGGAATCGGGACCCTGACCTCACCACGTCCGTCTCCTGACAGCCGTCTCTGTGCCCTGCCCCCTCCCAGCTTTCCTTCCAACTTGGTCCGCTCGGCCTCTGCCCTGGACACACTGGGCTGGGCTGGGGAAGCCCCCTGCCCTCAGGCTGGGCCGCTGGGGCCCAAGGCGCTTCCCATGGGCAGGGAGTGCCCGCAGGGCTGCTGGAGGGAGAAGCCCCCCAGGGCTCCTCTCCCATCCCCCTCTGCGTTTTCCTTCTCCAGCCTGTACTTGCACCAGCCTCAGCCTAGGGCAGGAACCTGACTGTTGCAATCCTAAAAGAAATTATTTTCTGACCCTCAGCTCAGTTGAATTACTGGCCCCAAGCAGAAAGAGGCCTTGGTTTCCCTTTCCCCACTTTCAGAAAGGCCCAGCTGAGGCTCAGCGTATCTTTTCTTACAGAACCTCACTGAAGGCTGAAGAAATGGCCAACACACTCCTGTAACCTGACTTTAAGAAAAGGAAGAAAACAGGCCCTCTAAACTTCCAACCTCACCAGATTCACCTGGAGAGAGTTTGTCGATTTTGCTCCACTTTACAGATGCAGCTGACGTCCTGGTCAGGGGGAGGCTTCACACTGCCCTGCCTTCCACTTCAATACAGCCAATTTCCAAAATCCTGCTCCTGGTACAAAATTCTATGCTACTTAGGACCCATTTGATTGTGCTTGGATCTGCAACTGTCTACTTAATGGGAATCAGGAACAGCGGAGATGCAGGCTCTCAGTGAGGCCTTTGTCTCTCTCTTCCTCCCCTCTCTTTGCCCTTCTGTGATTCTCTAGTCCCCCTTTTGGGCTTCCCTGGTATCTCAGATGGTGAAGAATCTGCCTGCAAGGCAGGAGACCCCAGTTTGATTCCTGGGACTGGAAGATCCCCTGGAGAAGGGAACGGCAACCCAGTCCAGTATTCTTGTCTGGAGAATCTCACGGACTGAGGAGCCTGGTGGGCTACAGACCAAGGGGTCACAGAGTTGGACGCTACTGAGCAACTGAGCACTGTCCTCCTTTCTGCTTTGCTCTCTGCAGAGCTCTGTTTTCAAGCTGATTTTCACAGGGGCCTAGGCTGACCATGCGTCCATTCACGTGTAGTAGAACCACTTCTTTCTTGGTTGTTCCAACAGAAGGGCAGGAATGGCTCTGATTGGGGCTGGCTTGCGACCTCTGCTAATCCCTGTAATTAGCTGCTGAGGCCAGACAAGTAGAAATACTCTAATTAGCTGGCGGGAGTCCCAGTTAATTGTGTGTGCCTGAGGCCCACAGTTGATGTGACTGGTGATGTCACAGGAATGACAGCCCCTCCAAGATGGGGGAAGGGCTACCTCCAAGGTAGTTTCTGAAAGGCAGAAAGTTCTGGGGAGACAAAAATCAGTGTTGAGGGGGAGGTCTCTGCACAGGCTCTTGATTTGCACTTTCCTGTTAGGACCTCGCAGCCTGCTTCGCCTTTGCCTTCAGCCTCGGGGGATTCAACCCTTGTTCTCATTTTGACCCATTCTTAGCCATCATAGAGAAGTTTTTATCCTTTCTTTTGATTTTTTAAAAATAGTGAAATAAATCACATAAACCGTATGGTCAGCTTAAGAATAGAAAAATGAACACCTGCATCCTCACCACGGAAGGTAAGATGTAGAACCCTGTCGGTTTCTTAGAAACCTCTGAACGCTCCTCCCCGGTCACGTGTCCTCTGTCAGAGGGAAGCTACAGAGTTCTGTGTTCATCATCCCAGGCTTTTCTTTAGAGTTTTTCTGCAAACACACACACACTCACATGCACACACACAAACACAATTAAATCTCTAAGCAGTGTAGTGTTTGATTTGGCAGAATACAGATACCTATTTTTAATGCTATATTTAAGAATATAATATATATTCTTCTGTGGCTTCTTTTATTTAACATTATACTTTTGAGATTCAGTTCTGTTGATGCAAGTAGCTGCAATTCACTCTTCACTGCTATGTAACCATCCAGTATATTATTAGCCCATGTTGCATGCATTTATTCTACTCTTCAGAGTACATACCTGAGTGGAATCTATGTTCAAACGTGCTCACATCCTCTGCTCTACTCCAGCTCTACTGGATATTGCTAATTATCTTCCCAAAGTCATTATAACCATCTACATTTCCACTAGCAATTGATGATAGTGTTTTGGTTGATCTCGTTCTTGTCAGCTTTAATTTTTGTCATTCCAATAGGTATGGTCTGCATCTCATTACAGTTATAATTTGCATTTATTTGATAACTATTGAAGAATCTTCTCATGTTTACGGACCTGTTTTTTTTTTTAACCTCTACTGTGAAATGCCTGTTTAGGTCTTTCCCTCTATTTTCTAATGAGCTATTGGTATTTTTCTGTTGATATATAAGAACTACTTATATAGTCTGAATTACAACCCTGTATTAGTTTTTTTTTTAATAAGGATCATCTGCTTTTTCAAAAATTGATTTATTTTTATCTGTGCTGGGCCTTCGTTGGTGCACCCAGCCTTTCTCTAGCTGCGGTGAGCAGGCTTCTCACTGCGGGAACTTCTCTCATCGTGGAGAACGGGCTCCAGGCGTGCGGGCTTCAGAAGCTGCGTCTCACGGGCTCAGTAGCTGTGGCCCATGGGCTTCCTTGCTCCTCAGCAGGAGTGATCTTCCCACACCAGGGATCAGACCCATGTCCCCAGCACTGGCTGTGGGATTCTTTCCCTCTGTACCAGGGAAGTCCCACAACGTGGTTTTCAGATACTCAGATGTTTACTTGCAATTTGGGATTGTCTCTGCATTTATGATGACTTTTCAATGGAAGTTTTTAATTTTCTTGTCAAATGTACCTTGTCAAAGAAAATTTTCCCAACTTGAGGTCATAAAAATAATTCTTTTTTATGTGTTCTAAAAATTTTCTCATTTTGTCCTTTATATTTAATTTATATTTAATTTTTCGTGTTTAAGCATTTAGTCTACCTGGATTTGATTCCTGTGACTGTTGTAGGATGATTGACTTCCATTTTTATTTCTCCCCTCACTTACCTGCAGCATCTTCTGTCAGATAGCAAGCTCTAATACGAGTGTTTCCCCCTGCTGAACTGAACTCCTGTTTCCTTTAATCCATTGCAGATCAGTATTTTTGTAGATATAATAAAAATTAATTACTAAAAGATAAAATTTAAAATATGCATAAAATAAAGGCCTCAGTTATTTATTACTACATTCAATAGGCATGAACTCACTTTGTAAGATTGCTATGAAAGTTTCTAAATGCTTGCTCTCCATCTCTGTGCTGACCGTGGGCCTGTGACAAGGAGTTCCGAGAGGGAGACCAGTGTGCAGACCAGGCCTGAGCGTGCTGTCAGAGGGCTTCCCCCACGGCCCATCGGTGAAGAGTCCAGGAGACACGGGAGGCCTAGGTTCGTTAGGAAGATCCCATGGAGAAGGAAATGGCAACCCACTCCAGTATTCTTGCCTGGATCTCCATGGACAGAAGAGCCTGGCGGGCTACAGTCCATGTGGTTACAAAAGAGTCAGACATGACTGAGCGTACACACACACAGTCTGTACTACCTTACTGATAAGTTTGTTTATTCCTGCTCTACCATCACTCAATCTTTTTTATTGTGGTCAAATATACATAACATAAAATTTACCATCTTAACTATGTTTAAGAGTACACTTCAGTGGCATTAAGTACATTCACATTGTTGCATAACCATCGCCACCATCCATCTTCAGAACTTTTTCAGCATCCCAAGTGAAACCCTGTCCTTTTAAATAATAACACCTCATTCTTCCCTCCCTCTAGACCCTACAAACCACTATTCTACTTTAAATAAAATTTTTAAGTATTTATTATTTATTTAGCTATGTCGGGTCTTAGTTGTGACATGCGGGGTCTTTCATCTCCATTGCAGCACACAGGTTTCTTTTTAGTTGCGGCATGCGGAATCTGTAGTTGCAGCATGTGGTATCTAGTTCCCTGACCCAGGGGTTCAACCTGGGCCCTCTTCACTGGGAGCACAGATTCTTAGCCACCCGACCATCAGGGGACTCCGCGCACCATTCTACTTCTGCCTTTACAGATTTGACTATTCCAGGTACTTCATATAAGTGGTATCATTACATCGTATTTCTCCTTTTGTGTCTGGCTTATTGCACTTGGCATAATGTCTTCAAGGTTCACTTATATTGCAGCACCTATGAGAATTTCTTTTTAAAGCTCAATAATGTTACATTATATGCATGAGTAGTCACTCAGTTGTCTCCAACTCTTTGTTATCCTTTGGACTGGAGTCCACCAGACTCCTCTATCCATGGGATTTTCCAGGCGAGGATATTGGAGTGGATTGCCATTTTCCTCTGCCAAGGGATCTTCCCGACCCGGGGATCAAACTCATGTCTCCTGCGTCTTACACTGCAGGCAGATTCTTCACCTGCTGAGCCCTTGGGGAAGCATCATGTGTGCACCACATATTTCTTACTCAGGAAGTGAAGAGCAACTAAACAGCCTCTTGATGAAGGTGAAAGAGGAGAGTGAAAAGGCTGGCTTAAAACTCAGTATTCAAAAAACTAAGATCATGGCATCCAGTCCCATCACCTTATGGCAAATAGATGGAAAAAAAGTGGAAACAGCGGCAGATGTTATTTTTTTGAGTTCCAAAATCATTGTGGATGGTAACTGCAGTCACAAAATTACTCCTTGGAAGAAAAGCTATGACAAACCTAGACAGCATATTAAAAAAGTAGAGATATCACTTTGCCAGCTAAGGTCCATATAGTTAAAGCTATGGTTTTTCCAGTAGTCATGTATGGATGTGAGAGTTGAATCATAAAGAAGGCTGATCTCTGAAGAATTGATGCTTTTGAATTGTGGTGCTGGAGAAGACTCTTGGGAGTCCCTTGGTCAGCAAGATCAAGTCAGTCAATCCTAAAATAAATCAACCCTGAATAGTCTTTGGAAGGACTGATGCTGAAGCTGAAGCTCCAGTACTTTGGCCTCCTGATGCAAAGAGCCAACTCATAGAAAAAGACCCTGATGCTAGGAAAGATTGAAGGCAGGAGGAGCAGAGGGTGACAGAGGATGAGATGGTTGGATGGCATCACTGACTCAATGGACATGAGTATGAGTGAGCTGTGGGAGATAGTGAAGGACAGGGAAGCCTGGGGTGCTACAGTCCAAGGGGTTGCAAAGAGTCAGACACCACTTAGTGACTGAACAACATCATCATCAATTGATAGACGTTTGGTTTGCTTCCACCTTTTGGCTATTGTGAGTAAAGTTGCTGTAAACATAGGTCCACAAATATCAGTTTGAGTTTCTGCTTTTCATTTTCTTGGGGAATATAGTCAGTAGTTCAATGTCTAATTTTTTGAGA
Organism: Dama dama; assembly: GCF_033118175.1. Classification (NCBI taxonomy): domain Eukaryota; kingdom Metazoa; phylum Chordata; class Mammalia; order Artiodactyla; family Cervidae; genus Dama; species Dama dama. The sequence continues at coordinate 2,015,693 of NC_083692.1, read as the reverse complement.
AACTATTATACTCTTTTCACAGAAGTTACACCATTTTACATTCCCACCAGCAAGGAACATGGGTTCCAGTTTCTCCATGTCTTTGTCAATGCTTATTATTTTCTGGTGTTTTCTTTTTTAAAAAATAATAGCCATCCTATTAGGTATGAAGTGTTGTCTCACTGTGGTTTTATTTGCATTGCTGTAATGATCAGTGATATTGAGTATCTTTTCATGTACTCACTACCATTTGTGTATCTTCTTTGGGGAAGTGTCTATTCAAGTCATTTGCCCATTTTTTAATTGGACTTTTTGGTTGTTGTTGTTGTTGGGTTTTAGGAGTTTGCCCAATCTTAGTTACTATGGTAGTAGAATATGTTTTGATATCTGGGAAAGGAAATGTGCGCGCGCGCGCACACACACACACACACACACACACACACACACACTTGTCTGTTGTTCTTCTTTAAATGTGACTTGGCGTTTCTTGGATCTTTGCTCTTCCAAATAATCAGCTTGTTGAGTTTCTTTTTAAAAAATCTTGTTAGGATTCTGATTGGAATTGCCTAGAATATGTACATCAGTTTGGCGAGAGATAATGTATTCAGGATCAAATCTTCCTTTCATGAACATCTGTTTGTCTTTTTATAAAAACTTACAGTAAAGTTTTTCCCTGGAAAAGACTTTCACATGTTTTGTTGGATTACTCCTGGATATCTGATATTTATTCACGCTATTATGGGCTTCCCCGGTGGCTCAGCTGGTAAAGAATCCGTCTGCAGTGCGGGGGACCCCGGTTTGATTCCTGGGTCAGACAGTTCCCCTGGAGACGGGATGGGCTACCCACTCCAGTATTCTTGGGCTTCCCTGGTAGCTCAGATGGTAAAGAATCCGTCTGCAATGTGGGAGAGCTGGGTTCAATTCCTGGGTCAGGAAGAATCCGCCTGGGATTCAGGAGACATAAGTTCATCAGGAAGATCCCCTGGAGAAGTGCGTGGCAACACACTCCAGCATTCCTGCCTGGAGAATGCCGTGGACAGCGGAGCCTGGCAGGCTAGTCCCTGGGGTTGCAGAGAGTCAGACGTGAGCGGGCGACAGCACGGCACACAGCAGCTATTACAGGGGTCATCTTTTAAAATTACGTTTTTAGCAGTTACTGGTAAATAGAAATACAATTTACTTTCCATGGTGATTTTGTATTAATACCTAGAAAACTTCTTGAACTCTCTAATTTTAATAATTTATTTCCAAATAATGTTGGGTTTTCCATGCTGATAATCACAAGACCAGCAAGTTTTTTCCCTTCCAGTCCAATCCTTACAATTTCCACTTGCTCTCTTCTTCTTGTTTTGCTACACAGGCTGGTATAATGTGGTGTTAATGGGGCCTCTTGGGCCTTGTCTCAGTTCTTAAAGGGAGTGCTTTCACTATTACACCATTAAGTACCATGTAAGTGTTTTGTCCTTCTTGTCTTTTCCTGCTAAATGTTCTTTGTCAAGTTCTGGTTCAAAGTAACTGAGTTCTAAGCATGTTTAATGGATGATAAATACTATTTCTTTTTTCTAATTTTATTGAGGTGGCAAGTGCTTTGTCTTCAGTCTGGTAATGTGATGAATTCTATTAACCTTTTCTAATACTAGACCAAACTTAGGCTTCTGGCATAACCCTACCTTGGTCGTGACATATTAGCTATTTTGGTACACTGCTGGATTTAGTTTGCTGATATTCTGTTTGGGGTTTTGGCATCTATTTTCATAAGTTGGATTAGCCTGTCACTCTCCTATCCTGTTTTGTCCTTGTTTTGTTCTGGTCCTGAGGGTTTCTCTGACCCAGATAAACTGTGTTTCCTAAGTAAGAATAGTAGACCGGTGACTTTTGTTAACACATCAGCAATATATGAGGATTTGCATTTTGATGGACCATGATTTTGAATTATATTCAGACCATGTGCTGAGTAGGCTTGATGAGGGCTCAACAAACTTTTATGTACAGGATGATAGTAAATATTGTAGGTTTTGGGCAACATATACATTTCTGTATTAGTCATGGTTCTGCAGAGAAACAAAACCAATAGGATATCTATACACGTGTATGTGGTGGTTTAGTTGCTCAGTAGTGTCTGAGTCTTGCGACCCCATGGACGGTAGCCCGCTGGGCTTCTCTGTCCATGGAATACTCCAGGCAAGAACACTGGAGTGGGCTGCCATTTCCTTCTCTAGGGGATATACACACATATAGACACGTGGAATTGACTCGTGGGATTATGGAGGCTGAGCATCACCAGTCTGCTATCAGTTAGCTGGAGGCCCAGGAAAGCCGTGGTGTGGTTCCAGCCCAAGTCTGAAGGCTTGAGAACCAGGAACACTGATGGTGTAAGTGCTCGTCAGAGGTCAAGAGAAGACCACAGTCCCAGTGCGGACAGTTGGGCAGGGAGCAGAGTCTGCCTTCCTCTGCCTTTTCCCTCTTTTCGGGCCTTCAGTGGATTGGGTGATGCTCTTTCACACTGGGGAAGCCAGTCTGCTTCACTCAGTCTGTCAGTTCAAACACTAATCTCATCTGGAAATGCCCTCACAGGCACACCCAGAAATAATGTTTAACCCAATACCTGGGTACCCTGTGACTGTCCAAGTTGATGCATAAAATTAACTATCACTTTGTTATTATTTCCCCTCCCCCCTCTTTCTTTTTAACAACCTTTGAAAATATAAACATTGGGAGATGTTGAGAAAGATCTAAGGCAAGAGGAGAAGGGGGTGACAGAAGATGAGATGGTTGCATGGCATCACCGACTCAAAGGACATGAGTTTGAGCAAGGTCCGGGAGCTGGTGATGGACAGGGAGGCCTGGTGTGCTGCAGTGCATGGGGTTGCAAAGAGTTGGACATGACCGAGCGACTGAACTGAACTGAAAAATACAAAAATCATTCTTAACTCAGTTATACCAAAAAATTTGCCAACCCTTGGTTTATACTATCTCCTAATATCTCCATTGCAATTAAGTTTTGTTGTTTTCTACAATAGAGCCATGCTTGTGTGATTGCCTAAAGTAAATCATCTATGAAAACCAGGAGTCAGATAGACAGCCACCACCCGCAGGACTAATATACACTCACTCAGCATGTGATCAATATTGCCAGGCTGCATCTACCAGACTTAGTACCTTTTGAAATTAGTACCGGCCTGGACATGCCAAGTAAATGCCCCTGACTTGTAAGCATCGTCATTCTAAGAGCTGCAGAGTTCGTCTCTGGCTCTCTTTTGCTGCCCTCTCCTGGCAGTCCCGCTGTCAAGGTTCAGAGGAGAGTCCTGGCAGCAATCACACGGCTCATAAGGCTCATAATACCGTCAGGTCTGGTTGCTGATCTGTAGACTTTTCAAAACCCGCACCAATAGGAAATACAAGCAAGGACCCTAACACTGGCTGTGATGTAAGTTTGTCATTTTTCTCAGGGTCCTAAGGCTTTTTGAAGAGTTATCATGTAGTGAATGTTTCCTATCCGATATGCCAATTATTGCTAAATGTGTGTTATTTCATTTCACCCTTAAAACAACCACATGAGCTCCAAGTCATTTGACTGTTTCACACTCCCTTTGTACAGGTGATGATACTGAGACCCAGAGAGGCTGAACACTCTGCCCAAGGAGCACAGTTAGTAGGCGGTAGAGTTGGAGCTCAGAGTTAGTCCATATACCTGAGTCTAAAACCCACGTTCTTAATTGCTACCCAAGGTTCTCAGTGGTCACGTATAGATGTGAGAGTTGGACTATAAAGAAGGCTGAGTGCTGAAGAATTGTTTTTAAACTGGGGCGCTGGGGAAGACTCTTGAGAGTCCCTTGGGAAGCAAGGAGCTTAAGCCAGTCAATCCTAAAGGAAAGCAACCCTGAATATTCTTTGGAAGAGTTGATTGACACTAAAGCTCCAATACTTTGGCCACCTGATGCAAGGAACCGACTCATTAGAAAAGACCCTGATGCTGGGAAAGATTGAAGGCGGGAGGAGAAGGGAGCAACAGAGGATGAGATGGTTGGATGGCATCACCGATTCGATGGACATGAGTTTGGTCAAACTCTGGGTGTTGGTGAAGGACAGGGAGGCCTGGCGTGCTGCAGTCCATGCAGTCACAAAGAATCAGACACGACCTAGTGACTGAACAACAGCAAAGTTTCTCAGGCTTTCACACTGAGCCTCATTCAGAGGAAAGCTATGGAGCCAGACCTTTGCGTGCACGCCAGGGTACCAACACAGGTGTCGCAAACATCTGCACTTTGAGAGCACTGCTTCCCATAAATAGGAACTGCACTGCTTCCAGTGGAAGGAACTAACTATTCAACATGAGAAGAGGCATTCTTGGGTGAATAAAAAATGCTGGCCTACCCATATTCTTTGGGTAAAAGAGGAGATGAGAAGAGGGGATAAAATGTAAAGGAATCTCTTCCTGGCCCTCAGCTAAGCCCCAGAGAGGCACTGCTCCATCGAGTTTACCTAGAGAGGTGTAACAGCTACCTTGGCAGACAAGCAGCCCTGAGCGAGTAGACACTGGTTGTGTGATGACACTCCACATCGAAGGGGAGCTTGGCTGCTCCGAAGAACGATCGCATGTCTTCACTGAAATGTGCACGGAGCCTCCCAGCAAACCCCCTTTCCTTTCTTTAATAATGCAGAACTGGAACTGTTCGTGGCTCACTAGGCAGAGACAAAAGGAAAAAGCCTTCATTATAATCTAACCACAATGAATTCGCAATGAAACGAAGCAGCCTGGGCTATAGCCATTCCTGGGCGTGCCCTGGCTTTCTAGCAGCAAATCTATGTTTGGCAAAGAATGGGATGGAAACTTCCCCCCCACACCCCGGAGGCCAGTGTTCTCTTGAATTTCTTTATCTCTTTGGCTCCTGGGTGGGGTTGGCGCCGTCCAAAGAGCTGGGGTGGGGGTGGGATGGGGCACGTGGCTGTTAGTGCTCAGCGAGAAGAAGCGTAACAGGGGAAAAAGCAAAACTGTGCCAACTATTGTGCTGGGTGTTTGACGTGGTTTAACATTCCAACAACCCAGAAAGGCGTGGGGGTTATATCTTCATTTGACAAGTGAGAAAACAGAAGCCCAAAACTCAAAGTAACTTGCCTAACACCACTCACATCACAGGAAGTAGAACCAGAAGTCGACGCCAGAGTCCTTGGCCTTTCTGCCTCGGCCTCTGTGTGTGTCCCTCGGAATGGAGACTCTATTCCAATCCAAACAGGTTCCACTCACAGGCCTTGGCCAAAGGCCACTTGCCCGTGGGTCCAAGAATAACGTAAATACAATGAACCATTTTTTAAAAATGAGATTACATATGTCAAGCCCTTAGCTCAGTGCCCGGTGCTTCTTAAAGTACTCAGCAGACCTCCGGGTATTGTCAGGCCCCTGAGCCAAGTGTGTTCCAGGCTGCGGGAGGCTCCCTGACCGTCTGGTAACAAACACATTGCAAGTGACTACAATGGAAGGGAAAATAGTTTTGGACTTAAGAGCTTTGTAATCCAACTGGGATGTTGAAGAATTGACTGTTTAGAAAAAGAAACCAGAACTTATTAATAGTTTATAGACCATACAGAGTTGATACCATTTCTGGTCCTGCTCTTATTATCCATTATTGAATGTGTTGCCTCGGAGAAAATGATTTCACACCTTTTTGGACCTCAGTGTCCTCTTTGGAAAAGTGGAGACACTACCAATCTCAACGGATCTTATAGTTAGGAGCATATATATGGTCAATACTTCATAAACAGTGCACAGGGGCTGGAGAGAAAGGATGAAATAGAATTAGGTGAACTTCCTTCAAGACCTAACTTTGGAATTGAGCTCTGAATGAGGCGAAGGGTCTGAAACTAACAGGGAGAAAGTAATGTTCCAGGAATTTTTTTTTACTCCTCATGTTATAGAAAATCCAACTGAAATTGGTTTAAACACAAATGAAATGGATTGACTCGGAAAACTAAGACACTCAGAGGCAGGGCCAGGCGGGACGCCCGGGTGCTGGCGACCGTGGCGGTGGCCGCAGAGCTTTTCCTTGGTTACTGTGCCAGTTTCACCTACAGGCTGGCTCCCCCACACTTATTTAAAATGTGCAAGTGAATACTTGATCCATTTTACGTTTCCCTCTTTATTCAGGTATGGCTGACAAATAGAAATTGTTCATCTGTAGGTTGTATCTATGGGCTTCCCTAGTGGCTCAGAGTAAAGGGACCTGGTTTTGATCCCTGGGTTGGGAAGATCCCCTGGAGGAGGGCATGGCTACCCACTCCTCTCCTCTTGCCTGGAGAATCGCATGGACAGAAGAGCCTGGCGGGCTACAGTCCGCGGGGTGGCAGAGTCTGACACGACTGAGCGCTAAGCACATAGGCTGTACCCTCAGGCCGGCTTTGCTTGTGACAGTCGGGGGACCGGAGGCGCGGTCCACACGCCGCATCCATACCCTACCCCGCTTCTCTTCCTCAGCAAGCGCCCCAGGAGCCATTCTGATTGGACCAAGCTGGGTCACATGAACTCGAGACATGGGATTATGAGACTGGCTTAGCTTAGGTCACATGTTCCCTCCCCAGGGCCTTGGAGGAGGGACCGGTTCCTTGGAAGCACAAGACTGCCCAGGGGAGCTCTTGGGTGCTCCTGACATGTGGAATTTGGCAGGGAGGCGCCACGGTTCTGGGAAACTGCTTTTGGGTGGAGGAGGCTGTGGATGAGAGCGAGGCCGCAGACCTGTCGGGGGACAACAGTGTTCTCAGGGGCAGATGCGGGGACTGGAGCCTTTGCGGGGGAGGCGGCCCCGGGGGGTCTGCGGGGGGCCGTGCCAGCCCGAGGGGCCCGGCCCCCGTGAGCCGGGGCCTAACTGCGGCGCACGCCAGCGAGCCCAGGGAGTGGGCCCCTCCTTCTACGATAAAGGCGGACCCTTTGCTCATTAGCCACTGCTGACTCCTGAAAACGTTCGGCGTGGAGATTAGACAAGTAGGGGCCCCCGCGTGACTCCGGGTAGAGTCACTGCGCGCCACTGGCGGGCCGGGGCGGGAGGGGAGCGGAGGCCGGGCCTGCGTCTCTCCGCGGCTGCGGCGGCAGTGGAGCCTGGAGGGCACCTCGCTGGAATCTCCTCCCGCCCCGGAGAAGCCCGCTGTCCTGGGTCAGCAGTCCGCAGGGTGACGACCTTCCGCGCGGGGACGCCTGCTTCGGAGCAGGAGCCCGTTCTCGGCTACACGGGCCGTGCCCGCGGACACCGCGGGAGTCTGGAGACGGGCGGCTCGTGAACCGGGCTCCGCTGGCGACCCCAGGACCGAGAGCGGGAAACGGGGGCGGGGCTGAGCATCCCTGTCCCGAGGCCGGCGCGGTCCTCCTCGGTACACCCCGCCCTCCCGCGGCTCTCCAGTCAGCAGTTCCTCGGTGGGTCAAGCCAGGGCGAGCCTGAGAGCCGAGGGCAGAGCGAGCCGCTTGTCCCCGGGCCTTTTCACCCCACTCTACGGACGAGGACACTGACCTCTGGGAGGGTGCCCACGGATCTCACGTGGCTGGCAGGTGACTGAGTTGGAATCTGAACTCAGGTTCTGTCTGAATCCAGAGCCTGGAATGAACGCTCGGCTGTGAAGGGGCTTCTCAGGTGGCGCTAGTGGTGAAGAACTGGCCGGCCATAGACATAATAGACATGGGTTCGATTCCTGGGCGGGGGAGATCCCCTGGAGGAGGGCCCCGCAACCCACTCCGGTGTTCTCGCCTGGAGAATCCAATGGACAGAGGAGCCTGGCGGGCTACAGTCCATGGGGTCATAAAGAGCTGGACATGACTGAAGCGACTTAGACAAGGGGTGACCTTGAATTAGGGAAGACCTTCCGCGGAGCTCTGTGGCCTTGTGGGTCGCTCCCCAAAGAGGCTGTCAGGAGAGTGCCTGACCCCTGTTGTGGGAGTGAACACAGTCCTTTCCTGGCTCACCCGTGTGAACTGGCGGCACCTACCCGCCCCTCCCCATCCCCCAAGACCTGAACAAGCCCCAGAGGACTTCCTGGGTGGGCTACCTCCTCCCCAGGGATTTCACGTCTGCAGCGAGCAGAGAGCAAACTTCTTGGAGCCTCGGGACACATTACCCCCAAAACGACGCAGATGCCGACAGGCAAGCCTTTTATCTTTTAAAGGCCACCTCCAGCGTGGAAACCGGGAAGCGAAAAGTCCACTGAGCAATCTTAAGGTACCACAGCAACTGCGGGAGAAGGGGACTGCAGGGAGGTGACTCCCCGCTTTCCTGTATGTTCTGTTTTTAGCCCGTGTTTTTCAGATCGAGTAGGTGCCATGGTGACAGATTCCATAGAAATAGACGAGCACACCCCACAGCGTTCCCATGGAAACACCACCGAAGGCCTCGAAGGCCTCGCTGTGTTCCGTTGGCAGAGCGGGGCAGGCCCCTGAAGGACCGGCTCCAGCCGCCACCCTTGTGGCCGAGGGCAGACGCTGCCTTAGGGTGGTCCCCGGAGGCTTGCAGCATTCTCCTCGTGATTGTCTGGGCTCCGACTGCGCACTTCCCTCCAAAGGCGCCCAGGGGCCTCCCTCCGCGTCGACCCAGAGACTGCTAATGGAGCTCTGGCATTCATCTGGGCCAGCTGTGCGTGCTCAGTTGCTCAGTTGTGTCGGACTCTTCGCGAACCCATGGATTGTAGCCCACTAGGCTCCTCTGTTGATGGGATTCTCTGGGCAAGAATACTGGAGTGGGTTGCCATTTCCTGCTCCAGGAGATCTTCCCAACACAGGGATTGAACCCATGCGTCCTGCATTGACAGGCAGGTTCTTTACCAACTCTGCCACCTGGGAAGCACTCTGGTCCAATCAGTCAGTTCAGTCCAGTCCCTTAGTCGTGTGGGACTCTTTGTGACCCCATGGACTCAGCACACCAGGCTTCCCTGTCCATCACCAACTCCTGGAGCCAATCATGGCTTCTAAACCATACTCTGGGCCAATAGTGACCTCTAAACTAACACTGCCAAGGCTCCTGTGCCCACTGATGGGACGGGGAATAGTGCCTGGTTTCATGCAATGGTAATAGAGAGCTTTTACAACTGGGATCGAATCCCAGACATTTGGTGGCCGCAAATACTCAGAAAAGGAAATCTCAGAGGATCTCAACCAGAAAGCAGAGCGGGGAGGCAGTGTCGCAGGTCGTGCTTTCAGCCTGTGAACCCGCCCTCAGGCAGCACAGACACAGGCCGAGTCTCAGCTGTTCCTGGCTGCGCTGAAACGCCCTTTGAAACAACTGGTTGAGCCATCCCATAGCATCCATCTAACCACCTCGGCATAGCTGTCTGTGAAGTACTTGCCAATGTGCTTCTGTCGTGTCCAACTCTTTGCGACCCCGTGGACTGTAGCCCACCAGGTTCCTCTGTCCGTGGGATTCTGCAGGCGAGCATACTGGAGAAGGTTGCCATCCCCTTCTCCAGGGGATCCTCGCGACCCAAGGATCTAACCCCAGGCCCCTGTGGCTCCTGCACTGCAGGCCTTCTTCACCACTGAGCCGTGGGGGAGCCCATTGCTCATGCATCTACAGATGTGTGTAAATGATCCTGTTGGAACCCAGCTTGTTTTTGTTTGGATTTAGATCAATTACTCATCTTATGAAATATAACCCATATGTACACATGTCCTTTAAACCAAACTGTCTTATATTAGACCTGGCATAAGAGGATTAAGTTTAAGAAAAAAAGGATTAAGTTTAAAGGACATATGTTATATTTGTCCCATCGTGTTTACTTTTGCAGTAGGGCTCTGTTATATGTTTGTCTCCTTGCATTTACACTGTCAGATGGCATACCTCCTTCAGGGCAGCATGAGTATAATTCTGGACTAAAGTATACTTCTGAGACAAGTCATTCTATGTAATGACCAATTCAAGTTAATTTTACTCTCAATTAAAGAAACACACACATACTCTTAACAAAGGAATTAAAAAAAAAACCTGATAGTCATACCACTATCAACTCACGAATTACTGCCTAGGTAGTTACAGATTATGAAAATCAAAGCACTGGGGGACTTCCTGGTGGTCCTGCGATTGAGACTCTGCTCGTAAAGCTGGGAGCACAGGTTCGATCCCTGGTCAGGGAACTAAGATCCCACATGCTGTGCGGGGTAGCCAAACAAAACAAGGAGAAAATCATAGCATTGGAAGGCTCTAAAGCAGTGTCTGTCCTGGCATATCTGGGGCTTGACATGAAGAGGCTGAGCCCCAGTGAATCGAAGAGCTTGGCTGTTTAGCTCAGCATATCTTCCATGGGTGCGGGCAGTGTCAGGTCATTATCACTCAGTCAGTCCTTTCCCAAGCAGGGGACATGCATGGAGCCCTCTGCTCCTAAAGCTAGCGACTGGTGACCTTGAAGTAGGCTTGTAGTCATGCCATTGGTGGAGCTGTGTGGTGGGGTGCAGCCAGACATTAAAGTACCTTCCTGGGTTATCCCTAGGACTCCTCCGTGAAACCATGTGACTCCACACTCGCTGTTCGTAGTATCGTGTGTGTAAACTGCCTGTGGGTCCCCTGTGTCCTATTTCTTGGCTACAGGAATTTGGTGTGACCGAGCACTGCAGAAGCTCTGAACTAAATAAGCAAACATGCGTGCTCTAGTTTTTCAGGCCAAGCAAACTCTGAAACAGACGGGCTTGCCTTTCCTGCCCACAGCACCGTCACACCTTGGAGTTCTGCCACTGGGTTGGATTGCTTTATTTGGCTTAGTAACTACCAGCAGATTTGCTTTGAAGAACAAGGCTCTCAAATCTTCTAAAACTCTCTAAGAATGGACATTCACAGTCAGGTTTGGCAGAAAGAGTTTTCCCAAATTTTCACAGTCATAAAGTTAATGTTTGGCCATGTGAAACAAACACAGAAACCTTCCTTTCCAAGATAAGATTCTTTCTATGGTGTTGGAACAGGAAGCCTGAGTTAGAGACTATTTCATATTTAATTCAAGACACGCATAAATGCTGCTGTCACTTTTCCCACCAACAGTTTGAAACTAAACATTTAAAGTGAATGTAACTTAACAATTGGTTTCCTTTTTTAATTTAAAATTTTTATTGTGGGAAAATACATGTATAACACGAAACACACCATCTTAACCAGTTTTAAGTGTGCAGTTCAGTGACATTGAGCACACACACACACACACACACACACACACACGTTGTACAACCATCCCCACCATCCTCTTCCAGATCTTTTTCTTCATCCCTGTCTTAAAATCCATCCCCATTAAGCACTAAGTCCCCATTCCCCCATACCCCTATGTCTATGTTACCAACTAGAGTTCTTGGCCTTCCTCAGACAATAGAAATTGACCATGGGGAAAAAGTGGAAACAATAGCAGATTTTATATTCTAGGGCTGCAGAATCACTGCCGATGGTGACTGAAGTCATGAAATTAAAAGACGCTTGCTTCTTGGAAGAAAAGCTACGATAAATCTAGACAGCATGTTAAAAAGCAGAGATACCACTTCGCCAACAAAGGTCTGTATAGTCAAAGCTATGGTTTTTCTAGTAGTCACATATGGATGTGAGAGTTGGACTATAAAGAAAGCTGAGTGCAGAAGAATTGATGCTTTTGAACTGTGGTGTTGGAGAAGACTCTTGAGAGTCCCTTGAACTGCAAGGAGATCTAGCCAGTCCATCCTAAAGGAAATCAGACATGAGTGTTCATTGGAAGGACTGATGCTGAAGCTGAAACTTCAATACTTTGGCCACCGGATGCAAAGAACTGACTGATTTGAAAAGACCCTGATGCTGGGAAAGATTGAAGGTGGGAGGAGAAGGGGACAACAGAGGATGAGATGGTTGGATGGTGTCACTGACTCGATGGACATGAGTTTGAGTAAACTCCAGGAGCTGGTGATGGACAGGGAGGCCTGGCGTGCTGTAGTCCATGGGGTCGCAAAGAGTTGGACACGACTGAGCAACTGAACTGAAACCATGGTGGAGGTAATGAGGATAATGGTGACCTCCTTCCAAAGGTCCCATTCTGACCTGTGCACATTGCTATGTTTATTTATTTTTGGCCGTGTCGTGTCTTCATTGTGGCGTGTGGCCTTTCTCTAGTTGCGGAGAGCAGGGGTCCTCTCTGGCTGCAGTGCACCGGCTTCTCTGCAGTGGCTTCTCTGGTTGGAGAGCACAGGCTGCAGGCACATGGGCTTCAGTAACTGTGACTTGCTGGCTGCAGCGTGCATGGGTTTCAGCAGTGGTGTGCAGGGGCTTAGTTGCTCCATAACATGTGGAATCTTCCCAGACGGGGAATCAAACCTGTGTCCCCAGGATTGGCAGGCAGATTCTTAGCTACTGAGCCACAAGGGAAGTCCCACATTTTAATGGAAAACGGTATTTAGAATCCAAGATCTGGACAGTAGATGTGCTCATTCCTACTGAGATGTTGCTGCTCCCAGGCAAAGCTAAGGAATATACGTTAGCCTGTGTACACCCATATATGCAGAGATACTCCTTACCCTCTGATACCACATGCCAGGCTACCATTCCTCAGCCTTCTGAGGAACCCGCCCCTTACCCTGGTCAGCTGGTGACACCACAGGCCGGGCCACCCTCCCTGAATGAGTCCTCCTTGTCCCTGGGGCTGTGGGTCTCCTTGTGGGTCTCCTTGGCCTCCTGCCTTCCATCCCCACCGTGAACGCCCACCTTTCTGCTCCACCTGATGCCTTTGGCACTGAATCGTTTAGGAGGAAGAAGTAAAAGGGACCACCGCAGACTTTGGTTCAAAGTGTTGATACTTGTTGTACTCGTATCTGACCTATTAGACAATACTAATCATAACTGCCAGCATTTCCCCAATCTTTTGTCTCTATTGTAATGAAAAATTTTTATGAAATATTTATACAGCTAGGATGCCTTCTTCCTTATGACAACATCTATTTTGCAAATTTGCAGTTGTATTTAAGCAACTCTCTTGGCAAACACTGAGGAACTCCCACCTCAAGAATTAATGAGTGAAGACAAGGTCTGTAAACCTATTTATTCCATGCTTTCATTATCAAGTTATAGGACTCTAGGGAAGTGATCCAGGGGAGAGCTACCAAAACCAGAAATGGAGTTTTGTAATACTGTGAACTGCCTTTGCTGTGAGTAACAAGATCTTCCTCACTAGCCTGTGCACATCAAGGAAATGAGCTGTGTCTTCTACGCTGTATGTACCCCTCAAGGTCGGGTCCTAAATATAATCTGTATACGTATGTATGTGATGCTCCCTGAGCTTGTAGGCTGACAGAGCTGTGACAGCATCGTCATGGTAGTGGTTACAAAATCTGATGGATGCTTACTGGACTGTATCCTCCCTGTTTTCTTTCTGGCTGTGCTGGGACTCTGTTATGGCAAGCAGGCCTCTAGTTTCAGCGACAGCCTCCTCCAGCTGGGGTGCACAGGCTCTAGAGCGCAGGCTCAGTAACTGCAGCATTTGGGCTTATTTGCCCCGCAGCTTGTGGGATCTTAGTTCCCTGACCAGGGATCAAACCGCGTCCCCTGCAATGGAAGCCGGATTCTTAAGGTTTTATGCTCCTTGGACTCCGTGGCCACAGATCGCTCCTTGAAGTCCTGCGTGTCTGGCTGCTGAGCTGCGTGGCTCGTCTCCTGCCTCCCTGGCTGTGTCATCGTGGTGGCCCTCGAACGTCCTGTGCGCTCTGCCGGCCCCCCTCCCCGACAGCGAGCCCGTGCTGGGTGCGTCCATGTGCCAGGCCCTGCTCTTGGTGCTGGAGATACAGCAGGGAGAGAAGGAGACCCAGAGGCCCGTCCTGGCAGAACTGAAGGGACACGGAGCCTCTCCCTTTTGTGGGCGATCCCTTGCCTCCTCTTCACAGGAGTAACCTCCGTGGAGAGCGGGCTGGCCGGCAGGCACACGACGGGTTAAGCAGCCTCTCCCCTGCAAGCTCCTCTTCTGGGAGGGAGACTTTCTAGATGCTCCTCTCTCTGACCTGGCGGCCTCTCTCGTCGCCTGCTTCCAACTTTGCCCGCCCTGCGGGCCATCTGCTGCCTGCAGTCAGTGCTGGCTTCATAAAGGGCAAGTCTTACCGAGTTGCTGAAAGCCTTTGTGGGTTCCCGTTGCTCTGGGGGTGAACCTGGATCCCTTCCTGAGCCGGCCTCTGCCTGCCCTCCCTGCTCCCAGCTCCCCCCCGCCTTGCATCACACACTCCTTTCCCTCCGCGGGCCTGCCTGCCTTTGCTCAGCTGTGCCCTGGCCTGGAGCACCCTTCCCAGCTTCTGCTTCTCCGACTCTGCCTTTAGGCTCAGCGTTTTTCCTCCTCCACCTGCAGTCCTATGGCCCAGGAGTGCTCAGCACGTGGGGTGATAGTTACCTGTTTATTTTTCTGTCTCTCCCTGGGAGACAGACACAATGGTAACTAAGTGTTTAATGTCTACCTCCAGGGATGGTAAACCCTCTGCGTGTGGGCTGGGGCTGTCTCATTCCCGCTGTATCTGTAGCATGCTGGGCTGGGCGGGGAGTAATAAACACACAGGACGCTGGCATGGTGAGCCCAGCCAGGAATTGTTCTAAGAACCTCACAAGTGTCAGCTAATTTCATCCTCACCACAACTCAATGAGGAACAAACTGTTATTAGTCCCTGTTTACAGATGAGAAAATAGGCACAGAGGGTTAACGATGCCCTTTTAAGTGTAGAGGTAGGCTTAGCATCCAGACGGTCGGTCAGCCCTGAAACTGTGCTCTGGGCCACAATGCCTGTTGCTTGGACCCTGGGCTCCCGGCAGGCACTCAGCTAGTGTTAGCTGATGATATGCACACTCCCAGGCATACATGCCTCCCACATAGGAGTAAGATCTCTTCTACTCACCTCTGTGTACTCAGCATACCCCACATGGTTGGGACTAAATCAGTATTTCCTGAATGAATGAAAAAAAAAAAAATGACTCAAATCCTCAGAAGTACAAGGAATAACTTATTTTATCATAATGACCTCATTCTACCTTCCTAACATATGTTTAAATTTAAATTTCATTTTCTATTACATAATACGTGTTGTGCTAGTCAAGGTTGCAGAGCCCTTATTCCATCAGGACCACCTCATGGGCGGCATTCACAAAAAGCAGTGTGACAGCCACTGTTCCTGTTCAGGCCCCCATGCACCCGATTTCCCTCTCTGCAGCCACCGCTGATACCAAACGTCTCCATCCTTCCAGAGCTGGTCTCCGCGCATTTGAACTGACCAATTGTATGGGTGTTATTCAACATGGAATTCTTCATCTTGCCTTGTTCATTTTACACCTTTGGGAGATTGTTTCATTGTGTATAGATAGAGTAGGCTCATTCTTTTAATTGTTACATGTTACCTATGGATGGTATGGATGGATGGTATGGATTTAACACAGTTTAGCTATTCCTCTGTTTAACCAGTCTTCCGTGTATTTAATCATCCTCTCTTAAGTTGTTTTTAAATTGTTTATATTATAAATAGTGCTGCTACATGCCGTTATTATGCCCTCCACTTTTTAAACATATCTGAAGTTTATATTTGCAGAATTGGATTGCTTGGGTAAAGCAGAGGAACGACTTTCTAACAGTAGAATTTCAGTCATCTGTGACAGGCATGGATGAGACATATTTGTGTTGGGGCTTTGAGTATGTCAGATTCTGCTAGGAACTGATTGTCCACCCCTCGCCCCCATATATTCCATGCTGGGGAATGATATTTGTGGATTTGATGGTTCGTTATTCATTAAAGGGAAAAGAGAGCTCTCACAGAAAGTCACAGGAGGGTGGCTAACTGGTTGGGGCCCATCCTACCTCACTTCTAGAGTAAGACCTTGCTAGGCAACAGAGCACCTAGAGCAGTGAGTTAGAGCACCTAACTCAGCAGTGAGTTAACCGGAGGTCCTGAGAAGCCTGAGTTCAGGGATCAGTCCACAAAGAAACATGTTTGAACTCTGACCCCAGAGTCACTTTGTGGGGAAGAGGGAGAAGGTCATTGCTGTTTCTGAGACTCTGAGGATGTGACTCCTATTAACACCACGGGATAGATGATGGACAGGAAGATGAATGGATGGATGGGAGGTGGGATGGACCCGTGATGCGTAGATATAGATAAGCAGATATCGATCAGGTAGGCATGAACTTAGACTTGCTTTTGAATTTGTGCACTGCCGCTTCCTATTTATGGGACTTTAGATAACTTCTTTGATCGCTCAGAGCCCCCGTCTCCTTGTTTATAATGGGATTGTCTTCTCTGTGAAGCAGCACCAGTGGTCATAAACCAATGAGGGTAAGTGGCCTGGCACAGAGCCTGGCCCACGGTGGTCTCCTCTGTGTGAGTGTAGCTGCCATCATTGATTCCATGACTGGATGGTCCCTGGATGGTATATTGAGGGCATCTCTTTGGCAGCAGTCGATAGGCATGTACTGCACACTCTGTTTGGCCCCTGCCTCTGAAGGAATGAACCTGCAGGGTGTGGTTCTTGGCCTTCTCTCCCTCCCAGCGTGCTTGGCCCGTGGCATTCGAGTGCTCGGCACGCTCCCAGCATGCATTGTACAGGGCAGGATTTCTAACTGCACTCATCTGTATCCAGGCTAGGAAAGTAACGTTATTATAGGAATTACCCAGATCCACTGAAATCTATATTAAAACCATAAATAAATAAAGGAAAGGCAGGGACCCTCAGATTTGGGTCTCCTGGCTACAATTTATTTGCAAAACAATATTGAGCTTGCACCTGCCGCCTATAGAGCAGTGATGGGGTGAAGGCTAACAGACACTTGTGGGGTGTCTCATTCCCTTGGGTTTGGGTAAACTCCATTCACCCTCCAGATGTGAACTGAGGTCAGTTATCACAGGTGTCTGGCCATTGTTCCCACATGATTCCAAATGGCTCTCTCTTGTAAGAGGTCACTTTGCTGACTGGCTGAGGTGCTAACCGCCCCCCCCAACTCAGGGACCTCAGGGAACCACAGACATGAGGGCCTTAGCTGGTGCATTGGCTGTTTGGCTAAGGGGCCAGGCCGCCCAGGCCTGCCAGGCCCAGGCGGGCTCTCTCAGTCCAGCAGGCAGACACAGGCTTAACCTGCCTAAGCAGCTGTGTTAAGCCCGTGTCTTCAACCAGGGTGTGGAGACCAACCTCGCCTGAGCCTCCCCACGCCCTGACTCAGCCCACAGGCCCGACTCTTGTCTCCTCTGTGCCCTCACAGCCTGTTGTTCCTGCAGCTGTTAAAGCGCCCACTGTAAGCTTAAATACGTCTCTGCATCACGTTGCTGACAGAGGTCCATCTAGTCAAAGCTAGGGTTTTTCAGTAGTGGATGCGAGAGGCGGACCATAAAGAAGGCTGAGCGCTGAGAAGAACTGATGCTTTTGAACTGGCTGGAGACTCTTGAGAGTCCCTTGGACTGTGAGGAGATCAAACCAATCAATTCTAAAGGAAATCAACCCTGAATATTCTTTGGAAGGACTGGTGCTGAAGCTGAAGCTCCAATATTTTGGCCACCTGATGCAAAGAGCCAACTCTGAAAAGACCCTGATGCTGGGAAAGATTGAGGGCGGGAGGAGAAGGGGACGACAGAGGATGAGATGGTTTGATGGCATCACTGACTTGATGGACATGAGTTTGCATAAACTCTGGGAGTTGGTGATGAACAGGGAGGCCTGGTGTGCTGCGGTCCAGGGGGTCACAAAGAGTTGGATACGACCATGTGACTGAACAGCAGCAACACCTTCCAAGGCAGTATTTTTTATGTTTTGTTTGTTAGAGATTTTATAAAATCTTGAATTCATGAAAATGGCAATGGGGTGTACATGATCTTCTATCTGGGAGGTTAGAGTTGAAAACAACATATTGGTGATATGGAATTCCATTGGGTTCTACTCTGTAGATAAAAAGAACTGTGGGAAATCAAGCTTATACAGAACCTTCACTATGGACACTGCTCTTGAATTCTACTTTCATCCGTTCTGCAGTCAGTCATTCAACAAACACCTATCAACTCTCACTTTTGTGCCAGACGCTATGCTAGGCATACGGTATTAATTATATGAGGAAGACATGGGCTGTGCCTTGGAGGCCAACACAGTGTGGCTATCTAGCCCTAAATTTTGCTGACACATTGACACCTCTTTCCAGAGTATAAGAAGTCAATTTATAGAATTACTTTTGGAGCATAATTTTCTGGAGCTTTGAGACTATCTATGTTTAAATTTACAGTATGTATTCATTCACCAAAAATCTGTGTAAGACACTGTGTCGACAGCAGTGGTGAGAAGGGGATATAGAGAAGAAAACATGAAGTCTCTACTTTCTAGGACCCAGATCTAAATAACGGAAGTCATATGTAGACAGAAAATCCAGTCTGTTGATTCCTCTGTGATTGCACGTGGCACTGACTCATCTCTCCCCTTTCTCATGAGTACTCTTGGTCTGTGCTGTGTGCTCGGTCTGTGGTAAGCACCTCAGGCCGGTGGAAGAGTTCTAAAGTGTGATCGTGCCCTCTAGGCACTCAGGGGTCTCCCTGGGAGAGAAAAGCAGGATTCAGAGGCAAGTAGAACATCCAGCCAATTGCACCTGCAGACCGAGACCAGAGGCTCACAGAACGCTTCGGTGGAAGGCAGCCTGGAACCAGGCAGCATGAGCCTGTTGATGCTTCGTGGGGGCAGGAGACCCTGAACCCGTTCTGAGGACCGGAAAGGCCTTCCAGAGAGAGGCAGGGAGGACATTCCGGGCCAGGGCAAGGGCACGAGCAAAGCTCTTGAAGTGTCAGGAATTTCTCTTTAGAAACTGAGACATGAGGGGATGGTGTCGGGGGGAAACATGCTGCAAACAGCAGTCATCCCAGAGCAGCGCCAGGAGCAGCCCTGGGCGGGTTGGGCGGTGGTCCTGATGCTGACTCTGCCCCTTCCGGGGAGCAGTGGGCTCTCATCTGTTCCTCTGTCTGTGCTCTTTGGGTAAAAGGACCCAGAGGACTTATTTCATTCCTCTCTGCAAAGAAAAGGCTGTCATGACCTTAGATGGAGCCGGAGAGGGCAGACCATAGAGTACCCCTGCCTCACCCCAGCCCCCTCCAAAAGGGCACCGCGGAGACCTCTGTTCTACGTCCTGTTACTGACGGGCATGACGCAGGGACTCCATGACTCGCAGTCGAGGTGAACAAAACCAAAACACCAAGCCTTCAGAAATGCTCTTAGTTAAAAAGGGAACAGAGAAGCTTTGTGCGCATTTATTTACCTCGTGATTTATGGTAGCCATCCAGTCTGCTCTGGAAACAGGCTTCAGAGGTAAGAGGGGGGTGGCGAGGGGCTGGGAGGCCTCCGGGCTGGCTGAATTCCCTTCCACTCACTCTAGATTATTTTTGGAACGGCTGGGCTTGCTTGAGCCATGCAGCCAGCTTCCTTGGGCTTTCGGCAGCAGGGGGTGTCCTTGTCCTCCTTTGGAAAGTCTGTAGCATTGGCAGGCACTGCAGGCTTTGAAGTAATGAGTTCCAGGCAATCAGAGTGGGAGCCAGTCCCAAACTCTCCCTGCAGAGGACTGCATCTGCTTCACGACTCCATCCCCGAGAAAGAAGGTGCCCGAGGTGGTGGTGGACCCGTGGGGGTGGCGGGGCAGGGAGCGTGCCCACAGCCCAGCGGTGACCTGAGAGGGACTCAGGAGTCACCTGTCTGAAGCTTGACCCCTCCACACACCAGCTGTGTGACCCTGGGAAAGTCCCTCCCTCTCTCTGAGCCTCACTCGCTTCTTGTATAAAGTACAGATGATTCCACACATAAATTTCTTAGCACAGAGAGTCTGGCATATAATAAGCATTCAGAAAATATTAACTGATGAATTCTTTCTACTGCAAAAAGAAATGTCCACGTGTTGATAGAGCAAGTCTGGCATTCAGGAGATTTGTCACCAAGATTATTTCTCCAAGAGTACAACTCTGTTTTACTTTGGGATGATCTTCTTTTTAAAGGAAATAGCCTTTTTTGGGAAACATAACTTTTCTTGTTTGTTTTTCCTCAAGTTACAGATTGATACCTGTTTATTGCATAATTTTTAGCATATTAAGGAAAGCATAAAAAAGAAAATTAAAATCACCCACAATCTTGTCAGTGGAGATAACCATGATGAATATGAAGATGTGTTTCCTTCTAGTTCTTTCTCTTACTGTCTTTAAAAAGGAGAATATGCTGAGACTACTATTTTCTTACTAGTAATGTTCCTTTAATGATACATCCCAAACTTCTTTTAATATCATTAAATATTTCTTCTGTACCTTGAAAATGTGTTAGTCGCTCAGTTGTGTCCGACTCTGTGCGACCCTATGGGCCGTAGCCTGCCAGGCTCCTCTGTCCATGGAATTCTCCAGGCAAGAATACTGGAGTGGATAGCCATTCTCTTCTCCAGGGGATCTTCCCAACCCAGGTCTCCTGCATTGCAGGTGGGTTCTTTACCATCTGAGCCACCAGGGAAGCTTCTTCTGTACCATAATCTTATTTTATTTTATTGGCCATGCCATGTGGCATGTGGGATCTTAGTTCCTTGAGTGGGGATTGAACCTGCACCCCCTTCACTGGAACCACTGGACCCCCAGGGAAATCCCTATACAATAATTTTTAAATGTCCTCAAAAGATTTGCTGAATGAATGTAACTCCAACCCCTACTTTCTGAACCCCCGTGTGTTGGGTAATTTGCAGGACTCATGGAGTTCTCTGTGAGGTAGATATGATTACTGCCATCTAATCCATGGCAAGACCAAGCCCAGAGTCATTGCACCGGTCAGAGGCAGAACTGGGATTCAAACCCAGCTTGTTAGCCTCCAGAACCAAAGGATCTCCCATTCCAGAGAGGGGCTGGTTGTCCCCAGAGGAGAATGTGGCATGCACGTGGTAGACTGTCTCTTTGGAGGGAGTAAAGGCTTCTATGAGCCTGCTCAGTTAAGAACCTGCCCAGACAAAAAATGTGAACCATCTCTTTCCCAGAAAGGATACCCAAATGGGCAATAAAACATACAAAAAGGCACTCATTTGCATTACTCATCAGGGCAATGCAAATTAACGTCACCGTTTGATGCCAATGGAAAGGCTGGAATGAAAAAGGCAGGCAACACCAAGTGTTGAAGAGGATACGGAGCAACCAGGAACTCACATGCCCCTGGCGGGAATGTCGGTTGGTAAAACCTAGACAGGCAGGGGCCTGGGGCCCTGCACTGGAGTGCTTGTGCCCAGACAAACGTCCCCTCAAACAACAAGCAAAGAAACTACGTGGGACTAAAAACAACTGCGTGCATGCACAGCTGGGGTAAATTCTGGGCAAAACATCGAAAAAAGACCAAAAACCCAACTGCTACTTCTCAAGAGCTGGGAGCAAAAATTGTGTGTTGGGAGCAAAAGCAGGGCACTTCACATGCCCCCTGCACTAAACATCATAAAGAGGTGGGCAAAACACTGGACACACCCACACCCTCACCCCATGCGAGGCACCAGCTCACCTGGCCTCAGGGAGCAAGCAACGGGACCTGTTACTTGTCTTCGCTCCCTCCTGCAACCACAGGAACCCCAATAAAGCGTCGCCTGAATGTTTTGGCCTGGCCTTATCAATTTCTGTTGACTGGGGAAGGCCAAGAACCCTGGTCAGTATCACAACCACTTTGGAAGACACTGCTTAGCAGTATCTACTAAAGCTGAGCAAGTTATTTTCTACAATTGGAGGTATGTGCCAAACAGCACCAGGATGTGTGTGCCCGAAACACACACACTAAAGTGTTCTCCATGGCACCATTTGTAAAAACCCTATGCCGCAAAGAATTCTGACATCTGTCAGCAATAGTTTGGGATAAAAGCAGTGTGGTAATGAGTGTATCTAAAGGAAATCAACTCTGAAAATTCACTGGAAGGACTGATGCTGAAGTTGAAGCTCCAACACTCTGGCCATCTGATGCGAACAGCTGACTCATTTGAAAAGACCCTGATTCTGGGAATGATTGAAGGCAACAAGAGAAGGGGACGACAGAGGATGAGAAGGTTGGAGGGCATCACCGACTCGATGGACATGAGTTTGAGTAAACTCCGGGAGATAGTGAAGGACAGGGAAGCCTGGTCTGCTGCGGTCCATTGGGTCACAAAGAGTCAGACACGACTGAGCGACTGAACAAGGAGTGTACCACACACCAGCGAGAATGAACCCACTACTGGTGAAGAAAGAAACATAGCCTTAAAAGACACATACTGTGTGATTCACAGGATCAACACGTATGAAGAACAGGCAGATGTAACCTGTGGTTTTAGAAGTCAGGGTAGTGGTTACTCTCATGGGGGGTGTGAAGGTGGATGACTGCAAGGGGCATGGCGGGGGAGGTTCTGGGATGCTGGTAACACTCTGTGTCTTGACCAGGACGCTGGTTCCACGGGCTTCTTCATCTCATGAAAGTTCATTAAGCTGTACACGTAGGTGCATTTTTCTGTGTGTGTTATGCTTCAATTAAATGTTGAATTATAAAGGCTCTACAAGAAGGAATAGACTGCATTCTTCCCTTTTCTCAGCAAACCCAAGGACCCAGCCAGCCAGTGTGGTGCTTCTACCCAGGCCCCTTGCTCCGGGCTTTGACAAGTTCTGCTGGGCCTCCCAGGTGGCGCTAGTGGTAAAGAACCCGCCTGCTGCTGCAGAAGATACAAGAGACACGGGGTTAGATCCTTGGGTTGGGAGGATTCCCCAGAGGACAGCGTGGCAACCCACTCCAGTATTCTTGCCTGGAGAATCCCATGGACAGAGGAGCCTAGAGGGCTACAGTCCATGGGGTCACAGAGAGTCAGACGGGACTTAGCACACATGCCAGGCCAACAGTGGCCCTCTGCCGCTGCTGGGCTGAAGCAAGCCAGACAAGCGGACATTGTCCACCCTGGTCACTGTTCCAGACACCAGGTAAATCATGTCCGATTCTTTGCAACCCCATGGACTGGAGCCTGCCAGGCTCCTCTGTCCATGGCATTCTCCAGGCGAGAATACTGGAATGGGTTGCCATGCCCTCCTCCAGGGGATGTTCCAAATCTGGGGATTAAACCCGTGTCTCTTCTGTCTCCTGCACTGGCAAGCGAGTTCTTTACTATTAGCACCACCTGGGAAGCCCGTGGTATGTATATATGTGCATATACACAATGGAATATTACTCAGCATAAACATGAAATACTGCCATTTGCAGCAACACGGATGGACCTAGGGAACATTATAGTGAAGTCAGTCAGACAGAGACAAATGCTATGTGATGCCATTTACACATGGAATCTAAAAAGTAATACAAATGAATCTACACACAAAACAGACAGACTCAGAGACACAGAAAGCAAATTTATGGTTAACAAAGGGACAGGGAAGGAGAAACAAATTAGAAGCATGGGATTAATAGATACAAACTTCTATACATCAAAGAGATAAGCAACAAGGATTTACTGTGTAACACAGGGAATTACATTCAATATCTTATAATAATCTGTAACAATATAATCTGAAAAATATAACTGAATCACATTGCTGTATACCTTAAACTAATGCAATGTTGTGAATCAACAGATTACTCACTTCATAATAAAATTTTCAAGTGAATATTTTCTCGATCAACAATTATAGTAATGATATAATTGTGATCATATGGGTATCTGAGAGATTTGTATTACTATTATTAATAATGGAGAAATTCATCAATAAATGGTAATGAAAGAAGAAAAAAAAGTTGGGGAAACGTTCCAATATGAAATAGTCAAACAAAGGGTCAGAGACATGATATAGCCTGAAAAACAGGATATCGTTAGAGCTAGGGAATAGGATACAGGGAAAAAATAAGGCTGGAGAGGCTGATAGATGCTGGGTGCAGTCTTACTAAAACTACAGCCCTTTAGATTTGAGTTTACCAATATTTTGACTCTAAGAACGTCTTTTATGATGTCAGAAACTGTACAGATAGTTTATACTCATGTGATAGTAATTGTATGTTTAGTGTTCACTGATTAAAAAAATATATAATGGAAAAGGTTATAAACCACTAGTAATTTTAAATAAGTTTTTATTTTATTCATAACCATAGCACCTCAGACTTTTTTAAAAAAAGTGGTGAGATTATGCAGAAATTATTTATTCAATATATAGACAAAGGTTGGGGAACAAATAGATTCATTCCTGCCCCACCACAAACTGAAAACCACTGCTACAGTAATGGCAACAGTAGCAGCAACATTATTTTCATTAATTTCTATTGGGTTATAGTCGCTTTACAAGACGGTGTTAGTTCCCACTGTACAGCAAGTTAATTAGCTGCACACACACATATGTCCCCTCTTTTGACTTCCCTGCATTTGAGTCACCACAGAGCAGCCAGGAGAGTCCACTGCGCTCTACCGTACGTTCTCACTAGTTATCTGTCTTATACCCACTGCCAACAGTGTACGTCAACCCCAACCTCCTGACTGCTCCCACCCCGCCTTTCCCTTGTGATAGCCATACGTTTGTTCTCTACATCTGTGTCTCTACTTCTGCTTTGCAAACAAGCTCATCTGCACCATTTTCCTAGACCCCTCACATGCGTGTTAATATACAGTGCTTGTGTTTCTCCTACTTCATTCTGTCTCCAGGTCCATCCACGTCTCTACAAACATTATGGAGTGCTTCACGAGTTTGCATGCCATGCTTGCACGGGCCAGGCTAATCTCTGCATTGTTCCAATTTTAGTATGTGTGTTGCCAAAGTGAGCACAGTAGTAGCTACATTTATTGAATGTTTGCTAAGTGCCTGTTCTAAGCACTGCTGTATTAACTCATTTAATTCACACAATGACCGTATGAGATAAACATTATGAGGACCCTATTTATAAAAGTTTGTTTCTGCTTCCTTACACTTTTTCTTCTCTTTTCCTTTACTAAAAGACTCAGAACTGCTAACCTAATCTGTCGGATCATAGACTTTCAAGGGACTTGTCATCTGTGCTGTTACTGTGTACTGTTACTTAGATCCCAAACTTGGATTGGTAGTCAGGAAGTGCCGAGCCTCGCTGGGAGTCAGAAGCTAGATGGAGCTCTAGCTCCAAGAGAATCTCTCAGGTTAACGCTTAGGAAGTACAGCGGGCTTCTTCCTTTGGTAACGGTAGCTCTTAGTGGACCAGAGGAAGCTCTCCAGTGGCTTTTCTCCCAACTCCTTAGATATTCCTTCTGTGGAATCTGTGGGAGTGAACTGGAAGGAATGGCCCAAGTAACTCGAGGACAAAATCACTTTTTTCCTCACGCCAGCCCCTCACCATCTCTTTTGCTATCGCTTATACTGGCGTAGTGACGCTCAGAGGGGACATCGTGGCTGCTGCTCATCCCTTTACGACTCACCACCTCTCCTGAGGTCAGGACTGCACTGGGCAATGTGCACAGACACACGTAAGACGGATGCCTCCCCTAGAAGTCCCGGCTTGGGACCAGAAAGCTACGCTGCTTCACCCCGGGTGGCATCAGAGAAAAGGATGAATCAAACAAAGGTCTTTGTGGTAAGGAACTAGAAATTAATCTGGGATGCCATCAGGTCTACCCCGGTGCATCTCCACCTCGCCTTGGTGGCAGAACTGGGAGGGATGAGTACAGCACCTGCGTCCGTAAGGGGCAGACCAAGTCCGACCAGGCAAGGAAAGCTTCGGTGGAGTCTGTCTACACCCCCATCTAGAGCAGGGCGGGACGCCTACAGTGCACAGAAGCCATGCCTGTGGGTGCCACTTTGTTCTCTCTTACAGATGCGAGCTAACAGTTCTAGAACCACTCCTTTAAAATGTATTTAAAAAAAAACGGGGACAAGTTTGATCCCCAGAATTGAAAAACACATGCCTGATCTTCTTCTGTGATACTGAATGGCCACAGTATCCTTTGGAAGATGGGGGACACTGGCCGGTTCAAGGGTCTTAATTATGATACTGTTTTACAACTAGACCAGTTCTGTAGAAAACAAGAGAAATGGGCAGAAGTGCCCTATGTGGTGCTCTGTGAGACATGCCAGACTTGTGTCCTAAGGGTGCAGACTTGGGTGTAAAAACTTCAGCTGCCTCCTGTCCTTTTACTTTGCCCCTGTATCTGGGGCTCCCATCTGAACAGGCTGAAAATCAGGGCACCCTTTTAGGAGGGGCTGCCTCAGTCTCGGCAGAATTTCAAACAGTCCCAGTTGTGGTCGAGATTATCTAGAGGATCCAAAAAGTACATAGAAGCCTTTACAGGATTAACTTTATGAGCTTATTTGGAGAAATGTAATGACTCCTGACTCAAGAGCTCTAGTTTTAGGGAAGCTCCTACTTTTGAAGCTGAATGGCTTGACCGTGAGACAAGGGAAAAGAGAGAACATGAAATACCTTCCTTCCTTCTGGGAACCAAGCGGTTCCCGTAACAAAGCCACTTTGTCAGATGTATTCTTTTGTAACCCCCATGGACTGTAGCCTTCCAGGCTCCTCTGTCCATGGAATTCTCCAGGCAAGAATATTGGACTGGGTTGCCATTTTCTTCTTCAGGGCATCTGCCTGGCCCAGGGATTCAACCTACATCTCCTGCACTGCACAAGGATTTCTATCATGGAGCCACCTGGAAACCCCTCAATACAGCACTTATACACTGTCTTGATGACATCTGGTTTGGGCTCTTTACCCAGATAATCACAACAGTGTGACCACTCACCCAAAGCCAGACATCCTGGAATGTGAAGTCAAGTGGGCCTTAGAAAGCATCACTACAAACAAAGCTAGTGGAGATGATGGAATTCCAGTTGAGCTATTTCAAATCCTAAAAGATGATGCTGTGAAAGTGCTGCACTCAGTATGCCAGCAAATTTGGAAAACTCAGCAGTGGCCACAGGACTGGAAAAGGTTGGTTTTCATTCCCATCCCTGAGAAAGGCAATGTCAAAAAATGTTCAAACTACTGCACAATTGCACTCATCTCACACGCTAGTAAAGTAATGCTCAAAATTCTCCAAGCCAGGCTTCAGCAATACATGAACCGTGAACTTCCAGATGTTCAAGCTGGTTTTAGAAAAGGCAGAAGAAGCAGAGATCAAATTGCCAACATCCACTGGATCATCGAAAAAGCAAGAAGTTCCAGAAAAACATCTATTTCTGCTTTATTGACTATGCCAAAGCCTTTGACTGTGTGGATCACAATAAATTGTGGAAAATTCTGAAAGAGATGGGGATACGAGACCACCTGACCTGCCTCTTTGAGAAACCTATATGCAGGTCAGGAAGCAATAGTTAGAACTGGACAGGGAACAACAGACTGGTTCCAAATAGGAAAAGGAGTATGTCAAGGCTGTATATTGTCACCCTGCTTATTTAACTTATATGCAGAGTACATCATGAGAAATGCTGGGCTGGATGACGCACAGCTGGAATCAAGATTGCCGGGAGAAATATCAAAAACCTCAGATATGCAGATGACACCACCCTTCTGGCAGAAAGTGAAGAGGAACTAAAAAGCCTCTTGATGAAAGTGAAAGAGGAGAGTGAAAAAGTTGGCTTAAAGCTCAACATTCAGAAAACTAAGATCATGGCATCTGTTCCCATCACTTCATGGGAAATAGATGGGGAAACAGTGGAAACAGTGGCTGACTTAATTTTTTTGGGCTCCAAAATCACTGCAGATGGTGATTGCAGCCATGAAATTAAAAGATGCTTACTACTTGGAAAAAAATTTAGGACCAAACTAGATAGCATATTAAAAAGCAGAGACATTACTTTGCCAACAAAGGTCCGTCTAGTCAAGGCTATGGTTTTTCCAGTGGTCATGTATGGATATGAGAGTTGGACTGTGAAGAAAGCTGAGCACCAAAGAATTGATGCTTTTGAACTGTGTTGGGAGTTGGAGAAGACTCTTGAGAGTCCCTTGGACTGCAAGGAGATCCAACCAGTCCATCCTAAAGCAGATCAGTCCTGGGTGTTCACTGGAAGGACTGATGCTGAAGCTGAAACTTCAATACTTTGGCCACCTCATGCGAAGAGTTGACTCATTGGAAAAGACCCTGATGCTGGGAGGGATTGGGGGCAGGAGGAGAAGGGGACAACAGAGGATGAGATGGCTGGATGGCATTACCAACTCGATGGACATGAGTTTGAGTAAACTCCGGGAGTTAGTGATGGACAGGGAGGCCTGGCGTGCTGCGATTCATGGGGTCGCAAAGAGTCAGACACGACTGAGCAACTGAACTGAACTGAACTGAACTAAATAGGGAGAAGAGCTTGAAGAGGTAACCATCAAAGCAGATTAAAAAAAAGTTTTTTTCCCTGGGGGAAGGGTGGAAAGAGGATTGGTTTTCCAGCTTCAGCCCTGCCACTTACTAGATGTATGACTCTGGGCAAGTTACTTCCATATCTAGCAAAGAGTTAAGCACCTGATGAAAAAATGTATGTGAATGTGAAAGTAATAACATACTTTTACATGCCAGAATCTCATATAAAAATGAAAAGTTTCTATAAAGAGTAACATGTTAAGCAGCTAACATCACTTTACAGATTAATTTTCAATTGGTAGGCTAAGCAAAGCAAGGCCAATATGAAATCGAGGAAAGGATAGGTGAATCCATTATAATCAAAGATTTCCCATTTTTGTCTTGCTTTTTTTTTTTTTTTGCCAAAGTCTGGTTGTCCTTCGAGGTTGTCCTTTCTTGGATCTTACGAAACCAGGGCAAATGACTCAAGCTTGATGTGAAGTAAATATTAATAATTTTGGTGTTTTTATTTTTTGTATCTGTGGGAGAGAAATCATCACTCTTAAAGGTTTTGATAATATTTCCAGGCTACTCTAGGACTATTAGGCAGGTAACTTTATTTTTTAAATGGGTAAGAAGCACAGAATAATTATTCTATGACAAGTCTTCCTGCCTCAGAATCGTATCACTCTGATCTCAATGAAAATACCAAAGTTTTTGCATTTGGAGGGTTTTATGTGCATGTATGATCTTGAACCTGAGGTCTGAAAAAAATAAATCAGCACCACATTCTCCTTAAACAGGATAGAGTCAATAACTTTTAAAACTTTCATGCAAGGGCAAAGTAAATATGCAGAAAAAACAAAAAGAAGTAGGGGATTTTTCTGCATCACTTTAATTAAAGCTGAACATATAGCAACAGTTAGCCTGGAAGCCTATTATAACGCAAAGAGCAATGATGTTAGACACCAATGACCCGAATTCAAGCCTAATTCTGGCTCAAGATATGGGACTTTGAGAAAGTTTCTGGGCCATCTCTGTGTTTTCGATTCCTCATCCCTAAAACTGTGCTGCTGAGAGGATAACAAGGAAAACGGTTTCCCTTGTGACTCAAATGGTACACCACCTGTCTGCCAAAGCAGGGGACACTGGTTCAATCCCTGGGTCAGGAAGGTTCCCTGAAGGAGATGGCAACCCACTCCTAATATTCTTGCCTGGAAAATTCCATGGACAGAAGAGCCTGGAGGGCTACAGTCCATGGGGTCCCAAAGAATGGGACACGAATTGGCGACTAAACAACAAAGCATGCAGAAGCAATTTGTAAAAGAGCTATTATTTCTCTCCTAGAATGTGCTTGCCATCAGTAACAGACTGTGTTATTATTCATTGCGGGCAGCTTCTGGACTTTCTACTTGGAAGCCTAGCTCGAGGCAAATGTAGCAGAGAGTTTAGGAACAGTTTCTAAAAGCTCACCCTTTCTGAAGCTCTTTCCCTCAGTGTGAAAGCAGTAACCTTGGAAACCAGGCTGGCACCACCCCTTTCAGTTAGCTCTAGTTCTTGCTTATCTCCGTAATATTTGGGACACTGCTATTTCACGGTCGTTTTCTTTTGGTGGTTGTTTTCTCTTCACAATGACGGCACAAGCGAGAAAATCTACTGAAGGAAGTACAAGATCCTTCTTGTCTCCCCTTCTGCCCGCAGCTCACCTAAGTTTTCCCTACATAGCGGTCGCAGCCTCAGACGTCCTCAAAACCGAAACCTCAGAGGGCCTAGACCGTGGGTCAAGGGTACTGACCAGGTAAAAGCCGAAGGGATTCCGGTTCAGGTACAAGGGCTCGTCCAGACAGCCAAAACGACCACACACGTCCACCCAGAGAGAACCCTCGCGAGACAACAGAGCGAGCAGCGAGAGATGTCCAGTTTCTCGCGAGAAGAGGAGGAGTCGACGGAAACTAGGAAATGGCTCCCTTGGCGACCCGGACCAGCCGATGGGCGGGGCCAGAATTAAGCCCACCCCTTTCCGGTTTATTTCCCAGCCTCCTAACCCTGAGGTGTCCGGCCTGCGGTGCGGGCGCCGGGTTCTCCGGGTTCCGCCCCGCTGGTGCAGGGTCTGAAGGAAAGCCTAGGGAACGCGCCTCGGCCGGCTTTGAGGCGGGGGGGGCGGGGGGGGAGGGGCCTGCGGCTGGCGGCCCCGCCCCCTTCTCCGGCTCGCGGGCGGGCGCGTCCGCCGGCTTCCCGCGTCGGCCGGCCCTGGGGCCGCGTCCCCCGGGCAACTCCTCAGCCGCGGCCTGAGCGTCTGCCCGCAGGTGTCGGCTCCGAGGCTCGGGGCGCGGCCTGCTCCGGCCCCATGGTGGGCTTCGGGGCGAACCGGCGGGCCGGCCGCCTGCCCTCCCTGGTTCTGGCGGTCCTGCTGGTGGTGATCGCGGTGCTCGCCTTCAATTACTGGAGCATCTCCTCGCGCCACGTCCTGCTGCAGGAGGAGTTGGCGGAGCTGCAGGGCCAGGTCCAGCGCACCGAGGTGGCCCGCGGGCGCCTGGAGAAGCGCAACTCCGACCTCCTGCTCTTGGTGGACTCGCACAAGAAACAGATTGACCAGAAGGAGGCCGACTACGGCCGCCTCAGCAGCCGGCTGCAGGCTCGGGAGGGCCTGGGGAAGAGATGCGAAGATGACAAGGTAAGCACGAAGCCGCCTCCGCCAGCCCCCAGAGTTTCCTTCGGCTCCGTGGCGGGGGTGTTCGCGCGGCCGCGGCCGCCTCTGCCTTCCAGACTCGCTGCCTTGGAGGCTCCCCTTGCCGCTCACAACCATGTTTCTGTCAGACTTTAACTGGTTCGCCACGGCCACGTTTTGCGGTCCCTTCCAGACGAAACTCTAAGTGTTTGGTTCTCAAGGGTGGCCTCTCCGTGGATGCTGCCTTTTCCCCAAGCGGGGCTGCTGAGCTGGCAGTCGTGATGATCTGGCCCGTCTATGTGGCCGGCCGCCTTAGGTCTACAGATACACAGGGTTAGAGACTGCCGGATTTGGTGTGAGTATTGTTGCCCTATGCTTTATTCTATGCGCACTGATCATTATTAATTTCTTTATTTAAAGAATGTGGCTTCCTCTAACCCTTCTACTTATGGCGATCACCATATATTTTTTAAGCAGTCTAACTTCTCGTAAATCTCTGCAGGGCTATGTATTAAGCAGTTAAAGAATAAGAATTACTGCCTTTTTTTGTGATAAAAATATTTTTATAAGTGGGCTGTGGAGCCATTTATGTATGAGCCACACTTGTGACTTGGACATAGATAATCCAAAATTATGTACTCAGTTTGAATTGTTAGTGAAATTAACCCAAAAGATAGACTCTAAAAATAACATTCTAAGCAACAGAATCTCATGTCATTGTCCTAATTGATCTTGAAAGGAAATAAAAATACAATTTTGTATGCTTAACTTTTAAGGTTAGTGTTGGAAAGCCATACTAAGTTTTAATTGTGAAAGTTTAAAGCTAGACTGTAACTAGACCGATGCTGAGTAGTCTTTGTTCTCACCAGCATATTGGGAACTATATTATTAACTTATGACCTATGCAATTTTTGTTGATATACCAGACCTGTGAAAATTTCTGGGTGGGATAAGTATAATAGATACCTTTCTTTCTGGACCCTCTTTTGGTAATCATCACAGTGTTTTTGTGTGTGTCTGAGTTCTCATTATGAGTTTTTATTTTGTATGCCAATTATTTATAGTTAATCATTATAAATTAAAATCTGAGCTCCCAATTTCCTTACTGCCACCAACCTCTACTTTGTTTCTTATTTCATGAAGATTGAGGCCCACAGAAGCACTTGAGGTAAGTGCTTTTCAGTAGCCTACACTTTCACCATAACATAGCTTCTGAGAGGAGCAACAGATCAGCAAGCTTATACTACATACTGAACTCTGTAGACTGAAAAGTTCTCTGGGGTGGAATAAACAGATGTCCATGAAATTTTGGAGTATTAAAGGAGATCTTCAGACTTGAATGGTTAGGTATTACTATTCAAATTCTCTACAATCTGGAAAGAAAGATAAATCTTTTCTAGTGATTTAAACTCTGGATTCCATTTCTTCCATCTACTGGACTGTGATTATCAGTTTCTTTCAGTAGGTTTTCATTTTTACCTTCAACCACATATAGGTGTTCGCTGTTCTAAAATTTTTTGTATTCTTCCATATACTCCATTCTCCCAATCAACCAATGTCTTTGTTTTTACTTTCACTGATAAACTCTAGTTGTTGGTGGTCTGTAAATGTTTCGTGCATTTCTTTTTTCATCCCCATCCTAATTTTTTTCATTCTGTATACCATCCTTCTTTCCTCCTCTTTTCTGAAGCACTTGAGGTAAGTGCTATATTATTAACTTATGACCTATGCAATGTGACCTATTTTCTTCAAGGTCACAAATGGCAGTCTTCCTGGTCAAATCAAAAAGCATTTTTATTCTTATTCTGTTCAATTTCTCAATAATTGATTGTCTCTAACATTTTGGGAACTATCTCCTTTCTTGTTTCTTTATCATTGAATTCTGTGGATTTGCTTCCTACCTTCTTCAGTATACTTATTTTTTGCTGATTCCCACCCCCCCCAACTGTCTAATAATAATAAACTATATTCTTGAGTCTTTGTTTTCCCCTTACAGCAGTATTTCTCAAGGTGGTGTTAAACAGAATACTCTCCTAGAAATTGTTCATAGATGGTCAGGACAAAAAAGCAAAACCTTCTTTTTGGAGGAAAATGTTAAACAGTGTAAGTAGTATATTCTCCTCTTCAAATTTATAATCCTGCTAGCATATAAAGGCTCTGAGAGATGTGTTAGTAAAGAAGCCTGTTTAATTTTGTTTAACTTAGTCTCTATCAGTTAATTTGATCACCGATTACTATTTTCATGGCCAACTTGTTACCATGGTACAGAAGAATGTAGCGAAGCACACTAGTTTGGGAAATGTTGCCCCAGGTATCTAGATGAGCTATAGATGAAATTTGTCTTTTAGAGGTGTTTCCTTTATTCCTGCTACTCCCTCAGGAGCTGAGAAGATAGATTTATTGTGTGTAAATGATCTAAAATCCTTCTGGATGGTGATAATGTTGGAGAAACAAGTAAATTGACAATTAAAAGTATCTTCCTTTTTAAACTAGACTTGTTTTAATGTTTATTCATGTTAGTGTAGTCTCTTTAAAGTAAAGGCTCTGCCTTTCAGGGTTTTTACCTAAAGCACACACTGGTGCTGACCCCTTCAGTAGTCATTTGTACACCCTTGGTTTGGTATATATCCTTCCTGATGACTCAGGGTTGTGTCCTGA
Source organism: Dama dama (assembly GCF_033118175.1). Classification (NCBI taxonomy): domain Eukaryota; kingdom Metazoa; phylum Chordata; class Mammalia; order Artiodactyla; family Cervidae; genus Dama; species Dama dama. Next base: position 1,982,230 of record NC_083692.1, on the reverse strand, counting down.
TTGGTCTGAACTGATTACGGTAATTTCATTATTCCCGGTGCTTAGTTTAGGAAGGGGCTGGCTAGTGAGTTGCTAGGGGAAGCTTCCTTGCTCCTTAAAAGAGTCATACTTGCACTTCAGTGATAGTCTTCCCCCAAATCAAAAATCTCCAGTCTAATCATAAGAAAGCATCAGACAAACTCACATTCAGGGACATTCTACAAAGTACCTGAGCAGTACTCTTCAAAGAGTCACATTTGAAGAGGCGGTCAGTTTCTTTTGCCAGATGTTGTTGCTTCACCACGTGATGCCTGAAATTAGGGTAACCAGAGTGCCAGAAAAGTTAGCTAAGGAATGGCTGAGGCACTGAAGTTGGCAGAGTGAAGTGTTACAGTAGTATATTGGCACTTGTTATGTGAAATAAAGAAACATTCCTGGGGCTTCCCTGCTGCCCTGGTGCCTCAGTGGTAGACAGTCTGCCTGCCAATGCAGGAGACATGGGTTCAGTTCATGACCCGGGAACATCCCACATGCTTCAGAAAAACTAAGCCCGTGCAACCACAACTACTGAGCCTGTCTTCTAGAGCCCAGGAGTTGCAGCTGCTGAGACCATGTGCTGCAGCTGCTGGAACCTCTGGGTGCACCCAGAGCCTGTCCTCCGCAGCAGGGGAAGCTGCCACAGTGAGCAGCTCGAGCGCCGCAACGGGAAAGTAGCCCCGCTGGCCATTGAAGACCCAGCACAGCCAAAAATAAATAAATAAACGAAGTTTCAAGAATTCCTATTGTGTAAGCCAGTCACGTTGAGAGTTCCTTAGTTACAGCCTAACTAAAGTATCCTGACTATTAAGATTCTCATTGTCACAGTTGTGTCTGAGATGTAGGTTAAATCTTCTATATCCCCAGGGCAATGTGGGCAGTGGCCTCAAATCTGCATGTGGTTTGAGGGTTCCTCAAGGGACTTTACCTTAAGATCAGTAGTGGTGTTTCAATGCCTGATTCAGTCGGTACTTGGTTCACAGTCTTTTGGAGATCAGGATCCTTAGGTGGCATCACCTCCCTGTATACCCTTGCCCACTCCATGGATGTTCCAAGCCAAAACGCCCTTTGTCCTGATGAGATAGCTGCCTTAGGTATGAAGTGTGAGTAGGGAGTTTTGGTAAGGCAGCTTTTTTTTTAAGTTCAGTTCAGTTCCGTTGCTCAGTCGTGTTCGACTTCCTGCAACCCCATGCACTGCAGCACGCCAGGCTTCCCTGTCCATCACCAACTCCCAGAGCCTACTGAAACTCATGTCCATTGAATCAGTGATGCCATCCAACCATCTCACCCTCTGTCGTCCCCTTCTCCTGCCTTCAATCTTTCCCAGCATCAAGGTCTTTTCCAGTGAGTCGGTTCTTCGAATCAGGTGGCCAAAGTGTTGGAGTTTCAGCTTCAACACGAGTCCTTCCAATGAATATTCAGGACTGATCTCCTTTAGGATTGACTGGTTTGATCTCCTTGCAGTCCAAGGGACTCTCAGGAGTCTTTGCCAACACCACAATTCAAAAGCATCAATTCTTTGGTGCTCAGCTTTCTTTATAGTCCAACTCTCACATCCATACATGACTACTGGAAAAACCATAGCTTTGACTAGATGGACCTTTGTTGGCAAAGTAATGTCTCTGCTTTTTAATATGCTATCTAGGTTGGTCATAGCTTTTCTTCCAAGGAGCAAGCGTCTTTTAATTTCATGGCTACAGTCACCATCTGCAGTGATTTTGGAGCTCAAAAAAATAAAGTTTCTCACTGTTTCCATTATTTCCCCATCTATTTGCCATGAAGTGATGGGACCGGACGCCTTGATCTTAGTTTTCTGAATGTTGAGTTTTAAGCCAACTTTTTCACTCTCCTCTTTCACTTTCATCAAGAAGCTCTTTAGTTCTTCTTTGCTTTCTGCCATAAGGATGGTGTCATCTGTGTATCTGAGGTTATTGATTGTTCAAGTTACCCATTTTTTTAAAAAAAAAGTTATCTTAGAACATTTAAGATCTATGGGATTATTGCAAATGTAGTACAGACAGTTTCTTCATACCCCATACCTAGTTTTTCCTGTTATTAAATGGCACATTTGTCATAATTAATCAACCCCTACTGATGCATTAAAAAATCATGGCATTGGGTCCCATCACTTCATGGCAAATAGATGGGGAAACAGTGGAAACAGTGACAGACTTTATTTTCTTGGGCTCCAAAATCACTGCAGACAGAGACTGCAGCCATGAAATTAAAAGACGCTTGCTCCTTGGAAGAAAAGCTATGAGAAACCTAAACAGCGTATTAAAAGGCAGAGGCATCACTTTGCTGATGAAGGTCCATCTAGTCAAAGCTATGGTTTTTCCAGTAGTCATGTATGGATATGAGAGTTGGACCGTAAAGAAGGCTGACCACCAAAGAATTGATGCTTTTGAACTGTGGTACTAGAGAAGACTCTTGAGAGTCCCTTGGACTGCAAGGAGATCAAACCAGTCCATCCTAAAGGAAATCAATCCTGAATATTTATTGAAGGTACTGATGCTGAGGCTGAAGCTCTAATACTTTGACCACCTAATGCAAGGAGCTGACTCACTGGAAAAGACCTTGATGCTGGGAAAGATTGAAGGCAGGAGGAGAAGGGGACAACAGAGGATGAGATGGTTGGATGGCATCACCTATTCAATGGACATGAGTTTGAGTAAACTCCAGGAGATTCTGAAGGACAGGGGAGCCTGGTGTGCTGCAGGCCATGGGGCGGCAAAGAGTTGGACGTGACCGAGTGATTGAACAACCACAATTGATGCATTAATAATAACTGAAGTCCATACTTTGTATTTTCTCAGTTTTTCCCTAATGCCCTTTTTCTGTTCCAGGATCCCATCTAAGGTTCCACATTACATTTAGTTGTCATGTCTCTATAGGCTTCTTGTAGTCGTGACAGTTTTTTCAGACTTTGTTTATGATCTCGACAGTTTTTGTTTTTTTCCATAATTTTTATTTATTTAGTTATTTTTGGCTGTGCTGGGTCTTCGTTGCTACGTGACCTTTTCTCCAGTTGCAGCGAGTGGGGGCTTCTCTCTCACTGCAGGGCTCAGACTTCTCATTGCAGTGGCTTCTCTTATTGTGGAGCCCGGGCTTTAGGGTGTGTGGGCTTCAGTAGCTGCAGCGCGTGGGCTCAGCAGGCGTGGTCGCAGGCTCTGGAGCTCAGGCTTAGTTGCTCCGTGGCATGTGGGATCTTCCCGGATCAGGGATCAGACCTATGTCTCCTGCATTGGCAGGCGGATTCTTTACTACTGAGCCAGTAGGGGAAGCCCTGACCTTGGCAGTTTTGAGGATTACTGGTCAGGTGTTCTGTAGAATGCCACTCTGTTGGCATTAGTTTGATGCTTTTCTCAGGATTAGACTCAGGTTGTGGTTTGGGGAAGGAAGACCGCTGAGGAAAGCGCCCTTCTCCTCGCATCAGAACGTCTCTCAGGGTGACTCGCCACTCGGTGCTGACCTTGATCACCTGGCTTGTGTAGTGTTTGTAGGTTTCTTCACTGCAAAGTCACTGTAAAGGAAAAGAATGCATTTTTTCCTTCCTTTTCTGTGCTGTACTCTTTGAAAGGAGGTTGCTATGTACAGCCAGCGCTTAATGACTTGGGAGTTATGTTCTGTCTCCTTAAGGGCAGAGTGTCTACATAAATTACTTGCAATTTTTCTGCATGGACCTTAGTCTCTTCTCCCTTATTTACTATTCAGTTATTTATTTATATCAGTATGAACTCATGGATATTTATTTTATACTTTAATTTATAATCCACTGCTACTCTATTTATGTTGTTGCTCAGATTGTTCCAGCTTTGGCCATTGGGACCTCTTTCAGTTGCTTCTGGGCATAATACCCCATCATTGTCACAAACCCCTTCCTTAGTTTCTGTCACCACAAGATGCTCTGACTTATCTTGTGTACTTCCTGCCCCAGTGCTAGAATCCTTCTCCACAGAGCCCTAGGTCCTTTTATTGGAAAATGGCATTAGAGACCAAAGTCTAGGTGTGAGGTATACTCATTGCTACTGTCAGACTATCTTTGGAAATCTTGAAATCCCTGCTCCACAGATATCAGCAAGGTGACATTGGATATCTTCCAATTTATTATTCTGTCCTCCCATTTTCAGTTTGTTACCTGGGCTGTTAGAACACAGAAATTCTTTTTTTCCCTACACTTTGAACTTTTTATTCTGTGTTGAGGTATAGCTGATTAACAATGTTGTAATGGTCTCAGGGAAACAGTGAAGGGACTCAGCCATGCGTGTGCGTGTATCCATCCCTCCTCGTGCCTCCCTCCCATCCAGGCCGCCACAGGGCACTGAGCAGAGTCCCCTGTGCTACAGTGGGTCCTGCTGGCTGTCCATTTAAACACAGCAGTGAGTACATGTCCTTCCCACACTCCCAACTGTCCCTTGCCTCCAGCAATGATAAGAACACAGAAATTCTTTAAGGGCGCCTGAAATTGTCCTTGGAAGTGAGAAACGAGCTCCACTTCTCTGGGATTCCCTGCATATTTACCTTGTGTTTTTTTTTTTTTTTTTTTTTAACCTTCCTCCCTAACGGGTTTTCGTCTAGAGGGGTGTGTTAGTTATCTACAACTTCCATACAAAATCCCACAGACTGGCTGGCTGAAAACAGCAGAAATTTGCGTTCTGATGGTCCTGGAGTCTTGAAGTCCAAGGCTGACGTACCGGCAGGTTGGTTTCTCCTGGAGCCTCTCCCTTTAGCTGGCAGAGGGCCTCCTCCTTGCTGCCTTGTCGTCTCATAGCTTCCTTTTGTGTTCCTGCATCTCTGGGGTTCTTCCTCTTCTTATAAGGGCACCAGTCATGTTGGATTAGGGTCCCACCCCAGTGGCCTCATTTTAACTTACTTACCTCTTTAAAGACCTTGTTTCCAAATAGGTCACATTCTGAGGTACTGGGTGTTGAGACTTCAGTGTGTGGGTTTGTGGGAACACAGTTCAGCCCATGCCAAGAGGGAATCTGTGACACACACGCTGCCTTTTCTTTCCTCTTTCTGTGAGAAAGACCCTTTCTCCTGTTTCCTGGGTGGGGTTATTTCTCCTATCCTTACTTGAATTCTTCCTGCCTGTATCTTGTACCAGTTATGGTGGGCCAAGGCAAGCTCTTGATAAATCAGAGCTGTTTGAATATAGAAAATGTCCTTCCCAAAACTGTTGTTTTGTTACAAATGGATAAAAAAAAAGAATCAGTTTTGAGGTTTGAAGCTGAACAGTAAATGACTGACCTCTTTTCCCTTTACCAACCGTAATCCTCCCTGAGGTGGTACATACATTTGCTTGAACAGGGAAAGGTCATGTGCCAGAAAGGAGGGTGGGAAACATATTCCTTTTTTTTTCCCCAAAAAAATAGCCTCATTGTGTGTGTATGTACACAATGCTCATATACATACCAAATGCATATATGTAAAAACCATGGCACGGAATAAGTGTTCATTACCATGATCTCAGAGCTTCCCTGATAGCTCAGTTGGTAAAGAATTCGCCTGCAATGCCCAGAGACCCTGGTTTGATTCCTGGTTGGGAAAGATCTGCTGGAGAAGGGATAGGCTGCCCACTCCAGTATTCTTGGGCTTCCCTTGTGGCTCAGCTGGTAAAGAATCCGCCTGCAATGCAGGAGACCTGGGTTCCATCCCTGGGTTGGGAAGATACCCTGGAGAAGGGAAAGGCTACCCATTCCAGTATCCTGGCCTGGAGAATTCCATGGGCTGAGTCCCTGTGGTGGCAAAGAGTCGGACATGACTGAGCGCCTTTCACTCACCATGATCTCGAGTCCTGACTCAGCCATTTAATATGTGCAAAACCTTGGGCAAGTCACTTAACTTCTCTATGCCTTCGTTCCACATCTGTAAAATGAGGACAATAATAGTTACCTCTCTCATTCTTGTGAGGCTTAAATGAATAAATTCATTTATATGGTTTGAACATACCATATTGTTTAAAAAAAAAAAAAATTTAGTAAGTGTTATGTTAGCTATTATTCCACAACTACTTCCTTATTTCTCACCAGCCTTCTTTCCAGGATGGGATTCTGCCCGTGTTCCTGCCTAAGATCCGGTCCAAGCTCTAGCTGGCCTGCCTTGCCCTTTGCCCTGGTTGTCTGACTCCACCCTTGCCACCTTTCCTGGTCCTTTTCTAAATAGGTGTAGTTGACTCCTCTTATGCCCGTCTAAGCTGACTCCCCAACACCTGGCTTTTTTTTTTTGTTTAGTCGCAAAGTGTCCGACTCTTTGCAACCCCATGGACTGTGATCCACCAGGCTCCTCCATCCATAGGATTTCCCAGACAAGAATACTGGAGTGGGTTGCCATTTCCTCCTCCACTGATGCCTGCCTCTGTAATTTGAAGAGCAGCCTTGTGCAGTTTTTCTAACACTCTACACATGAATATTCCTGCCTTTGCCTTCCCCATCATAATCTGGCCAAATTCTAGCTGTCATTTAATTGCCACCTCAAATTATTCATAAACCATACAGAGCTCATGCCTCCTTTCTAGACTGCATCCCTTTCCTGCCTTCCTGGTCCCTGTAATGCTCATGCAGCCATTATTGAGACTGAGGTTAGAAATTTTGGTATCATCTTTGATTCCTTGAGCATCTCAGACTCAGTGGTTCACCATGCAGAGGAGTTACTTGATCAAATTGAATTTTTAAAAAAAGCACTCTGGTTGCAGAATAGAGAATTGATTGGAAAGGAAGCAGGAGCTCCCTAACTAGTCTCCTTGCCCCGAACTCTGTTTTATTTCAGTTAGTCCCGCCCCCTTGAGCAAACCAGCTCTCCCTCCTGCCTTACTTCTGGAGTAGTTGTGTGACTCCCTGTGTCAAGTCAGAACTCTGCTGTCCAGCCTTTCAGGCCTTCCATGGCGGGCCTCTGTCGACTTTTGTCCCGCTGTCTCCTGACCCAGACTGCTCCAGATGTGTTGCAGTGCCGACCTGTGTCCCCTCGCCTGCCTCCCGTGTCACGTCAGTTCCTGTTCCTGTGCTTCTGCTCCTGTTATCTGGCTCTTAGTCTCTTGCCTCTTTTCTGTTACACCAGCCTTCGGGTACCTTGACCATGAAGCCCTCTGACTTCTGACCTGGCGTGTGCTCTTTTTATACACAGTTAACATTTATTGTTTGAGCCACTCTAAATTATTTTGTTTTTCATTTTTCACTGATAGCTTCCTAAATGTTAACTTTGTCTTCTCAACAAAATTTTTAAGTTACTTTAGGAAGGACCATATTAAAAATTTTTTCCAATGAGTTCTTGATAGTCATTAGTGCCGATACAAAGTGTTACCGGTTATAGGATTAGAGTGGACTCTAATCCAGTTTCTTGTGTCCTTATAAGAAGAGGAAATTTGGATACATAAAGAGGCACAGGGAAGAAGGCCACATGGAGATGGAGGCCTTGACTGGAGTGATGCATTTATAAGCCAAGGAATGCCAAGTATCGTCAGCAGCCACAAGAAGCTAAGAAAAGGGCAAGGAAGAATCCTTCTTTAAGGGACTTCAAATAGAGAGCACGGTACCATAGACAACTCAGTTTTGGACTTTTGGACTGCAGAACCATGAGAGAATATTTCTGGTTGTTTTAGTCATTGGGCTTGTGGTTTGTTTTGTTGGTGTTTAGTTGCGAAGGCATGTCCAACTTTTCTTTTTTCGACCCCAGGACTGTGGACTATAGGACTGTAGTCCCCCAGGCTCCTCTGACCTTTGGTTTTCCCAGGCAAGAATACTGGTACTTTGCTATAATGGCTCTAGGAAACTAATATAAGATTCACTAAAAACTCTGGCAGACTTCTGAAGGTTGTTTTATTTTTTTTTGTAGAAACTGACAAGCTGATACCAAAATGTATGGAAATGCAAATAACCTAGAATAGCCAAAACAATTTTTAAAAGAACAAAGTAGGAGAACTTATACTCCCTGATTTCAAGGCTTGTTATATAGTAATGTAATACTATATAGATTCAGTAATCAAGACTGTGGAGTTATTGAAAAGAATGGGCATATAAATCACTGAAATGGAATAGAGCGCACAAATAGACCCACAGATATATGGTCAATTAATTTTTGGCAAAAGTGCCAAGGCAGTTTAATGAGGAAAGGGAAGTCTTTTCAACAAAAGATATTAAAGCAACTTTATGGTGATGAGGTGGGTGGTGGTGGTATATACAACTTGTGCTACTTCACAACATAAACAAATAAAATTAACATGGATCATGGACCTAAATGTAAAAAGTAAAGCTGTAAATCTTCTAGACAACAACACAGGAGAAAATGCTTGTGACTTTAGATTTGTGTGGGTTTTTGAGGACACAAAAAGCATGAACCATAAAAAGAAAAAGAGATAAATTTGACTATCGAAATTAAAAGCTTTGTTCTTCAAAAGGCACTATTTTTTTAAAAAATGAAAGAAAAAGCAAGTCATGGGTTGGAGGACATATTTAGAATAGATGTGTCAGATAGAGAATTGTATCAGTGCAGCCCCCTGTACCAGGACCCAGTCCACCTACCAGCAGGCTAGCACCAGCCCCGATACCCCTGGGCCCCCAGCCCTGCCGAGCATCAGGCCACCACCAGCTCTACGACCCCCAGGGCCTACAATCAGAGCCCCGGGAACCCTGCTCAGCCTATCATCAGGTTATCACTAGCGCCGCAGACCTCTTGGGCCCCAGGCTCACCTCCCAGCAGGCCAACACCACCTTCAGCCTCTTAGCTAGCTACCCCGGTGTCCAGCCCCACCCTGTAGCGGGCCAGCGCTAGCCCCAGGGTCCCAGGGCACTCAGCCTCACCAACTAGGGGCCAGTAGCCTCCACACAAGGAACGGCCCCCAGTAGACCACCACCATGAGCCGCGCGGCCTGGACGGGGGACTGCCCTCGAGCACGTGGCTCTGATGCCTGGAGGGCAGTGTGCTGCTGGGATGCAGAGGACATCTCCAAAAGCCTGCTTTTTCAAGGTGGGGAAATGAAACCAACCTACCAACTACCTTCTAAGTTTTTATTTATACTTAGAAATAAAAACAGTAAATTAGGCAAAATGAGGCAACAGATGAGTGTCTTCCAAATGAAGGAGCAAGATAAAATCCCAGAAGAGCTCAGTGAAGTGGAGATGGGCAACCTGCCCAATGGAGGGTTCAAGGTAATGAGTGTAAAGACATTCAGAGAACTCGGGAGAAGATTGAAGTTTTTAACAAAGAGTGAGAAAATATAAAAAAAGAACCAAACAGATGAAGAATAAAATAACTGAAATGAAAAACACACTAGAAGGAATCAACAGTAGATTAGAGGATAGAAAGGAATGGATCGGTGAGTGGGAAGGCAGAGTAGTGGAAATCACTGAAGTTTAACAGAAAAAGGAAAACACTTTAAGAGAAACTTAAAGCATCATGAGAAACTAAAATTACTGCATGCCTTGCCTGTGCCAAGAGGAACGCAAAGTTCAGTCAAATGGAATGTTAATTCTCTTACAAGGAAGCCAAAATGCGGAAACCTTTGGTCTTTATTCACAGAACACAAAACATAGTTCCTTGCTTAATGAAGTTACAGTTCAAGTATTCCCTGTTGTATCAGAGTACATATACCACATCACCACATTATATGAATTGTTTCTTTCCTCTCTGGAGTGGGTAGAAGGAATCTCCTTGAATATTCTTTTAGGTTTTTCTCTGTTAAAGTTGTAGCCAACATTTTTCAAGAATCAGTTTTATGATCTTCATGGAACCTCCTGAGATTACTCTGACCCTTATTGTGGGAGCAAGAAGAAGCAGAAAAACATAAGGAAATAAGAAAGGAAGATGAAAGAAACGCGGGGACATGTGTCTAAGATCTTTGTAGTACAGAGTACATTGTGCAATTGGTATGTTTTTGTCAATTAAAATATTAGAGTTTTAATGTAAGATCAGGGACTTCCCTGTTGTTAGGGCTCCTTGCTTCTGCTGAAGGGAACACAGGTCCCATCCCTGGATGGGGAGCTAAGACCCCACAAGCCACATGGCACGGCAAAAGAAAAAAACTCTTCAAGGTTAACTCTTCCAGTACACCCAGGAAGTAAAGGAACTAACATTACTAAATGTCAGTCTGTAGTGGACAGGCTTTTATGTATTTCCATTAATTCTTCTCATTTTATGGTTGAAGAAACAGGCTTAGGTGAGAAAATGGCAGAATCCTAAACTCAGATCTGCTTGATTCCATAAATCCTTTCCACTAAAGTGCATTGCCACACATTGGGTACCTGTATCTGTATAGTTTTAAAATATATAAAATTATATAGAGAGAGCAAAATTATATGTAATTATATAAGAACAGTTATCTTGCCAACAGAGCAAATAACTTTTGAGTGTTCACTGTGTGTATTGGTTTCTTAGGGCTACTGTAACAAAGAACCACAAACTGGATAGCTTAAAATAACTGAACTTGATTGTCTCGTGGTTTTGAAGAGTAGATGTCCAAAATTAAGGTTTTGGCAAGACTGTGCTTCCACTGGAGCCTCTAGGGGAAGATTCTTCTAGCTTCTGATAACCTCAGGTGTTCTTTGGCTTAAGGCAGCATAACTTCAGTCTCTGTCAACATCTTCCATGGCTGTCTTCCCAACATGTTTGTGTATCTCTGTCTCTTCATGTGGAGTTCTCTTCCCTAATTCTGTTTTATTTTCTTACAAGGACTAGTTCTTTTGCATTAATTGAGGATTGCAGGTGGGTGCTCTGTGTTGAGTCACTTTGGTTGTTTGTCTTTGACTCTGTGACCCCATGGACTACAGGCCCCCAGGCCCCTCTGTCCATGGGATTCTCCAGGCGAGGGTACTGGAGTGGGTTGTCCTGCCCTCCTCTGGGGATCTTCATGACCCAGGAAATGCACCCATGTTTCTTATGTCTCCCTCATTAGCAGGCAGGTTCTTTATCATTAGCACCACCTGGAAAGCCCATATTGGATTAAGGCCTATCCTAATTCAGTATGACTTCATCTTAATTTGATTACAGCTGCATTGACATAATTTCCAAGTAAGGTCACAGTCACAGTACTGGGGGCGGCCGCGGTTAGGACTTAAACATGACCTTTTAGGGAATACAGCTCAACCCATAATCAGTCTCTGTAAATCAATTTGGAGTGAACTGAATCTTCACCATATTGATTATTGCAATCCACGAACATGGAGTGTCTCTGTGTTTTAGATCTTCTCTATATTCTTGCAGTACATTTTACATTTTCAAGTGTTCAAGACTCACATGTTTTTATCCCCAAGTATTTCATGTATTTGATGCTATAAAAAATGGAATTGGGCTTATTCCATTTTCCACTTCTTTGCGGGTGTATAAATAGTGCTATTAATTTTTGTATATTGATTGTTTCCCTGCTGTAGGACTTATTAGTTCTAGCACTAATGGAATCTAAGGAATTCTAAAGTGAAAGTGAAGTTGCTCAGTTGTGTCCGACTGTTTGCGATGCCGTGGACTATAGCCCACCAGGCTCCTCCGTCCATGGGATTTTCCAGGCAAGAATACTGGAGTGGGTTGCCATTTCCTTCTCCAGGGGATCTTCCCAACCCAGGGATCGAACCCAGGTCTCCCGCATTGCAGGCAGATACTTTAACCTCTGAGCCACCAGGACCCTAAGGAATTCTAAGGATTCTACAAAAAGTCATTAGAACTCAGTAGTAGTAGTTTTTCTGGTAGATTTTTTAAAATTATTTCTGGACAAGGTCATGTCATCTGCAAATAAAGACAGTTTTCCCCCAATTCCAGTTGGATGCTTTTTATTTTTCTTCCCCATACTGTACTGGCTAGGACCTCCAGTAAAATGTTAAGTAGAAGTAGTGAGATTGAATATCCTTGCAGAGAGAGTATTTAACAAAGTTGAACATGCATTCATGGTAAAAACTCTCAGCAAAATAGCAATAGAAGGAAACTTCCTCATATTCATCAGAGGTCTCTGTCAAAACCCCACAGCTAACCTTATATTTAGTGGCAAAAGACTAAATGCTTTCTCCCACAATCGAAAACATGGAAGGACTTTAAATAGAGGAGTTACTTTAGCAAATTGAGCTTAAAACCTCTGGCTGCAGAATAGAGAATTGATTAGAGAGGTAAAAAAGTAGATATAGGAAAAATAAATATAGGTTTTTATTAAAAAAAATTTTTTTTTTTTCAGTAGTACAGTTGGAGGATAATGGAGTCTTTAACTAAACACATTGTATAATTCTGTGCTTACCAGCCTCAGGAGGCATTTTCATTAGTATTGATGCCTGGGGAGTGGTAATGGGTTTAGGTGTGGGGCCAGGAATGGTAGGTGTTCTGTGCTGCAGAAGAGAGTCCCAACAATGAAGGACTGTTCTACTTCAAATGCTAGTGGCACCTGGATGGGGAAGCACTGGGTCATTAAGATAGAGAAGTAGAGAGAAATAGAATTAACAAGATTTTGTAATGCATTTGGTGTGTGATTAGGCAAAGATGAATCCCATGATACTGGTGATAGTGCTATGACCTGAGGTAGGAACCTTAGATTAGAAGTTAGTTTGAGAAGAGTGCAAGTTTAATAAATAAGTCCAGTTTGAGGAGTCTGTGAAATATTTAGTAGGTAGTTGAAAATGCCCTCTTGGAATTCAGTGGAAAGGACAACCTAGGAAAAGATTTTGATTGTTGAAGTCATAGGAATTGTCTAGGTTATAGAGTAAGATGATGAATATGTAAGATGGAGCTTTGCACCATTTCAGGGTATAGTAGAGGAGGAGCAGGTTTAAATGACTGACAGGAGGCAGAGAGGAAAAGAAAAAGCTGCATACTGTGGTGGCGTGTCAGCCAAGGGGAAGAGTTTTGAGGAAGAGTCATCAGTGTTAATTGCTGTAATTACCTACTTAGGATTATCTCTCCATAACTTGATTGTGGGCCAGATAGGGCTATATGTTTTGTTCATCTTTGTATTCCCACAGTTCCTGGCATGACATTACTTAATTCCTGAGCAAGAGTCCATATTTCTTAATCTGCATATGTTTTAAGTAGCTGGTTTATACCTAGTTAATGAATGTTGAGTGAATAACTATATCTGTACATTTATGCTGGATCTATTTTTTCATGTCTTCCAATTTCATATTGTGAATTTCTTGACTCTGAAAATCATCTAGTCTAAATTTTGTAAACACCTAACATATTTGGTACTATGCCCTATGTGTGGACACTGTGAATATTTGGTGATTGATTCAGCAGTTTGCACTGGCTCTTAAAGCATGTGTATGTATGTGCTGGGCTGCCAGGGGTATTATCCACATATCTGATTACACTACTTTTCTGGAAGACATAATCGAAATATTCTCATGTAAAGGCAGTCATTATCAACTTACTATCTTTTTGGCTTTATTGAATGTATCTTTTCCTTGAAACATGTAATAGTACATCTAGATTAGTATTTTTAGTTAGAAATTCAAAAATATTTTCCCGGTTCAATAGCATTTATATGAAGAGAAGAAAACCTTAGAACTAGTTAATGGGGACATAATGAAAAAAATTCATTTGTCTTATGTACTGCATATCCTCAGGGACTTGTTTCATAAACTGAAAACTATAACTTAAATTCACAAAGGGTAAATCTAAATAAGTTCTCTTCCTGATATAGTGCTTTATGATTTATCAAAGTACGTTGTATACATAAGTCACTTATTTGGTAAAGTTGAGTGTTTACCATGTACTAGGTGCTAGGAATAGAAAGGTAAGATTCAGTGCTAGTCCTCAAGGAACTTGATCTAATGGCGGAGACACACAGAGAAATGATCCATAATGCATGATTAAATGCCACATTACAACTGTCTACAAAGAGATTTGAGAGTATAGAGGAACAATTGATTTAACTGCTTCAGGAAGTCAGGAAAGAAAGGACTCGCTGAAGATGAATCCTAATGGATGAAGAGTAGTTCACCAACCAAACTTAGAAAGCAGTGAGGACAGAGGGAACACACATGAAGCCAGGAAAGCTTGAAAGTAAGTTGTCCCTCTAAGGTCAGGCAGTTCCATAGGAGAGTGGAATGCAGGGTACTGTGGGGAAGGAAGGGAATTTGTGCCTGCAGATAAAGCTATTTAGGACCAGACTCTTCATTATTCATTTTTTTATTGTGGTAAAATTTACATAACATAAAATTTACTGTTTTAACCATGTTTCAGTTTACAATTTTTTGGCATTGAGTACATTCACAGTGTTGCATGACCATCACCACTATTTCCAGAACTTTTTCACCATCCTAAGGAAAAACTCCTTACTCATTAAGCAGTAACTGCCCACCTCTCCCAGACCCTGGTAATCTCTATTCTCCTTTTTTGTCTCTATGAATTTGTCTATTCTAGATTCTTCATATGAGTGGAATAATACTGCATTTGTCCTTTGTGTATGGCTTATTTCACTTACATATGCTTTCAAGGTTTATCTGTGTTGTAGCATGTATCTGAACTTCATTCCTCTTTAGGACTTAATAATGTTCCATTGAATGTGTATACCACGTTCTCTTTATCCATTCTTCTGGCTTGAGTTGTTTCCACCTTTTAACTATTGTGAATAATACTCCTTTGAACACTTGTATATAAGCCTATGTTTGAATCTCTATTTTCTGTTCTTTGGGGTATGTACCTAGAAGTGGAATTGCTGGCTCCATGGTAATTTTATGTTTTAATTTTTTGAGAAAGCACCAAACTGTGTTCCACAGTGGTTGTGCCATTTTAGACTCCTACCAGCCATGTACAGGGTTCCAGTTTCTCCGTACCCTTGTCAACATATGTTGTTCATCGCCCTGTTTTTTGAAATGATAGCGCATCCTTGTGGTGTCCCATTTGTGGTTTTGATTTGCTTTTCTCTAACAACTAGTGATGTTTAATCTCTTTTCATGTGTTTCTTGACCATTTTTACCTTCCAAGAAATCTCTAAGTCCTTTGCTCATTTTTGAAGCGTTTTCTGTTGAGTTATAGGAGCTCTTTATGTAGTCTAGATAGTAAATCCTTGTCAGATATATGATTTGAAAATATTTCCTCCCTCTGTGGGCTGTTTTCTCACTCTGTTGATAGTGTCCTTTGATGTACAAAAGTTTTAAACTTTAATAAAGTGTAATTTTATTTATTTTTTCTTTTGTTGCCTGTGCTTTTGTGTCATATTTAAAAAACCGTTACCAAATCAAAGGTAATAAAGATTTTCCCCTATGTTTTCTTCTAAGAGTTTTATAGTTTTAGCCCTTAAATTTAGGTTTTTGATCCATTTGAGTTAATCTTCCTGTATCGTGCAGGGTAAGGGTCCAACGTCATTCTTTGGCTCTGTGAATGTTTTCTAGATCATTCATTAAAAAGGTTAAATATGATCAGTTGCAAAACTAATCTCTTATTCCCTGCTATTTATTGTCCTCCACCTGAGAAAGTAACTATGGTATAGTGGGAAAATTACTGGATTAGAAATCAGAAGACCTAGGTTTTAGTTTTAACATTTGATATGAGATCAGAGGAAAAATCACTTTTAAAATGTTTAGCTTTCTCTATAAAATGGGAAGTGCAAGCCCTATCTGCCTTACAGTTTCATGATAAATATAAAATTAATCAGCCTTTCAGATGTATTATTCTCTATTCTTGCTGCTGTTTAAGTTTTAAGATAGATCCAGAGAAGAGCATCTAAAATCAAGGGATGAAAGAGAGTTACTAGAGAACCAGGTAAAAAGACCTGGGAAAAACCCTGAAAGACTATGACTAAAGAATATAAATATAGACTTTCATACCACGTTCTGCAGGTAGTTTTGTGCTTGTACATATTCTGCTTATAAATGACCCCTTCCTGTAGCTTATGCTGCACTAATGCTGTGCAGTATCTCTTGCCTTAACTGGAGGGAAAATAGGAAACTATTGTACAGTTTAGTGAGAAAAGTTTCTTAGCAGGTTTTACTTCCTTAAATGGTGCCCCTCCCACAAACAAAACACATTTTACTCGTCAAATATTGTTATGGTATCTGCTGTACCTCCAGTTACTTATTATTATAGATTTATTTGCCAACAGAATGTATGTCTGTAAAAGAATTTTTTTACCTGTGATTTAAAAACCCCACATAATGTAAAATTTACATCTAATAATTTTTATCAAATTTAATCAAATTTACATCTTAATCATTTTAAACAGTAATGTTAGCTGGTGGCTTAGATGGTAAAGAATCCCCCAGCAATGCAGGAGACCTGGGCTCAATCCCTGGGTTGGGAAGATCCCCTGAAGAAGGGACTGGCTGCCCAGTATTCTTGCCTGGGAAATCCTATGAACAAAGAAGCCTGGCAGGTTATAGTCCTTGGGGTTGCGAAGATTTGGACACGACTGAGCGACTTTAACTTCCAATGTTAGCTACATGTTGTGCAACAGATCCCTAGCGCTTTTTCATCTCGTAGACCTGAAATGCTGTACCTACTGAACAACATTCTTCATTTCCCTTCTTCCCAGCCCATGGCTGAAACTGAGGTTTGGTTGTTTTTTTTTTTTAATTTGAGAAAAAAATTTAATATAAAAACTCTTGTTGTGGCATAAAATTAAATCATATTTAATTGCACATAGAATTCCCTTCAACAGAACAAAATTCTATTAAATTGAAACCTTAGAAAATTGAGGATGTACTCACTCTAGGTGTTGAGAACTGAAGTGAGCTTTCCAATACAGTTATTTCTGGAAAAATCCATGTCAGAGGACCAAGGACTAACTCTGTGATCAATTTTTTACTTGAAAATAATGAGTGTAACTGAGGTAACTTTCACAGAGTGAGCTGAAACCTTATTGGCCTCCTGCTAAGTAGAAGGATTACTGTTAAGAGTAAATTCCTCTGGTAGCCTATGCTGGAGACAGCTTAGATGTATTCCCCTTAAATCCTTTCTTATCAGGTTTTTGCCCCTGCCGTAGCACCAGTGTCCTTTTCAAGGTACCAGTGATTTCAGTGTTGTTAAATCCACTTGTTAATTCATAGTCATCACCTTACTTACCTATAAACAGCATTTGGTAAGTTGGTTATTCCCTCCTCTTCTTCCTTGAATTAGGCTTTTAGGAAATCAAGCTTTTCTTCTGCATTTTATCCATTCCTTCTCATTCTTTTTTTTTTTTTTCCCCTTTCTCTCCGCAAAGGAAATGCCCCAAGACTTAGTCCTGGGACATCTTTCTTATCTATACTCAGTTTCTTGGAGAGCTCCTATTGACACTTACTTAAATACTATCTATATACTATCGATTTAAAGAAGGCTGAGTGCCGAAGAATTGATGCTTTTGAACTGTGGTGTTGGAGAAGACTCTTGAGAGTCCCTTGGACAGCAAGAAGATCAAAATAGTTGCTCCTAAAGGAAATCAACCCTGAATATTCATTGGAAGGACTGATGCTGAAGCTCCAATAGTTTGGCCCCCTGATGGAATGAGCTGATTGATTGGAAAAGACCCTGATGCTGGGAAGGATTGCAGGCAGGAAGAGACGGGGGTGACAGAGAATGAGACGGTTGAATGACATCACCAAATGAGTCATGAATTTGAGCAAACTCATAGACATAAGTTTGAGCAAACTCCAGGAGATGGTGAAGGACAGGGAAGCCTGGCGTGCTGCAGTCCCTGGGGTTGCAAGGAGTTGAACACGACTTGGCAACTAAACAACAACAAACTGTTCTCTTGAATCTAGGCTTGATCTCTCCAGATATCCCTTGATATCATCTTGAACTCCCTACTCATTTTCTCTTGAATGGCAACTGTGGTTTTGGACTTAACCTGTCCAAAGCCAACCCCCTGGTATTTCCCCAATCCTAGAATGTCTACTCACAGCCATTCCCAAAAAAGTTAATGGTGACTCCTTCCTTTATCAGGCCAGAAACTTTGGAGTTGTTCTTGACTCCTCCTTTCTCACCCCTACTTCCAACTTATCAGCAAATTCTGTTGGCTTAGTTTCACAATCCATTTATCCAGAACCCAAACAGTTCTCCTGACCCCCATTACTACCATCTGCTGATATAAATGAACATAGGAAAGAGGAATCTAATCATTATAGATGGTTAAAACTAACTTGACTATGTCAAAGAGACCATTTCTGATAACTGGATAGAGAAAGTGGTACCCACTTTGTGGAAGGCATTAAATTTTCAGTAGCAGAATTTTATATTCTACACACTAGGAACAATAGTATTCTGTTGTTGGAACTTGACTAGTGGAAAGACTTGATGGAAAACAAAGTTTTTCCAAAGATGTTTCTCACTACTGTTAGGAAATAAATAAAATTGGGAAGAGACAAATGCTAGATTAGATATCTTCATTTATTTATGTGGTAATAATGTTGAGCTTGTGTTCCAGTGCAGCTATATGAAAATGGTCCCTGTAGGTGGTTGGAATGAACATAGAATAAGTTAAGGGTCAGGCCTGAGAAACAGTGCAGAAGAACTGGCAGGACTTGGTGATAATTTTTATTTATTTAATTTATTATGTTTGGCCATGCCACACAGCTTATGGAATCTTAGTTCCCCAACCAGGGATCGAACATGGGCCCATGGCAGTGAAAGCACTGAATCTTAACCAGTGGACCACCAGGGAATTCCCCGCACTTGGTGGTAGCTTGTATCATATAGTTACAGGCACTAATGGACTGGTGAACAGGACGAAAAGAGATAAGAGGCAGGAGAACCAAAGGATGAAGAAGCCCCTGAAAGTAGTGGGAAAGTGGAGAAAGGGTGCTAACTTGTGGAGAAACTTCTGATTTTTTTTTTTTTTTGACATTTCAAGTTTCAGGAATTAGTGAAATGTGCCAATGGAAGTGCCCTACGGGCTTGATGCGACAGTTAAGGAGGAGACTTTTGCTCTCATCCTTTCCAGTGTGGTCTGCCTTGCTTCCCCTTCCAAATCAGCCTTGCTTTAATCACCTCCCTCTCATTCTCTCCTTCCCTTTCTTGGTCCTTCATCTGCACCCTCTTGTGCTCAGTCGTGTCTGACTCCTTGCAATACTGTGAGCTGCAGCCTGCCAGGCTCCTCTGTCCACGGGATTCTCCAGGCGAGAACACTGGAGTGGGTTGCCATGTCCTCCTCCAGGGGATCTTCCCGACCCAGGGATCGAACTAGTGTCTTTTAGGTCTCCTGCTTTCACAGGCAGGTTCTTTACCACTGGCACTCCCTGGGAAGCCCTCAGCACCCTCTGATGTGGATTAAAATTGATATTCAACGTGCCCTTTGTGGGTCGACTGGAGGCATTGCTCTGTGTCTTTGTCATTTTAGGACCCTAGAGGATTGAACAGCCACCATCTGAAACACTGGTGGCTTTGGTAAAATGAGAGAGTGGTGAATTGTGCTCCCTGTAATTAATTGCTTATGCCTGGAAGTGATTCCTGTCATTTTACTCACATTTTATTATATCCTTGCAGGCTCAGTCATGTCCGACTCTCTGTGACCCCGTGGACTGTAGCCTGCCAGGCTCCTCTGTCCGTGGAATTCTCTAGTCAAGTGGGTTGACATTCACTTCTTCAGGGGATCTTCCCAACCCAGGGATCAAACCCGGGTCTCTGCCTTGTGGAAGGTTCTTTACTCTCTGAGCCTCCAGGAAAGCCCTCACTGTCCACGCCCTCCACCCCCCCACCCCCGCCCCCGGCCAACCCAGTTTGGAAAGAATCAGGGAGGAGCAATCCTACAAAGTATCTGGGATGAAAGTTATAAATATTACCCTACATTAATGAGTACAAACAGCCTGATTATTATTTCATTCTGACATGAACCTGACATAAGATTTCAAATCCTTGAAAGTTTATAAGCTTCAAACATGTGTATTCTTGGGAGAATATATTTTTAAAAAAGATTAGAACTGCCAAACAAACTCTACTTGTTTCTCAATTTCACCTAGAGTGCTGATCCTTTTTTCTTCCTTTCCAGGATCCTTGTTTATTCTTTCCTTTCCTTTCTATGCAGCTGGACTTCCCTGGTGGCTCAGATGGTAAAGCGTTTGCCTACAGTGCAGGAGACCTGGGTTCGGTCCCTGGGTTGGGAAGATCTCCTGGAGAAGGAAATGGCAACCCACTCCAGTATTCTTGCCTGGAAAATTCCACGGACAGAGGGGCCTATTAGGCTACAGTCTATGGGGTCGCAAAGAGTCAGAATCAACTGAGTGACTTCACTGTGCAGCTCAGATTCCATGGTCTATTGTTTAGTTTCTTGCCATTTTTCTTTCACATGTCTATTTCAAGTGCAGCTGGAGAAATTCTTATAACCAGCCTGGTACTTATAGAAATGTATGATCAGCTACCTCAGGTGGGTTTTCAGCAGCACCTTACAAATTACGTATCTCTAGTCAACACACTCATTCCGACAACTTTCAAACTTCTGCCCTCCTCAGACCCTGAGTCCCTTTAACTTCCTCTTCTCCTTGACCTCAACAGATAATCTTGTTTCCTGCTTGACCAAGAATTGAACAGGAGCTACCATACTAACAAATCTGCAGGCATACCTACATCTCCACCCACATGTCTTTCCTCCTTGTTAGAATAAAAAAGGGTTCATTCTTTCTCCAGGACCAGACTCTCCACCTGTTCTGTGGATCCAATCTCCTTTACATTTTCAAAGACCTTTTTCTATTACTAATCCAGTCTCCCTGTTACATTCAATCCCTTTATCTATACTTGCTCCTCAGCACTTAAAATATACTTGAGCCTTTTTTCCCCTTCCCAGTCACATTTCTTTAACAGAAAATTGTCTCTGTTCACATCTGCGGTTTTCTCCTCCTGTTCCTAATACCTCGGTGTCTTTGCCCAGCACTGAGCTCTTATCCTGCATGGCGCAGACGCCTGCTCTTCTCGGCTGTTCGTCTCCTTTGCTGGCTTCTCTCCTATTAAGTATTAAAGTTCATAGTTTTCTATTTGAGATCCTCTTCTCTTATTCTACTCTTTTCTGAAGTAATCATATTTACGCAGAAAACTTCAGTTATGCTGATGACTCCAAAATGTTTATCCTTTATCCAGACCTCTCTCCTGTTTCTTGTATATTGCTGTATTTCTAGGCCTTCTGTGGTGTCCTTCACTTATTAGGTATTCAGTTAATGCTTTCCTTAAGACTGCCTGACAGAATGAATGAATAAACAAACTTTAATGATTCTTTGTGACCAAAACCAAATCCTTCATATCCTCAGGCCTAGCACATAGTGGATGCTCAGTAAATGCTTTATAAATGACTTATCAAAAAACAAAAAAAAAATGAATGAGTGAATAAAAACCTTTGTAATGATTCATTGTAGCCAACCAAGACCAGAGACCTTGCTTATCTTATTCTCTTTAAAAATGTAACTGATGTGCAGAAGCTTTTAAGTTTCATTAGGTCCCATTTGTTTATTTTTGCTTTTATTTCCAATATTCTGGGACGTGGGTCATAGAGGATCCTGCTGTGATTTATGTTGGAGAGGGTTTTGCCTATGTTCTCCTCTAGGAGTTTTATAGTTTCTGGTCTTACATTTAGATCTTTAATCCATTTTGAGGTTATTTTTTTGTACGGTGTTAGAAAGTGTTCTAGTTTCATTCTTTTACAAGTGGTTGACCAGTTTTCCCAGCACCACTTGTTAAAGAGGTTGTCTTTTTTCCATTGTATATCCTTGCCTCCTTTGTCAAAGATAAGGTATCCATAGGTTCGTGGATTTATCTCTGGGCTTTCTATTCTGTTCCATTGATCTATATTTCTGTCTTTGTGCCACTACCATACTGTCTTGATGACTGTGGCTTTGTAGTAGAGTCTGAAGTCAGGCAGGTTGATTCCTCCAGTTCCATTCTTCTTTCTCAAGATTACTTTGGCTATTCGAGGTTTTTTGTATTTCCATACAAATTGTGAAATTATTCGTTCTAGTTCTGTGAAAAATACCATTGGTAGCTTGATAGGGATTGCATTGAATCTATAGGGATTGATTGCTTTGGGTAGTATAGCCATTTTGACAAAATTGATTCTTCCAATCCATGAACACGGTATGTTTCTCCGTCTGTTTGTGTCCTCTTTGATTTCTTTCATCAGTGTTTTATAGTTTTCTATGTATAGGTCTTTTGTTTCTTTAGGTAGATATACTCCTAAGTATTTTATTCTTTTTGTTTCAATGGTGAATGGTATTGTTTCCTTAATTTCTCTTTCTGTTTTCTCATTGTTAGTGTATAGGAATGCAAGGGATTTCTGTGTGTTAATTTTATATCCTGCAGCTTTACTATATTCGTTGATTAGCTCTAGTAATTTTCTGGTAGAGTCTTTAGGGTTTTCTATGTAGAGGATCATGTCATCTGCAAACAGCGAGAAAAGACAGCCCTCAGATTGGGATAAAATAATAGCAAACGAAGCAACAGACAAAGGAATAATCTCAAAAATATACAAGCAACTCCTGCAGCTCAATTCCGGAAAAATAAATGACTCAGTCAAAAAATGGGCCAAAGAACTAAACAGACATTTCTCCAAAGAAGACATACAGATGGCTAACAAACACATGAAAATATGCTCAACATCACTCATCATCACAGAAATGCAAATCAAAACCACAATGAGGTACCATTACACGCCAGTCAGGATGGCTGCTATCCGAAAGTCTACAAGCAATAAATGCTGGAGAGGGTGTGGAGAAAAGGGAACCCTCTTACACTGCTGGTGGGAATGCAAACTAGTACAGCCGCTATGGAGAACAGTGTGGAGATTTCTTAAAAAACTGGAAATAGAACTGCCATATGACCCAGCAATACCACTTCTGGGCATACACACCCAGGAAACCAGATCTGAAAGAGACACGTGCACCCCAATGTTCATCGCAGCACTGTTTATAATAGCCAGGACATGGAAGCAACCTAGATGCCCATCAGCAGACGAATGGATAAGGAAGCTGTGGTACATATACACCATGGAATATCACTCAGCCGTTAAAAAGAATTCATTTGAATCAGTTCTAATGAGATGGATGAAACTGGAGCCCATTATACAGAGTGAAGTAAGCCAGAAAGATAAAGAACATTACAGCATACTAACACATATATATGGAATTTAGAAAGATGGTAATGATAACCCTATATTCAAAACAGAAAAAGAGACACAGATGTACAGAACAGACTTTTGGACTCTGTGGGAGAAGGCGAGGGTGGGATGTTTCGAGAGAACAGCATATATATTATCTATAGTGAAACAGATCACCAGCCCAAGTGGGATGCATGAGATAAGTGCTCGGGCCTGGTGCACTGGGAAGACCCAGAGGAATCGGGTGGAGAGGGAGGTGGGAGGGGGAATCGGGATGGGGAATACATGTAACTCCATGGCTGATTCATGTCAGTGTATGATAAAACTCACTGCAATGTTGTGAAGTAATTAGCCTCCAACTAATAAAAATAAATGAAAAAAAATGTAACTGAGTATAGCTTAAACTAAAACTTGCTTCATGAGAGATTAATTCTTTAACAGATCAAGTATCAATAAAAGTTGCTGGTGTGTTTGGAATGTTGACTGAATTATATGTGTGCAATGTATGAGGAATAAGAAATAAAAAGGTTATAGATACCTACTAACTGTTGATCTAGTGTATATATGGTGGTCACGAACACAGACTTTGGTTTGGGACCACCAGGAAGAATGCTCAGAACCTACTGTGGTCGTGTGATGCATCTGTGAAACCAGGAACCCACCACAGAGGGTGGTTGTGGGACTAACCGCAGTAATATTTGTGTTATTGCGTTTAGCTTAGCACAAGGCCTGGCACAGAATAAGTATTTAGTACTTATTATTAATAATTTCCCATTTTGATCCAGTTCATATAGGTGCCAGTCAAAGACATACTGTAGATGAGTAATTGCTGAATATGGTTATTTATCAGAATCACTTTAGCTTTTAAAAAAAAAAAAGATTCTGGGGCCTATCCCCAGGCTGCTGAGTCAGACTGGAGTTGGGGAGGGGAAACTGGAGTAGGGAGGGGAGGCAAGGTGTGTATTTCTTAAAGCTCCCCAGGTGATTGTGAGCATCAGTCAGGTTTGGCAGTTATAATACTAAAGATAGAATTGTTTCTAGAAATCAGGAAAAATGTTTCTAGTGTGGAGGAAAAGGAGCCAGAGACGACGTCTCTAAAAAGCCGGTTGTCTGCAGCCTTTGGGGTCAGGGGTCATGGCTGTGCTGACTTGCCTGAGAACAGGGAAGCAGGCACAGTGAGCCGTGTTCCAGATCCCAGAGTGAAGAGAAGAGCAGAGCAAGTGAGCCGTCAACAGCTGCCAGGATCAATTCAGAGTAGCCATGGGGGATGGGCAGGCATTAAGAGAGCTTCAGAAGGAGACGGTAGAAATATAAAGATTAAGTTTTAGGTATTAGAGGAAGAAAGATTAGAGGGAAACAGATGAAGTAGCTGGGGATGAGCAAGAAATGCTATAAGAAAATATCAGGAGAAGATAATTCTTACTGAAATAAGAGATAAAGAGCACATGCCTCAGAAGAAGAAGGGGGAAAAATGTCTCAGGAAGAATCGTAAACACATTTTGAGAGATTAACATGGAAAAGGCCAAAGGGAGCATGGATAAGCGACCTATTATAAATGCACTTCAAATGCCAGACACACCAGTACTAGAGAAGGAGAGAGGCGCCATGAAGCCTAACCAAGGCAGTGAAGTTGATAACAAAGGGAAATAAATGAGGGAGTTCAGAAGTATTGAAGGATAATTAGAATTCTACAAGTGGGGATAGAGTACAATTCAAGGTAGGAAAGCATGTAGTACAAAGAATACGGAACTCTGAAGTCCAAGGCGGCATTCAGCAGACACTTACCGTGTTTACCGGGGTCAGGCAGCCTGCCAGCCCTGGGCAAGGGATGAACCGAGCTTCTGTTCTCGTGGAATTCTCATTTCTGGTAACCTTGAGGGTAGAGAAGAGACAAAGTGACACTCTGGTTAGAGATAGGACTGCCTGTGATGAGGGAATGCTTTGTTTTTTAAAAGACTGAATGTGAGGCTTTCCCCAGTAGACCCTGAAGCCGGACAAGGCATTCTGAGCATTGTGGGAGTTTGGAGGGTGTGTTCAAATCTGGGTTGGGGTCTATCTGACCATAGGTGTAAATTAGACAAAGAGATGGGGCTGTGTTTGTGAATGTATGTGTGCGTGTGTGTCTGTCTACACACATCTGTCTCTCATCCCCAAAGAAATTTGAAAAAAGAAAATGATTATTTGGTGTCTGTCTTTCATATTGTAAATAACAATGTTGTGGGAAAAGTCTGAAAGTAACCAGAAAGAACCTAAGAAGCCAGACAATGAGAATCCATTTATAAATTAAATAATACTTCTTAAGGTTTATACACTGTTACTGGTCTGGAATATATTTAGAAAGAAAAGTCATCCCCCAGTACCGAAGGGATTGGTTCCAGAAGCCCCTGTGCAGAGATGGATGCTCAAATTCTTTATATAAAATGGTGGGTGCAGAGGACCATCTGTATTTTATAGCATCGCCAGGTCAACAGAATATATAACAAAGTGAAATACATTTTTTCCAATCATGCAGTAGTGAGAACTCAAATTAATTTCCCAACAGCTGAGAGGTTTTGATAGAGTCATTTCAAAGATAAACAAATTCCAATTGGAACACAAGGAAATTAAAACTATGAGGAGAAATAATCAACTTCCTGTTGAAGGTGAGTAGGTGGTGGAAGTATTAAAAGGGAAGGCTCCCAGAGGGTTAAAACCAAAGAAGAAAGGACTAAAGAAACCTATCTGTATGCAGAAATGATTAACGAAAAGCATAAAAGTAAAGAAAAACAGATTGAAGACACTGAAGGAAACATTAAAAATCAGAAACCAAGTGGGATAAGTCTTTATGCAGACCCAGGATAGTAGAAAACACAAGATTAAAGCTAAAATTAAGTCATTGCTTTACATGCTCAGATTTTGCAAAAACACAAAGGAGTGCATAGTAGATAAAAAACACGTTCAGATTGCCTTAAAAGGATAAGATTGAAAGTTAGAAGAAGTCTTTGTCTAACTGTTTTAGGAGCTACGTAAGGATTTGGGGGGGTGGGTTGTATATGTGGAGAGAAGAGGTATCAGATGCCAGTGATAGTGCAGTGTCAAAAAGATGAACAGATAATTTAGTAGCAGACATCTAGATTCTGAAACTAAACAACATAATAAAAATACTGTAGAAGGAAGAGAACTTCTGGGTTTAATGATCTACCAGAGACCTTTGAGTAGGTCTTTGGCAGCTCTGTTCAAAGGAACATGGAAGGCGAGATAAGCAGCGCTATGGAACTCGTCTTAATAGGAAGTGCGATAAATTGGGAACTGGTACCTGCTGCTAATACTAAATACCGAATGTAAGATTTTTTTGAGAATCCTGCTGGAAAGCCTGAGAGGAATAATAGAGAGCTTGAGATGTGCCATAAAGCGGGTCTGAGAAGCTAACTGGAAAATCTTTACCTGGCAAAAGAACGAGGTGGGAAATAAGTTCCTTCTACTTGGACTAAGAAAGGCTTTTATTTGGACAAGCTGTGGTTTTCCCTTTAATTGTTCCAGAGCAGCTTTTGAAATATGAGGACTGTATATATGAGCTGTTGGGATCAGCGTCTCCATCCTCAATTAAAAGGATTGAAGAGAAAATTAAACTGATAAGAATAAAGTAGCGCTGCTTATAATATCCTTTAGTACTTTTTGTAGTCTATAGATTCAATTTCATCTTCTCTGTTAAAATTTTTTTAAGAGTTTAAGGATATAAAAGAGACAGTCCAGGAAGCTGAGGCCACTCATAGCCTAGTATTCAAAAATAGCATCTCTCTAGTTGTTTCAAGAGTAGAGTTTAAAATAGAGTACAGAGAAGCTAGAATAGCATCATAAAAATGAATAAAAAAACAGTAATGAAAACTTGTAAACAAAAATAAAGGATAGCTATGTTCTTTGGAGGGGTGAAGAATGCAAAAAGAAATTGCATCATAAAAATACAATAGTCCCCCCTTATCCGCAGGGGATGATGTATACCTAGAACCCCCAGTGTGTACCAGAAACCACAGGTAGCACTAAACCCTAGATTTACTTAGGTTTTTTACATACATACATACCTATGGTAAAGTTTAATTTCTAAATTAGGCACAGTAAGAAATTAGCAACAGTAATAATAAAATAGAACAATTATAACAATATCCTGTAATCAGAGCTATATGAATGTGTTCTCTCCCTCCCAGAATGTCTCGTCCTTGACTCACCTTCTTGTGATGATGTACGATGATGAAATCCCTGCCTGATCAGATAAGATGAGATGAATGATGTAGCGTTAGGCTGCTCTTTACCTTCTGGTGATAGGTTAGGAGGAGAAGCACTTGCTTTGGGTGATCTTGGGTCATCAAGCCGTGGTGCTCTGAGTGGTTGGATGTTAGCAGCAGGTGATACCTGGTGATGATTAGGGAACCCCAGGCAGAACAGAGCGAGTCAGCCCAGATTCTACCACGTTACTCATAACAGCACGCAATTGAAAACTTAAGAATTGTTTCTTTCCGGAATTTTCAGACCACAGTTGACTGCTGGTAACTGAAACCACAGAAAGCAAAATCACAGATTGGAGCGGGGCTACTGTAAAAGAAGTGGGAAAGAAAATAGACGGAGGCTAATTAGAAGTTACTAGAGAGCAGTTCTTTGATCACAGACCACACAGCTGTTGGTGTCAAGTTTTCCTGCTGCCTCTTGCAGCTTTTCATCAGTGATCTCGTTCCTGTGGTTTTAGTTGCCATTTGTATGCTAGTAACTCTCAGATCAGTTCAGTTACTCAGTCGTGTCCAGCTCTTTGTGACCCTGTGGACGGCAGCACGCCGGGCCTCCCTGTCCATCACCAACTCCCGGAGTTTACTCAAACTCATATCCATCGAGTTGGTGATGCCATCCAACCACCTCATTCTCTGTAGTCCCCTTCTCCTCCTGCCCTCAATCTTTCCCAGCATCAGGGTCTTTTCAAATGAGTCAGTTCTTCGCATCAGGTAGCCAAAGTATTGGAGTTTCAGCTTCAGCATCAGTCCTTCCAATGAATATTCAGGGCTGATTTCCTTTAGGATGGACTGGTTGGATCTCCTTGCAGTCCAAGGGACTCTCAAGAGTCTTCTCCAACACCACAGTTCAAAAGCATCAATTCTTACGGCGCTCAGCTTTCTTTATAGTCCAACTCTCACATCCATACATGACTGCTGGAAAAACCATAGCCTTGACTACCTGGACCTTTGTTGGCAAAGTAATGTCTCTGCTTTTTAATATGCTATCTGGGTTGGTCATAGCTCTCGGATCAACTCCAAACTCATATATCTAGCTTCCTATTAAAGATCTCTTCTTGGATGTGTCATAAGTGCCTCACATTCACTGGGTTCAAATCTGAAAAAAACGTCATCTCCCCACTTCTCCCTCCCATCCCAAGTCTGTTTCTCCCGTGTTTTCCTGTTGTGGAGTACTGCAGTCTCGCTCACCTTAGTCCCCTCACTCTAGAAATCAAAACATCATCCTTAAGGTTTCTTCTTTTACTCCTCTGTCTAATCAGTCAGTCAGACTATTCACTGTTCCCCTTTAATCTCACATATATTTATCTCTTGTTCTCATTCTGTTAGTTTGGACCAGGAATTAGCAGACTTTTTCTCTAAAGGGCCAGCTGGTAAATCCTTGGACCTCCCAGGTGACTCCGTAGTAAAGAATCCACCTGCAATGTAGGAGCCTCGGGAGACGTGGGTGTGATCCCTGGGTTGGGAAGATACCCTGGAGGAGGGCATCCGCTCCAGTGTTCTTGCCTGGAGATCCTATGGACAGGAGCCTGGCAGGCTACAGTCCATAGGGTTGCAAAGAGTCGGACATACTGAAGTGAGTTAACACAGCAAATGCTTGAGGGTTTGCAGTCCATATGATCTTTTTTTCACAATCACTGCAGCTCCAAAGCAGCGATGGACAATATGGTAATGAATGGGTGTGGCTATTTCCCATAAAACTTTATTTATAGACACTGAAATTTGAATTTCATATAATTCATGAAGTATTCTTTTGACTTTTATTTCCAACCATTTAAAAAAGTAAAAGCCATCCTTTGTTTGCCATCCATACAGAATCCGGCAGCAGGCCAGATTTGGCTCACAGGCCGTAGTTTGTCCACCCCGGCTTAAAAGAACGTTTTTACAATATTGCAGTTATTTACTTGACCACCTCTTCTAAATAGTAAACTTGGGTGCCAAGTGTTTACCCATTGTTGTGTCCCTAGTTTCCTGTATGGTGCCCTGATAGTACCCTCTGCATTTTTATTTTTTGCATTAAAATATTGATACAATTCAAGGACCATGAAATTTGCCTTAAGCGTGCAATTCATTGGTTTTTAGTATACTTACAATGTTGAGAAACCATCTCCTATTTAATTCCAGAACATTCTTTATCACCCCAAAAAGAAACCGTATGCCCATTAGTAAGTTACCCTTCATTCCCCCTCACTTCAGCCCCTGACAACCACCAATTATTTTTTGTCTCTATGGATTTGTCTAGTCTCGACATTTCATATCAGTGGAAGGGCCCGCCGTAGTCTTTTTTCCCCTGCCTTCTCTCTGATTATTGTTTCCCCTGTATCGTATGCTTTAGCCAAACAGTGCTTTGGTGGGGTCTTCATCTATGTCTCATGTTTTCTTGCCTCTCTGCCTTTTCTTATGCCACCTCTGCTATCTGAAATACTCTTTTCTATTTATGTAGTGTTTTGCCTAGCCTTCAATGCCTAATTCAGGTAAGACCTGTTCCATGAAAGTTTCCTGATCATGCTAGGTAGGAATCATTTCTGAAATCCTACAGTAATTATACTACTTTAGGTGCTACCTTGCCTGCTGATTCTTTGAGACTGTTCTCATGTTTTCTGATTGTTTTATATTCTCCCATCCAGTAACTTGGCACAATAAGTTATTAAAATGTAATTGAAAATGTCATGGATACTCTGGAAAATAGTGTGGCAGTTTCTTAGAAAAAAACAACAACAAAAAAAACACTAAACACAGACTTACCATAAAACCTAGCAATCTCATTCCTGGGCATTTATCCCAGGGAAGCAAAAACTAAAGCTCCACGTGTATTTGTGAGAGGCAAAAACTAGAAACCACCAAAATGGCATGTAGCGGTGGATGCTTAAGCGAGCTGCTGTACGTTTGTACCATGGAATATTAGGGCTTGCCTGGTGGCTCAGCCAGTAAAGAATCCGCCTGCAATGCGGGAGACCTGGGTTCAATCCCTGGGTTGGGAAGATGCCCTGGAAAAGGGAATGGCTACCCCCTCCAGTATTCTGGCCTGGAGAATTCTGTGGACGGTGTAGTCCGTGGGGGTTGCAGAGAGTGGGACTTGACTGAGTGACTAAGCATGGACCGTTACTCAGCAATAAAGAGGAGTGAACTAGTGATGTGTGCTAAGTTGCTCAGTTGTGTCCGGCTCTTTGCAACCCCATAGACTGTAGCCCACCAGGCTTCTCTGTCCGTGGGATTCTCCAGGCAAGAATACTGGAGTGGGTTGCCATTTCCTCCTCTAGGGGATCTTCCCCACCCAGGGATCAACCCCGGTCCCTTATGTCTCCTGCATTGGCAAGTGGGTCCTTTACCACTAGTGACACCTGGGAAGCCCAGGTACATTATGCTGATTGAAAAGAATCTCAAAAGCTCACATGCTATATGATTATATTTATATAACATTCTTGAAATGATGAAATTACAGAGGTGGAGAACAAGTTAGTGGTTACCTGGGATCAGGAATAGTAGGGAAGGAGGATAGGTTTAACTGTAAAGGACAGCATGAGGGAGATATTTGTGATGATAGCATAGTTCTGTATCTTGATTTTGATGGTGTTTACATGAATCTATATGTATTGGGGCTTCCCTGGTAGCTCAGACGGTAAAGCGTCTGCCTATAATGCGGGAGACCCCGGTTCGATCCCTGGGTCGGGAAGATCCCCTGGAGAAGGAAATGGCAACCCACTCCAGTATTCATGCCTGGAAAATCCCATGGACCGAGGAGCTTGGGGGGCTACAGTCCATGGGGTCGCAAAGAGTCGGACACGACTGAGCGACTTCACTTTCACTTTCACTCCCATGCGCGTGATAAAACAGCATAGAACTGTACATGTTGCATCAGTGTCAGTTTCCTGGTTTTGAAGTTGTATAGTTACACAAGATGCACGCCCTGGGAGAAACTGTGTGAAGGGCATATGGGGCTTCTCTGTGCTATCTTTGCAATTTCCTATGAACCTAAACTTATTTCAAGATGAAAAATTAAAAATGTTTTTCTTTAGAGATTTAAGTGGTATTTAGCATAATCATTTGCCACTCATGGTACTGCATTTGATGAACGTAAATCAATCTATGCCTTTCAAAATAATGTTACTGTTGAGATTGACAAGAGAACTGTAGTGATACTTTAGTTGGATTTACAATTAGCTGAAACCTATTTAAATAAGAACTGAGACAGTGTAGTTCTTTGCTTGATATCCTGACTATCTAAGATATTCCTTGTCTTAATTTTTAAATTAAGTGGTAAGGCTTAATTTGAGTTGTGTTTGGGTACGCTTTCAGTTCCCGGTGCTCCTGTATTCTGGCTTCTAGAGGACAGTGACTGCAGCAGTGAGCCCTGTGTAATCTCTGTCCTCCTAGGGGAGCTTGATGAACAATAAGGACTTCTGACTTGGCATTAGTTTTTTTCTTCATATAGAGTTGAAAATCTTCTGGTAA
Source organism: Dama dama (assembly GCF_033118175.1). Taxonomy (NCBI): domain Eukaryota; kingdom Metazoa; phylum Chordata; class Mammalia; order Artiodactyla; family Cervidae; genus Dama; species Dama dama. The sequence continues at coordinate 1,950,556 of NC_083692.1, read as the reverse complement.
GACTTTGGAAAAAATCTGATTTTTTTTTTCAGAAAAGCAATATTCACCTCAAACTTTCAAACTTTTGAACAGTGTTGTACTATATATTAAGTAAAATGAATATTCTTATGCAAATTTAAAATGAATATTACAAAATCAGAACTTATAGTTCTCTTTGGAAAATGTGGCGCACGTAACTTAAATATTTTTCTTTTGTACTTATTATCAAGCTCAAAGTGAATATGAAGGGGAAAAGGTAAATATGAGCAAAACTACATATTCTTTAGTAAAATTAAAACAATTTTTTTTCAGGTTAAACTGCAGAACAACATATCATATCAGATGGCAGACATACATCATTTAAAGGGTAAGAGACTTACTTACAAATTAAGGTCACTAAATGTCTAAAATCCTGAAGAATTCAGAAATCCTCAAGTCAGACAGCTAAATGAAATAGAGTTTTTGAACAAAACTCCTCTGATGGCAAAACATGTTTCCTTTTGTCTTAAGAGATAATAAAAAAATTTTAATGTTGTTTTATATATAATAAGTACAAGTTAAAATTTGAGATCTGCATTTTATTCTTGTGCTATGGACAGATTTCATGCAATGAAATGTTAAAAGAATCTTTAAAGGAAATTGAGGTGTAGCTTCGGAGACCATCAGATTACTAGGGCAAGGGTTAGGAATGATCCTTCTGTACTGTGTCCAGCCTGCTGAAATAATCCATTCGGTCTGGGAATGCTTTGGGCAGGTCCCCCAAGCTCAATATTTTAGATACCCTACCCTGGGTACAAAGAAGCCTGGAACAGAAACCAGGGAGCCTGGAGGTAGATTAGATAGATGAATAGTTTTTTTTTTTGTTTTGTTTTGATGAAGTGATTGTTGTTGTTCAGTTGCTAAGTCATGTGTGACTCCTTACGACCCCGTGGACTGGGACACACCAGGCTCCTCTGTCCTCCACTGTCTCCCGGAGTTTGCTCAAATTCACACCCACTGAGTTGGTGATGCTGTCTAACCTCTGCCACCCTCTTCTCCTTTTGCCTTCAATATTTCTCAGCATCAGGGTCTTTTCCCACTGAGTCAGCTCTTTGCATCAGGTGGCCAAAGTATTGGAGCTTCAGCTTCAGCATCAGTCCTTCCAGTGAATGTTTGGGGTTGATGAGGTGATAGGAGATGTCTAAAGCTTTTATGAAAAATAATAGTTAAAGAGAACAAGCTCTATACTCTACTTGCGTTACTTCACGCTATCCCTGGCCTTTGGAATTTGGGATGTAAGGACTACCCCTCTTTTCCCTCACACCCTTTGATTACAACAATATATATTTTAAAACTTTGCATGCAGTTTCTCTAAATTTATCTATGTGGGTAGTACTTGCTCTCTAATTTCATAAATTTTTCTTTATAACCATTTTGAACCTCTTTAGAATTAGGTAATATATTTTTAACATCCTCTTGAAGAAGCCAACCTGAGTTGACTAATTAATGCACGCGGAAGTAGCATTGGTGTATTATAACCCAAACACAGGGATTATTCACTTTTTGCTATCTACGATTTTGAACAGCTTTGGTTTTCCGTTAGAAGTTCACTTTCCGGGTGGCTGAATTTGTTTCTGTTGCATTTGTGTCCATGTTCTGTTCCTTTGACGCGCAGAAGTGCACAGGACGACACCGAAGCTGGCACACTGTCAGCGCTGCTTACAGCTGGCAGTTTACAGCTGGTTCTGCTTGTCGGCAAAGTGTATTTCTTAGTAAATAGTAATAGACTGTGGCTTTTCCTTGTATATGTCAGAGGAAATGACAGCCCATGTTACTGAGTAAAAATCTTTATTGTACTGTGTGTATCCACAGTTGAAGTAGATCTTGAGATGCTTTGAAATTTAGGTGATAGACTTTGGCAGAGAAAAAAGATTTGATTTGAGCTTATAACTGTGCAACTTTTGGCTTTAGTGCAGTTACTGAAGCTTGGACTCGTGAGATTGAGTTTCATTAATGTGACTTTTGCACCTTAGGAACTACTTCTACTGAAACTAACCCTTGACAAGTTGACAGTACAATCCACATTTGCCTGTTTTCATTGAGATTAACGTCAGATACATTGAAATTAATACACATCCGATTCTTAAAAAAAAAAAAACCAACCCTTATGATAATTAATATTTTCTTGGAAATAAAAAGGTTGGATTTGTTTTTAGTGCCTGAGAAAGTAAACTAACAATCTAGCATACATTGATTTATTTAGAATAACTTACCTTTTTTTATGCCTATTACTGAAAGAAAATTTGAAATAAAAATGTTTGAAAAGTAAGGGTTTTTTTTTTTTTTTTTTTACTTTAAAAGCTTATCCTAGGCAACCCCTTTCTTAACCATATTCCTAATCTTTTGAAGTTAAATTGAGGGATTATGGCCATACCCTTCTATAGCATACCCTGCTGTTACTGTTATTGCTCGATTGGACCGTCGGCCTTGGATCTGATACCCTATTAAGTTAGGCGGAGCACTGTGCTATGGTGACCTTGAGCAGCCACGCTAGACAGAGTATCTTTGGGTTCAAAATAAAACACATGGCAATCAGTTGAAAGGAGAACTGTGATGTAGAAAACTTTTATCTTTAGTTTTGCTTTTTGATCTGTTTGTACCCCACCCCACCCCCGCTTCTGTGGCCTTGTCATGTGGCTTGTGGGTTATCAGTTTCCTGACTGGGGCCTGAACCTGGGCCATGGCAGTGAGACTGTAGAATCCTGACCACTAGACCCCCAGGCAGCTCTGCTTTTACCCCTTTGAAGTCTTTATTTTAAACTACTCAAAGCACCTGTCAGCTCCATGCTTTATATTCCTTTCCCTGTATTCAAATAGGTTAGAACCTGATATTTTACATGCACTGAAATTCATACTGTTTTATTTTTTTGTCAATTGAGTTTTAAGCCTTTTATCTCCATTTACAAATGGAAGACTTTATTTCCTGATAAAGATATTTCAAATACTGTTAGAAGTATTTTGGGGAAGCAGAGAAGCAATTTCAAATCTTGAAATCATACATGCCTCACGTTCATTCTGAAGGTAAACTTAGGTTTGCTATGTAGGAAAAAGAAGCCTGAAGGAGCCCTATAGATCACCAATTGAGACCCATTACCCTAGTAACTGCGAGGTTATGCTGGTTTGATTTTTTTTTTTTAATTATAGTAACTTTTCAGTTCTGGAATCTTTGCTGGCTAACTCTGTCTATAAGCTACGAGACTTTTTGTCACTGCCTTCTGCCAGGATCTCATTGTTCTTTAGCATCAACACCCATAGCTGAGGCCAGAGTTCTGCTGCCTCTTGCCTTCTGCTGCTTAGTAGGTGGGACCAGGGATCGGGTAACAAGCTGATTCATGGATACCTGGGCTCAGATTTGTTACTTTTATCTGAGGTAGGGGAAATGACTGAAAAACTACAGAAATCAACCATGTTTGCATATTGTAGAGTTAATCGAGCAAGTAGAGAAATTTAAAATGTGACTTGATTAAACTCATAGAAACAGGGAGTAGAATGGTGGTTACCAGGGTTTGGGAGGTATGTGGGGAAAATGAGATGTTGGCCAAAGGGTACAAACTGTTAGTTACAAGATGAGTAAGGTTTGGTGATTTATGTATGCTGCTGCTGCTGCTGCTAAGTCACTTTAGTCGTGTCTGACTCTGTGTGACCCCATAGACAGCAGCCCACCAGGCTCCCCCGTCTCTGGGATTCTCCAGGCAAGAACACTGGAGTGGGTTGCCATTTCCTTCTCCAATGCATGAAAGTGAAAAGTGAAAGTGAAGTCGCTCAGTCGTGTCTGACTCTTAGCGACCCCATGGACTGCAGCCTACCAGGCTCCTCCGTCCATGGGATTTTCCAGGCAAGAGTACTGGAGTGGGCTGCCATTGCCTTCTCCAGATCTATGTATAGCATGATGATTATAGTTAACAATATTGTGTTATAACAATACTGTATTATATACTTGGAAGTTGCTGAAAGAGTAGATCTCACCACACACAAAAAAGTGGTAATTATGTGAGATAGTGGAGGTGTTGGCTAATGTGATGGTAATCATTTTACAGTATGTTAGTGAATCAAATCAACATGTGTGCCTTGAACTCACATAGTGTTATATCTCAATTAAAATTTTAAAAATAATAAAAAATGTGGCTTGAATAGGCAAGCATAATTATCAACTACAAGCATTTTATGTAAATCATTTACATTTCATATTTGATTATTACGCCTATACAATAGCTACTACATGCATATTGTTAAACTTTATATACCTCATCAAGTGTTCATGTGACTTGAACATTTTTATTTGTTGTTGTTACTGTAGTTATGATTCCACAATAAAGTTGTAGAGAAAAAAATGCGCTCAGAATCCCACCACTGAACTTAATCACTGATAGCACTTTCATGTAATTTTATTCTCTATGTTTTTACATGGATATAGTTATAAATTTGTGTTTATATCTGCTTTTTTTTTTTTTTTTTTTATATCTGCTTTTTAAAAACTTACATCACAAGGATTTCTGGGTACCTTTAAAGTAACAAGACTAATTTGCTAAGCCTTTCCTGAAAAGCAGATGTTATAATATTGGCATATTATAGTTAGAAATTATATTTTAGTCTTAATAAGTAGATGTTTCTTATATAGAATAGACCTCTGTTTCCATTTTAATTACTGCTTTTGCTTAACTGATAAGGCTGTTGGCAAATTTTTTTATCCTCTGTCCAAGAAACTGACATTTCTCTTCCTTGGCTGAATTTTTTTTTTGGTAGAATTAGATGGAGCGACTCTAGAAAATGTGGGGCCAGTGATTAGAGATTAAGTGTTTACAAAAGAGCATCTGGCTCAGCTTTTAATCTACTATCCAGTTTGAAATTTTGTATTATTCATTATAACTAAAACTTTTAGCTCTGGTCCAGAGATTATAAGCTTTGAAAGTGGAATTTTGGTATATGTGGATGTAATTCAGTAGCAGAACTAGAAATCAGATCTAAAGCGATTGGTACCTAAGATGGGAATCAAATGTGATTTTAAAGTGAATTCTGCATCCGTAGCTAATACATCTAAAATATATGATTTTCCCCCTACTTTTTGTAAAGCAGTTAGGTTTAGAGAGGTAGGCAGCTCTTCACGTTCTGTTTCCACAACTTAGCATATGGTCTACATAATGTGTAAAGGTGTATAATTTTTTAATACTTCTGATTGATGTGAAAGCCACTGAGGCTGTCTTGTTTTAAAAATAAATTTTATTGCCCATACATGTGTATGGAAGGCAATTAAATATGGTACTAGTTGTATAATTTAACTTCTTGAGAGTATGAGTAAATAAATTGAGAACTGTATATAATTTTTAAAAATCCCATTCCTTCTCACAGGAAGTAGTAGAGTAAGTAAACTTCATTCGTTTGTTTTTGTTTTTTTACGTCTTGTGGATAGAGCAACTTGCTGAGCTTCGTCAGGAGTTTCTCCGACAGGAAGACCAGTTGCAGGACTACAGGAAGAACAGCACTCGCCTTGTAAAGAGGTTGGAGTATGAGAGGTGAGACGCTGCGCGTGGTGAAGTCTGTCAGTTTTGAGTGTCTGTCCAGCACTCAGACAACTCATTTCTTCCTTTCTGGGGTCTGCTGTTCTTCTCTTCTTTCATTTTACTAAGTCTTTTAAATTCCTTTTTATTGTCTTTTTATGTGTCTGTGAAATCTATTTTCTTTTATTTTGATAGCTTGAAGAACATGAAAATATCTCTTACAAGGCATGTTGAATCTACCCTTGTAGTAGAGTTCATTGTAAGACAGAAAATCTTGTAAGAAATCACTTTTACAGTAAAAGGTATTTTTTAGGTCTGCACACCAAAAATTAGAAAGATTCACCATATTTTAAACTGTTTATCCATTTCTGACATCTTACTCTTGTAGGTTGTCAATATGCATCTACTACATATGTATTTTTTAATCTAATAGTGTTCAGTAGTTTTCCATGTATCTTTAGGATTAAAGATTGACATACTTACAGGTAATGAATTATCCCAGTGTATTAGTGTGCTGGAGCTTGTTTAATCTCTCCCAGTTGCTGGACCACTGTAGGAGTTTTCCTTTTCTCACTGCTCTATCAACTATAAAAATCTTTGTGCAAAAAGGATTTTTTTCCCTCTTATGTTATTTCACTGATTATATTCTCAAATACAGAACTTCTGAGATAGAATGTTTTATTACTCTTGACACATATATGAAAGATTGCTTTGTAAAATGACTATACTAATTTATACTGTAAATGTTTCCCTGTAGCCCCACCAACATTGACTTTTATAATTCTAACTTAATTTCACTAGTATAGGAATAAGGATAGTACTATATATACATATAGGAAGCTTAATTTGTATTTTAAATGGTGGGAGGTAACATTTTTCTATGTATTTATTATTTCTATTTATTATTATTTTCTATATGTTTAATATATACATTTATTAAATGTATATAAATACATTAAAAATAATGTATTTTCTATGTATTTATTATAAAAGGTACATATATTTTATATGAATGATCTTTTTGTATTCTTTGCCTGCTTGTCCAGTTGAAATTCATAATTTTATCTGTTTTGTGCCTTTACATTTTGTTTTCTCTTGCTGGTTGCATTCTGTCTTTTTTATTAGTTTCTTCCGTTCTTGCTCTTTTTATGTTTTAGGCTTTTATTATTGTGTTGAAAGTATTGGGTTGGCCAAGAAGTTAGTTTGAGTTTTTCATAACATCTTACAGAAAAACCCAAATGAACTTTTTGGATAATTCAATATTATTTGATGACTCATCTGTTGCAACTGCTTAAAATTTCTTTCTAAAAATTCGTCTTTCTAATTTCTGTTTTTAAATTGGCTTTATCAATATTTTTATCCTCTATTAAAGATTCAGGTATTTTAAGAATTTTGACTGTGAGCTATTTTCATGTCTGCTCTTTGTCCTTTCCTATCCACTCTCCTGCTAACTGAATGCTTTATCCATATAGATGTATATTTTCAACTTCTAAACATCTTTGAGAATTAACCCAAGATGATATAGTCTAAAAGAATGACTTTCTAATTTAGTTTTCAGTGTGGACAACAGATCAAGGAGTTAAGAGCTCAGCATGAAGAAAATATTAAAAAGTTAGCAGACCAATTTTTACAGGAACAAAAGGTAAATTTTAAAAATACTTAAAATATGTTCTTGTTATAAATCTTATAATTTAGAAGATAAAATTTGTATTTTTGTCATAAAATGTTATATTTTTAAGTATTTTAGCCTATGTAATTCTAAAAATGACTTTAGTGGCTTTAGTACTGAGTAAATTAAACATTTGCAAAAATATAACCTCAGCTCTTAAAACTAATTTTGAGCTAAATAACTTTTACCTGACTTTTAAAAGTAATTTTTGCTATTTATTTCTCAGTTTGTAAGTGGATAATCATGTTACTGAAAAATCAGTTACTTCATATTTTATGCTTTTGAGAAATAGGAAAAAAAAACTGAGAAACTTTCACTTATCAATCAATCTTTGTTGTTTTGAATTCCTTTCTTAAAATACAAAAATAAATGCTAGCCACTATTTTCATATTTTGGGGGTGGCAGATTCTTTTATTAAGTCATACAGTTCCAGTAGATAAATATTATGGAAGTCCTGCTAGAAATAGAGGGAATTTGTCTGAAATTTACAAGTCATTAGGACATTCACTTTTCACACCCTGTAGTCTAGTCTGACTAGCTATAGTTTGTGTAAAGTCTTGTGATTTAGAGTAAAGAGAGATTGAATAGTGAAAAGTATTTTTCTTGGTCCTTGGTAGTCTCTCACCTAAAGGACTAGAAGCTAAGGAAACCAGGTTTTTGTTCTCTGTTTTTTCACCATTTCGCAACATGATATTGAGGGCATCTTTTTTTTAACCCATAAAGTGAAACAGCTGCTGTCTGTCTGCAGCCTTCCTTGCAGAGACGTGGGGTAGGTTGTGGGGAGATGGCAGGCACGCGTGAGCTGCCTTAGTGGAGTGAGGCCTGGGGGCAGCCAGCAGATACTGCTGAGACCCTGCGTGCAGAGAGGGCCATAGAAGTGGTTTGGCCAAAAGTTTGTTTGTGTCTTCTTTAAGATCTTAACGGAAAAACCTGAACGAGCTTTTTGACCAACTCAGTAGGACCAGAGGCTTGCTGTTGCAGTTGTGGTGTTACGAGCCCAGTATGTAAATAAGGGGATAAGTTTGTTCTCTTCCCCAAAAGCACGCATGTCAGCCTGTTCCTTTCTCCTGGCAAGTGTATTTCTCTCTTTCTGCTCTTCTATTTTAGCCTATTTTTATATTGTTAATTAACTAATATCCTGCCCGTTCTTTGCCCTTATCCTGCCCTAAACGGAGCAAGATGGAGAGAAATGGAGGTGCTTAACCTTTAGTTCTCTTAGGAGGACCTCTTTCTGGGATGACACACCAGCTCCTCATTCTACTCCTCTTCCTCAGTTCCTGTTCTTCAGCTACCATGACTTGATTCTGTGAAATCTGAGTTGTTTTTCATAGGAAAAAATCCATTATAAGCTATAAGAAACAAGCATAATGTGTGTTCAGGGATTTTTTTTTAACCAAGTACGTGCCTGTCTTAGAAATTACTCTAAGGAAGGGGTGAGCAAACTAAGTGCAACCTCCTGCCTTTTTTTCATACTGCTCATCAGCCTCCCAAAAGTGGTTATTGCATTTAAAAAATGGTTAAAAAATCAAAAGAATATTTTGTGATGTGGCAAAGCTGTAAGAAACTCAAATCTTAATGTCTAGAAGTACAATTTATTAGAACACAACCACACTCATTGGTTTACTGCTTTCATGCTATTACAAAGGAAGATAAATTGTTACAGACCAGAGGAGACTTGGGTTTCCCAGGTGGCTCAGTGGTAAAAAATCTGCCTGCCAACGCAGGACACGTAGAAGACACAGGTTCTGTCCCTGGGTTGGGAAGATCCCCTGGAAAAGGAAATGGCAGTCCACTCCAATATACTTGTTTGGAAAATCCCCTAGACAGAGGAGCCTGGCAGGTTACAGTCCCTGGGGTTGCAAAGAATTGGGCATGACTGAGCACAGAGGAGACTTAAGAAGACCTGAGTACTTAAATGTAATGTAGTAAAAATGTAAGTAAATAAATAAATTAAATGAATGCAACATAATATCCTGGATTGGATCCTGGAACAGAAAAAGGCCTTAATGGAAAAAGTAGTGAAATTTAAATAAAGGCTGGAGTTTAGTTAATAATGTACTAATGTTGTTTTCTTAGTTTTGCAAATGTATCATGCTAATGTGATGTTAACACTAAGGGAAATTGAGTGATTGGTGATTACTTTTCTGTAAATTTAAATTATTTCAGAGTAAAAAGTATATTTAAAAAAGAACTAAGTGGCCTCCTTACCAAATCAACAATATTGTGTTTAGAAAGCCATCCTATTTTATTCATTGTATTTATTATTGTCCATTCACAGAAAATTATTGCATTAATAATGAATCAGAGGACAATATCTTTGTTAACTGTTTTAAATGGAGAAGTATTTTGGACCAGTAGTTTGTTGACTTTTAAGTTTTGTTTGTTGTTTTATCTGTATAGTAAAGCAGTGGAGTACTTACTATGGAAGTTGCCTTATACTGTGGCATTATAGCGAAAATGCAGAGATGCAGGATGGCTTAGGTTGTGTACCTCATGGGTTTTCTGACCTTTGGCCTTTATACCGATATGTGCAGAAATTTCAGTTTATCATTTCACGCATCAGCAGTTAGGCTCTGAGAATTGGCTGTAGCTTACCAAGTTCCCAGACACTGTGGGAGTAAGAAGGATGGTTTGAATCCCTTTCCACACTTCTCCAGCTCTGTAATTTGAACAAGTTACGTAACTTCTTTAAGCCTCAGTTTTATTTTGTTTTCCTTAAAACTGTTCATTTATCTCTATTAGGATAGGCTTCAAAACAAGTTGCAAACTATGAGACATGGTAGAAGTATTGACATCATCTGCCTGGTACACTGGAATACTTGATGGTCTAAGCGCCAGTTCTTTATTGTGACAAATTCTTACCATTTGGCTCTTGTCTTTCTAGAGTTCTTGTAGATTTTTAGTACTGTTGTTTTTTTATAATGTTACCAGTGATTGCATTGCACAGTGCTTTAGAGTTGACAAAGCATTTAATGTTAATATTATTATGCATTAAATACTAATATGGCAACCCAAGCATGTGTACTTGATTCCGTCCCTCTCCCAGTTTTCTGTGAGACAGCTCAACCAGGATAAGGGAAAACTGGGTCCCCAAAGAACTGAATCATGCTTGATCGTAACCTGCAGAGTCAAGCTTCCCAGGAGGCGGTGTAGTCAGGTGAGGTAGCTCACAGGGGGCACCGGCTTGCGTACCGTCCTGCCGTCCTTGCAGGGCTTCTGTGGCTGGTTACCGGGGAAGAAGTTTGCCTCTTCTCCGCCCTTGCTGTTTCTGCTTAGAGAAGAGCCCGACAGTGCCGTAGCCATCGATCCCACTTGAGGGGGCACCTGTGTGCCAGCCTCCTGCTGTCTGCTCTCCTGCTTGGTTAAAACATGCCGTACAGAACCCACGCTGCCCCCAGGCCTCTGCAGCCACCTCCAGCACTCAGCAAGACTGTCTTCTGACAGGGTCACTCTCTCAGCATAGCCAAAGGGCATTATCTCTGCCTAACATTTTAGGCCATTTGTTGTAATTTAGAGACTTAAAAAAACTTATTCTTTGACTTCATATCAGGTATAAAATCTGAACAAAAAATAATATCATATCCCACATCTCTGCTGCTGCTGCTAAGTCACGTCAGTCATGTCCAACTCTGTGTGACCCCATAGATGGCAGCCTACCAGGCTCCCATCCCTGGGATTCTCCAGGCAAGAATACCAGAGTGGGTTGCCATTTCCTTCTCCAGTGCATGAAAGTGAAAAGTGAAAATGAAGTCGCTCAGTCGTGTCCGACTCTTAGCGACCCCATGGACTGTAGCCCACCGGGCTCCTCCATCCATGGGATCTCCCAGGCAAGAGTACTGGAGTGGGTTGCCATTGCCTTCTCCAGTCTCTTAAGTGTTTGGAATTTGGACCCGTGGTATGGAATTCAAAAAAAATGAACTGTTTCAGAATATTTAGTAATTAAAAAAAATGAACTGTTTCAGAATATTTAGTTAACACAACTAATGTTTAGTTGTGTCAATAGTTTAGCATTTGGAGCTGAAAAGTACTTACTGTTTAGCAAATCTTAATCTCACAGCAAGAGGCCCACAAGTCTGAATCAAAAGGTGGAAATGAATTGGATACGGACAATCATGCAGTGCCTAAAAACATTCCAGAAGTTGCTGAGAACGGTGCAGGCAAGAGTGAAGAGCCCTCAAGCCATCATATCCCACGCGGAAAAGGTATTACTAGTATTTCGTGTTAAGAGGGCATTGACTTCTCACTTTGAAGTGAACATTTTCAGTCATAAAGAATATTGTTTGATTTTACTTCCATTATGTTTAGGTATCTGTTTCAAATTTGGATCCTTTAACAGAGAAGAAAAAATAATAAGTCTATGGAGTTATAGCTATGTTGAAAGCAGGATTTATAGATATTCATTCCATGGAGCCCATTGCTTTACAAACTGATTGTTACATTCCTTCAATGTATGTAAGGAAAATTACAGAATTATATTTTTGTTACTTGAGCAGAACAAATCAAACGAGGTGGTGATGCAGGCATGCCTGGAATAGAAGAGAATGACCTTGCAAAAGCTGAAGATGTTCCTGTTGGTAAGTAAAAGTTACTAGATTTTAACCGAAGCAGTCATCTTATTTTCATGAGACTCTGTTGTTTTTGTGAGTAATACCTGAGAAAAGTCATATATATCATGGGGACCAATATTTCCAGTTAACTAACTACCCATTAATTCCCAGAATATAATTGTTTTGGATATAACTTTTATGGAAAATTTTGCTAAAGTGTATAAAATACTTGTTTTTGCCTGAAGAGTCAAACATATTTGAACTTTTTCTTGATGACTCAGAGTTATTGCTCATGACCATTATGCTATATGTTCAAGCTACTTATGTTTACTAAAAGTATGTGTGGTTTATTTCTTTCAGGCTAAATGTTCCTAGATTGCAGTGTTGTTTAATACGGCAGAGTAATACCCTTATATAGGTTTTTAGGACTTGGCGTGTCAGTTAATCACCCTATAATTTAAACAGCCTATTCACTTTTTTTTTTTTTTCCTACTTTTATGGCCACTTCTGTTTAGTGTATGTCTCTTCATTAATATGTCTGCATCTTTCTTTCCATTTGGTCTGTATCACTGCTGCTGTCCTAATCACATCAATTTTTTTCATGTCTCTCTGTTTTTCTTACCATTTCTATGTTTCTTAGCTATCATAGATACCCTTCCATGCTGACTCCAGTTTATTATGGTGAAAAATAGGAAATAACAGCATATCTTTGGTTCTTCTTTGCTGTTTTCATTCCATTTCAATCTCTGTGATTATTTATATGGTTATAGGTCATTGTTTGTGACTGAAATTGCTGAGTGTCTGAGGTCCAAATGAATGAATGAATATCAACAACACTGTAACCTAGGAACATTTAGCCTGAAAGAAATAAACCACACATACTTTTAGTAAACATAAGTGGCTCAAACATAGCATAACTGTGTTGAGCAATAACTCTGAGTCATCAAGAAAAAGTTCAAACATGCTTGACTCTTAAGGCAAAAACAATTAGTCCTTTCCTTTGCGTAGTTTTGCTATCTTCTCAAAGTCTTTCATATCTATTTTCTTTTGAGTTGCCAGTTCACAGTGTATTCCCTCAAAGAAAAGTTCAGGGCGAGAGCAAGAACATGAGTTTATAAATAAGGAGTAAGGATGAGCATGGTTTTTTTGTAAGGCCGTGAAGTCATCCAGTGATTCTTAAAGTGTGGTTCTTGAACCAGCAGTGTCAGCCTTACCCAGGAACTTGTTATTTAATAGAAACACAAATTCTTAGGTCCCATTCCAGAGAGACAGCATAAGATATTCTTGGAATGTAGCCAAACAGTCTGTAGTTTAACAAGCTCTCCAGGTGACTTTGGTCTTTGCTAATGTTTTAGAACCACTGGCTTAGATGTTAAGGAAATATTGAGGGCAAGGACCATGTATTCTTCTGAATTTTTTCAGTACTTACCCTAGTCCTAGACTCACTGAGTTTTAGATTGATGAATCTCTTTATATTGTGCTTACTTTTTAAAAATTAAATGAAAGGTTCTTTAAATTCTATAGTGCTTTATAATTTTCAAAAGTCTCACACATGATTTCATATAATCCCATAAAATAGCTGTCTTTTTCCACCTACCCTCATATGGCCCCCTTTTCTTCCCTCTCCCCACTGGTGACTACCAGTGTGTTCTCTGTTTCTGAGTCTGCTTCTCTGTGGCTTTTTTGTTTTAGTCACTAGTTTGTTGTAATTTTTATATTCCACATGTAAGTATATCATCCAGTATTTATCTGTCTCTGTCTGACTTACTTCATTTAGCATAATGCCCTCCAAGTCCATACATGTTGCTGCAAATGATAAAGGTTCCTTCCTTTTCACGGCTGAGTAGTATTCCTGTGTGTGTGCGTGTGCATGTTTGTGTGTGTGCGCACGTGTGTGTGCGTGTCTGTGCATGTGTGTGTGCATGTTTGTGCATGTCTTTGCATGTGCGTGTGTGTGGGTGTGTGTGCATGCGTGTGTGGGTGTGTATGTGCGTGCATGTCTCTGTGTGTGTACACATGTATGTGTGTGTGTGGGTGTGGGTGTGTGTGTGCACGCACACCTCTCTTCTGTATCTGTTCATCTGGTTTTGGACATTCAGGTTGCATCCATATCTTGGCACTTGTAAATAATGCTGCTATGAACATTAGGGTGCATGTATCTTTTCAAATTAGTGTTTTTGCTGTTCGGATATTTACCCTGCAGAGAACTACTGGATCATATGGTAGCTCTGTTTTTAGTGTTTGAGAAACCGCCATACTGTTTTCCACAGTGGCTGTACCAATTCACATTCCCACCAACAGTGCACCAGTGGATTAATTTTTCTTTACTTTTGATTTTCTGTAATCTGAAAATGATATGCTGTGAAGTAGTCTTTTTGTTTGCTTGTTTGGGCATTTATCTTGCTCTGTGTTCTCTTAGCTTCCTGGGTCTGTAGTTTGGTGTTTGACATTAATTTGGCAGAAATTGTCAGTCATTATATGTCAAATATTTCTTCTGTTCTTTTCTCTCTTCTCCATCTGGTATTCTCATTACACATGTTACACTTTTTATGGTTGTCTTAGGTATTTGGTTCTGTTTTCTTCCAGTCTCTGTCCTCTTTGCTTTTCTGTTTTGGAGGATGCTATCGATAAATCCTTTAACTCAGAGCTTCTTTCCTCAGTTTTGTCTAGTCTACTACTGATCCCATCAAAGGCATTCTTCATCTCTGTTACAGTATTTTTGATCTCTAGTATTTCTTTTTTATTCTTTCTAGGATTTCTATCTCTGTACTTTCATTGCCCTTATATTCTTGCATGCTGCGCTTTATCCAGTAGAGTTCTTAGCATCTCAGTTACAGTTCTTTTAAGTTCCTGGTGTGACAATTCCAGCGTCCCTGCCGTGTCTGTTCGGAAGCTCACTCCCTTTTCAGATTGTGCTTCGTGCCTTTCAGTGCGCCTCGCATATACGGGGCTTCCCCGGTGGCTCAGAGGTTAAAGCATCTGCCCGCAATGCGGGAGACCTGGGTTCGATCCCCGGGTCGGGAAGATCCCCTGGAGAAGGAAATGGCGACCCACTCCAGTATTCTTGCCTGGAGAATCCCTTGGACGGAGGAGCGTGGTAGGCTACAGTCCACTGGGTCGCAAAGAGTTGGACGTGACTGAGTGACTTCACTTTCACTTTCAGCACGATACACACACCAGGGAAGCGGCCCTGCTGTAGGCGGTGAGGTGTGGGGAGGGGACGCACTCTAGTTCTGCGCCTGGCTCTCAGTCTTTCAGTGAGCCTGTGCCTCTGGATTCTGAACCTCACAAGTGTTTCTCAGTTTTTCCCTTGCCCTCTTAGATGGGACACGGTGGCTCAAGTGAGCTAGAGTTGGGTGTTTTCCTTCCGTAGGTCACTTAGACTCTGATAAGGCCCTAGCAAGGCAGGCGCTGTTTAACTAGTTTCTGCAAAGGGCAGACCTTGTCAAGAGCAGAGCTTTGTCTCCTTTGGCCCTCCCACAGCCCTCAGGGCATTTTCTCCAGTATTTACCTGGGGGTCTACTTGAGCTCCTGGAGGTAAATTCCCTAGCTTTGTGGGAGCCCCTCTGTGACTGAGCCCCTTAGCGTTTTAAATCTGAGCTGTCCATACTGAGCCTCTGGCAATTAACCAGGCACAGTTCAGGTTTCCCTACGTGGCCTGGCTTCTGTGGCAGTTTCTGTTCATTAGTCTCTCCTGTAAGCCAAGACTCCCTGTATTTGCCTGTCTCTCTAATATGATGGTAGCAATTTGCCCTGTGTCTTTCTCTTTCTTATGGACCCAGAAGAGCTGTTGATTTTTCAGCCTGTTTTAGCTGTTTCCTTGTTGTTAGGATAGAGTGGCAACTTCTAAGCTCCTTATATGCAGGCCCAGGAACCAGAAGTCTTCTGGATTAATTTTGAACCTCTGGACTGTTGGTGCTTTGCTTTGAAAATCATTGTTTGTAACAGTTACTCTTAATTATTTAGAGAAGTATTTTGAGTATAAAGACTATTTTAATACAGTCACTGGTGAAAAGAAACTCTGAGCTGTACAGTCCGCCAGAGCAAACACAAAGGGAAGCCGTGCTGTGTCTTTGCACCTTGAGCTCGCAGCATGCGCATGCCTTGCACACCCACGGTCCCAATACATGTGTGCGGTTGACTTTCCAGAATACCCTTAGCAGTGGGGTGGTGGTCTCTAGAGTCAAACTGCTGGATTCAAACCCTTGGCTCTGTCTTTTCACAGGCATGTGACCATTTATTTGCCCTTATCCTTATCAATGAAATAGGATTGTAACAGTTTCAACCTCATAGGGTGGATGCGAGGTTTAAATGTAAAGCACCAAGAGGCTTGGTGGTAAAGATTCCCCCTGCCAAGCAGGAAACACAGGTTCGATCCCTTGATTGGGAAGATCCCCTGGATAAGGAAATGACAATCCACTCCAGTATTTTTGCCTGGGAAATCCCATAGACAGAGGAGCCCGGTGGGCTACAGTCCATGGGGTTGCAGAGAGTCAGACACGTCTTAGCAACTACACCACCACCACCAAGAGTAGTGCCTGGTGTTCAGCCTGGGCTGTATATATGACCAATCCTAGCTGCCATTGTGATTGCCATGATTAGTTTATATCATTAGAAACAGATTTTTATCTCCTAGTCACTCCTTTTATTGAGTATTGTCTTTCCTCCCTGAAGTAATCTATGTAATAATTCTTTACACCAGTACAAGTTCTGGTGTGTATGTGGAGTCCCTAATGCCTACAGAGCAATAATCCCACAGAGGAAATAGAGAAAAGAACACATCCTTGTAAATTAAAAACCGACTCTTTGTTAATGGCAGTTTTGTTTACGATAGCCAGGACTGCACTAGAAACTGTCGCAGAGCACTGCTGAGCCGTCACTCTGAAATGGCCAAGGGGGATATAGCACGTGTCTGTGGTCAGCGTGATTCTTGATGCTTCAGCTTCTCAGCTTCCAGAGACAGAGAGCCAAATCTTAATGGGTTTGGTTTGTTTTTAATGTTGGTTTGGACAAGATTTTACAGGAGTCTTGCAGTTTTAGATTTAGAAACATTCCAAACATATAGAAAAACATAGAGAATATTATAATGAATAGTCAAGTATCCACTGCCCTCTAAAAATTAAAAAACACAAAAATAATGTAACATCTTGCCACATTTGTTTCAGATATTTCTGTTATTGATATTATTGTTAAAGAAAAAAGACAGCCGGTAAATTGAAGCCTCCGTGTGTCCCGTTCAGGTCCCAATCCTGTCTCTTTTCCCCAGATACACTATGATGTCTGTTTCCCAGATATCTATTCTCCAGACACACTATATATATAGAAGATACACTATGCTGAGATTGGTGTATATCAATTTCCATACATTTTTTCTTTTTAGACTTTAATGCATTTGTAAACATCTATAAAGCTACAAAGTATTGTTTTGTTAGCTCCTTAAAATTTAAGTAAATGATGTCTTGGGACTTACCTGGTGGTCCCGTGGTTAGAGCTCCATGCTCCCAGTGCAAGGGGTGTGGATTCGACCTCCAGTCCGGGAACTAAGATCCCACATGCTGTGTGGTGCAGCCAAGAGATAAATAAATAAGTAAATGATGTCTTATTGTGTATTATTCTGCAGCTTTTTTTTTCCCCTCAGTATTTTGCTTTTGAGACTTGCCTGTATTATACCTATGACTTTTTAACAGTTATAATAATTCTTTTACTATATAAATATACCATCACTTATCTATTCATATGTGATAAACAGGCCACTTCCATTTTTTTGTTATTTGAAATAGGTAGTACAGTGGACATTCCTAGACACATGTTTTCTTGTGCACACGAGAGTCTCTGGATACTTCTAGTGTTTGATTAGTACACTGATATAAAAAGGTGAGGCTGCTGTCGACATGGCTGTCCTGCGCCCTGCCCAGCCACTGAGGGCCGAGAGCGGCAGCCCAGCAGCCTGTTAATCTGTAATCAGCTCCCAGCACAGTGGCCGCAGAACCCAGCACAAGGGTGTGACCCTAGAAGTAAAATTCTTGCTTTAAGGGTATCGTCACCTTTACCATTCTTATATCAGTTTACATTTCTGCTAGTGATACATGAGTTTTGTTCATCCACATCCTTGTTAATATTTGGGTTTGCTCTACTTTAAACTTTTTGCCAATCTGAAATGATATGTTAAATTTGCCTTGGTATTAATTTCATTAAACATCTCTTCATATTTTTATTGGCCATTTTTGTTGCCTTCTGTAATTTGCCTGGTAATCATTTTGGCCTATTTTTCTATTGGATTATTGGTATTTTCCTTACTGATTTTTAAGAGTTCCTTAACAGTGTGCAATGCAAATATTTTTCCATGTTATGCATATCAATAGAAAGGAAAACCTTACATCTTACTTGGAAATTTACTCAAACTCAGTAAAAATTGCCTCTAATGATTTACTATGGGGGAAAACTCCTTAAAGATACAAAGATTTTTTAGGTACGTAAGCAATTGGAAGTTCTTTTCTAATTTAATAATTTATACAGAAAAGTAACTCCTTTTGGTTTTCTAATGTTAGGTAGAGCTACTCTATTTATAAAATCAGTGATTTTCTAGAACAGAAGACTTCTACCTTGGCTATATGTTGGAATCATGATAAGTTAAAAAAAATAATGACCAATGTTTGGGTCCCACTCCAGAGATGTTTATTGTGTCTTTAATGTGAGAGGCAGCTAGGTCTCTGAATGTTTAAATGCTTCATAAGTGATTGTATTATGTAGCCAACCTAGAAAACTACTGCTCTCAGAGGATTCTCTAGGTCTGCATTGCCCAGTACATCGGCCGCTGATCACACGTAGCTATTTAAACTCAGTAAACTGAGTAATGGGCTTCCCTCGTGCCTCAGAGGTTAAAGCGTCTGCCTGCAATGTGGGAGACCCGGGTTCACTCCCTGGGTCAGGAAGATCTTCTGGAGAAGGGAATGGCAACCCACTCCAGTATTCTTGCCTGGAGAATCCCATGGACAGAGCGGCCTGGTGGGCAACAGTCCGTGGGGTCGCAAAGAGTCGGACACGACTGAGCGACTTAACTTACTTACTTTACTTAAACTGAGTGAAACCACACTTTCACTTCCTCGGTCACACTGGCCACGTGTCAAGCGGCCAACAGTCACTGGGCTCCTGGCTCTTGTGTCAGCGCGGGTGTGGGACATCTCCACCACTGCAGAAAGTCCTGTTGGTTAGTGCTGCTCGAAACTGGCCATTGGGCCTGTTTCTGCGGAAGACTGAGGGCAGTGATAGAAAGGTGTCTTTTCATTACATAACTTTTGAAAACCTTTTGAATGTTGGTTTCAAATTTTCATAAGGTAATTTTATAAAATACCTATTTAAAACATAAATATTTTTAGAATATTAAAAAGAGAGCATAAAAAAAAAAAGAGAGATCATTACAGTGATATTTGAGAGGAGAAAAAGGGCAAGTCAGTGTTGATTTTGTTATTTGAGGACGTGGCCTTTCACTCAGAGTTGTGCTTGTAGCATCTCATTTGAATGTGTAAGATGCCCAGTGAAGACCCTGCACTGTTTCACCGCACACAGCTCCTTTTTCCGTAGTGTTTTGCCCTACGAATTCCAGCCACCTCAGCAACCCAGTCTGCCTCCTCTACTTACTGAGACTGTTCACCTCATGTGTATCCCTTCTTTCAAGGATTGGTTTTGTACTGCTGGTTGTCCAGTGCCTGAAAACAGTAGGCGTATCTGTTTTGTCTTTATTAAGAATTGTTCAGGATGTGAGAGAAGATAAGCCCAATACTAGTCATTATGTCATGGGTAGCAGTAGAAATTCATATTACTTTTTCAAATTATATAAATGGATTTTTCAGTGTGAAAGAATTTCAGTTCATAGACCAGGTCTACAGAGCCATATGAGAACATTTTATTAGTCTCTGTAGACATGTATGTATGTTTCTTAGAGGGCTGAGATGGCCTCACTGGCTAATATTTGAGCAGTTACAAGCATGCTATATCTGTTCATGTACACAGAACAAAATAAGAATGTTGCGTCATTGTTTTGAATTTAATGTTCATGCTTCAGAATTAATATTTTAATGGGTAATTATTGATCAGAATTTCATGAAGTTCCAAAAACATTACTATAAGTAAACATTCGTCAGGATTCCTGAGTGTGGCAAACTCTGTAATCAGGAGGCTTAATAATTTGGTTAGGGCTGGTAGTTTTACATTTAAATGTTTTTGTTTCCTTCAACCTGAATCTTGGATTCTTTTTTCATTTTAATGATAAATGCTTAACTTTGACAACTCTAAAAACTTAGTATATGTTGAACACCTACTATTTTCCAGGCATCTGTCATAATCTATTAGCAAATATTCTCACTTAAATCATGTAGGGAAAATAGCATTATTCCTTTTTTTCAGATGAAACCTCAGGCTTTAAGAAACTAGGCACTTGAGTCTTACAGTTAGTAAATCATAGATCCATGATTTGAACCCTGGTCTAACGCCAAAGCCCATACTTTTTATTCTGTCTTTTATTCTCTTAGTTGTGCAACAGAACCGCCTTTGGAACTATTAATAGGTACAGCTTCCTGGGTACCATACCTGTATTCAGTGTATTCAGGTTTGCTGTATTAGTTGCTAAATGGTGTCCACCTCTTTTGCGACCCCATGGACTGCAGCCCACCAGGCTCCTCTGTCCATGGGATTTCCCAAGCAAGAATCCTGGAGTGGGTTGCCATTTCCTTCTCCAGGGGATCTTCCCAGCCCAGGGATCCGACTCGCGTCTTCTACGTTGGTAGGCAGATTCTTTACCCCGAGCCAGCTGGGACGCTGGTGTCAGGGTGGTGGCTGTAAAACTGTTTGTTGCCAGAGCTGAGCACCACTGCTTCCGAATGCCATTCCTTCTGCACAGGCACTGGACTATGAAGCCCTGTCAGTCAGCAGTCTAGGAGTGTGAACATTTTAAAGGTTGTTGCTCTGCCACTGAAATAAGAAAATGAGAGTGAAAGGCAAGGCCAGTTTCTTGTTGACTCTCCCAGTAGAGGCAGCAGCTGAGAGCTAGCAAAGAGGTTGAGGAGGATTAACCCTAAACTTCCTGTTACTGTTTTTTTCCCTATTACCTTTTGTAAGCTTATCAGCCAGGTTCTTCAGAAATAACTACTTTGAATTTTTAAGTCGAGTAGTAGATATGCCTCATCTCTGCTGTTGTGAGTTTCCGTCCCTTATCTGTGAAAGGCACTACCTTCCTCCCTTGGCTCTGAGAGTTGCATGAGATAGAGCCTGGTCACACTCAGCATTCAGAAAATGGGGGCTACTGTTGCTATAAGTGGTACTGTTGTTGCTTCCTTTGAAATTGCCAGTTTCATCCCAGTCCTCAGTCCCCTGCTCCCCTATCTGACGTTTGTTTATTGTTCCTCATCTCTAACTTGGGCCTTGCTCTCCTCTCTGACTTCATTTCTCTCCTTTCATCTCAGGGCTTTCCTTTGTTTACTCAGAGCCTCTGCGCACGCTTCTATCTCAGGGCCTTTGTTTGTGCTTGCTGGTCTCTGCTTGAGATACTCTTCACATTTCACTCCTACCTCTGCCCAGAGAGGTCTTCAGAAATGCCTTCCCTGACCAAACCATCTAAAATAGAACATCCACTACTCTTTTTTTTTTTAATTGATTTACTTTAATTGGAGGCTAATTACTTTGCAGTGCTGTGCTGGTTTTGGCCACACGTTGACGTGAATCAGCCACGGGGGCACATGTGTCCCCCGGTCCTGAATCCCCCACCCCACCCCTCCGGGTTCTCCCGGAGCACCGGCTTTGAGCGCCCTGCAGGCTTCACACATGAACTTGCTCTGGTCATCGATTTTATGTATGGTGATAGACATGCTTCAGTGCTTTCTCTCAAGTCATCCCACCCTCGCCTTCTCCCACATGGCCTGAAAGCCTGTTCTTTACATCTGTGTGTCTTTTGCTGCCTTGCATGTAGGATCATCATTACATGTCCCTTTATCACACATCCCTATTTTACTTTATGCATAACATTTTTACTATGACATCTGCATTCTATGCTATAGATACTTATTAATTCATTTGTTGTTTTATAACTTGGTCTGTTTTGTCCACTGCTAAGTCATTCCAACTCTTCTGCAACCCCATGGACTGTAGCCCGACAGGGTCCTCTGTCCATGGGATTTCCCAGGCAAGAATAGTGAAGTGGGTAGCCATTTCCTTCTCCAGGGGATCTTCCTAACCCAGGGATTGAACCTATATCTTCTGCATTGGTAGGGGGATTCTTTACCACTGAGCCACCAGGGAAGCCCTAGCATATAGTAGACACTTAATAAATAGCTATTGTTGAATGATTGAATTTCCAAATTGATTCCGCTCCTTTATTAAAAAAAAATACAAAGCCCAATATCATAGTGGTACGATAAAAGCTATCTGCTCTAGGGGCTTTGTATACTGTCTTTATGGTTAAACAAGTTTTATCATTTTTGTTGTTGTTCAGTTGCTCAGTCGTGTCCAACTCTTTGTGACCCCATGGACCATAGCCTACCAGGCTTCTCCATCCACGGGATTTTCCAGGCAAGAAGACCGGAGTGGGTTGCTATTTCCTTCTCCAGGAGATCTTTCCAACCCAGGAATTGAACCCAAGTCTCCCGCATTGCAGGCAGACACTTTACCCTCTGAGCCACTGGGGAAGCTAAGAATTTACTCTAGTTACAAGAATGCTCACCATAAAATTATTTATAATGATAAATTTAAAACCATATAAATATAACAGATAAGCTTATTAGGTCATTAAATGTGTTCTATCCATAAAATTTGGTATGTAGTCCTTAAAAAAAAATGATGTTGACTAATTTTTATTAACATATGAGTATAGCTATGATTGTTTTTGGCCATACTGTGTAGCTTGTGTGATCTTAGTTCCCCAACCAGGGATTGAACCTGGGCCCTCGGCAGTGAAAGCGTGGAGTCCTGGCTACTGGGCTGCCAGGGAATTCCCAATATATCTATGATTTTTTTCATGAAATAAAGCAGGCTAGAAGGGAGCAAGTACAATAGAATCTCATTTTTGTGGAGGAAAAACTAGGTATTTGTATATGTATAGAAAAAAAGTCTGAAGAACTCTATACAGAATTAGAGAGCAAGATTAGCAGTCTTAGTTTAAGTGTCCAGGTCCATTAGTAATTTTCTAGATCTTCACTATTTTTTGTACCACTAACTGTAGCTAATAATTCTGCCTTCTGGGAAAGCCTCTATCTTGTCTTGGGTGTAAATAAATCACCTTTCCCCTGAAAAAAGAATTAAGACTGGAGTTTTTTTTAAAGGAACTTTTCTAGGAAAATAAACAAAAAAGTCAAAGTAAAAGCATAAAACCCAAAGTGTTTACAGAACACACATTACGTTTTCCTCAGTAGTAAAAAGTCTGTCCACCAGTTAGCTTAGCTGATGCAGATCGCACTCTGAAGTCCTTGTGGCAATCCTTTACCCAGACCTTTCAAGTCAAACCTGTTAAATTGGAAGTTTTGATTCAATACTATTATACCATTTAGGAATGTTACAGAAGAAATTGAGATGGCACAGAAAAATATGTATAAAATATTAATCAGATTATAAAATAGTGTATATGATGGTGTCCTAATTTTAAGGTATATTATGTAATATACAGAAAAAAACAAAACATAATCTTGAAAAGGCAGCAGTGCTTATCTGGGAGTGGTGGGATTACCGCTCGTTTTGCACTTCTTCCTGCTTCTCTACTTTTCTGAACTTTTATAGAAATGTAGTAATTCGTGTCACACTCTCAAGGCTCCATATTGCCACAGTTGTGTCGTCAGATTCGTCAATGGATTCGCCCTTCCCCGGACTGTGTACTGTTTACACTCTGGTTGTGTGAATCCTCCGATACAGGACCGTGGATAAAGAGAACTAAGAGACTTAGCATGGGGGTTAGGGGTGTCCTGAACTAGTCCCCCACGGATACTGAGGGATGACTGTGTGGTTTCTAGTACAGACAAACCATGTTTTATTGTGCTTAGCTTTATTGCACTTCACAGACTGTGTTTTTTACAAATTGAATGTTTGTGGCAACCCGGTGTCAAGCAAATCTACGAGTGCCGTTTTCCCGGCAGCCTTTGCTTACTTCATGTCTCTGCGTCGCATTTTGGTACCTCTTGCAATATTTCAAACCCTGCACCAGCAAAAAGATTACAACTTGCTAAAGCCTCGGGTGACGGTTAGTGTTTTTCAGCAATGAAGTGTTTTAAAATTAAGGTGTGTACATTGATTTTTTTAGACATAACACAACTGTCCACTTGATAGGCTGCTGTCTCATGTAAACATAGCTTTTATATGTCCTGCTGCTGCTGCTGCTGCTGCTGCTGCTGCTGCTAAGTCACTTCAGTCATGTCCGACTCTGTGTGATCCCCTAGACGGCAGCCCACCAGGCTCCCCCGTCCCTGGGATTCTCTAGGCAAGAACACTGGAGTCGGTTGCCATTTCCTTCTCCAGTGTGTGAAAGTGAAAAGTGAAAGTGAAGTTGCTCAGTCATGTCCGACTCTTAGCGACCCCATGGACCGCAGCCCACCAGGCTCCTCCTTCCATGGGATTTTCCAGGCAAGAGCACTGGAGTGGGTGCCCTTGCCTCTCCTTACGCGTCCTAGGAAACCCAGAAATGCATGTGACTCGCTTTATTGCTGTAATCACTTTGTTGCAGTGGTGTGGAAGTGAGCCGACAATATCAGCAGATACGCCTGTCTATCAGTTCTAAACTCTTCCAGATGTTGTATAAAGGCTGGTTTTTGTTTTTTGGCTGCACTGCATCGCATAGTTGCCCAACCAGGTATCAAATCCGTAAATAAAAGCTCTTTTTAATCCAGTTTTTTCTACTTATCTAAATTTGCATAGTTTCTCCTCTAAATAGTCAGCTTGTTCTTGAGCAGGAGGGATTATTAAATAAACTAAGAACATGTAACATGTATGATCACTTCTTATTTAATCTTGAAAGTACCCTGTCTTGTCTTTTGGTTTTATAGTACTGAGGCTAGTTAGGGTCCAACAGTGATCAACAAATTTGTAGATTGTGACTGACTTCCTCTTTCCAATATATCTACTAGATGCTTAGTGTCCTCAGAGTCAGTTAGCAAATCAAAATTGTGTTGTTAGGCTTTCAAAGTACTGCTCTCTAAAGATGTTGGCTGGTTGTTGCTATTTAGTTGTCTTATGTACAGATGTGGGTGTTGAGCATTGCAGCTGGGAATATGAACAAGGAAATGGGCACCCAGCGAGATATAAAAAACCTCAACTTTCTGTAACTTTGAATGGGTTGCTATATTAGAGTGGATTTTAAGCTTCTTGGGCCCTTAAATTTGGGGAAATCTGTGTAATAATAAATACATAATAAATAATGAAAAAAAATAAATGATGAAATACAGTCACTGAAACAGACTTTGAGGATTATGAAAATAACCCAAGTATATTAGATGGGATTGACAAGGCAGTGGTGTATTAACAAATAGTCTCCAGATTGCAGCTCCTTAAAGCAGTACAGTTTTGTTTATGTAAATGCTCACTTTGCAGTGTGATGCAGGGTGGATGACTCTCTTGGCAGCTCTCCTTCAAGCTATGTCTTCTTACATTATTTGATGCCACCATCTTCATAGGTAGCCTCCGAATTCGTGGCAGAAGGGAAAAGAGATTGTAGTTGATTTGTGCAGGAGATTTTATTGGCACGTTTTGAAATGGCACATTCAATTTCACTTACATTTTCATAGCTTAAACACAGTTTCATGGCCCATAACCATAAGGAAGGCTGATCTTCCTCTATGCCTAGGAAAAATAAAATGAAATAGGGTCACAAAGCATCGTATCTGCCACACAAAAGTTTTAGAAGAATAAAATGGGACACTAACTGTATCTTGTAGATCAGTTCAGTTCAGTCGCTCAGTCGTGTCCTACTCTTTGCGACACCATGGACTGCAGCATGCCAGGACTCCCTGTCCATCACCAGCTCCCAGAGTTTACTCAAACTCATGTCCATTGAATCTGTGATGCCATCCAACTATCTCATCCTCTGTCGTCCCCTTCTACTCCTGCCTTCGGTCTTTCCCAGCATGAGGGTCTTTTCCAATGAGTCAGTTCTTGTCAGGTGGCCAAAGTATTGGAGTTTCAGCTTCAACATCAGTCCTTCCAATAAATATTCAGGACTGATTTCCTTTAGGATTGACTGGTTGGATCTCCCTGCAGTCCAAGGGACTCTCAAGAGTCTTCTCCAACATCACAGTTCAAAAGCATCAATTCTTCGGCACTCAGCTATCTTTATAGTCCAACTCTCACATCCATACATGACTACTGGAAAAACTATAGCCTTGACTAGACAGACCTTTGTTGGGAAAGTAATGTCTCTGCTTTTTAATATGCTGTCTCGGTTGGTCATAGCTTTTCTTCCAAGGAGCAAGCGTCTTTTAATTTCATGGTTGCAGTCACCATCTGCAGATTTTGGAGCCCTCCAAAATAAAGTCTCTCACTGTTTCCACTGTTTACCCATCTATTTTCCATGAAGTGATGGGACCAGATGCCGTGATCTTTGTTTTCTGAATGTTGAGTTTTAATCCAACTTTTTCACTCTCCTCTTTGACTTTCATCAAGAGGCTTTTTTAGTTCTTCGCTTTCTGCTATAAGGGTGGTGTCATCTGCGTATCTGAGGTTATTGATATATCTCCTGGCAATCTTGATTCCAGCTTGTGCTTCATCCAGTCCAGCGTTTCTCATGATGTACTCTGCATATATGTTAAATAAGCAGGGTGACAATATACAGTCTTTGACGTACTCCTTGCCCGATTTGGAACCAGTCTGTTCCATGTCCAGTTCTAACTGTTGCTTCTTGACCTGCATACAGCTTTCTCAAGAGGCAGGTCAGGTGGTCTGGTGTTCCCATCTCTTTCAGAATTTTCCACAGTTTATTGTGATCCACACAGTCAAAGACTTTGGTGTAGTCAATGAAGCAGAAGTAGATGGTTTTTTGGAACTCTTTTGCTTTCTCAATGATCCAACAGATTTTGGCAATTTGATCTCTGGTTCCTCTGCCTTTTCTAAATCCAGCTTGAACATCTGGAAGTTCATAGATGACTTTCAGTTTTTCCCCTCTTTATCTGTTTCCCTTCTCTGTAGTTTTCATCTTGTTCTCTGCCTTTCTGTCACATTAAGCTGCCCAAGGTTGTGGTGGAATGAGTGAAAATTAACCTGTTTGCCTGTTGCCTTCATTTCTTATGGGAGAAGAGAATCCCAACTCTAAGTATGTACATCTTTGCTAGTAAAACTTTTTGTTCAAAACTTAAAAATTCCCTCTTCAAAAATAAAATGTCAACTTGTTGCATCAGTCATACTTAGTTTGTATTTAAAATCTGAGCAACTTAGAATAGCATATTCTCATAGCTTTGTGTAATCTATAAATGTCAATTTTTATTTATACTATCTCTATAAAAAGTTTTCACTGTATCTGAAGAGATTCATTTATTTATTCATTCATCAAATTTTAATTGAGCTCCTGTTATATGGAAGGCACTATTCTAGGTATTGGGGATGTAGTGGTGAACAAGACAGAATTCATGTTTTGTATTCTGGTCAGATTTATTGATCACCAAAATCTGTGATGGATGGTACAATATTTCAATTAGTAACCATAAATTATTAATATACCAACTATAAGGATTACAAAATTAGAATAAGCATCATAGGATTAATGCAGTGTAAATAGATTCATGGTGGTTGGTTTTTATAAACCATAGTATCACTGGGAATAATACGGATCTTTTTTTTTTCTTTTAGCTTTAAAGAAACCCCCTGTTTCCTTTTCTCAATATGAAAGTCATCAAGTAATCTCCCATCTTCCAACTGGAAAACCTCTCTCCCCAAATATGGTTCCAGGTATGAAGTCTTATTCTTAAAATTCCATTTGAAAATCAAAATACTAGTTATATATTGTTATATAGGGAATAAAACATGTCATTTAGCAGCACAGTGAAGTATCATTCATTCTTCTAGTTAACGTTATGTATTGTCAAATGACTGATAAAAGCTCAGGGAGAAATCATTATAAAATTAACTTTGTCTAATGGACTTCTAAGAGCAGAAGAATTATTTGTTCTGCCACTCTGGACTGCCTTCCCTTTCAGTACTACTGGTGTATATGTATTTACCTTCTTCAGAATGTGCTCAAGTGTCTCTCCCAGAGGCCTTCTAAAAGTTAAGAGATCTGTCTGTATTAAGCTACCTGCTCTATACTTTTCTGTTTGTTTTCTACTGAATACCTACTCAGTTTATTACAATGAATTTTATTCATATCAATTCTTATTTTAAGGGAACATTCCTGTAAAACTGAGACTAGAAATTCTAAAAACCTTATGGATTTTGGAGATTTCTGACAGCAATTTAGAATTTGGAGGGAAGATACAGATATCACTGCCTTTACATTAGTCCATGAGGTCTCAGAGAGTGAGCGACTGAAAAAACAATATATCCTGTTGGTGTATAAGTTTATAATCAGTACTAAAGATATCTACCTGGGAATGGTCAGTAAACGTCACACAACTAAAATCATATTGGTTATAAGCTTTGATTAAAGAAATAAAATAAAGCTTGAAAAAAAAAAAAACCTACCTGCTAACCCAGTATCAGATAACAGTGTGTCTTACTTTTTCTCAAGTAGGTCTTATGAAAATTTTCTGCAAACTATGACCTTAATTTGATGATTTTTGCCGTAGATTCTCATATAAACCACAATGGAAACTCTAGAACTTCGAAACAGAACCCTTCCAATCCTCTTCAGCGTTTAATTCCAGGCCCTAACTTGGAGAGTGAACCCAGAATTCAAGCAGAAGTTCTAAAGCAGGCTACCAAGGATCGAGCTGGTGATTTCCATAAATTGAAGCAAAGTAAGAATCAGTTGATGAGTATTATGCTGAAAAGATTTCTTTAAATATATTTATTTGCAAGGCTCAATTAGCGTCTTCATTATTATAATCTCTAACAAATGAATGTATAGTAAAGTTTTACACATATAAAGAGAAAGTATGATGGTAGTAAAATTTTAAAGAAAAGTAGGTTTTACATATTCTAAAGAACACATTCAAAAGCTTCTTTTGTTCTCCAGTATTAAAAAAAAATTCAGGTGAGTTAATTTTTTAAAATGCTATCAGTTCTTATGAATGTGAAAATTTTTTGAGAAGTGAGAAAAGATAATATTTTGTTAAGCTAAATGAAACTTTGGTTAGAAGAGAGAGAAGATAGAGTTTTGAAAAATGGGTTCTGGAAGCGATAAAGACTGCATGGTAGAAGGCTCAATGCTGTTTGCTTTTCCATTCCTTCCAGTTGCGATTTGCTTCATTTAGGTTTTAGGAGAGAATTGAAAAAAAATGGAACAGATTCATAGTACTGGGTAATAAGATTTGACTGCTTAATTGTTTCAGAGATATTGATTATGATAAGTGGAAAATACCTGTTTGTTTGCATAATTCTCTAATTGGTAGGTTTTCAAGATATAGAAGAAAAAATTTTGGTAGTTGACAGAATTAGGAACAGGCCAGCTCTATCAAATTGTACTTTTCACTGCTTCTGCTATTTAAACCTTCCTCCCTTCAGCTTCTAAATAGACAGAATGTTTGAAAGCTCCAGTTTGCTTTTGTTTACTTTTAAGGGTGGCTTCCATGGCAACAACTCTTCAGAGCAGTGTTTAGGCGTTTACTTGTACACAGGTTGATTGTATGATGAGAACTGCACAGTGTTACATTTTTAAATTGGTCTTATGACAATTATTCATATTTCTGCATCTATATGAACATATAGTTTATTTACATTTAACTGATTTTCCTTCCTTGATGTTTTAAAGCCTATCCATGTATCTTGACTGAAATATTATGTAAAAAATGTTTTTGATTACAAGAATATGGCTAACATTTTAAATACAGTTGAAAAAATATTTCCTCCAAATCTTGTTGGAGGATTGGCTTCAAAACTTTTTAGCTCAACAAAAAGAATTATGGTAAGGTCAGAATCTTACCAAGATAAAATATCTTGATTTGATCACTTAAGATTTTCTTCTACTTATAGTTTATTCTGTAAAAATTGTTATCACTCTGTTACCTCCCAACCAGTCTTTGGGTAGGGTGACTGGAAAATTATTACTTTCTACAAGTTTTTTTCTTGGCCATGTTATGTGGCATGCGGGTTCCTAGTTCGCCAACCAGGGATGAAACCCGTGCCCCCTGCAGTGGAAGCACGGAGTCCCAACCTCTGGACTGCCAGGGAATTCCCTACAATTTCTTTGTAAAAGAGTTTTAAAATCTTATTCTGAATTCTTTTCAATATATACAGAGAGAGTTGAAATCAGTGTGAGCACTGTTTTGTGATTTACTTTGACATTATTTCTTACATGTGTTTTAACTTATCAGATGGTTATGTAGTTGTCATTAAATATATATATATATATACACATACACACATGAAGATATATACACATATGCCATTGTATTTAGGCAATAATAATAGTTTGCCTAGCTCTGCTTTTTAATTGATTGTTTAAATTATTTCATAGTGTCTTATGTTAGCAGTCATGACTATGATTACCTTTTATTTAAAATTATTTCCTGCTTCTACTTTGAGTGTTCTTTTATAAGTATGATCTCTTGACTGAATTTGCAAAGTACTTGACTAACTTTATAGCCCCTGTTACAAATTGTCAGATTGTTCTCTAGAACAGTTTCACAGTGTCGTTAGAGAATGTTTAAATTTGTGGTAAAAGACATATAAAATTCACCAAAGTGCACAATTCAGTGGTATTTAGTACATTCATAAAGTTGTGCAGTCATCACGATTGCTTTCTAGTTCCAGAAAGTGCTCATTGATACAGATGAGAACCCTGTGCCCATTACGCAGTCCCTTCTCGTTTGCTGACACCCACAGTCCTTGGCAACACTGACCTCATTTCTGACTATGGATTCACCTATTCTGGATATTTCATGTAAATGGAATCATGCAGTATGTAGCCTTTTTTGTCTGGCTTCTTTCTCTTAGCATAATGTTTTCAAGGTTCAGTCATGTGAACCTTCATTCCTCTTATGGCTGGATATTATTCAATTATATGAATACATTTTGTTTATCCAGTCACCCATAGATGGGCATTTGGATTGTTCCCACTTTTTGGCTGTTGTGACTAGTGTTGCTCTGAACATTTATTTACAAGTTTTTGTTGAACACTCGTTTTCCATTTTTTTAAGTGTTGTTATGTACGTAGGTGTAGAATTGCTGGGTTATCAGTAATTCTATGTTTTGCTTTATAAGGAACTGCCAAACTATTTTCCACGGCAGCTGCACCATTTTACAGTTCCATCAGCAGTGCATATGAGAGGTCCAGTTTCTCAACATCCTTGTCAGCACTTAACATTTTCCATTGTTGTTGTTTTCACTGTTGCCATCCTATCATGTGTGAAGTGGTATCTCATTGTGACTTTCATTTGCATTTCCCTAATGACTGATGACATTGATCATCTTTTCATATATTTGTTAGCCATTTGTACATCCTCTTTGGAGAAATGTCTATTCAAGTCCTTTGCCTATTTTAAAATTGGGTTGCTTTCTTTGCTGTTGAGTTTTAAGCATTATTTATATATTCTGGATACTAAACCCCCTTATCAGATATATGATTTGCAAATGTTTTTGCCTGTTCTAGCGTTTGTCTTTTCACACTTTGATAGTCCTACAATGCATGAAGTTTTAATTTTGATGAGGTCCAATACATCTATTTTTCTTTTGTGGTTCATGCTTTTGGTGTCATGTCTAAGAAATCTTTGCCAAATTAAAGGTCATGTTTTCCTCTAAGGACTTTATAGCTTCTGGTCTTTTTTTTTTTTTAACTTGAGGTATAATTGACTTACAATATTCTATTAGTTTCAGGTGTACAACATAATGATTCAACATTTGTATACATTGCAAAATGGTCACCACAATAATAGTTTTAGCTTTCATATGTAGGTTTTTGATGTATTTTAAGTTGATATTTATATATGGTGTGAGGTAAGGATCCAGTTATACTCTGTATACAGGTATTCAGTTGTCCCAGCACTGTTCATTGAAGAGACCCTCTTTCTCCACTGAGCAGTCTTGGCATTCTTGTCAGAATCAGCGGACGACACGTGCATGGGCTTACTTTGGACTTTGAGTCCTGCCCCACTGGTGCCATACGCCAGCAGCACAGTTTCCATTACTGTCGCTTCGTAGTAAGTTTTGAAATTGGGAAGTGTGAGTTTTCCAACTTTGCCCTTCATTATAAGATTATTCTGACTTTTGGAATCTCTGACAATTCCATCTAAATTTTAGGATCTGCTGTTTTATTTCTACTAAAGAGACAGTTGGGATTTTAATAGGAATTGCATCAAATCTGTAGATTGCTTTGGGGAGGATTGTCATCTGAACAATATTAGGTCTATTAATCCATAAAGATAGGATATCTTTCCATTACTTTAGGGTATCTTAATTTTTTTCAGCAATTTTTTGTAGTTTTCAGTGGACAAGTCTTGTGCCCCCTTGGTTAAATTTATTCCTAAGCACTGTATTCTTTTTTATGTTACTGTAATTCAAATTGTCCTCTTAATTTCCTTTTCAGATTGTTTATTGCTAATGCATAGAAATATGACTGATTTTTTTTTCCCTTGGCTTTTGGTTTTAAAATTTTTAATGCAAATTTCTAAGAATATGCTAATATTTGGGTTCATTTTAAAGATTTAGAATGTATTTTATTTTCACTCTTTTAGAATAATAGGTATGAATCATTGTTTTTAAGTATACTATAAAATATACTTATGTCATATATATTAGCCTATATAAACATATTTAAGTTAATATTTTGAATATGATTCAAAATTTTTATGAGTATTTTACATCAAATACATTTTTCTTTTTTGCTTTTGTCCTGCCTTTACCCATTTCTCCTATGCCCCCACCCCAGCCTCTGCCAGTCATCAATCTATTCTTTGTATTATGAGTTTTATTTTTGTTTGTTTGTTTTACTTTTTTTTTTAGATTCTACATAGAAGAGAGATCATGTGGTACTTACTGTTTCACTTGGCATAATGCCATCAAGGTTCAATCATGTTGTTTCAGATGGCAAGATTTCATTCTTTTTTTATGGCTAAATAATATTTCATGACACATATATACCACAATGTCTTTATCCATTCATTCACCAATGGACACTTAGGTTCTTCTCATATCTTGGCTATTGTAAGTAATGCTAATGTAGCATGGAGGTGCATGTATCTTTTCAAGTTAGTGTTTTCATTTTCTTCAGATAAATACCCAAAATGGAATTGCTGGATCGTAGGATGTTTTTTAATTTTTTGAGGAACCTCCATAATGTTTTCTATATGAAACCATAGTGGTAGCACTAATTTACTTTCCTACCAGGAGTGCATAAGGGTTCCCTTTCCTCCACATTTCTCCAATTATGACTGATTTTTGTTTGTTGAGCTTGTATCCCACAACTTAGCTGAATTTAACACGGTAGGTTTTTATTTGTGTATATTCAAGCATATACATCTTGACTTATGAGAATCTTCATTTCTTTTATAGAAAACCATCTATCTTATTTGGCCATATATACACCACTAAATTTTCACTTTTTTAACCACCAGTGGGTTCTTTGGTCTCTGGAATATGCTGTGTAAGTCGCTTCAGTCATGTCTTGGCTCTTTGTGACGCCGTGACCCAGCAGGCTCCTCTGTCCAGGCAAGAACACTGGAGGGGGTTGCCACGACCTCCTCCAGGGGATCTTCCCCACCCAGAGATCAAACCCACGTCTCTAACGCCTCCCGCTTTGGCAGGGAGGTTCTTTACCACTGGCGCCGCCTGGGAAGCCTGAGCTTGTGTCTGGCACTCGGAAATAAACGGTCCGAGAAGATGCAGGTACTGACAAAGCAGAAGACTTTATTGGAAAGGGGAGCTCAAGCAGAGAGCATCAGGGTAAGGGAGCCCAGGAGAAGTGCTCTGCCACGTGGTTCATAGTCTCAGGTTTTAGGTGGTACCGTTAGCTTTCTAGTTGTTTCTGACTAATGATCTTGCCCATGCCCACATTCAGTCTGATCCAGGGCCTTTCCTGAAGGTGCACACATCTCTCAGTCAGGCTGGTTTCTAGCAGGAGGGTTTCTGGAAGGCTGGCAGGACATATTACGAACTGACGTCACCTCCCTCCTTTTGGCCGCTCCCAAAATCTTGCGGTTAGTCTTCCGTGATAGCATCATGTTCCTCACTGGACCTTCTGGTGGTGAGACTGCTTGCGCCAGCTCTTATTACCATGCCCGGCCATGGTGGGTGGTTTTGGTGAGCAGTTCCCTAACAGACCCTTAGAGGTAGTGTAGTCCCTGTTAGTCTAGACTAGCAGCACCCACACCTCCCGTGACGGCTGAGAAGATTTCAAACTCCACCCTGACCTTGTTTATATTTACGTTAAAGTTTGAGACTCCACTGTTATGTGGGTTCTTCATTTTGTAGACAAGAAAAACTAGATCCAGAGTTTAATTTACTTGAGGCAAATAGTAGAAGTACCAGGACTATTATTTAGGTCCCTTATCTTCAGGTTCACTGTTTTTCCACTATATTTTTTTCACCACCTCCTCAATACTTTTGAAGTTTTGGAAGAATTCTTTACTATTTCCTCTTCTTGTTCTCTTTCTGGCAAACCCCTGATTGTACTGAAAGCCGTGCTCTGCTGGCGCCTCTTTGACGAGCCCTTCTTCATGTCCCTACTCGCTTGGTCAAGTCAGCCACTCCCTTCTCACACTGTGGTTGACCCTTGAGCAGCTTAAAGACTGTAGAAGGAAGAAAACAATAAAGACAAGAGCAGTCATAAAGGCAATGAAAAATAAAGAATAATTAGGAAAGAAAAAAAATTTTAACATACCCCTAGTGATATTTAATGAAGAAAATATCTTCATTTTCTTCTATTTAGAAGATAAATAATATTCTAAAACTTTGACAATAAATTTGAAAACTTAGATCAAATTAATAGTTTCCTGGAAAATTGATTACAAATATTAACTTAAGATTTAAGAGCCTGAGCAAAACCAATAACATTAAATAAGTTGAATAGGTAATCAAAAGTCTTACCACATCCCAAAAGAGATGCTGCTTTAAGTAATAGAGTTTAACTAGATTACTAAATTCAGGATCATTATGTGAAATTGATAATTAAATAACAAAATGAAAAGACTAGTGAAAATAAGACCCCTGGCACAGATCAAGACAGAAAGAGATGGCACAAATTAATAATATGAGGAATGAAAAAGAATGTATTAGCATAGATCCTACAGATAATAATATTAGAGGATATTTAGTGATTATAAGTTAATATTTGAAACACTGCTTGAAAATTTAGAAGAAATGGATGATAGCCTAGAGGAACACCTGTATACAAAACTGGCTCAA
The DNA here is from genome assembly GCF_033118175.1 of Dama dama. Classification (NCBI taxonomy): domain Eukaryota; kingdom Metazoa; phylum Chordata; class Mammalia; order Artiodactyla; family Cervidae; genus Dama; species Dama dama. Next base: position 1,915,373 of record NC_083692.1, on the reverse strand, counting down.
GAAGATGAGGAAAATCTGAATAGTCTCATATCCCTCTGAAATATTGAATCTGTAATTTAAAACTTTCCCTTAATGAAATTTTCATGCCCAAATGGTTTTGCTGGTGAATTCTTCCATTGAAGGAAGAAATCCAACCAATCTAACATGAAATCTTTTGGAGAATTGAAAAGGTAGACATACTTCCCAACTCATTTTATGAAGCTAGCATATGTTGGTTAGCAAAACTAAGGATGCTATGAAAAAAGAAAGTTATAGGATAGTCCCTCTTATTAGCAGAGATATAAAAAATCTTGAAAAAAATGTTAGTAAATCAAGTCCAGAGATAGATAAAAATTATATACATAATGCCCATGTTGAATTTATTTTCAAAATGCAAGGATATTTAACATTTGAAAAGCAGTCTATGTATTATAATTCACCACATTCACCAAATATATAAGAAAAATCAAATGATTATCTCAATACATGCAAAGAAAACATTTCAGGAAATTCATTTCAGTTCAATTCAGTCGCTCAGTCATGTCTGACTCTCTGCGACCCCGTGGACTGCAGCACGCCAAGCCTCCCTTTCCATCACCAACTCCCGGAACTTCCTCAAACTCATGTTCATTGAGTCGGTGACACCATCCAACCATCTCATCCTCTGTTGTCCCCTTCTCTTCCTGCCTTCAATCTTTCCCAGCATCGGGGTCTTTTCAAATGAGTCACCTCTTCACATCAGGTGGCCAGAGTATTAAGGAAATCCAGCTTGTATTTATTAAAAACAGCAAACTCTAAGCAAACTAGCATTAGAAGGTAATTTCCTTAATCTGATAGAGTATCTGCCAAGATTCTGTCACAAACATCATACTTAATGGTGAATTATCAGAAACTTTTCTCTGAAATCCACTAGGATAACCACTGTGATCACTTCTGTCCAGCTTTTCACAGTAGGTCCTACTCAACAAAACAAAGTACAAGAAAGGAAAATAAACAGTATAGAGATTAGAAAGGAAGAAATAAAACTGATAAGCCAATATTAGGATGATTTTATATGTAGAAAATTCAAAAACAGTATATAAATTATTAAATAAATATATTTAGCAAAGTTATTAGATATGGGATTGAAAGTTAATTGCATTTCTGCATGTCAGCAGTAAACATATAAAATGAAAATTTTAAAAAGAAACTTTTAAAGATTTTTGTAAGTTATTTTTTTAAAAAATTTGCACCTAGCAAAAACAAACATTCACCATAAATCACTTTGTTAGGATAAATTTGTCCAATCAAACTGGTATAGCATGGCTCAAGGTCTCAGAAGTTATCTCCCAGAATCAAGGCAAGAACCAGTCCTGAAGACAAGACTTTCTTTGGAATGTACCATGAGATAGGTATAGGAAGCCTCTTAAAATCTCTGACTTTAAAGGTCTTTCATAATTATTCCCAACTTGTTTATCCAAACTTCCTCTGTCTCCTTTCTAATTTAAATCCAGTCAAATTAGTCTCTTTACTGTCTCTTGAATGCTCTGTCTTCATTCTTCTTACTTTGAATGCTCTTTTCTTTCTCTCTGTCACAGTACAATATATTTGCCTCTTTCGAGGTGAACATGATAACCATTACACTACAGAAACCTGATCGCCTCTCTTTTTGAAACCTTCCTTTCTAGCTCTTAACTCACATTGATTTCTTCCTTGTATAACTTTTTGTAAGTATATTGCCTGATAATTATATAATTTATACATTTATACAAATTTATACATTTATAATATATAAAATATGTAATTTTTACATTGATTGGCCTTATACATTTTATTTACATAGTCATATTTATTCACTGTGAAGTTTGATATCCCCTACTTGGCTGGCAAATAGCAAGTTTATGTAGTTAACTCTGTGTTTTTTTTTTCTCTCTTGCTGTCTGTTGTACTGTATATATGATAACATGAGTTACTATTGTGGTCACACATTCTTGTTATTGATTTTCTTATTATCTCTTGAGTGTCACTGTAGTTGTAGTATGAAAATTTTATGACTGAATTCAAGCTAGTCAGAACATCAAACACCTTTAAAATAAAAAGAAAGAAGAAACTTTGTGAATTGTTCTGTTGGAATAATAGGGACACATCAACCAATTCTTTGATTAATATGCCCTGTTTGATAACATTAGTTAAATTAATTGTATTTTGCAATAACCTTTTTAGACTAATTTTTGGTCTCTGTTTCATAATTCTGATAAAAAAAGAAAATATTTTCTTGGAGGAAACTGTGTACCTGGATAAACTCACTTGGTAACTACCAGGCTAAAATGTTCATGTATTTAAAGCAGCAGTTTCACATTGCATAAAGATTTAACTGCTCCAGGCATTTTGTCCATAATATTGCATATTAAGAAAAGCAAAATATACTTTTCTGTAAATCTTTTTTCCTTCTTACGTTGGCATCTTTTATCATTAGAGAAAGAGATAATAATAGACGCCAAAAAATTTTTCTTTTTTGTATCACTGCCATTAGAAGACAGGTTGTCTTCCTCACAACCAACCTCTTTTCTCATGTTACTCTTTTTTCCTTAACTCTTGTACATCCATTTATTTTTCTGTACCTCTGTTTTATCAACTTATTTATTTATTGTATATACCCAACTCTATTCTAGAATAGATTTAAGATGATTGTATGTACTTTTTTGTTAGTCCCATTTACTACAGTTTCCTGTTGTAAACTGCTCCCCTCAAAAAACCTATGTGAGTATGATTTGTTCTTTAACTATTTTTAGTTAAAGAAAAATTGATTGACAATTTTTTTATTTGCTGTATAGCTGTTACAGTATTATATTATTTTCACGTGTACAACATGGTGATTCAAAATTTTTATAGTTTATACTCCATTTAAAGTTATTATAAAATGTTGGCTATGTTCCCTGTGTTGGACAATATATCCTCATAGCTTATTTACTTTATACATAACAGTTTGTACTTCTTAATCCCCTATCTTGTACTTCCCTCCTCTCTCCCCACTGTTAACCACTAATTTGTTCTCTATGAGTCTGTTTCTGTTTTCTTGTATTCTTCAGTTTGTCTTGATTTTTAGATTCCACATATACGTGATAACATAGAGTATGTATCTTTCTCTGACTTATTTCACTAAGCATAATGCCCTCCAGGTCCATCCATGTTGTTGCAAATGGCAAAATTCCCTTCCTTTTTATAGTTAAGTATATATCTGATATATATACACCACATCTTCTTTATCCATTTATCCTTTGATGGACACTTAGGTTGCTTCCATATCATGACTATTGTAAATAATACTGCTATGAAAATTAGGGCCCATATATCTTTTTGATTCAGTGTTTGCATTTTCCTCAGATATATACCCAAGAGTGAAATTGCTGGATCATATGGTAGTTCTATTTTTAGTTGTTTATGGAACTTCCATAGTGGCTGCACCAATTTACATTCCCATCAGCAGTGTACAAGGATCCCCTACTCTCCACACCCTTTACAGCATTCATTATTTATAGGCTTTTTTATGATAGCCATTCTGATCAGTGTGAGATGATACCTCATTGTGGTTTTGATTTGCACTTCTCTAATAATTAGTGTTGTTGAGCCTCTTTTCATGTGCCTGTTAGCCATCTGTATGTCTTTGGGAAAATGTTTATTCAGTCCATTTTTTAATCAGGTTGTGTTTTTGATATTGAGTTATATAAGCTGTTTATGTATTTTGGATATTTTCTGATTGACTGTCTATTTAACAGTTAGAAACATATTGGCCTGATGACGTGGTGAGCCATCTGTGGAATTGACCAATACCTCCATAATTCTTTCTCTTTGAACTTAACCTTTCTTTCCAAGCAGAGGAAGTTTGTCTCATTGCAATGTGAATTTTAAAAATATAATTCCCCACATTTTAAACCTATCACAGAGTTTTTATAATTTCTGAAAGTCTCAAATTCTTATATCACCAGTAAGTTAATGATATTCATATTTTAGGGATTGGAATAAAATTTACTTTTATGCTACTTAAATTTAATGTCAAATAGAGTTTAACTTGTGTTTGGGAGTCAGATCTTAGTTTGCCTATCATTTTTATTTTTTATTTTATTTTATTTTTTATTTTTATTTTATTTTTATTTTTGATGTCCATTTGTTGAATAGCTTTTTACAGTACATGCTATATCTATTGCTCTTCTTGATTTCTAGTTACAATGAATGTGTGCAATATAATAATAGCCTTATGTAGGTCAACTTTCTTAAGCTTCCTCTATCACTGACTTTTAGAAGTCTGGTTTGGGAAATGAGAAAGAATAAATCAGAATTACTTGGGATGTTTTTCAAAACACACGCTACTAGGGATTCTGATAATTTACCCTTTGCCGTACCTCCTTGGAAGCCCATGGCTGTGGTGAACCACTATTAACTGAAGAAACTTAAGATAGGCCACCAGTATGTTAGTCTGTCTTATTTTCCAAAAAGAAACTACATGGTTTCTACAAGCCTACATGGTACTCATTTATTCTGATAAGAAAAGTTATCAAAATTATTCCTGGAAAGTAATATTTATAATATTTATAATATTATAATATTTATAATATTTATTCTGATAAGAAAAGTTATCAAAATTATTCCTGGAAAGTATATTTATAATATTTATAAAATAAATGACTACAGGTTTCATACATGTATTGTATCTACTCATAAAATTTTTGATTCTTCTCCTTAAGTGTTAAGTTAGACAAATACTTCTATCAGAAAAGTTATTGGTTATTAGGAAAACAGTTTTGAAAACTGTGCCCTTTTCTTTAAGAAAACATTCAAACCTTAAGTAGCAAGTACTGAAATTAATACACAGGAGAAATTCTGAAAATTATTTTCGGTCTTCATTCTTATTTCCTTTTATCTTAAATAACCTTCAGAAAATGTATCTTTTTTTTTTTATAACCAGTATCCTGAAAGTTGCTAGGTTTCACTTGTCTACCTTCTGATCTCCCTCCAATATAGGTCCCTTCTTTTCTTCTCTCTTCACTCTTGATTTAATCCTCTGCCTACTTCACAGGCCGATTCTTTGATGAGAATGAATCCCCTGTTGATCCGCAGCATGGCTCTAAACTGGCGGATTATAATGGGGATGATGGTAACGTAGGTGAGTATGAGGCAGACAAGCAGGCTGAGCTGGCTTACAATGAGGAAGAAGATGGTGATGGTGGAGAGGAAGACGTCCAAGGTGAGCTTGGGCCTGGCCTCCATGCCGTGACCGTGAAACCCACCTCCTAAGTTTTTTGGTTGAATTTGTGTAGAATTTCCCCCACTTACTAGCAGTATGATCTTCATACAGAGAGGTATTCTGTGCAGTTTTTCAATTTTATTTTGAAAACCACTTTGTGATGGGGCATTTACAGATCTTTAAATAGATCGTTTTAACTGTTTTCATTTTTAGTCATTACGTTACATGTTTCAGTGCCTGTAGTTAATTTGAAACTGAGACACTTCAGAAATGTTAGCACTAAATTGTTTAAACTGCCTCTAGACTTTCCCTAAGGCAAATACTCCCAGAAGATAATTCTTTTCCAATTTCTCATCTGAAAACATGTAATCATTCTAGGTACAGATTTTGACCAGACAGCCACAAAGGGAATGGTCTCTTCCACACTGAAGATAAGACTATTTCACTAATGATTCAGCAGAGGAAGTCTGTTTTTAAAATTTTTCTGAGAGGTTTAAAGTTTATCCTTAACAGTTTGTGAAGATTTGTCTGTTTTATGTTTAATACACAGATTCAACATATTTTCCCTGTTCACTGTTCCTCTGAACTTTGAACTTAGTGAAAATTCAGAATCCACCTGTGTGCACGCTCCCTACCCATGCATGCATCCGAGTACGTTGCTTTACTGCAAGTTCTTAGGCCTGTTTTCTGCCTGCTTATATCATTTAGTAGTATTTCTGGAGCTTTTTCTCTCTATAAAAATTGATTATGAACTTAATGTGTGATGTATTCAATTTTATAATACGTTGCATGAAGTATTTTTCAATGTAACCTGTCTTGATTTCTTTCTTAACTCTTTTTAAAGTAATTCAGTTTTATTTAGGTTCCTGACAAGAATTATCTCTGTAAAACTCAAGAAAATATAGTTGTCCTAGAATGTTCCATATTTAATAGAAAAAGGGGAACTGGTGACTCTGACTTCCACCTAGGCATTATTTTGATAGTACATTCTAGTGTTGGAAGAATGGTTATTGGGAATAGAAAGAGATTTATAGTTACATAGGATATATTAATGAGAACTTCTCAAACACTTTTTGGTATCATTGAGAAAATTGTACTCATCCATTTTTCTAGTCTCTTCCATTTTTCATAAATCTTACCATTTCTTTCTCGTTGCTTTTGTAATTTGTTTGGATTATATTTATTTGCAATTATTATAATGTTGTTTTAAGGCTGTCTTATGCATGTATATCATATCACCAATTAGACTGTAAGCTCTTGGAAGGCAGGAATTTTCATTTATTTTTCCTTCTATTTTGTTTGCATCGTTTTCTGCCTTCATTTTCACGCCCTCCCAAATTAGCCCTTAGCATCCATAGGACCCTTGGTAAATATGGTTAACTGATCATTTTGTGCCTGTCCCATTGAGCTTTTATTCTTATAACTGTGACTAGGTTAATAACCCATTAACTTCTGGTCTTACAGTCTTGCTTGGTTTAAGCTTTAAACATTCTCTGTTTTTCTTTCATAGACGCTTCTGTCATCTCATTAGGTAATTCTGAGGTTTTTATTAGCACAATTTATTTCAATGATAATTGAAAACCATTTCTTATATTTTGGCTGCCTTAATGTTGATGACTTCTTAACGTTGATAGCTACAAAATTCTCATTTGATTTTTTATGACTTTTATCCACAATACATTTATCTTCAGTGCCTTCTTTCTCTTCTCCCTCTCCTACTCCTGGTTCTCATGGCCACTTTCTACTTTAGGTCCCCGGTACCCTCATGCTACCCCTGCCTTTCCTTCCACAAGAAAATAAATCCATTGATTCTAATGCATATAAGGAAATGACATAAGGTGATATTCTCAGTTAAGTAGGGAGGAGATGGTTAAATTTCAGGGGTTTCGTCATCTGCACGTGAATCTTACTTGAGCAGGGGGTTGTAATTTGACATTTTTTTTTTAATCCCATTTTGAGGTTCACTAGATGATAGCCAGCAGCAGGATAGGGCAGCTTCCAAGGGACTCCTTTACCACAGGGAACAGAAAGATGCAAGAACATCCGCTCCAGCAAACACAGGGGGAGAAGTTGGTGTGGACTAAAAAGGAACATACTGGAAACCTGAATAATTTTAAATATGTTTCAGAGATTCTTTATAGTATTAACTGTCTAAAACGTGGGGAGGGAAAATTATGGTTCTTCTCTGGCTTATCAACAATATGTACTTCAAATGATTATTATTACAGTAGTTAAAAGAATTTATTCATAGATTCTATGTAGAAATAATAGTTGGGTTCCCAGGTCAGGTTGCACGTGAAGCCAAAGCAGGCAGTAGAATGGGAAAAAATCATTTGCCTCAGAATGAGGAGACCAGCTGTGTGTTACTTTTCGGGTCTTTTGTACTCTCTCGGCCACCATTTCTTCATCCGCAATGTAAGGGTGTTGAACTAAAATAAACAGATGGTCCTTCTCAGTTCTAAAATGTTGTGGTCACATTCATGGTGGAATCACTATATACAAGTGTTAGGGGCAAATGTGTTTCATATTTCAGCATGCCTAAAACAACATTTTTCCCCAAACCCTGGAAAGAAAGTGGAAACTTTATGCCACCACAGGCAGAGATTTCAAAAATTGAAGCTTGTACTTTAGAAGCACTTGAACGGTTCTACCATTAGGGGCTCTGCTCTGCTCTCCATAGGATTAGGGGCAGTTTTGTTTGTTTGTTTTGTTTTGTTTTTCCTCAAGCTGTTGGGTCCCTTGTATTAGAAATTCTACCTGTGGGACTGAGGTTCTAGTTTCAGCTAAGGACACCAAGTTTGGTCTCTGAAATTCTGAATTATGAAATGCAGGCTTTGACAGCGTCTCTAGCTCAGCTGGTAGAGAATCCTCCTGCAATGCAGGAGACCCTGGTTTAATTCCTGAGTCAGGAAGATCCCCTGGAGAAGGGATAGGCTACCCACTCCAGTACTCTTGGGCTTCCCTTGTGGCTCAGCTGGTAAAGAATCCGCCTGCAATGCGGGAGACCTGGGTTTGATCCCTGGGTTGGGAAGGGAACAGCTACCCACTCCAGTATTTTGGCCTGGAGAATTCTATGGACTGTAGTCCATGGGGGTCGCAAAGAGTTGGACACAACTGAGTGACTTTCACTTTTCACTTTCACTGCCAGTAAGAAGCTAAAGAATTCCAGATGTATCTCTGATGCCTGTTTATGCATATTGATCATTTGGGTCAGTACTGCCTGCAGAGTGTTTTCTGCAGAATTAAGTGAAGCCTGTTTTTCCTGAATTTACAGTCCTGGTTTGATTTTTAATTCCTGGTTTCCTGAAGCATCCTGACTGAAATAAATATTTACATTGCTATAAACATTTTTTCCCTGACTTCCCAATGAAAAAGCTAACTGAAAGATGAAATGTGGAAACACTACACATCTGATGGATGTATCTTTTAAGTCATTTTTTATTATAATAAGGATATGGATGTTTACAAATTCCCTTTACTCTTATCTTTAATCCTATAGAAGTGTCAAGTCTGTCGACTAGAATATGAAGTGTACATTACTGAGTATAATATATCTATGGAGGGAAGTTTAGTGTAGCGCCCAAGTCCCTGGATTCTGGAGCCAGGCTGCTTCTAAATCGAAGCTCCACCACTTACTAGCTCTGTGACCTTGTGAATTACCTATACCTCTGTGCCTCAGAATCCTCAACTGTAAAACAGGGATAAATATAGTTACCTAACTCAACAGTTGTTATGTGGATTATATGATTTAAATATTTATTCAGCACTTAGAATAGGATCTTTCACACTGTAAGCACTATGTTAAGTGTTTGTTGAATAAAGCACTTTTTAAAAAGTAAAACAATTGCAGAACTTTCCCCTGGTTTGCTTGCTTTACAGGGTAATTGCACTTTGGCCTGTGTATCAACCTGTACATTTTAATGGACCCTCACTGCCTGTTTCCCCAAGGCATTCTTGCTTGGTAGAGCTTGCTTTTTGGAGGTGGTCCTTTCTTGACTCAAGAGAGAGTGTAGAAATTATTTGATAAATTATAAATATCTTTATATTTAATAATCATTTTATGTTGCTGAGTTATTTACAGATTTTGCTGCTTTGTAAAATGAAATAAACTATTAGTCCATATAATTATATTTAGTGGCTGTTATCCTATATCAGATTTGGTTAGGTAATTTCGTTGTATTTATAGATAAATGTGAAGAAGTTGTTGGTAGAACTTGAATTCTGGTTAGAACAGCTACACTGGGAGTGAACTCTAGTTCATGCAGATGATGGCTCAGTGTAAGAGAAAGGCAACCAGAAGTACTATGAGATTGTGAAAAGCAGTGTGAAGACACCATGTTAAAATTTGCTGTAAGGCATAAATTAGTAAAACCAACAGATTCCTCCTTCCGTTTGCAGAGGACTGTCAGAAGAAAAGACTGCCTTCCTATGCATTAATATACTTTGAAGTAGGAAAAATAGTTGTTATCCCTATTCTACCAAGAAGGTAATTAGAAGTCTAAAGAGGTTTAGGAACTAGGTCAAGTTTGTTAAGTGCCTCAGCCACAACTAGAATTCAGTTTTTCTGTTCCCATAACTTTGCTCTTGTTTTCTCTTTACAATTATTTAAAGTCTCAAAAGTAATCTCATTTTTCCTTTTCACAATTTTCCTGTTAATTTTCTAGAAATCCTCCTTTATATAGTAGCTTTCCCCACTGCTCTGTGGTGATTGTCTTCATCTAGTTACTAAAGTCCTGAAAGATGTGTTTATAGCCACATAGTGAGTTCCCATAACATGGGTCCTAAGGAGAGCGTTCCATAGAGGTGCCTATGATTATTTCCCTTTCAAAGCCAAGATAATTTCTTAAAGTACAAAGAGTTCTTTAATAAGAGAATGATTAGTATATTTTCAAAATACAAATGTGATTATGGATATAATTTCAGCCTTTGCAAATAACAGATTTGGGGTTATCATTCCTATTGAATTACAGTATTAAAAATACGAGATCAATTTGCTAGAGTATGAAGAATGGTCCCCTGCAATTCTAAAAGAGAGTTTCTATAAATTTAACAGGAAAGTTATTGAAGGGTGAGAGAAAGTTGGTTTGTTTGGCATTGTTAATAATTAACTGTAAAGAAGAAATAACATGTCATTATGGAAAGTTAATACATAGTACATACACTACTTGGGGAGAAGGAAATGGCAACCCACTCCAGTATTCTTGCCTGGAGAATCCCATGGACAGAGGAGCCTGGTGGGCTGCAGTCCATGGGGCCACAAAGTCGAACATGACTGAGTGACTAACACATACTCTACTTGGTACATTACATACATAGTACATATACCACATGGCATCTTTCTTTGAACAAAATGTTACCATAGGCTATACTAGAGAGTAGAAAAGTTGAGAGTAGAAAACCTATCAAACCTCAGAGAATAGATTGAAGATAGCTATAGTATACATATGAATTTGGAATTCAACATATAACCTTCTTTAAATTTTTATTTCCCAGTTATGAGAGTAATATTTCTTTCAGTCTGTCAAAAACTAACCTATTGGGTAATTTTTAAGTTACCCAATTTTTAAAGTTATTTTTAAGGCTGTGGAGGAGCCAAAAGATGTCATTAAAAACCATGTACTAAAAAAAATATAGAGCCTCTTAAGCTCTAATTAAAATACTAATTTTAATACTCTGAGCAGTCTTACTTCAAAACCTGAAGATAGAAATAACTATAAAACTAGAAGGAAGAATTGTTATTGGTAGTTAAGCTGAGGGTAGTGAAGTGACAGGTGATAGCCAAGGACCCAGAACAACCTGTCAGCAGCCAAATAAGTTGCACTCTGAAGCACTATGTGAAGTTGTTTAATATAGCTACTAAAAGTGACTTTGAGGATGTTAGTGTCCATTGATATTGTATAATAGTTTTTTTTTTTCTTTTTTTTGGTCAAGAAAAGTTTTTTTTTTAGTTAATATACTCCGTTTTGGAAGTTTCTGGTAAGCTATTTGCAGAAGAGCAAAGAAATTCACTAAAATATTAAATATGGGGGTTATGAGTAACTTTTATTTTCCTTTTATTTTCTAATTTTTTAATGATGGTTATGGATTAATTGTATTATTAGAAAAAACAATGTTTGTTTTTTAAAGGCATGAAAATGTATAAAGAACAATTTCTATCAAAGCATTACAGGGCTAACTTTCATCTATATAGAAATAGTACATATATCTTTTATAAAAGGACCAGCCCCTCAGTGCTTATGGGATTCTAACGCTTGGCTAAGTGTCTAGCGCTACTTCTTCCTTTCATCCTCTTTCTTCTTTACCCATCTTTCTTTCTTCCTTTCTTTCCCCCTCCCCTCCTCTTTTCCTTCCTTTCTTCCCTTCCTTTGCTTTTTTCTTCTCTGTCATCAAAAGATGTTAAAATTAAGTGATCTTCCAAAACAGTTACAGACTTTTTACTCATTAACCAAAGCATCTTAAGAAACAGAACACTATTTACAGAAGGTGTAAGATGAGTAGAAAATATACATTTAGGCTGAAGGGGAAAAAAACGATATTATTTGATTGGATTTCTGCAAGTGATTTTAAAAATAATATTCTTGATACCTGATTATTTTCCTTATAGATGATGAAGAACGAGAACTTCAGATGGATCCTGCAGACTATGGAAAGCAACGTTTCAATGATGCCCTTTAAGCCGTGAAGGAAAACTTCAGATAACCTAAAGTGCTGTAAAATGGAATCATTTCTACTTTGTCGATTTTGACTTTTGTTGTAAAGATCAGTTGTATCAGTTGTAAAGATACATTGAGATAGATTTAATGAAAAATTTTAATGAAAGAATGTACCCATGTACATATGTGAACTTTTCATATTGTATTATTAAAGCAGAGACTTCTGGGGTTATGTTACAGTTGAGCCAAAAACGAAGTAAGAAAAACTTTAATCTTTGCATTTAAAGCAAACTAATGTATATTTTACATTTTATTGAGCCTAATTCTTTCCACAAATAGACAAACAGGAAAAATGGTTGTACAGTTTATATGTTGCGCATAACAGAACCACAGTGAGAACAATTATTCAGCTGAAAAACTTGTTATACACTAACATATTCTTGTTAGCCCAACAGGTGTTCTGTTCTATCCACTCTTTTCTCATGCTGTTCAAGGAGTTATACCTAGAACAGTTTCATAAGAGAGAGGCACCTGAAGCCAAACACTGGGCGGCAACGTGCAAAGTCACCCCCTCCTGTCCTTAGTTTACATGAGTGCCAATGTGTTTGGTAGATAAGCTTTCAGCTGAGGCCTGATGTAAGCTGAGAAAACCTGCAAAGACATAACAATATTTATGAGTTATACTTACCTTACTTCATGAAATTGTGAAGTGCATGATTGATGATCTATTTTCTATTTTTATTTTTTCACATAATATCAATACTGTTTAACTATAACCATTACTGGCTAAAATTTTTATATTTTCAGAGTTAAATTTGGTGAAGATATTAATGATTTAAATGCCAGATTCCGAAAGAGGCTAAATCAACTTTAAAATGAATTTTCAGTCAGTATTTCAAAGCTTCTCTGGTAGTTTTAGCGATCTTATTTGACTAGACTTTTTCAGAAGTATTAAACAAGCAGTTTTAACAGGTTTTTATTAATGCACAGATAAACAGAAGTACAGTGAGGTCTACAGCCATTTTATTAAAATAGCTTAAAAGTTTGTAATGAAGATGAAGAATCTTTGTATCTACTTAATATGTTAGTTAAGAGCCCATAAACCTCATATTTATTAGACTTAAAAATTATTTTAAATGCATTTGTCTTTTTTGACACCCTTCAGTAGAATATGCAAGCTAGCTAATCCGTATTTTCTGATTGAAAGCACTTTTAAATCTTATCCCCCTCCCCCTAAGTAAAAGGTTTTGATCATGAGAAATTTAAACTTGTTAACTATGTTTTTCAGAAGGGCTACTGTTAATTGCACATGAACATGAGATGCTTTTCTTTTACCCCCCTATAACTCAGGTTCTAGTCAAAATTCAAACTTACAGAGGTTAAAAAAAAGGTTGTTTACTTATTGGAGGTGCAAAAATTCTTAGATCTCTGTTTAAAATATTTAGCAACCAAGAAAAGATGTAGTGATTTACTAAAATTATTTTTTCTACCACATCAAAGTAAGTAATTCATGCTTTTGCTGTGAGTAGAGTCAGGCCTATAATGATAGTTTACAGCATTTTTTAAAATGGAATTAAAAGGAAGTGATGTATACCTTTTGGAAGTTAGGGTGGGAAGATGAATCTAAAACATATTGCTAGTAATACTTTATATTTAAATACTGTAAAATCTTTACAAATGAAAACCATGAAATTTCCTGCCTTAGTTCCTTTGTCATAAAAACAATCACTTGGTTATATGGTAGCTACTACTTAACACAGCAAAATTTCTTCAATTAGCAGTGTCTAGACATTTTATAAACTGAGAAATCTTGGATCAATTGATAATATTTCTGACTGTATTAACATTTTAGTGCTATACTATGTGAATCTCTTAAAATCCTGACATTCTACAGTCTGTATTAGACATCCTCGTTTTATAATGTTTTACTTCTGCCTTACAGTTTGTTTTTTAAATATATTTTTGCCCTGAATTCAGTGTTAATTTGATGGAAACTCTGCTTTTAAAATCATCACTTACTGGGTTCTAATAAATTAAAAATTAAACTTGTTTTCCTATTTTTCTGATTGTTATTCATGTATAAAACATTTATTCCATTATAAATTAAACAAAGTTGCAAGGTTCCAAGGCCTATAAAGTTCCAGATAATCAGACTTTCACATAACTGAAACAGTGCAATTGTGAGGCTAGAGTCTCATGAGCAAGGAGAATAGAAATGAGGCTAAAAGTAGTATGGAAGGGGTAAGATAGGGAGAACCGCGTAAGTTTGGGTTATTTGCTACTGACCCAATAAAGAGAAAATGCAGATATAAAATATACATGAAAAAATGGTTCCAGAGAAAATGTGAATATGACTGCGAAGTCATTTCTCAAACATATCCCTTTATTTAAAAGTCTTAAGATTATATGCTTTTTTTGACTTCTCATTTGTATCATCCTATAACAAAATTTGCTAGACTATGAGGGTAGAGAATTAAAAAAAAAACAAAAAAACAACAACCCAACATACTTATGAGGCGGGTAGTCACTTCCCATAATGGCTGACCTTGGAAACTTCTGTTCTTTCACATGTTTTACCATATAGCTCCAACAAGACAATGTGACATGAATTCATTTTCAAAGTTTAGGTTATTGAGTCTTAACATCACATGTGGGCCATTAACATTCAATTCTAATTGGACTACATCTAATTTAATTCCTTTTAAAAGATACCCCTCACTAAGGGCTCTAGATGAAAATTAAACCAACTATCCCAGACAAAAAGACGGGGCGGGAGGGGAGAAATTTAATGGCCCATGTAAGCAAATGCATACGGGGTAAATTTCTCCTGGACTTGAGGATAACAGAAACAGGGACTTGAATGCGGACAGCTTTGCTTCACCTCTCTCATTTCTGCTTCTCTCTACTTGTTCTTCATTCTCTCAGACCAGCTCCCCATCTCAAAGCTCTAACCAAGATATCTAGCAGGTCAGGTTTTCTTAGTTTTGCCCCCTGAGAGACGCTGCTCCTCCTTCCTTAGATCCACATCAAAAAATCTGAGGGAATGCAAACTTCTGCTTCTGGCTATGATTTAGTAACTTATCTGGCCCTCCTGGATTAGTACCAACTATAAAACTGGACAAGATATTGATATATTAAGCAACTGTTTTCAGGTAGCACAAAACTGAAATTTGTCGAGAGAGGAGAAACTTGAGCAGTTGAGCCCCACAGTCACCCTGCTCCCTGGGGTGTAAAGAGGCTGGAGTGTAAGCCAAGATGGAGATCACGTGGGGAGCAGCTGAGACGCTGGAATCTGTGGGGTGGGGCGTCAGAGAAGGAAGCTATTTAGAGGTGGCCTCAGAAATCCATAAAGGAGTCCCCACAAGTCCATGCCTGAGGACAGCCATGGCAAGACCACCTGATACCTAACTGAATAGCAGTTTCGACAAAGATGAGAATGGAACAGAGATACCCGAGGTCAAGCAGTTGCTGGCATAAAAACAGTGCTGAGGAACACAGTGTCTGGGCCTCCTAAGTTGGAAATCTCCTTAACAACAGTGTCGCCAGCTAAAACACTAGAGAGACTGCACTTTAGGAGTGAAGACTATACCCCAGAGTAAGACCTACTGTAGACTGCCCCAACGTGCTCTGACACGACCGGCAGGGGGGGTCAGAGGATGGAGATCTGAGTCCTGCCAAGTTAGAACTTATGAAACTCTCCGCTTTCCACAGATATGAACTAATGAAGCATAAAACCAAGCCTACACTAGTTTAAGGTGACCACCTAGGATCTGAAGTACTGGCTAGAAGAATCATCAATTTTCAGGAGATAACAGAATTCTGAATCTCTACAAGAGATACACAGTACTCAGTATTCAATTTAAAAAATTACTGGATATACAAAGACAAAAGAAACTGTGATCCATAGCTAGAAAAATTGAGATGGCCTCTTTTACTGTTGTTATATTGTTATTTGCTAATGTAGGTGTTAAAAACATGTTCAAAGATTAAATGAAAATATGAGTGAACAGAGAATCTTAGCACAGAAACAAAAGTTATAGAAACCTAATGATAGAGCCTATTACACAGAGTGAAGTCAGAAAGGGAAAAACTATTGTATATTAATGCATATATATGGAATCTAGAAAGATGGTACTGATGAATGTATCTGCAGGGCAGCGATGAAGACGGCAGACACAGAGACGAGACTTGTGGGCACAGGGCAGGGAGGAGAGGGTGGGATAAGCGAGTGAGTAACACGGAAACATATACATTACCACATGTAACATTAGAGAGCCAGTGGAAATTTGCTCTATGACACAGGGAGTTCAACCCAGTACTCCATGACAACCTAGAAGGGTGGGATGGGCTGGGAGGTGGGAGGGAAGTTCAAGAAGGAGGCAACATACGTATTATACCTATGGCTGATTCATGTTGGCAGAAATCCACACAATAATGTAAAGCAATTATCCTCCAATTAAAAATAAATAAGTTTAAATAAACATCTAATGAGAATTCTAGAATTGCAAAGTACAATAACTGAAATGAAAAACCCACTGGAGGATGGGTTGAATAGCAGATTGGAGGTGGCAGCAGAATGAACTTGAAGACATACAAATGTAGTTTTCTGTATTTGGAAATGGAGGGCTGAAATGCTGAGAGACCCTGAAATGTGAATTTGGAATTCATTCTTCAAATATTTATTAAGTCCTCAAGATGCTGTCCACCCCACTCCCTAACACATAAGCCTAAAGAATCCATCATGAAGGAACACGGATCATTCTTCAGTTACTTGTTGAGTAGAGAACTGTTTTGAGTACAAGGGATACAACAGTGACAGTTGCTGCCTTCATGGAACTTATATGGCAAAGGGAGCGATAATTACTTTCTATACTCAGTGATAAATCCTATGAGAAAAATTAGATCTGAATAAATAAATGTTGATGGAAGAGTGCTTTTTCAAATAGGAATAACCAGGGAGGGCCTTTCTGAAGCTGTGGTGTGAGAACAAGCCATGTGAATATCCTGTGCAACACTATTTAATAATATAATGCAAGCTACCTATGTAACTTAAAAATTTTCTAGTAGCCTCCTTTAAAAAATAGGTGAGGGAATTCCCTGGCAGTGGTTAGGACTCCATTCCTTCACTGCCAAGGTCCCGGGTTCGATCCCTGGTCAGGAAACTTAAGATCCCACAAGCAGCATGGTGCTGTCAAAAAAGTAAAATTCTGATATTTAACCAATATGTCAAAAATATTACCATTTCAACATGTAATCAATAGAGAATAGTAATGAGATATTTTATATTCTTTTGTACTAAATCTGAAGCCTAGTGTATATTTTATACTTACAGTACATTTCATTTTGGACAGTAAATTGTCACTGGAAATATTTGATTGGTATTTAGAGTTTATAAAACTTATAGTTGAATGAGTGTATCTATGTATTCATGCCCAAGCATACTTACAATAGACTTTACTTTTTAGGGAAGTTTCAGGGCAATAGCAAAATTGAATAGAACATAGCAGAGAACCAATATACCCAATTCCTACACACACACACAGACACACACACACACACACACACACACACACACACAGGTTTCCTCACCATCAACATCCTGCACCAGTGTAGAATTGTTGCAATTGATAAACCAACACTGACACATAATTATTAACTAAAGTCCTTAGTTTATGTTAGGATTTGCACTTTGTATTGTAAATTCTGAGTTTGGACAAATGTATAATATGTAATCACAACTATACTACCATACAGAATAAATTCACAGCTCTAAAAATCTCTACGTTGCACTTATTCCTCCTCCCTTACCCCTAAACTCCTGGAAATCACATATCTTTTTTATTGTCTCCAAAGTTTTGAGTTTTCCATAATGTCATATAATTGGAATCATACAGTATATAGCCTTTTCAGATTGGTTTCTTTAACTTAGTAATAGGCATTAAGATTCCCCCAAACCTTTTCATGTACATCCACTGGATCATTGAAAAAGCAAGAGTTCCAGAAAAACATCTATTTCTGCTTTATTGACTATGCCAAAGCCTTTGACTGTGTGGATCACAATAAACTGTGGAAAATTCTGAAAGAGATGGGAATACCAGACCACCTGACCTGCCTCTTGAGAAACCTGTATGCAGGTCAGGAAGCAACAGTTAGAACTGGACATGGAACAACAGACTGGTTCCAAATAGGAAAAGGAGTACGTCAAGGCTGTATATTGTCACCTTGCCTATTTAACTTATATGCAGAGTACATCATGAGAAACGCTGGGCTGGAAGAAGCACAAGCTGGAATCAAGATTGCCGGGAGAAATATCAATAACCTCAGATATGCAGATGACACCACCCTTGTGGCAGAAAGTGTAGAAGAACTGAAGAGCCTCTTGATGAAAGTGAAAGAGGAGAGTGAAAAAGTTGGCTTAAAGCTCAACATTCAGAAAACAAAGATCATGGCATCTGGTCCCATAACTTCATGGCAAATAGATGGGGAAACAGTGGAAACAGTGGCTGACTTTATTTTCTTGGGCTCCAAAATCATTGCAGATGGTGACTGCAGCCATGAAATTAAGAGACGCTTGCTCCTTGGAAGGAAAGTTATGACCAACCTAGATAACATATTAAAAAGCAGAGACATTACTTTGCCAACAAAGGTCCATCTAGTCAAGGCTATGGCTTTTCCATTAGTCGTGTATGGATGTGAGAGTTGGACCATAAAGAAAGCTGAGTGCCGAAGAATTGATGCTTTTGAACTGTGATGTTGGAGAAGACTCTTGAGAGTCCCTTGGACTGCAAGGAGATCCCAACCAGTTCATCCTAAAGGAGATCAGTCCTGAACATTCATTGGAAGGACTGATGTTGAAGCTGAAACTCCAATACTTGGCCACCTGATGTGAAGGTCTGACTCATTTTGAAAAGACCCTGATGCTGGGAAAGATTGAAGGCAGGAGTAAAAGGGGATGACAGATGATGAGACGGTTGGATGGCATCACCGACTCAACGGACATGAGTTTGAGTAAACTCCAGGAGTTGGTGATGGACAGGGAGGCCTGGCATGCTGCAGTCCATGGAGTTTCAAAGAGTCAGACACAACTGAGCGACTGAACTGAACTGATACCTTTTCAGGGATTCCCTGGTGGCTCAGATGGTAAGAATTCACCTGCAATGCAGTAGACCTGAGTTTGATCACTGGGTTGGGAAGATCCCCTGGAGGAGGGCACAGCAAACCACTCCAGTATTTAGCCTGGAGAATCCTCATGGCCAGAGGAGCCTGGTGGGCTACAGTGCATGGTGTCACAAAGAGTCAGACAAGACTGAGCAACTAAGCATATATCTTTTCATGGCTTGATAGCTCATTTGTTTTTAGCTGAATAACATTCCATTTTATGGATGTACCACAGTTTTTTTTATACATTTACCTACTGAAGGACATCTTCGTTGCCCCAAGTCTTGGCAATTATGAATAAAGCTACTATAAACATTTGTGAGCAGGTGTTTGTGTGGACATAAACTTTTAGCTCCTTGTAGGAAAAATAATAAAATTTACTGTTATACACTCACACTTAAGGGGGTTTAAAATGTATAATTCAAGACTTCCTTGGTGGTCCAAGAAGTCTTAACCTTGGTGGTTAAGAATCCGGTTAGCGATACTGGGGATATGGGTTCAATCCCTGGTCAGGGAACAAAGATCCTGCATGCATGTCGCAGATCAACTAAGCCCAAGCACCTCAACTACTGAGCCTGTGTGCCACAACGCAGGCTAGAGAGTCTGGCACATCAACGAAAGATCGTGCATGATGCAACAAAGATTCCATGTGCTGCAACTAAGATGCAGTGCAGCCAAACAAATAAATACATTTTAAAAAGGTAAATATATATTCCATGTACTCTGGAATAAGGGATCTACTGAAAGACTCTGTTGAAGATTCAAGATACTTGTATTACATTACTTAGTGAACATGCCAGTTTATTAATGTTTTCATATAACATAGTTTTGAAGAATTTAAAGAGTTTAAACAATATACACGCCACTGGCTTTCTGCATTCTTTTCCTTGTGGCTAATGCTTCGCATCTAAATATACTTCACATTTTTTTAAAGTCCAAAGTTTTAAACTTTTATCTTAAAATCTTCAACAGTATTGGTATTGAAGCTTAATGACACTGACAACTACCAATTAAGGAGAAAGGAAAACACCATAAATAATCTCATTTGATCTTTAGATATTCCAGAAAAAGGGCTAGTAGAAAAGAGACCACTGTATGTAAATGATGTTGAAATGTTAACATAAGTTAACAAATAAATTATAAAACTTGTTTAATAAATTGCAAATGCATTTAGGTTTACTACCATCAACCTTTCTAACCTTAACATCTAAACAATAGTAATACTGCCATAGAACACAGTAGGATGTGGTATAAAGAGTAGGAAGAGGACTTGAATCCTCATGGTATTTCTTATTAGCTGACTGTAATCGTATTTGGATATGGTGTCTTTTTTTCCCTTTCTCTTCCTTGCTTTAAAAAAAATTTCAGTGTCTTCAACTAAAGAATGGAGGTACTAATATCACCTGCCTATCTCTGCTGGGAGAATCAAAATGCATATACAAGGCTTTGTAAATAGCATATTGTATCAACATTTAAGTTTTAAGAATGAAGAATTACTACTTGAAATTGTTTCAGAAATATTTCCAATTTTAACTTGGTGTAATAGTTATTTTATTAATCAATTGGGGTAACTGCTTATATTCTATTGCTTTCCATGTACACACTAGATAATCAACAACTATTTGTTGATTTTCAATTCGTTTTTCAGGAATTTGTTATATTGTGGAGTATTATCAGTTCTGCACGCTGTATACCACCGCTCTCAATAAATGTCGCACTCAGAGCATTCTGGTACCGGGAAGATTTAGGATCCAAATGAATCCTGAGTTCTGACAGACATGATCTGTAGAATATAAGGCTTTCAGAAGACAACAACCCACCTGCTCCACACTTTGAAACAGCACCAACCAGATTCACAAGGTTCTCTGCCTACCTCTCACCCCAACTCTCTTCACCATCTTCCTGGCAACTCCTGTATCCCTGCGGCATAGAACAACCTCCCCAATGCTCAACGCGACCGCGTCTTTGGACTTTTCCATCTCGTTTCCTTTACTTAGGTACTCTTCCTTCGTTACATCGTCTCTTCACGTGTCACTCAGACGTCGTCTTAAAGCCTTTCTAGGCCTCCTCCCCCGTGTCTCCCCGGAGCTCTTACGACGCCCGTCAAGAACTCATTCTTGTAGTCATTTTTCCACAACGCATCTCAATTCTGTTTCCCTGTCGGTCTTCTTCTACAGACTGTGAACTCTAGAAGTGCCTGCCTTGTTCCCTGTCGCATCCGTTGCGTCTGGTTCGGTCCTAAAAAATGAAGGGTGTACAGGATCTATTTCTTGACGGAATAACGAGAGCGGCCCGGAATTTTACGCACAGACCATGCGCCTCCCGTCAGCACGCTTGGTTTCCTGCTTCTCCACTGGAACCGGACGCCCCAGACGGGTCCATGCTCAGCCGTGAGTCTGTCAGCCCTCTGACCCGGGCCCGCGGTAGGAGGAGCCCCTTTATCTGAACGGCCCGACAGGCGAGGCGTGGGTTCACGTGACCCCGAGCGACGGCTGCGCCCTCGAGGCGGCGCGCGGGAAAAGAGGACCTTCCGGGACCGGCCGGACGCGGCCCCGCAGCGGTCCGCGCCCCGCCTTCCCGCGCGCCGGGCCGGCCCCGCCCGCCGCGGCCCGGGACTGCGCCTCAGCCGCCAGGGGGCGCAGCCCCAAGCCCCGCCCCCGGGCCGAGGGCGGCCCCCCCCGCCCCCCCGCGCTGCGCTGAGGCAGTTCCGTTAGCCGCGGGGGGAAAACCGTCTTCGGGTCCCCGCCTCTCTACTCCCTACTCCCCCTGCGACCGCCGCTACGGAGGCCCCTCACGCTCAAACATCCCGCGCCCCGGCGGAGCCCGGCGGATTTTGTCCTTGTGGCTGCATCCGGCCCCGAGGCCCTGCCGTCTGTTTTCGTCAGGAACTCGGGCTCCTGAGTTTCTTCCGGTCGCAGGAACTCTAGCGCTCTTTACGGAAGTAAAGTTGTTTCTTGGGGTAGTTTTTCTTTTTCTTTTTTTTTTGGCTTTTTTTTTTTTTTTTTTGGCCGCCGGAGCCGCCCGCATTCCTTCCCTCCCTCCGCGCGGGGTCGCGGCGGGAGGGGGAGCGGGGAGGCAGGGCGCCTGCGCGGGGCGGCCGCGTTCCATCCGGGTCCCAGTCCGTGCGGTGCCGCAGGTCGGTAGGCGGGAAATGGCGACTGGCTGAAGGAGCTGGTTCTGTTGCTGCTGCGGGCGAAGCGGGAAAGACACCACACGCTGCGCAGCCGGGGCCGGCGCCGGAGCCCGGGGACACTTCTCTGTCGTCACAGTTAGGTAATCCCCCTCGCCCAGACCCTGCCGCTGCGCCCTGCCGTAGTCCGCCGCCTCTTCGGGGCCGTCTGCCGGGCTCTCCTCCCTTTCGCGCCCGGCTCGCCAGCGGCTCCGGCGCCTGGGTAGGCATGCCCTGTGGGCGCGCGTCCGTCCGCGGTGTGGAGCCGCTCGCCTCTGCACTCTCCCCCGGGAACGGAGCGGAGCTCACTTCCCGCCAGCTTCAGCTCTCAGGCTGCGGCCTGTGTTGTGATTTCTGGGGTTGGATGTCACTTTGCTCCCCCCCCACCCCCCCAAACACACCCCGATCTCACGTCTCTAGTCCCCAGACCTGTGGCCCCTCCCGGCTATCGGCTTGGATCTGCTTATCTAACCTGGACCTGTCTGATGTTCTCGTTATTTTATTCTTTACGGTAGGGTGCTTTTAGAGGGGGCGTTGCTCTGTCTCAGTTTTTAGATTCACCTTGTGAGGACCTGGAAGAAGAGATTTCACGAAGTACTGTTTGTCTGCTGTTAAAATGTGGAGTTGACATTGTTACTTTTTCAAATCCAGAGTGAAGGCCTCTGGTTTCTATAGTGGTCAGTTAAGGGTGAATCTTACTGTACGTAGCATTCTACGCTTTCTTTGGGTAGTAAATGCCTATATAGATACTTACTTTGCATTCTTGACTACAGTTCCGTGATGAATAATTGCATAAGTCAGTCGTGTTTATTTACTTCTCTCTCTCGTGGTGGTTGGCTGTGTGAAGGATGTTAAGTACTTTAGAGTACCTTAGGGAATACCTACCAAGATACTGCTGGTAAATTGCACTAAGATCTTGAGATGTACTTAGTAGATGTTCCTCCAAGGCAGGGCTTTACCTTTCCAATGCTAATAAGACAATAGCCCAACACATGTATACAATTAGTGACTTCAAAGATAGGTTATCTTCTTAATTTTCAGATTCTAGGTTTCTTTATATACCGTCTTCCCGTTCTTAGCCAAGTTTTCGGTTGTTGTCCAGCTGTTATCCTTACAAAGCAAGGAAATGGCTAGTTACTTTTATTCCTTCTTGTTATTTTCCACTTTGCAGATCAGTTGCCCATAAAGAGAAGTAATAGGAGGCTGTTGGTGTTTCTCAGAATTGTTTTTCAATCTTGCTTAATTTGGGGCCTTTGTAATTTTTTTAACTAGTCAAATTAAGTTTTCAAAATGTGGTTTACCTTACACATCATTTGATGTTTGTAACTCAAAGGCTTTCAACTCGCTAGGTTAAGTTTAAAAGATTTCACTATTGTTTGCATATTAGAATTGAATTTCATTAATAAGCAGGAACACACAAACAGTATTATAATTGTCATTTCCCCCCAAGGTCATAAAGAAAGTCAAGGTAAAATGTAGCTCCTAGATGAAGCAGTCTTAGGATTTAGTTGAACTTCATACTTATCTTCAAAGCAAAAAGAATAGGGGGTGGGAAGTGGAGGTAAGGGCAATTGGATACTTGCTTAGTCAGTTTGTTTAAACAGTAGGGCCAGATATGTGACTTAAAAGGATATAAAATAAGTTATTGGTCTAGTGTAGATTTTATGCGGTCACTTTAGTGACCTTTTTTTTTTTGTAGTTTATAAAACATTAATGTTTTAAATAAAATTTGTTTTACAGATAGGTGAGTGTACATTGTGTGTAGACTTTGTCTTTAAGAGCTCTTCCAAATTGTTCTAGCTCTTCATTCATCCAATTCTTTTAATAATCTTTTCAATATAGGTTGATAGGCTGTGAAAGCTCATAAGTGGTGTAGTCCTTAACCTTTGTGGACTTGTAACTGTACAGAAATTCTAAATAGGATTGCATGGAAAAACCAAATAGAATTGGTATGTTTTATAATATTCTACGTAGTGTCTCTTGGACATTGCATTTGAGCTAGTAATGCTATTCTTTTTTCCGTGCTTAAGAAATTCAGAATTAGGGGTGTTTTATCTTTCCTCAATTCATCTAGCTGATCCCATGTTTGAGGTTTTAGGTCAAGAGGATTCTTCATGGGATTATTATGCAGCAGAATCCATCCAGTGCCGGTTTTTAAAAAAACCTTCGATCTATTCAGAAAGGATGTTCTAGACTCTATAGACTTTTAACTATAGGATTAATTGCAGATTGAATGAACTGGTATAAGATTACTTCATTCATAGAGTTTTGGATTAATGTGATAAAGAACAAAGTGGTTTGTCAGAATTGGGAATAAACTGTATCTAACTAAATTTGTAATTTACCAAATTGTTGTGAATGTATAAACTAGAAAAGACACTTTAGTCATAAATACCAAGTGTGCTGAGAAGACCTCGTATATGATATGCTCTAAGTAGTTCTTTTGGGTGCTTACCTGATCATTTTAATTGGATTGACTACAGGGGTCCTTTGCTCTTCTTTAAGATGAGAAGATTTAACAGAAGTGGGACTTAAAGATGAATCCATTCAACTTTTAGTTTCCGCTTCACATTTGCTATGACACGTATATCTATGCCAGACATACATTCACTACTGATGTATGCCCACATTAATTTTTACTTACAAAGCTAGACTCCGCAGTTGACTGTGTGGTTTAACTTGAGAATAGCCAATGCCAAACTTTGTGTCTCTCCTTTGTGTTATGGAATTCTCTCTACAATGTTTTGTTTAAAATTACAAATTCTCTGGAAGAGATGGTTTATAAACTCTTGCCTTTTATTGACAGTATTAGCACAGATTAGTTTATCAAAGAAATTTGCTGATACCACAAACAGTTGAGGATTCAGAGGCAATGGAACATAGAAGTGAGCTATGATCAGGAAAGGTGTGGTGTGTAGGAACATTAAGGAAGAAGGGCGTGGTGGGAGTAGGGTTATAGTGAGAAACTTGGGCTTCTTGGGGTCTTGAAAATCTTATGAATCTGACAGTAATGAGTGAAATTTAAGTGTGGTCCCAAGAAGAATTGTGAGACTTTAAGAACAAACATGGATTGTAGATTTGGCTGGCCCTTTTATTTACCTCATCTGCAGGTGCCCTATTTATTATGGTATTTTTAGAAAAGAATGGAGGAAAACACTGAAATACCATTGGAAAAAAATTAATGTTGTAAAATATTTACATAAAAGTCTTCTCTATAAGGTCACAGTAGACTTTGTAACTCTATTAGTGACCCCATGTTTTATGGTAATTGTAGGCTCTCCTGTATTCATTTAGAGAAATTATAGAAAAGGAAGTTTATCTAGATAAAACATGAATCATCAACTGTGCTTTGACTTGAGGTTCTAGCAGTCAGGTTTTCATAATAGCATAGTAATTTTAGAACAAGGAAATGTGTTTATTACTTTGATTAAAGAAACATAAAATTGTAGTAGTAGAAGGCATTTGAATAGTTCAGAAATAATTGGGATTATATTTAGTGATAGTGGCTTATATATAGTTTAGGAAGAATATCTTTCTTTGGACTAAATATTTCTATATGGAGAAATTGAAAACTGAAAAAGCAGAGCCATTGCTAAAAATAAATAAGAAAGGGAGATAAAGAATCTGTTAGCATCATAACATGATATTTTAAGTTTCTCGTGTTGACCAGTTAATGTTTAAGTAGAAATTTAAAATACATTTTGTTAAAAGAGTGTAATATTTGTTAAAGAAAAATATACAGAACCATTAAGTATCTTTTCAGTTGAGAAAAACTATGATTATGTGTTTCAGTAATTGCTTTCTTCCTGATGATCCCCAAATATGTATGATTATCCTGTTGAGTTGAAGATGATTAACTTCTTGCTGACCTTATAAGTACCTGCTTTAGTGTATTTTGTTAAATAAGGTAATTATAAAATATAATCCTTTAGTTTTATGATAAAAATTGTTTGAAAACTATAATCACATTTCAAACTATCATGCTTTTCCCTCTCATTTGTAATATTTGTTGTTGTTGTTCAGTTGCTAAGTTGTGTCCCACTCTTTGCGACCCCATGGATTACAGCATGCCATGTTCACCTGTCGTTTACTATTTCCTGGAATTTGCTCAAATTCATGTTCATTAAGTCAGTGATGCTATCTAACCATCTCATCCTCTGCCACCCTCTTATCCTTCTGCCTTCAATTTTTCCCATTTTATTTTATCCTATATTTTAGTAGTAGCAAACAAGAGGATATTTCTCTTAGAGAATTATGATCATACCTCATCTTTGACTAGTAATTTTGATAAAAATTCACTCTTCTTAAAACTTTAAAATTATTTATATTATTTTTGACTGTGCTGGGCCCTTGTTGCGTGATGAAGGCTTTTTCTAGTTGGGGTGAGCAGGGGCTGCTCTCTAGTTGCGGCCCATGGGCTTCTCATTGTGGTGGCTTCTCTCGTTGTGGAGCCTGGGCTCTTGGGTGATGGGCTCAGTAGTTGGTGCCCACAGGCTTAGTTGCCCACAGCATGTGGGATCTTCCCAGACCAGGAATTGAACCTGGATCTCCTGCATTGGCAGGTGGATTCCTTACTGAGCCACCAGGGAAGTTTTAACTTTTTGTCTTCAGTTTATCTCAATCATAAGGATTAGTTTTTCTTTGGTAGGTAGTAATATGAGTAGTAGGAAATTATTTCAGGTACTCAAAGATTTTTAGTTAAAAACTAATTCTCATTTTTGCCAACGTCTCATTGATTCTTTTCTTACTATCAAATTAATGTGGTCTGAGAGTTTCATATTTCTACTGACCAGAGAGTAACTTGAATATAAAATTAACTTTCTTTAAATAGAAGTTTTTATTAAAAAAGTATAAATAGTTGTATCCCTCTGCTTGCACAATTTTGGTGAGAACTACTTAAAAAGTACTTTTAGGAAAATTTTGCCAAAATTGACTTTACTTTTTTATTCTTCAACTTTTTCTTTGTTAATGTATCCAGTAAGTGCATTGTAACTTGCATATATACAGGTAACTCTAGTAAATTTAAAACATTATATATGTTGGAATATATGTATATTCCGTAGAAAGGATAGAAATATGATGAAAAGTAATAGACTGGAGTGACAGATTTCCCATGTGCTTTTCTCATGAGTATTGTAATACTCAGTTCTTAGGAATTCATAATTTTATATTTTTTCTAGAATAGCACATCTTGTTATAAAGTTTTATTGGTATGAATTCTTTTCATGCTGTGTAATAGAATGCTCTTTTTACAACATGTGTAAGTTATGTTGCAGGTAGTTAAAATTACAACAGTCTTCAAATTGCTATTCCTTTAAAGCTTAGGTGAAAGAAATACAAGTCTGTCTTCAGCAGAAGTACATGCTGTCTCATTCTGTACATAACAAATACTGATTTTTGCCCTAATGGTATTTCTGCGGAGTATATACAAAGTTTTAAGTTGGGGTCCTGACATAGTATTTTTTTAAAAAATCATTTTCCCTTTTCATCACCTTGTCCTCTTTCCCCAGCTTTGTAAAAAGTTATTTATTCGGTTACACTGGGTCTTCGTGGCTGTGCTGGGGCTTTCTGCAGTTGCTGTTGAGGTGCCTGGGCTTCTTACTGCCATGGTTTCTCTGGTTGCAGAACATGGCTCTAGACCCACGGGCTTTAGTATTGCAGCACACGGGTTCCGTAGTTGTGGCCCATGGGCTTAGTTGCTCTGTGGTATGTGGAATCTTCCCGGACCAGGGATCGAACCTGTGTCCCCTGAGTTGGCAGGCAGATTCTTATCCACTGTACCACCAGGGAAGCCCCGGTAGTATTTTAAAACACATATGTTGGTGGCTGTGCCTTAGTGATCAACAAACTGAATAATGCCATCTTTAAAAAATCAGGTCAGGGACTTTCCTGGTGGTCCAGTGGCTAAGCATCTGCCTTCCAGTGCAGGGGGCCCGGGCTCCATCCTTGGTCGGGCAACTAAGATCCCACTCGCCGCCAATAACTAAGCCTGCATCCAGCGGCAGAAGGTCCCATGTGCCACGATGAACACCCAACACGGCCAAAAATAAATAAATGTTAAAAAAAATCAGTTTATATTTTCATTGAGCATTTACTCATCAGTAATCTAACAACCCATATGTTTTGTTTCTGTAGAAAAATTAATCATGGTTTTAGAAAAAGTGTTTTTTAAAAATTTCGGTTGTTCATTGAAGAAAACTTTAAAGAGTCTTAATTTCATCAACCTAACTCCGTAGCTCTTTTATTTTTTGTACATTTCCCTGTGTTTTTCAACTTTTTATTATGTTTATAATAGAGAGAAAATTACATATCAAGTAATAATAACCTAAAAAGACCACTTTATCACACACTTTGTTGGGAAGGGCTCAATGAAAAGAATCTCCCTGTCTTGAAGTTGATGATTCATATAATACTCCTCTGCTTAATCTTCCTGCTCTGGTTGACTTTTGACTTTTGTTGGATGATAAGTGGGAGAGACCAAGAAATCTCTTCCTTCTGTAAAGTCTTTTAATGAAGGGTTTGGGAAGGTAGTGGAGAGTAAAAGTGGACAGTTGTAATATCTGAACCTGTTAATTTCAGATTATGCAACTGGAAGAGACAGTGAAAACAGATGCTGATACTTTTGTCATGGGGTGTAATTAAGGCAGTGATTTTTTAGCATTTTCTTAAGTGTAAATTGAATAGTGCTACTGTTTGTAATAGAGTATAAATTAATAGACTTGTAGAAATTCAGAGCTAGAGGAGACCAAAGGGGTCATCTGGTCTTTGTTTGCTTAATGATGAACCATCTGAAGACTTTTTAACAAACACATAGTAAATGTTTGTCTTAATTAGGGTGCTTCTAGATGAGTTGTATGTGATAGAAGAATAAAAACAGCTCAGATTAATTAATGGTTCATCTCCTGTTTTGACAGATCTTTTTTAAGGTAAAATTTACTTGTAGTAAAATGCATAGATACGATGCCCAATAACTTCTTTTGCTGTTGAGGAAATGAAATGATTGCTAGAATGATTGCATATCTTAATCAATGTCTAATCAGTGTTACAGCTAACATGGTAGATTCAGGACTGATGCCTCCCAGTCCAGGGGCTATTCCTTTAGTAACTCACTCAGGAGCTCACTCCAGAACTTTGCAATTATAGTTTCTTTATATAGCCAGTTTATAACTTACATATACCTATATTTTATGGGGAAACCCAAACTGTTGCCTTTAAAATTTGATTTGTGATCTTTTTAATAGTTTTATTTTTTGTATTTTTTGGCCCACTTTTGTTTCCCTTTTATTTAGCAAAAATTTGTTTGAAAGAATGCATATTAGGTTAGCTTTAGATAATTTGTTAAGAATCCTTCAAATACAATATACTATTTTGTTGTTGATAGAAATTTGTAGTTAAGACCTCTGTAGCAAATTATCAACTGAGATTATGCTCATATCATTATTGTAATCTTGTTCACACAAGACTATTTGCAACCATAATTGTTGGCATCCAGTATTGCTTGGGGTCAGGGATTTTGTGAAGAGGAAGGAAGGAAATCTTATGAGGAAGGAATATTTTTAGTTTTATTTGTAGACCTCTTTTTGTGAGCAAGAATTGATTACTGCAGTGAGGATTTTGTGTTTCAGTGATACAGTTTTTTCTCCATTCTGTAGTCTCTTTGAGGGAAATGAAAAAAAATTACAATTCAGTTCAACAAAGATTGAGCTATTATGTTTGCCATGTTGTTGGAGTTATAAGAGCTCTGCCTTCAGCACTCTTCCAATCTAGTGCAGTTAAATAT
Source organism: Dama dama (assembly GCF_033118175.1). NCBI lineage: Eukaryota > Metazoa > Chordata > Mammalia > Artiodactyla > Cervidae > Dama > Dama dama. The sequence continues at coordinate 1,885,413 of NC_083692.1, read as the reverse complement.
GTATAAACAGATTATTTTAATATGATTTTTTAAGAGCTACAGAGAGATAGTCACAGGTTTATACAGGCATGGGCGTGTGGGGGTGATTACTTATTGGGGTGTATGATACTTGGGCTGAGCTGTAAATGATGAGGATAAGAATCAGTTGAAAGGAGGGAGTATGAAGTAAGGACAGAAGGAGAAGCATGATATAGCCGCGTGGGCAGGAAGCTGTTGTTACTGGATTGCAAAAAGGGAGGCAGCAGATAGCAATGAAGAAAGATTTGGAGAGGTAGATCTTGGAGGGTTTTATATATATTACTAGGGTTTAGTCTTTATTTTGAAGGGAGTTGGTAGGCAGGAACAGGCAGATTTGTGGAGTGCAGAGGATGAATTTAAAGCAGACAGACTGAGAAATATTTTAGAGGTAGAATCGTCAGGATTTGGTGACTGACTTTAGGGGACAAGGGAGAGAAGAATGATTAGGTGTTTAGGATGACTTCTGGCTTGATTGATTAGGCAGATAACTTGTGATCAAGAATAGAGTAGGGGGACTTCCCTGGTGGTCCAGTGGTAAAGACTGTGTTTCCAATGCAGGGGGTGTGGGTTTGATCCCACATGTCACACAGTGCGGCAGAAAAAACAAAAAGAGTAGAGTAGCAAAAATACAAAAGGAATGGGGTGAGATAGGAAAGGTGAATTCAGCTTTGGCTAAGTTGAATTTGAGGTGCAGAGTAGAAGTGTTGAGAAAGCTGTTAGATGAGAGTCTGAAATTTTAAAGATGATAGAGAAGCTAGAAGAAGAAGAATTAATGATGCAATTTGGAAGAGCCCCCACTCCCACCCCCAAAAACTGCAGATACTTAGAAAGCAGACTTAATTGCCTCATATTAGACTGCTGAACAATCAACTTTTCTATTCCTGAAATGAGATCTGGTTCAAATGTTGAAAAAGTGGAAATGTTTTCTATTATATACTTTTCCCTCTAGTGTCATGAATTCTTAAGCTTGAAATGTCTTCTATTGCTTGCTATGTTTGTTTTGTGATATAATCTACTTAAATTGTATCTATTTCAGTGGTAGATTTATTTCCCTGACCTACTCATTTAAAAATCCTTAAAGATAATGCTGTTAAAGTGCTGCATTCAGTATGTAAGCAAATTTGAAAAACTCAGCAGTGACCACGGGATTGGAAAAGGTTAGTTTTCATTTCAGTCCCAAAGAAAGGCAATGCCAAAGATGTTCAAATTACTGTATAATTGCATTCATTTCACATACTAGTGAGGTAGTGCTCAAAATCCTTCAAGCTAGGCTTTAGCACCATGTGAACCAAGAACTTCCAGATGTACAAGCTGGATTTAGAAAAGGCAGAGGAACCAGAAATCAAATTGCCAACATTTGTTGGATCATAGAGAAAGCAAGAGAATTCTAGAAAAACATCTGCTTCATTGACTATGCTAAAACTTTTGACTGCATGGGTCACAGCAGACTGAAATATTCTTAAAAGAGATGGGAATACCAGACCACCTTGTCTGTCTTCTGAGAAACCTGTATGCAGGTCAAGAAGTAACACATAGAATCAGCCATAGAACAACAGACAAGTTCAAAATTAGGAAAGGAGCATGACAAGACTATATATTGTCACCCTGTTTATTTAACTTATATGCAGAGTACATCATACGAAATTCTGGGCTAGATGAAGCACAAGCTGGAATCAAGATTACTGGGAGAAGTATCTGAAACCTCAGATATGCAGATGATACTACTCTAATGGCAGAAAGTGAAATAGAACTAAAGAGCCTCTTGATGAGGCTGAAAGAGGAGAGTGAAAAAGCTGACTTGAAACTCAACATTCAAAAAAATAAGATCATGGTATCTGGTCCCATCACTTCATGGCAGATAGATGGAGAAAATATGGAAACAGTGACAGACTTTATTTTCTTGGGCTCCGGAATCACTGGTGACTGCAGCCATGAAATTAAAAGACACTTGCTCTTTGGAAGGAAAGCTATGACAAACCTAGACAGCATATCATTTTGCCAAAAAAGGGTCCATATAGTCAAAGCTGTGGTTTTTCCAGTAGTCATGTACGGATTTGACAGTTGGACTACAAAGAAGACTGAGCACCGAAGAATTGATGCTTTCGAATTGTGGTCTGGAGAAGACTTTTGAGAGTCCCTTGGACAGCAACGAGATCAAACCAGTCAATCCTAAAGGAACTCAACCTGGAATATTCATTAAAGGACTGATGCTGAAACTGCAATACTTTGGCTAGCTGATGCTAAGAGCTGGCTCGTTGGAAAAGACCCTGATGCTGAGAAAGGTTGAGGGCAGGAGGAGAAGGGGTTGACAGAGGACGAGATGGTTGGATGGCATCATCGACACAACGGACATGAGTTTGAGCAAACTCCGGGATGTGGTGAAGGACAGGGAAGTCTGGTGTGTTGCAGTCCGTGGGATCGCAAAGAGTTGGGCACAACTTAGCCCCTGAACAACAGATTATTTTCCAGTCTTTACTTGTATTATTTTATTATTGCTGATAACAGAGAACTTATCTAGTAATGGAACTCTAAAGAACTTAGAGGATGGTTAATTTGTAATGTAAATGATAAAATTACCAAAATGAGATTGTATATGTATGTGTAAAACTTTCTTAAGTGTAGGTAATGAAATTAGACTATTGCAGATATTATGTAGGTAATTTCTGGCTGTACGTGGCCCAACTAATACCTATTGTCTTTGGTTTTGGTGAGGAAATGTTGGCCTCTTAAAATAAATTGGAAAGTGTTCCCTTCTCTTTTCTGGAGGAGTTTTGTTTAGATTTGGGTTTTGCCGAGGTTAGTGGGGTGGGGGGGGGGGCGGGGGGGGGGATTGGTTTGTTTGGGTTTTTTTTAAATTGTTGGTAGAATTCTTCAGTGAAGTTGAAGTCAACCAGAGTTCTTAACCTTCCCCAATTGATAGAAATTGGCCAGAAGCCAAAGAAGAAACTCGGGTAAGGCTTTATCCGGGCCCTGATGCAGCAGATGGAAGTGAGACCAAGGAACAGATTCCCTTGCTCCCTGTGGGGAAGCGGGCTTGTTCCTTGTATGGGGTGAGTGCAGGGGTGTGTCCAGGGCCAGAGGGGTGGCTTAGGAGGTTTGTCTACCCCTTAGGTGGTGTTGAGTGCAGAGGGCATGTTTAGTGTCTTGCTTTTGCTTGGGACTCCCTGCTTTTGTTCCAGGCTCTTCAAAAGTGGCTGTTGGGGTTTTTTTGGTCTGTTTGTATCTTTTGTCCAGAATTTGCCTCAACTGCTCATGCAGGCAGTTATTTTTAGTCCCATACCGTTTCTTTGTAATTTTGTTGCTGGAAGAGAGGTTTGTCCAGGCGCAAGCTTTGGAGTACCACAGCAAAAGGGTCCCAGGTCCCAGCCTGTCAGAGCCATCTGGGTCTGGAGTTTTTATGTTGGAGACTTTCTCTGCAATTTCAGTTTTTAAAAATATGATCAGGTTACCGGTGAGCTTTGGTGGTACTTTTTTTTTTTTTTTTTAAGAGGTTTGACCATTTCATCTAAATTGTTGAATGTGTGGGCATAAAATTGTAGTAGTCTATTATTTTTCTTTTAATGGCTTCAGGATGTATAGTAGTGTTCACTGAACTATTCTCAATATTGATAATTTGTGTATTCTCTCTTTTTTTCCCCGTTCTTGCTAGGGGTTTATCAGTTTATTGATTAAAAAAAAAAGAACAATCAACTTTTGGTTTTACTAAGTTTTCTGTTTTTAACTTCATTGATTTTCTGTTGCTTTTTGATGGTAGGTGGTATTTTCTTCTTTTTGAGAGTGTGTTTTGCAGTATTTTATTGAATTCTGAGTATCATGAATAGGGCAGGAAAGACTAAGTAGTGTTTATACCTGGAAAATTGCATATCCTGTGTCGTAGTCAGAGGGTTCCGTCAAGCTGTCTTGGTTTTGTTGTTTCACAGGATACCTCAAGTGCACCATTGGCTTCAGATTTCTCTAGTGTTACCTTGTGCTTAGGCTAGAAGTGGAGGTATGAGAAAGTGTTCCTCGGTTTTCCCAGTCGACTCCCAGATTTTGGCTTTCCCTGCGTGCCTGTAGCTCTGTGTGGAATCGAGGTGCCCCTAACCCTTTCCCAGAGGTAAGTGCAGTTGGTGCTTGTTAACCTGGCGATGGAGTCTGGAAGTCCTTTGTCCTCATCCAGTCTCAGTCTTGGATAGGCTCTGGGCGTCAGAGCGGGTGTGGGCTTTCAGTGATATTGCTGCGGGATGCCAAACTGGGCCTTGTATCTTTACACATCTTGTTTGGAAGACCCTGCCTTAGGTGGTCTGAGATCCGGGCCCGAGACCTGCCCCTGCAGTCGTGAAGAGGGATCAGTAGAGGGCTTTGCTTGCACTCTGCCCCATCCTAGTGACGTCTTGACCGAGGCTCCGGGGCACTGCCCTTGCTCCCCTTCCTCCTGCCTTCCAGTGTTTGTTCCTTAGAGAAGAAGGATCTGGTAGGGAGCCCCCAGCTGCTCCAGTCTTCAGCTCTGTGTCACAGAGGAAGGCTCTCCAGTCTCGTGTCCCCACATGGTGAGCACCTGGTAGGGGTCTGTGGCGGAGGGCCTATAAATAGGTCTGGGTTCCCGTTGTGTCTGCTGCTCCCAGGAGTGGTACAGGCCTGTGCTTGCCTGCACTTTGCCTTTAGGAGTTTATATTAACAATTGAGATGGATTCTTTTTACCTGCTTTTATGGCACCACTGTCTCGGCTTGCTCTGCCACAGGTAAGCCAGTGCTTACATCCTGTCTCCTAGAAAGGGCTTGTCTTATCTTGTATCTTTGTTTGGTTGGCCTGGGTCCTCAGCTCTCTCTTTTTTCAGGAAAAGTTTAATTCTGTAGTTTTTGTTATGCTGGTAGTGGCATTTTCCCCAGCTTTTTCCTTCCCATAGGCAGAGCCCTATTAATGTATAAAAATGGATCTTTAGGCGAAACTCCAGTTACTAGTCAGGGGAACTCTCTTTTTGGAAGCTGTAGTTTGTAATTCCGTGACTTCTTTGGTCTCAAGTTGCTTGGGAGATAACTCCCTTGCCTTCTCTTTGGTTTGAACCAAAGAAAAGTGTTCAAATTGGCTAAACTGGCACTAAAGAAAGAGAATAATTTCTTAACTGGCCCTAGATTACTTTTTTTTACCTAAACACTGATTCCCCCAAAACTATCTTGTGGTCAGCAGCTCCTCTATAGTTTCCCTTATCTTTTCCCAGAACCGCTCTTTCTCTTAACCTGCTTAGCCCTTTGTTTGCAGTAAAATCACCCGTTGTGAATAACTGTTAGAAAAAGATCAGAAGTAAAAAACAAAGCAGGGTATAGAAAATTGAAAATTTTGATAAATTTTTTAATTAATTAAAATTTTTTTAATGAGACTATTTTTACATTGCTGGTTATTTTTATTGAAATTAATCTGGAGAGTAACACACTTTTGCCATTGTCTCCATCTTATTTTCTTTCTGTCGTAGAGTGGAAATAATGAAAAAAGTGAAATGGTAATAATGAGTACTACTTTTTAAAGGACAGCTATTCATTATATATCACTTTAACCTTTTCTGTAGCTGAAACAGTTACTTTATGTTTGGAATGAATGAGTTGACAGTTGGGTCTTTGGAAGTCAACCTACCAGAAAACCAACATAGTACTTTTTACACAGTGCTTTGATTGTATGTAATATTTGGTTGGATTATGTTTCTGTATTCAGATAAGCATTGACATTTAAACCTTTATTTTAAAGTATTAAATATAGTTCTGTTATTTTGGGGAGTTGGGGAAAAATATTGCAAACACCTAAACTCCTCAAAATTAGGCCTTAATTGGCAAACTAAGAAAGATTATATAATTTTTAAACTTCGTGTTTAAAACAGGGAAAATTATGGCTAACCAAGTTGCTAGAGTTAAATTCTTAGACATTTATTAAGTGAGGAGAGTGACAGTACATATTTGCAGGATTTACTCAGTTTAAAAATGATTTTTTGTTTAGAGTTCATTTAATATTTCTTAACGTTTGCATTATTATGCAGTAAACTCTGTCTCTTTAAGCATTCCAGCAGATTCTAGATTACCTTTAGACAGGAATGCTACCTTAGAGGTTTCTGTTTTGGTTGGGAAGGTTGAACCAAAGTTTTTCTCAGCCTTAGTATTTTAGATTCTTAGGGAAAAAATGAGAAAAGGGCATCCATAGACATTTAAAAAATTGTGAAATGTAGGTAACCTATAAATAGAATTAAAATGTTTAGTTTTACTAGTTATGATTATAATTTAAAATAATTTTTACTTTTAATTAGCAAACATTTTGAAAATTAAAAATAAATTCTGATGTTTATTTCGTCAGATTCTTTGTATCCTGCTGGTTGAAACCATCTTTCCAAAAAATACTTTGTTAGTATTTCTAGAGGTACTAACCAGTGTTAACCATTTTTGACCTAATAAATTCCCTTCTAAGAGATTAAGAATCAGATATTTGGACTGAAATTTGTATATAAGGTTATTACATTTGAAGTGATATTAGTGAGTAATTATGAAGAGTTTAATTTCCTGACAGGTCAGTGGCCATATAAATTGTAGAACATTTATCTGAATGTTGGAATATTATGTGGCCATTAAAAATTACGTTCTCATATTTTTCAGAGACTATTAGTAGGGAGTTAACAGAATAAAATGAAGTAGGAAATGGCAACCCACTCCAGCATTCTTGCCTGGAAAATTCCATGTGCAGAGGAGCCTGGTGGGCTGCAGCCCGTGGGGTTGCACAGAGCCGTACACTGAGTGACTGGGCAGTAGTGTAAAATGGGAGAAACAAGTCAGATCGTAACTGTGGGTGACTAACTACTGAGTAAGATGTCCATGTGTTAGACAGTCAGTAATACACATCCACATTTCAGTCATCTCTGGACTGAGGAATCATGTGAGTTCTTATCGTATTTTTGTGCTTTTAAAGACTTCTAACAACATATGTTTTAGATAAAAAATTTGTACACTTGAAATAGAGAATTTTTTAAATTTGTAAGGGATCAAGAGTGAATTTTGTCTTTCATACACTAAATAGTTATCCATTCCTCTCCTTGGATTGTTGTAAGCCTGGCATATAATACATATTCACAGCTTCCCCCTCCCCCTACCAAGTTTGGGTCATTTTTTCCTGTTTCTTTGCGTGTCTCATAATTTTTTTGTTGAAAACCAGCCCCTTAGATAACATATAGCCACTCTAGATTCAGAATTTTTCCCTGAAGGTTGGTTGTTTCATAATTCCCATAGGCAAAATCTGTGGAATATGCCTTCCTGCAGGATATAGCTACTGATGACTTTGCTTAGTTTGCTGTTGGTGTTATTTTTTGTTTTGTTTTTTAATTTTTGTTTTAATTTTGAAGCTTTGATTACTAGAGCACACCCTGGTGTCTGCATTGCCTTCTGGTAAGCTAATGATTGAACAAATATGCCTAAACATCTTGTGCAGTAATGCCTCTGTCTCTACCTGTGGATTTGTGTGGGGTGCACTTTCAAAGTTCAGGCCTTTTGCAGGTCTTTTCCAGCTCCTATTTTACATGGGTTCACTTTGTATCCCCTGTGTTCTTACATACAGCTGCAGAGTTGGCCAGGAGTGAGTGCTAGCTTGTGCCTCTGCAGTTGTTGCTGTGCGTGTATTCCTCTGCCAGGAATATTGTCCCAGCAGCCCCAGAGCTCAAGGATGGGGAAGACTGGGTCCTCCTAGTTCTGCCACAGAAATGATCACTTACACCAGAGTTGTCACTTAAACTGATGATACCACCAGAATGTGGTCATTGTCCAACTGCACTCAATCATGTGAGCTTTTTTTTATGGTAACCTCAAAGCTACCAGCCCTCTCAGCCTGCCAGACTTTGGGTGCTTGCAGATGGGTGTAGAGTGGAGCAGCCCCGAACAAGAATGACACAGGCTCTCAATGTTTTGTTTTGTTTTCAGACACTTCAGTGTTTTTGCTGATAGTTGAGTGTTTTTTAAAGTACTCTCAGATGTTGTATGCCTTTGGTTGATTTCCATGGTGCTGATATGGTATGAACAGTATGATATGATATGAACAGTATGAAAAGACAGAAAGATAGGACACTGAAAGATGAACTCTCCAGGTCTACTACTGTGGGCAAGAATCCCTTAGAAGAAATGGAGTAGCCGTCATAGTCAACAAAAGAGTCCAAAATGCAGTACTTGGATGCAATCTCAAAAATGACAGAATGATCTCTGTTCGTTTCCAAGGCAAACCATTCAATATCATGGTAGTCCAAGTCTATGCCCAGACAGTAATGCTGAAGAAGCTGAAGTTGAATGGTTTTATGAAGACCCTACAAGACTTTCTAGAACTAATACCCAAAAAAAGATGTCCATTTCATTATAGGGGACTGGAATGCAAAGTTAGGAAATCAAGAAACACCTGGAGTAACAGGCAAATTTGGCCTTGGAGTACAGAATGAAGCAGAGCAAAGGCTAACAGAGTTTTGCCAAGAGAAGGCACTGGACATAGCAAACACCCTTATCCAACAACACAAGAGAAGACTCTACACATGGACATCACCAGATGGTCAACACTGAAATCAGATTGATTATGTTCTTTGCAGCCTAAGGTGGAGAAGCTCTATACAGTCAGCAGAAACAAGACCGGGAGCTGACTGTGGCTCAGATCATGAGCTCCTTATTGCCAAATTCAGACTTTAATTGAAGAAAGTAGGGAAAACCACTAGACCATTCAGGTATGACCTGAATCAAATCCCTTAGCGATTATATAGTAGAAGTGAGAAATAGATTTAAGGGACTAGATCTGATAAACAGAGTATCTGATGAACTATGGACAGAGGTTTGTGACATTGTACAGGAGACAGGGATCAAGGCCATCCCCAAGAAAAAGAAATGCAAAAAACCCAAATGGCTGTCTGCAGAGGCCTTACAAATAGCTGTGAAAAGAAGAGACATGAAAAGCAAAAGAGAAAAGGAAGGATATACTCATCTGAATGCAGAGTTCCAAAGAATAGCAGGGAGCGATAAGAAAGCCTTCCTCAATGATCAGTGCAAAGAAATAGAGAAAAACAATAGAATGGGAAAGACTAGAGACCTCTTCCAAGATATTTAGAGATAACAAGGGAACATTTCATGCAAAGATGAGCTCAATAAAGGACAGAAATGGTATGGACCTAACAGAAGCAGGAGATACTAAGAAGAGGTGGCAAGAATACACAGAAGAACTATACAAAAAAGATCTTCACGACCCAGATAATCACAATGATGTGATCACTCACCTAGAGCTAGACATCCTGGAATGTGAAGTCAAGTGGGCCTTAGGAAGCATCACTACAAACAAAGCTAGTGGAGATGATGGAATTCCAGTTGAGCTATTTCATATCCTAAAAGATGATGCTGTGAAAGTGCTTCACTCAATACGTCAGCAAATTTGGAAAACTCAGCAGTGGCCACAGGACTGGAAAAAGTTGGTTTTCATTCCCATCTCTAAGAAAGGCAATGTCAAAGAATGCTCAAACTACCGCACAATTGCACTCATCTCACATGCTAGTAATGCTCAAAATTCTCCAAGCCAGGTTTCAGCAATACGTGAACCGTGAACTTCCAGATGTTCAAGCTGGTTTTAGAAAAGGCAGAGGAACCAGAGATCAAATTGCCAACATCTGCTGGATCATCGAAAAAGCAAGAAAGTTCCAGAAAAACATCTATTTCTGCTTTATTGACTATGCCAAAGCCTTTGACTGTGTGGGTCACAATAAACTGGAAAATTCTGAAGAGATACCAGACTACCTGACCTGCCTCCTGTAAACCTGTATGCAGGTCAGGAAGCGACAGTTAGAACTGGACATGGAACAACAGACTGGTTCCAAATAGGAAAAGGAGTACGTCAAGGCTGTGTATTGTCACCCTGCTTATTTAACATATGTGCAGAGTACATCATGAGAAACGCTGGGCTGGAGGCAGCACAAGCTGGAATCAAGATTGCCAGGAGAAATATCAATAACCTCAGATATGCAGATGATACCGCCCTTATGGCAGAAAGTGAAGAAGAACTAAAGAGCCTCTTGATGAAAGCCAAAGAGGAGAGTGAAAAAGTTGTCTTAAAGCTCAGCATTCAGAAAGCCAAGATTATGACATCTGGTCCTGTAACATCATGGCAAATAGATGTGGAAACAGTGGAAACAGTGACAGACTTTTTTTTTTTTTTTTGGCTCCAGAATCCCTGCAGATGGTGATTGCAGCCATGAAATTAAAAGATTCTTGCTCCTTGAAAGGAAAGTTATGATCAACTTAGACAGCACATTAAGAAGCAGAGACATTACTTTGCCAACAAAGGTCCATCTAGTCAAGGCTATGGTTTTTCCAAGTAGTCATGCATGGATGTGAGAGTTGGACTATAAAGAAAGCTGAGTGCCAAAGAATTGATGCTTTTGAACTGTGGTGTTGGAGAAGACTCTTGAGAGTCCCTTGGACTGTAAGGAGATGCAACCAGTCCATCCTAAAGGAAATCATTGGAAGGATTGTTTGAGTCCAGTCCAATGATCTGGAAGATCATTGAGTGTTCATTGGAAGGATTAATGTTGAAACTGAAACTCCAATACTTTGTCCACCTGATGGGAAGAACTGAGTCATCTGAAAAGACCCTGATGCTGGGAAAGATTGAAGGCAGGAGGAGAAGGAGACAACAGAGGATGAGATGGTTGGATGGCATCACCGACTCAATGGACATGAGTTTGAGCAAGCTCCTGGAGTTGGTTACGGACAGGGAGGCCTGGTATGCTGCAGTCCACGGGGTTGCATAGAGTCGGACACGACTGAGCAACTCAACTGAACTGATATGTTAGTTTTTGTCATTTGTCCAATTGTATTGTTGCTTTTTGAGGACAGGATTTGTTGACATCTTAACTTGGCCCTAGTCAGAATTTGAGGAACTTTATTTTAACTTTCTCTGTCTTGCATCCCTGTTGTTTTGTTCCATACTGTGTCTTGGTTCTCAAGAACCTAGTAGATGACAGACTTGGACTTAGAAATCAAAATATTAATTAAACTAATCTCACAGCAGTCTCAGAGTAGCAATACCAATACTGGAAGATTTGAAGAGGATATATATGATTACCGAAGCACTATACACTTCTTTTTTTTTTTTTTGGCAGTGCTCTCCCTACTCTTCCTTTACTTTCCTTCTTTTTTGGCCGTGCTGGGTGGCATGTGGGATCTTAGTTTCCCTACCAGGAATCAAATAGATGCCCCTTGCAGGGGAAGTTTGGAGTCCTAGCCACCAGGAAAGTCTCTCCCTCACTTTTAAATGGTTGAGTAAATCTACATTTATGTTGTCAGAGAATATAGCTATTACATGCACGATAACTGTGAGTAGCTATATGTTTGACAATTTCCAGTGGTTCTAAAGGAATACCTGTAGTCAATTTGGTTTTCTGAAGTGCTCATTAAATTTTTCAGGAAGGATTCCCTGAGCACAGTATTCCCCAGATTCTTACATATTGGTAATAGTTTGTCCATAGCCATTATTTTTGCAAGTTACTTTTGTTGGATATAAAATCTTTGGTCTGTGTGTTCTTCCCTTGATTATTTTATTTTAAATATATTATTCCATTTTCATCTGGCATGCAGCATTGCTATTGAAAAGTTTAGAATAGTCTGATTTTCTGTCATAAAGTCGCTTAGTGCCTGTCTGCAGCCTGCTGCCCGTGGTTGGGCGACTGTGCTTCTAGACGTTTGTTTGTTTGCTTTGCGCACAGCTGTGTCCACGCGTTTACGTGTTGTCTTAGGCTGCTTTTGCTGCACAGTGCTGTAGATGAGACAGAAGCCAGTGAGCATGCTGGTGGATGTTGATGTCTGAATTTCATTTTCACTGAATGATTCTGGATTGAAGACAGGTTCATTCATAGATATTTTTGAAAATATTAAAAAAAATTTAAAATCAAATACAAACAACTTTCTTTGTGAAAAATTCCCCTTTGCATTTGCTTTATGGGAATTTTCCTTTTCTAAGGAGTGCTGTGCTGAAGAACAAGGAAATTAAAACAAAATTTATACACTGTAAATAGAGTTTTTAAGTAATACATGCCTTGAGTAGATCCCTTTAGAAGTTCACATTGACTCTTTAGGAAAAAAGTATTTATTTTATTTGGGGATGACTTAAAAACTGAGCACCATTTGGCGATGAAAAACAAATGGTTATTTTGAAAAATATTTTAGTACTCTTCTGGTGAAGCGTTTGAGTTTGGTTTTTTGGTTGAAATAGATTTTGTGTGTGCGCATGTGTGAACTTTCTGTATTTTAAAAAAGGGAGGCATCCTAACTCTTTTTCTGTGGACATTGTGTTGGGTTATTAAAGACATCACTTCTTCAGCTTCTTAATTTGTCTGTAAGACCCTACTCTGCCAAGAATTTCTGTACCTTTAGGAGTTTAGCGTGCCTAACAGGTCAGACCTTTCTGGGACTGCATTCACTGCTGTGAGTAGTTGTATGTCCTCTGCACTTCATAGCCTTTTCTAAATCCATTTTCATTTTGAGCATCAAGATGAATGTATTCATTATATAGGGGAAAAAGTAGTTAAGTGACTATAGTTTAGTGATGATTGAAGTAGGATTAGAAGTAACATCTCTTAATTCTTAGTATAGTAGTTTTCATTCTATTCTTAGTCGTCTCTTCAACAGATCTAATTCGGGGAATATTCTCAACTACTGAGTCTTGGGACAGTTTTGCCAGTCATTAATTTTCTCATCAATAAAATGAGAGGGTTGAGATTGACGCCCTCATGTTTTCTTTCTGATACGTGAGTTTCCCCTGATACATATATCTCACTGAGACGCAGTGGAGTCACATGTTTCACGTGCAGTTAGGTGACTCAGTTATGCATATGCATATATATTAATTTTGAAATTATTTTCCATTATAGGTTATTATAAGATTCGTCCTCTAGACATGCACTCTCTAATATGATAGCCACTAGGCACAGGTGGCTATTTAAAATTAAATTAATAAAAATGAAGTGAAATTAAAAATTCAGTTCCTCGGTCACAGTAGCTGCGTGTTAAGCGCTTCGTTTTCATCTGGGTCTAGTGGCTGCCGTATGGGACAGTGCAGACACAGAAAGTTCTATGGGATAATGCCGTACCTGAATATTTTCAGTTTGGATTTGATGCTGAAACAGTGGTAGCCATCTGAAAAACACTGAAAGGGGCTAGAAATTGCAAGTGCAAATGGAGATAACCTGAGGTTTTGAAAGCTTGGCTTCCCTGATGGCTCAGTTGGTGAAGAATTCGCCTGCAATGCTGGAGACCCCGGTTCAGTTCCTGGGTCAGGAAGATCTGCTGGAGAAGGGATAGGCTACCCACTCCAGTATTCTTGGGCTTCCCTTGTGGATCAGCTGGTAAAGAATCCACCTGTAATGCAGGAGACCTGGGTTTGATCCGTGGGTTGGGAAGATCCCCTGGAGAAAGGAAAGGCTACCCACTCCAGTATCCTGGCCTGGAGAATTCCATGGACTGTATAGTCCATTGGGTCACAAAGAGTCAGACACGACTGAGCGACTTTCACTTCACTTCACAAGACACTGACTGTCGTTCCCTGTGCTGTACAATAAACCTTTGTTGCTTGTTGCATGTCTGTTTTTTTAAATCAGAAATTTAGCATTCTATTCACACTAAGTCAAACAAGTGGAATAAAAATGTCATAAAGTTTTTAGTTAGGCAAAAATTCATAAGTTTCTAAAATACACATGTTGTATATATTATTTATATCTATACAAAGCTTTTCTACTATGCTTGATAGTAGAAAGAACATCAAAAAGAGATGGAAAAATTGGAAAACATAAACTAAGTGAAATGGGAACACTGAATATGAAACAGAGAAAGTGAAACAACCTAGATAAAAGATCATCATATAATCCAGTTGTTTTTAAAAAATGACTGCTCATTAGAAACATATCTGGAGCTCTGGAGAAAAAAAATTGATACTTGGACATTTGTATTTTTCAAAAAATGTCAAGATAATTCTGATATGCATCTAGATTTTAAAAAGTGATTACATGTGTTTCTATTAAATATTAGTTCTGGTTGATATAGAGTTCTATCATTTTTCTGTTGACCAGTCATGATGCAGTAGTATTAAGTGAGTAACAGTTACATAATCACAATTGTAAAAGATATCTGTCAGTTTTCACAATCAACAGCCTGACAAAAAATAGAAGGTAATTACAATTGCAAGCCTTAATGGGAACATGATTAACAATATAAAATAATTACAAACAATGGGGGGGGGGGGTCAAGCAGAGTGACGTGGTAAGTGGAAGTACATGTATGCACATGTTTCATCTGCCCAGCCAGCCTCTCCTGTCTTTTGATTGGTTCATTTGATCCTATTACCATTTTCTTAACTGTTTTGGGTTTATTTTCTGTAGGTAGGTCTTTTCCTTCTCATTTCCTGTCTAGAGAAGTTCCTTTAGCATTTACTATAAAGGTGGTTTGGTGGTGCTGAATTCTCTTAACTTTTGCTTGACTGGAAAGCTTTTGATTTCTCCATCAAATCTGAGTCTTGCTGGGTAGAGTATTCTTGGCTGTGGGTTCTTCCCTTCCATCACTGGAAATATATCATGCCATTCCCTTCTGGCTTGTAGAGTTTCTGTTGAGAAATCAGCTGATAGCTTGATGGGAGTTCCCTTGTATGTTATTTGTCCTTTTTTCCCTTGTTACTTTGAATATTTTATCTCTGTCTTTAACTTTTGTCAGTTTGGTTGCTATGTGTCTTGGTGTGTTTTTTCTTGGGTTTATCCTGCCTGGGACTCTGTGCTTCCTGAACTTGGTTGACTTTCCTTTCCCGTGTTAGGGAAATTTTTTAGCTATTATCTCTTCAGATGTTTTCTCAGGTCCTTTCTCTCTCTCTCTTCTCCTTCTGGGACCCCTGTAATGTGAATGTTGTTGTGTTTAACGTTGTTCTAGAGGTCTGTTAGGCTGTCTTCATTTCTTCCATTCTTTTTTCTGTATTATGTTTTATGACAGTGATTTCCACTATTCTGTCCTGCAGGTCATTTATCTGTTCTGCCTCAGTTATTTTGTTCCTTCTAGTGTACTGTTCATCTCTGTTCTTTAGTTCTTGCAGGTCTTTGGTAAATATTTCTTGCATCTTTTCCATTGTATTCCCAAGATCCTGGATCATCTTCACTATCATTATTCTGAATTCTTTTTCTGGAAAGTTGCATATCTCCACTTCATTTAGTTGTTTTTCTGGGGTTTTATCTTGTCCCTTAATCTGGGACATAACTTTCTGCTTTTTCATCCTAATTAATTTTTGATAATGTGGTTTCTGTTTGAGCCGGTGTGAGACTGTGGTTCTTGCTTCTTCTAATGGAGGAGGCTAAGAGGCTTGTGTAAGCTTCCTGATGGCAGGAACTGGTGGTGAGAAAAACTGGGTCTTGCTCTGGTGGGCAGGGCCTCGCTCAGTAAACCTTTAACCCAGTTTCTGCTGATGAGTGGGGTTTCCCTCCCTCCCTGGTAGTTGGCCCTGGGTTCTACAGCCTCTATGGTAGGGTTAATGGTTACTTTCAAGAGGGTTTACGCTGAGGGGGCCTGCCCCATCTGCTGCCGCCAGCACCCCATCTCTGTGCTGAGCCCCTGCCGACCCCCACCCCTACAGGAGACTCTCCAATACCAATCGGTATTTTTGTTCAGTCTCCTGTGGGGTCACTGCTCCTTTCTTCTGGGTCTTGGTGTGCACTAGATTTTTTGTACCCTCCAAGACTGCAGTTTCTGTTTCCCCTAGTCCTATAAACAAATCCCTCTGGCCTTCAAGGTCAGGTTCCCTGGAGATTCCTAGTCCCTTTGTTGGATCCCCAGGCTGGGAAGCCTGATGTGGAATTGAGAACCTTTACAACAGCGGGAGAACGTCTCTGGTATTATTGTTCTCCAGTTTGTGGGTCACCAGCCAGTGGGCATGGGATTTGATCTTATTGTGATTGTGCCCCTCCCACTGTCTCAGTGTGGCTTCTTCTTTGTCTTTGGACGTGGGGTGTCTTTTTTTCTGGTGGGTTCCAGCATCCTCCTGTTGATGGTTGTTTAGCGGCTAGTTGGAGTTAGCTCTCGCAGAAGAGCACCATCCTTCTACTCCAGCAGCTTGAGCCAGATGAGTTTGGTTTTTAAAGGATCGTTACATGTGGTAAGATCAAATCCTGTGAAATGATCCAGTCATTCTTGTCACACTTGTGTACTTGTTGATTGTTAGAATTGTGTTCTTGGAGCTAATTCATTCAATGACTTAAGGATTTTTTCTGCTACATTGTGATCTCCAGAGGGTAAAAACCTTCTCTCTCTTGTTTTACCAGGTACTTACTTACCCAATAAATACTTGTTGAATGAATGAGTGATTAAATAAATGGTAATGTCAGCAAGGTTGGAGGCAGTATAATATTCTGAAAGGAACGTGTACACACTATTAGATCACAGGGTATAATATTTCGGAAGTTGTGGGAATGTTATTTGGAAGAATGTAATAAAATGCAAAGCACCGTGCCTTTCAATTAAAAAGTTAGTTTCTTGGGAATCCTCTGGTGGTCCAGAGGTTAGGGTGCTGCACTGTCACTGCTGAGGGCCTGGTTTTGATCCCCGTCAGGGAAACTAAGATTCCACAAACCTATGTAAACTGGGCACATGTGGGTACACTAGGTTTAATTTTAATAACCTGTATTATTTTTCTTTTATAGTTTTACATGTGGCACCCATAAAAGATGAGACTGAGAACACGGAAAGCTTCTCAGCAATCAAATCAAATCCAAACACAACGCACTGCCAGAGCAAAGAGGAAATACTCAGAAGTTGATGATAGCCTGCCTTCAGGAGGAGAAAAAACACCGAAGAATGAAACCGGCTTGTTGTCTTCAATTAAGAAATTCATTAAAGGAAGCACACCCAAAGTAATGGTTTTACCTGTTAATATTATCATTAAAAGTGAAACTTAGATTGTTTTCTTTAAGCATAAAAAGATAAGAAATCTAATATTGCTAGAGCCCAATTTAACGAAGTGTGTCTACATTTTGGTGTTGAGTATTTACGTGTAAATAATGGTCGGTCAAGAAAACAGTATTCTACTTAACTGATCCAGTTAGCCTTCTGTTTTTTCAGCTTCATATTATGGGAAGTAAAAGAAATTTTTTCTTAGTCATTTACTTGAGTTATTTCTTTTATTTTCTTCTTCTTTTTTTTTAATTTCAAACATAAGTTAGTTTCTTGTTTATATTGATACATTGTCTAATTAGGAAGATGATTTATCTGTCTGAATTCTAACACTTGTACAATGAAAATGTTTTATTCATTGAAGGGAGAGCAAAGTTATTAAAGGAAGAATGGGGAATTCCCTGGAGGTCTATGGTTAAGACTTGGCACTTCCACTGCCATGGGCCTGGATTCAGTTTCTGGTTCGGGAACTAAGATCCCACTGGCCATGTGGCGAAAGAAAGAAAGAAAGAAAGGACACTAAGCAGGAGGCATAAGCTCTAGATTCATACTTCATACTCTGGACCAACTTGAATTCTGAGGAAAGTCATTTTCCCCTCTTAGCCTCAAGAAGACAGTAAAATGGGACTAATACTAGCTACCTTGTCTGCCTCAGATTAGATGGCAAACAGGTGGAAAAGCAGTTTGAGAAGTTTTAATGCATTCTGTAAATAATAGCGTTATTATTCATTATATGTTGATTTTATTATCACTGTTGTATAGTGTAAATTTGTCACTTTGGTAAGTAGAAAAATAAAATGTTATTTTTTCATAATGATAAGATTTCTTTTGCTAATCTTAAGTATAATTTTTAAAAAGTTTCTTTGAGTTAATTTACATAGGGCTATATGTACTCTAGTATTATTGTATAAAAAAGATAAAATTCCTTCCAGAAACAAGAATTCCTGAATCTTTAAATTTCTGTTGGGTTGTCATTAGCCCTATTGATGAGAACCTCCCTGTGTCAAGTTCATTCTCTGAACAGCTCTAAATATTGTGAAGTTCTTCCTCATCTTGAAGAAAATATACCTACCCTTTACTTTTCCCACATGTTCTTTTTCTCCTTGTGCAAGTGCAAGCACTCAATTACTGTCCTGGCTAAATAGTTCTAGTTTTTATTATATGGCATTATATGATAATAGGTTAGCATCTTGGTCAACTTTTTCTTGGTTATCTTGTTTCTGAAAGGTAACAACCAGAAATGAAAATAGGTTTTTTGGGTTTTTTTTTTCCCCTGTGTCTTCTGACTTCTGTTCATATTATTCATGCTTTCTTGTTTTTTTTTTTTTTTTTTTTTTTCATTTAGTAGTTTTAGTTCTTCTTTGTTGGTCGGATTTTTGCTCATGTCAGTTAAAACACTCAGGCTGTCAGTTATTTTTAAGCCAAAAACTAAAATTTTGTTATTAATGCCTATTCATTAGTGGATGGGGCCAATAAAAATCTGTTTACAAGCTAATATCTTATTCATTAATTAATATTTTTGAGCAAGGTTTTCACCACAGCTACAAATTCATGTAATTCATCTCAGATTTCATTATTATATTCAGTAAGATTATTGTGATAATTAATATTTGAATGCCTTACTGAAATCAGAGTATACTGTTTCTTTTCCCATCTACTTTCCTTTTGTTAGAAGTAAATTAAAAGATTATTTTGTCACATATTACTCCTAATGAGGTTATGCTGTTGTGTTGTTTAGTTTCTAAGTTGTGTTGACTCTTTGCAACCCCATGGACTGTAGCCCGCCAGACTACTCTGTCCATGGGATCTCCCAGGCAAGAATACTGGAGTGGGTTGCCATCTCCTTTTCCATGGGATCATCCCAACCTAGGGATTGAACCCTCATCTCTTGCATTGGCAGGCAGATTTTTTACCGGTGAGCCACATGGGAAGGTTATACTGGCTTCTAATTGTTAATTCTTTCTTATCTAAATTGTTATTAAACCATCTTCTTAATAATGCATTATTCTTCTTAATAATATGTTTTATTATGTATTTATCTTAATACTAAACTAATACACACCTCTTAAATGAACAATATATGTTAATCTTAAGTATCCTAATGACTTTTATATCAAGTTAGGGTTAGAATACAAATTAAAACTTATTAGCAAAATGTTAATAACAATGAATCAGTGATACTAAACTGGCAAGAATACCAGCAGCCATTCAAATTAGAAGTTCAGTTCAGTTCAGTTGCTCAGTCACGTCCGATTCTTTACGACCCCATGGACTGCAGCATGCCAGGCCTCCCTATCTATCACCAATTCCCGGAGTTTACTCAAACTCATGTCCATTGAATCAGTGATGCCATCCAACCATCTCATCCTCTGCCATGCCCTTCTCTTCCTGCCTTCAATCTTTCCCAGCATCAGGGTCTTTTCAAATGAGTCAGCTCTTCGTATCAGGTGGCCATAGTATTGGAGTTTCAGCTTCAGCGTCAGTCCTTCCAATGGACACCCAGGACTGATCTCCTTTACGATGGACTGGATGGATTGCCTTTCAGTCCAAGGGACTCTGAAGAGTCTTCTCCAACACCACAGTTCAAAAGCATCAATTCTTTGGCACTCAGCTTTCTTTATAGTCCAACTCTCACATCCATACATGACCACTGGAAAAACCATAGCCTTGACTAGATGGACCTTTGTTGGCAAAGTAATGTCTCTGCTTTTTAATATGCTGTCTAGGTTGGTCATAACTTTCCTTCCAAGGAGTAAGCATCTTTTAATTTTGTGGCTGCAGTCACCATCTGCAGTGACTTTGGAGCCCAGAAAAATAAAGTCAGCCACTGTTTCCACTGTTTGCCCATCTGTTTGCCATGAAGTGATGGGACTGGATGCCATGATCTTAGTTTTCTGAATGCTGAGCTTTACGCCAACTTTTTCACTCTAAAGAGGCTCTTTTTCTTTTTCTTTTTTTTAAACTCTTTTTATTTTTATTTATTTATTTTTCCATTTATTTTTATTAGTTGGAGGCTAATTACTTTACAGTATTGTAGTGGTTTTTGCCATACATTGACATGAATCAGCCATGGATTTGCATGTGTTCCCCATCCCGATCCCTCCTCCCACCTCCCTCTCCATCCCATCCCTCTGGGTCTTCCCAATGCACCAGCCCTGAGCACCCGTCTCATGCATCCAACCTGGGCTGGTGATCTGTTTCACCCTTGATAGTAAATTTGTTCCAATGCCGTTCTCTCTGAACATCCCACCCTCACCTTCTCCCACAGAGTCTTAAAAGTCTGTTCTGTACATCTGTGTCTCTTTTTCTGTTTTGCATATAGGGTTATTGTTACCATCTTTTTAAATTCCATATATATGCGTTAGTATACTGTATTGGTGTTTATCTTTCTGGCTTACTTCACTCTGTATAATGGGCTCCAGTTTCATCCATCTCATTAGAACTGATTCAAATGAATTCTTTTTAATGGCTGAGTAATATTCCATGGTGTATATGGACCACAGCTTCCTTATCCATTCGTCTACTGACGGGCATCTAGGTTGCTTCCATGTCCTGGCTATTACAGACAGTGCTGCGATGAACGTTGGGGTACATGTGTCTAAAGAGGCTCTTTAGTTCTTCTTTGCTTTCTGCCATAAGGGTGGTGTCATCTGCATTTCTGAGGTTATTGATATTTCTCCTGGCAGTCTTGATTCCAGCTTGTGCTTCATCCAGCCCAGTGTTTCTCATGATGTGCTCTGCATATAAGTTAAATAAGCAGGGTGACGATATACAGCCTTGATGTACTTCTTTTCCTATTGGGAACCAGTTTGTTGTTCCATGTCCAGGTTTAACTGTTGCTTCAAACTAGAAATCATAACAGTACAGAAGAGCAGAAAACCTGGTTGATATGCAGAGACCAGGTTTCAAAAAGCCAGAGTCATGAGAGCAGTATCAGACGCCTGAGAGGGAAGACAGCGCCAAAGAGAAAGCAAGGCCTGTCTAGAAAGTTCAGTTTTAACCACAGAATTTTAAAAGTTCAAAAGAAGAGAAAGAAAAGGAACCAAAGAAACCAGTGGCTGCATAAGAAATTTTCTAACTTGGATTTTAAAAGAACCCTTGTAGAAACAAGAGAAGTAGTCTATCAGCCAGTCAGAAAAACTGAAGACAGAGGTTGATGCTTCATGAAAAAATACTAGGGTAAAGGTTTTTCTTAGACAGAATACACTTCAAACTTTGAGCTGATGATAGAATATAAATAAATGACCACGTCAGTAGCATAGAGAGACTCAATTCTTTCTTATTTTCATCAAGAAAATTTTCAGTCCTTGCACAAGGTGGGTGATGCTATAAAGACACCATCCAGCTACTTTGAGACAGAGTCAGGTTGTACCTGGTTAGACCCAGCGTTGCCGCTTGTTGGAAAGGCAGTAGCGCACAGCAGTCGAGGGTTAGGCTCTGAAGCCAGGTCTGTCAGTTGGAGCTCCAGTGTTGCTGCTTAAAGCTATGTAACCCTGCGCAAGTTATCTCACTTTCCTGTGCCTCAGTTTCCTCACCTGTAAGATCGAGATGCTAGTAACATTGTAAATTATCTAAATTCACTGAGCCTGCTTTTTTTTTAATCTATAAAATACCAAATGATGGTTATAAAGTACCAGATACTCAATAAACACTAGCTGCCAACCCCTATCCAAATTTTGAAAAAGACACCACTGTATTTAAGATACTGAGATAAAAGGTAGCCATTTTAAATACTGTTAGATCCCTTATACTTACATGTCAGTTTTAGAATTATCTTGTCTATTTCTCCAAAGAAAACCTACTGGGATTATAATACTGTATCACATGTATATATAATTTGGTGTGACTGGACATCTTAATTGAGTCTGCCAGTTCATGATCATGATATATCTCTGTGTTAATATAAGGGTTTTTAATTTTTTTGGGCGAATGTGAAGGTGTTACACATACTACATTAGTTCTGTTCTTAGGTATTTGATGTTTAATGGTGCTGTTTTAAATGATATAATACATTTAAAGTTTTTACTTTCTGTTTGTTGCTAATATATATAAATATAATTAATTTTTCTATGTTGACTGGGGTACTGTGTGAAATTGCTAGGTTTACTTAATCATTCTAGTCTTTAAGCTTTCATAGGGTTTTATACATATATAATCATGTCATATACCAGATATGATTTCCTTTTCTGATTTCTAGACCTTTTATTTCTTTTTCTTCATTATTGCCTTGGTTAGGACCTCTAGGACATTTAGTTGAAGTGGTAAAAACAAACATTTGTCTCGTTACTGATCTTAGGGGAAGAGAGTTTGTTTACATTAGGTATGATGTTAGCTAAATGTCTGCCATAGTTATCTTTTGTCAGTTTGAGGAAGTTCCCTTCTGTTCCTAGTTTGCTGTAAGATTTTATTATGTTGGATTTTGTCAAAGACTTTTCTGCATATAATGAGATGTTCTTGAGATTTTCCTCTTTTAATGTGGAGTAGAACATAAAGTTTTTTGAACTGAAAATTAAACGTGTATGGCTGGATATGATTTGCTGCTGTGTTTTGTTGTTGTTCTTAAAGATTTTTGTATCTGTGTTCGTGAGGGTTTGGTCTGTAGTTTTGATTTGTAATACTTTTGAGATTTTTGGGATCAGAGTTATGCTGGTATCATGAAGCAAGAACTGTTCCTCTGCTTCTCTGTTTCTGAAAGAGCTTGTGTTGATGAAGTATTATCTCAACCTTAACTTATTAGTAGAATTCAGTGGTGAATTCTGGAGAGGGATTTTTGGAATGTGACTGGGATTTCTTTGTGGGATAGCTTTTTACTATAAATTTGATTTCTTTAATACATATGAACTTCTTTAGCTTTTCTGTTTCTGTTTCAGTTTTGGTCATATGTGTTTTCTAAGGAATTTGTCTGTTCATTGAGGTTGTCAAGTTATTAGATATAAAGTCTTTGCAGTATTTCGCTATTAACCTAATAATCTCTGTAGGATCTCTAATGATGTTCTTTTCACTCCTGATGTGAACAGTTTATTTTTGTTTTGATCCCTTTGCAGCTGGAACTTTATCAGTTATTACTTTTTCAAAGAACCTCTGTCTTTGTACATTTTCTCTTTTCTTTTCCACTGTCTATTTGATTTCTACTTGTTAATTTTAATATTTTCTTCTACTGTCTGTTTGGTTTACTCTTACTTTTCCAGCTTATAAGCGGGAACTTAGATTGGGAATTAGTGAGCTTTCTCTGTAACTATTTCAGATAAGTAACAGTTGAGTCCTTGCAGGCGGCCTTGCCTGCAGGTGCAGGCGCTCCCCGGCCCTCGCGCTGTGGGAATGTGCGAGCGAGCGAGACTCGGGGTGCTGATGTTTGGTCTTCATGAGCCATAAAATAGGATCATTCGTTTGATTTCCACCTCCCCCTACCACCATATTAAAATATAAAAACTGCTTTTGGTTTGCTGGTCATACAAAAGCAATGTGTCAGACTTGGCATTTGTACTGTGGTTTCCCAGACCCTTGCTTAGATCAGTAATACTGCACTTCAGTTTTTTTCTAATTCAAATATTTAAAACTGTGCATTTCAAAGTACTGCTTTCCCATACATTCTGACTGTATTTTTATTACCTTTTGGCCCATAGATTATTTAGAAATACGTTATTTAATTGCCAGATCAACATATACACAATGGAATAATACTCAGCCATTAAAAAGAATACATTTGAATCAGTTCTAATGAGATGGATGAAACTGGAGCCCATTATACAGAGTGAAGTAAGCGAGAAAGATAAACACCAATACAGTATACTAACACATATATATGGAATTTAAAAAGATGGTAATGATAACCCTATATGCAAGACAGAAAAAGAGACACAGATGTATAGAACAGACTTTTGGACTCTACGGGAGAAGGCGAGGGTGGGATGATCCAAGAGAACAGCATCAAAACATGTATATTATCAAGTGTGAAACAGATCGCCAGCCCAGGTTGGATGCATGAGACAAGTGCTCGGGGCTGGTGCCCTGGGAAGACCCAGAGGGATGGGATGGGGAGGGAGGTGGGAAGGGGGATCAGGATGGGGAACACACGTAAATCCATGGCTGACTCATGTCAATGTATGGCTAAAATCACTACAATACTGTAAAGTAATGAACCTCCAACTAATAAAAGAAAAAAAGACTTAAAAAAAATTGCCAGATCAGATATTTGGGCATTTATTAGATATCTTTTAATTGTTTATTTCTAATTTAATATTATTGTGATCCAAGAACATATACTTTATATGACTTCACTTCTTTGGTGTCTTTTGATATTTTTTTAACATACAGACTATTTTGGTAAATGTCCCATGTGTTTGAAAAAAATATGCACATTCTGGAATTGATTAGTACAGTTCTATAAATATCAGTTAATCAGATAGTTTGAGAATATTCAGATACTCTGTGTCTTCTTTTAAGTCTCCGTCTCTTAGTTATGCACTCGTCTACTTTCAGTTGTGTCAGTTTTTGCTGCATGTGTTTTGAAGCTCTCTTGTTAGGGGCATACACGTTTGTGATTGTTGGGTGTAAGTTATTACCACTCTGAAATGTCTCTTATCTCTGGTAGTACTATTTGCCTCGAGATTTACTTGGCCTGATATTGATAAAACCACACAGCTTTTTTTCTTACCATTTGCTTGATACACCTTTTTCCACCCTCTGTATTTGTATTTAAATTGGCTTATTTAGTCTATTTACGTTTAATGTAGTTATTAATATGGTTCAGTTTAAAGTTTCCCATCTTGTAATTTATTCTGTATTTATCCCATTTGTTATTTTTTACTCTGTTTCATCTTGCCTTCTTTTTGATGACCCTAGTTATCTTTAGAATTCCACTTTATCTGCTACGTTGACTTTTTAACAAATTAATTTTATGGGGTATAATGAAACACAGTAAGACACACTGATTTAAATTATATGTTTTCATGAATTTTAACAGAATTATACACCCATGACTAAAAAGTATCCTTGGAGTATTGCAGACCATCTCACAGCATCATCCTAGACAACCATTGATCTTCTATCATTATAGATTATATAAATCTTCTTTAAAGTTACCTATGCATATAACATGTCTTGCTTCCTTCACTCAACATAAAGTTTTTGGATTCATTTGTGTTACTGCATGTATCTGTAATTTATCCCCTCCCGCTCCTGTGCCCCAAATAGTGTTCTGTTGTGTGAGTATACCACATACCACAGGACTTCCCAGGTGGTGCTAGTGGTGAAGAACCTGCCTGCTGTCAGAGACGTGAGTTCAGTCCGTGGGTTGGGAAGATCCCCTGGAGGAGGGCGTGGCAACCCGCCCCAGCGTTCTTGCCTAGAGAATCCCATGGACAGAGGAGCCTGGCTGGCTGCCATCCATAGCATTGCAGAGTCGGACACGACTGAAGTGACTTGGCACACACGCACCACATACCATAATTTGTTATCCACTGGGTTATCCTCTGGGTTAGCCACTGGGTTACCCACTGGGTTACGCGCTGGGTTATGCACTGGGTTACCCACTGGGTTACTCACTGGGTTACCCACTGGGTTACCACTGGGTTACGCACTGGGTTACCCACTGGGTTATCCTCTGGGTTACCCACTGGGTTATCCTCTGGGTTATCCACTGGGTTATGCACTTGAGTTATCCACTGGGTTACCAACTGGGTTATCCATTGGGTTATGCACTGGGTTACCCACTGGGTTACGCACTGGGTTACCCACTGGGTTATGCACTTGAGTTATCCACTGGGTTATGCACTGGGTTACCCACTGGGTTATGCACTTGCGTTATCCACTGGGTTATGCACTGGGTTACCCACTGGGTTATCCACTGGGTTACCCACTGGGTTACCCACTTGGGTTATCCACTGGGTTATCCACTGGGTTACCCACTGGGTTACCCACTTGGGTTACCCACTGGGTTATGCACTGGGTTACCCACTGGGTTATGCACTTGAGTTATCCACTGGGTTTTGTGAATGAAGTTGCTATGACTATTTCTGTTTTGAATCCCTGTGTGGACATTTGTTTAAGTTAAACCTGGGTGAATAAGATTGATATTGTTGGATTATATGATAGATACATATAATGTAACATTATTGAGATATGATTCACATGGCCTAAAACTCACCCTTTTAAGGTATAGATTCAGTAGCCTTTAATATATGCAGAGTTATGCAGTGATTACCACAGTTAATTTTAAACCATTTATATCCTCCCCTAAAGAAACTCTGCACCCTTTGCCACTTGTCAGCTCTCCCTTCAAGCTCAAATTTTCTCCGCATTTGTTGGGAGTGATTTTTTACAGTTTGTCTCGTGAATTCGTTAGTAGTCAAGTGGTTCTTAAACTTTTTGAACTTAGGATCCTTTACCATCTTATAAATTACTGGAAACCCTAAAGAACTGTTTGTTTATGGGGGTAATATCTGTCAATATATCTCACTAGATACTAACTGAGGAATTTTGAAAATACCAAAATTCTAATTCTAAACCTATTACATGTTGGTACAATTAATATTTTAACTATTTTCTAAAGACAAAAAGGAAATTAGTGGGAAACAGGACATTATTTACAGTTTTATAAACCTCTTTTTCTTTTAATATTTTCTATGTAAGTTTATTTTTGGCTGTGCTGGCTCTTCATTGCTGTGCAGAGGCTTTCTCTGGGTGCGACAGGCGGGGGCACCCTCTAGCTGTGTGCGGGGCTCTCAGCGCGGTGGCCTCTCGGTGAGGAGCACAAGCTCTAGGCTCGGCGGCTTCAGTAGTTGCAGCTTGTGGGCTCTAGGGCTTGGGCTCATCGCCTGTGGCGCTTTGCAGCCAGGGATCAAACTGGTGTCCCTTGTATTGCAAGGCAGGCTTCATAAAACGCTGGGCCACCAAGGAAGCCCTATAGACCTCTTTAACGGTTGCTTCACAGAACGTACTTTGTGGTTATCATTGACACACAAGAAAATTATACATGTATTTAGAAAACGGAAGTGTCTTTTAATATGCTTTTTAGATAATTGCAGATTTTATACCGAAACTTGACAAATGGTGTAATATCTTAAGTTCTTATTCCAATATTGACTTTGAAAGCTCTACAGTGATCTTTTTGTGGGTCTGTCTTGCACTTGGAATGAATCTTTTTACCTACATATGATTTTGTAACATCATGCACTGTTTTTTTGGTTGGGAAAGTAATGGTTCACTTTATTATGTAAATCTTCTACATATGTATCCACACTGACATATTTCATTATTTATTTAATGTTTAGAAATCACATTTCTGAACAGCCCCACTGATCTCAGCAGAACAGTGTTGGGAAACTCGAGTCTTATGAGGCCTTGTCCAGGTCTCCTACTAAAGTCCCAGTTTTTACCCAAATGCTCAAACTTTATTGTTGGCAACAAAATGTATTAGTTTTTCTTGAGTTGCTTTGTTCACTTTTCAGAAAATAATCTACTTCAAGTAAAGATAGTTTTCTATCAGAAAAAGTGATCTACGCTTAATCTTAGCCAAAAGGCTGAGAAGCGATAAAAAAAGTGATCTAATTCAGCTTACAATTCAACAGTCAGTCAGATACTTTTCCTGAAGACAGTTGTGGAAGCACTGTCTTGCTTGCAGCAGAAGCGCTTTGTGTATACTTCCCATCTTATCATACAGAGTTTAACACATATTTAAGGGTTGAGATTTAATTAATTTTACAGCTTCGTCAAGGACATTCTTCTTCTTAAGTATAGCTGACTTTTTTTCCCCATGCAAGTGCATGGCTGTGAAAAATACAATAACTTCGGGTGTTCAGGGTTTGATTTGTGCTAAGGTAGCAGTAATCATAAACCTTTTTTTTTTTTTTTGCATAGTCATCACAAACATTGGCACAAGTTATTCCAGGATAAACTGTGATGCAAAAATTAACTCACTTGTGTTTGTTACCATGCATTCATGGTAAAGAAGATCTTTGATGATTAGTTGATACTAGTATCAGATAAGTACAAGTCACATACCAGTGTTAACTCATTTTCTGTTTTTACAGTTCAGTCTTTGAGTGAGTTACTTTATCACTGGAAAGTGGAAACGTCTGTTTCCTCCCTAATTGCCTGCTAGTCTGTCTGTCTCTGACGCACTGGGTCCCCGTTGCTGCGCACAGGCTCTCTGGCTGTGGCAGGAGGGGCCCGTCTCTCGTGGCTCTTGGGCCTCTCACCGCGCGGCTCCCCTGTTGTGGAGCACAGGCTCTGGCGCTCAGTCCTTGTGGCGGAGGGGCTGGGTTGGCCCACGGCACGCAGGGTCTTCCCGGGTCAGCATCGAACCAGTTTCCTGCATATCACTGGACCGCCAGGAAAGTCTCTGCTTGTTTCTTTTACTGACTTTTATTGAGTAGGTTTTCAGCACTGACTACTGTGTAAGACTTTATAAGTCTCTCATAAATATGTACCTTTTTTCAACCAAAGCAGTATAACAAATTTACTTTCTGAGACACCTCATTGGGTTTTGTAATTTAAGTTTGAAAAGCTATAACTCTTTCGGCTTTTAAAGATCTCATCGTGTACGTTTAAAATATTGTTTCTTTTTTTTAAAACTGAATGATTGTTCTCAAGTGACAGTGCAACTGAATTGGGACTATAATTCTATTTGAATATGTTTTGTTGCATAAGACAGTTTTGCAGCCAAAGGGACACTAACTTTATCTTATTTTCATTTGTAATTTACAGTTGCGTTTAGTTTCCTTGGAGTACATTTCCCCCTTTCATGAGTTATAGAATTCTGTCAGTTTCATCACTAGGAGTATGAAATCACAGATCACCCAGCTCCCTTTTTCAGTCCAATAATCTGTTCCTAATAATAAATTATAAATTTTATTTGAAGAATTACTAAATTCTAAAATAACTTTAGAGTAAATTTTAAAGACCAAATTTAATAATATTGCAAAGCAAAACAACGAGCATACCTTTATTGTATTTCCATAAATATGTAGAGAGAGAGAGAGAGAGAAGAAACTCTGAGACTTCAGAATACTTTATTGGATTATAATGAGGCTGCAGAGATTGTAGCAGGTATCAGTGTTGAAGACAGCTATATATAAAGAACATATTACAACTTTTGAACACAAAGATCTTTTGAATTTACTCATGTTTGCCTTAGTGATTACCATTCCTTATTGCAGATTTAGAATCCCATCTGATTTTATTTCTTTTATGCCTAGATAACTTCTTTTGTTGTTTCTCACCAGCTAAAAATGAATTCTGTGAGCTTTTCTCAGAATGTCTTTAAAGTGAACAATTTTTAAAATATCTCTTAACAGTTTTTACTGTAATGTATATATTCTGAGCCTGTAGCCATTACACATGATCTCTAACCCTCGTTCATCTTGCTACGGTTCTGTGTGTGTTCAGTGTGTTTAATGCTTTCCCCAGTCCTCTGGTTGTTGTCTATAGTCATTTTTTGATAGATGCCACATGAAGCAGACACAGAAACAATATTCTTGAGTTCTGTGCTTTAAAACCAGTTTTACTGCATATGATATCCTTGTCTTACAGTTTCTCTTCTTGATTTTTAGAAGTGTTATTCCATTTTCTTCCAGCATTAAATGCACTGCTTTCAAAGTTTGATGATAGTCTAATTTTCTCTTTTTAAACAAACATTTTTCCTTGTTCTCCAAAGGGCTTTTTTTCTTTAAATTCAGGTAAGTTTAGGGTTTATCTTGTTATTTTTCTAGGTTGATAGTTGTAGTTCAGCAGTATACTCTCAGAGTTCCCTGGCAGTCCAGTAGTTAGGTTAGGACTCTGAGCTTTCCCTGTCGAAAGCCCTGGATTCAGTCCCTGGTGGGAGAACTTTTTAAAGACTGTGAAGCTGAATCGCACAGATCAAAAAAAAAAAACGAGAAGGCCTGTGTACTCTTTGAGTATATAATTTCAGATATTTCATTTGAGGAAAACTTTATGATACTCCTTCTTTCACCATGTTCTTGGCTTTGGTTTCCTGCTCAGGGACTACTGTTTTCTGTCTGTTGGATCTTCCTTAGTATTTGTTACATTTTGATGTCTTAAACTACAACCCCCCCCCCCCCCCCATTTTACCTTCTAATTCTCATAAAGGCACATGTCTATCCTATTTACTAACTTTTATGTCTATCCTAGTCTTTATTTCTAAAATGTTTTTCTCTTTTATTTCTATTTTGTTCTGTCTCTGCATTTGTGAGTTTTTTCTAACTCTGATGTATGTGTCATATCACTTTCTTAATGTTTTTTTTCTTTTTTGAAATAAAGGTATAATTTTAATCTATTCTCTTAATGCACTTTTGGGAGAGTTTGCACCACAGGGCTCTTAGTTTCTTGACCAGGGATCGGCCTCCCACCCCTTGCAGTGGAAACATGCAGTCTTAACCACTGGACAGCCAGGGAAGGTGCTCTTACGCATATTTTTCTGAGATGCTTTCTTTTACTCCTCCCGTGTTTTTTTATGGGCTTCCCGGGTGGCTCAGTGGTAAAGAATGTGCCTGCAAATGCAGGAGACACAGGTTGGATCCCTGGGTTGGGAAGGTCCCTGGAGAAGGAAATGGCAACCCACTACAGTATTCTTGCCTGGGAAATCCCATGGACAGAGGAGTCTGGTGGCTACAATCCACAGAGTTGCAAAAGAGAAGGATGGACTTAGCTACTAAGCAACATTTTATTACAGTGATTTTGTGTGGAATTTGAGATCTACGCTTTCTTTTCTCTCATTCTTATATGAATTTTTCTAAATTTTTAGAAGATTGTATGGTTCAGGGTATCTTGTAATCAATTTTGTTGTTTTTGAATAGTGTTAAAAATAAAGTGATTGCTTTTTCAGTTTTGCTATATGTTTATCTCTGTTTATTTTTGTTTAGTTGATAAGTTGTGTCTGACTCTTTTGCAACCCCATGGACTGTAGCCCACCAGGCTCCTCTGTCCATGGAATTCTCCAGGCAAAAATACTGGAGTGGGTTGCCATTTCCTTTTCCAGGGGCTCTTCCTGACCCAGGGATTGAACCCGAGTCTCTTGCTTAGCAGGTGGATTCTTTACCACTGAGCCATCTAGGAAGGGTTCTTTATCCCTATTCATTGTTTATCTGGAACTTTTCTTTGCTTTTCTGTTGTGCCTTTTTCTACAATGAAATTTTGATTCCATTCCTAGCAGTTTCCACTCATATGCAGCTCTGTTCTATAAGGGAGCTGTAGCTGGTCAGTGTCAAGAGTTCACAGGAGCTAGACAGCTCCCATTTCAGTTGTGGGTTCCTTTGCTATTGGATTGAGCAGCAGCGTCCTCTGTCCTGTTTCATCTGCTGTCATCAGATTGGCCTGCCATGCTCTCCATTGAATACCTACCCTGTTAGCAGTTTGGGGTGGCTTCTCCTGGTCTCATCTGATGGGTCCCATTCTGTGTTGCATTGCTTTGCTTTCTTCAACACTGATAAAGATGATTACTTCAGTATTATGGCTGTTGGTTTGTCCTCATCTATTTGGAGTTTGGGGGGAGAAACCTTGTTTCCTGGTTATGTTATAAATGTGCTGTTGGGTTTTCATTGCTTCTTTAGTTCTCTGTATTTCCTTAGGGATTCAGAGATTTAAGAATGCTGCCTTCCCAAGACTTTCCCTTTAAAAGCATGTCTAAGAGGCAACTTTGAAAAATGCAGATTTCAGAGATGACATTTGTAGGGTTATTAAAATTTTTTTAAATAACCTGTGCAGCAATGTAGAAATCTTATTTTTCCTAGTTCCTCTTCTAAAACTCATACTGTATCCAAAAATGTCCCCAAATTATATACATGATTGTTTAAGAAAGATGAGGATGTGGTGACAAATTTCAGAATTGGAGCTTCATCAGATTAAATGCATTATTCTGAAGAATAGAACATTATTGTCAGTGACTGCAGAAGTTTAACCCTGATGTTAATAGTTTTCTATTTCTCTGTAGAGACATAAGCTAAAGCATCTGAATGTATTCTCAGCTGACACAGTATAGCTGTCTCTGCCACGTGTGTGGTGCCTCCCCACCAAGAGTCAGCTTATATGCTGCTGTTTAGTCGCTCAGTCGTGTCCGGCTCTTTTGTGGCCCCATGGACTGTAGCCCACCAGGCTCCTCTGTCCATGGGATTCCCCAGGCAAGAGTACTGGAGTGAGTTGCCATTTCCTTCTCCAGGGGACCTTCCTGACCCAGGGATGGAACTCTCATCTCCTTCGTTGCAGGTGGATTCTTTACCATTAGCTGCCAGGGATGCCGGTTAGCTTTTATATGTTGATATTGATATGTAGAGATAAATAGGGAAATAGTTTTAATATAACATGAATGGGTTTTGGTTTATATATGATTTTTTTTCTAAACTGGACAAGGGAATCCTGAATAATGGTGGTAGAATTTCATACTCCACACAGTTTCTAATTAAAAGTAGTGACCTGTATCAGGGATTCGCCCTGGGGAGGGGACACCCTGGTCTGCTGTGGACTCCTCTTCTCCTTGGCAGTTTGCATTGCCTTTCGTGTCCATTTTTGCAGTCTTCCTGCCTTAAAGCGCCACTTTTCGGCTCCCATAAACCTTTGTTTCTACTTCTGTTTTTAATACCTTTTATTAAACTCTGAGGTAGCATTTTAGCTGCTCTGAGCTGCTTACCTGGGGTGTCCAGGTCATTTCTGGAAGTCCCCATCATTGGTTTTCTTAGTGCTATGGTCACAGATTTACAGGAGCTTTGGCTGATCTGCCTCCCACGTACCCTTCTCTACCCTCTTGGACCCATTTGTCCCCATAAACCTTGTTATTTTTAGGGTTGCAGAGTGAAAATTTTCCAGGAATGCATGTGTGTATTTACGTTACAGCAGATGTACTAACAGACTTCTTCAAGAAAAGGCTGGAGCTTAGAGTATTAAGTGTGATAAGGCTTTGCAGGATTATTTCTGTTCTTCAGGACTTTATGAAAAGAGCCCCTATAATTTTCTTGTAATGAAGATCCAGTGTTTCAGATTTGAGGCTTCCTGTTCATCATTTTTAAGTGCAGGGGAATAGTAAACAGTTGAGGAATTACATTGTGGATCACTGACAAATTATTTTGTGCTAAGGAGATTGTCTTGGTGAACCTACCTAAAATAAGAGAAACTGGTGAGAAAAGTAAAATTCAGTATTGAATGATATTTGCAATATTATCTTTTTTTGTTTTGATCCAGATAGGGAATTGTGGAATTGTAATTTTGGCTATTTGCAATACCAAAGTTTGTTTCAGAGACAGTAAAATAATATTCAACGTTTAGAAAATGCACAATAGTATATTATTATTTGCTGTGGAAAAGTCTAATCCTTATCAGAAGATTTCAGGTACTTTGATTGAAACAAAAAGAAATTATAGGCCAGTATTACAGTAATGTAAGAAAATTGCTCATGTAGGAGATAACCGGAAGAATTGTACTAATGACAAAAATGGAGGTACAAATGGAAAAAATTCAGGTTATTGCATGGAGTGTACTATTTTAGTCAGTAATACAGATCTTCCTTAATTTATGGTAGGCTTATGTCCTGATAAACCCATTGTGAACTGAAAATGTTGTAAGCTGAAAATGCACTTCATACACTTACCTTCCCTGACATCGTAGCTTATCCTGGCCTACTTTAACATGCTTGGAACACTTTTTAAGTGTTGAATATCTTATTTAACTTACTGAATACTGTACTGAAAGTGAAAATCGCTGTATGGATACAGAATGGCTGTGAGTGATCGTGGTCAAGTGGCTGACCGTAGCCCGGCATCTCACGAGAGTATAGTGCCTGCATGTTGCCGTGTTGCTGGCCTGGGGAAAAACCGAACTTCAAAGCACAGTTTCTACTGAGTATCATGTATTGCTTTCACACTTTGACTTGTAAAAGTCAAAATATCTTTAAGTCAAACCATCATAACTCTGTATTGCAAAATAGTGTAAACTGATAATGTAGATTTGTCCCCCACATAAGGAAGCTAATAGAGAACTTTGTTAAAGAATAGACTCCTTAGTGTTGATTTGGACCTTTTGAGGATTGAGGTTGACATTGATGGATGGCGGGGGACAGGCTCCATTATTTTTATGTCATTTTTGGTTATATGTGATATGCCAGCAGATTCCAGTGGGGTTCACTCATGGAAATGACCCCTGTTCTTTTGAGTGATTGTGAGGTATTTGTGTAGTATAATGACATTAATGAATACTTTAATGACTCTTGTCAGGTTTTTTTCTGTGTTTTCTTCTGTTGTTAGATATTATTTCTCTTTGTTTCTCCATGATATGAAAAAAAGAGAATAAAGCATTTTACAACATATTTTATCTTCTTAAAAATCTGAGAGAAGTGACATATATTGGTTTCAGGCATATAGCCTGACTCAGTATTTTTATATATTGCAAAATGATCACCACAATAAGTCGAATTAATATCTGTCACCATTCTTGGTTACAGAATTTTTTCTTGTGATGAGAACTTTTAAGATTTACTCGTATTGCAATTTTCATGTGTGCAATACAGTATTATAAGGATGGTCACCATGCTGTACATTATGTCACCATGACTTAGAGTATTTTATAACCCTTTGTACCTTTTGATAACACTTATCATCCATTTCATTCATCCCCATCTCCCTGCCTCTGGCAACCACCAGTCTGTCCTCGGTGAGCTTGTGTTTTGTCTTTGTTTCTGGTTTTTAATCCCACATGTAAGTGAGACCATGTGGTGTAAGTCTTTCTCTGTCTGACTCTTCACGTAATGAGACGCCCTCTAGGTTCATCCATGCTGTCACTGGTGACAGGAGTTCATTTTTTATGGCTGAATAATATTCCATTATTTATGCACATGCATATATATTCACTGCATTATTTATAATAGGCAAGATATGGAAACAACCTAAGTGTCCATCAATTGATAATAGATAAAATTGGCTGTTGTAAATAGTGCAGTGAACATATTTTATCGTTTTAAAAGTGTGTAACATGTAGGGAATTCCCTGGTGGCCCAGTGGTTAGGACTTGGCACTTGCATAGCTGTGGCCTAGGTTCAGTCCCTGATTGGGGAACTAAGATCCACTAAGTTGCATAGAGCAGCAAAAAAAGATGTAACCTGTCCAGCAGAATGACTGTTCAATGCATGTTTTTTCCTCTTATATCTTAAGGAAGAGAGAGAAAATCCTTCAAAACGGAGTAGAATTGAACGTGATATAGATAATAATTTGATCACATCAACACCAAGAGCAGGAGAAAAGCCTAACAAACAGATATCTCGAGTAAGACGGAAAAGTCAAGTAAATGGAGGTTTGTTAATGTTTACCTGTTGCTTTATTAGGTGTAAGCAGAGGTCACTTGATATGTTTTTTTCTCTGTTTTAAAAAATCTACTTTGAGCAGTTTCTGCCTTTTTATAATCTTTGTATTAAGTATGAATAGCATGAAGTAAATAGAAATTTACCTTCCTAATATACATCTACTTTGATGAGTTAAAGTGACAGTTAAAGGCAGAGCAACTAGCTTTATACTGTTTGGCAGGAAAATATATATGAAATTTCTTAAAGCAGTAATAATTTTTATTATGAATAATAATACATGTGAATAATATATGTTATTTTATATAATATGAATAACATAATGGACTAATTTTTTGAAATGTGTATAAAGAACTTGTTTCTGGATTATGAAATTTCAAAGCCCAGAGGCAGCTTGCAGCTCTCAGGTCAGTGTTTCTCAAGTAGGGCGTCCGTCTGCCAGTGGACGCTTTCAGTGTCTGGAGACCTTTTGGTTTGCCGCAGCCTGTGGGGGGGTTGCTTCTTGCATCTAGCAGGTTAAGGTCAGGATACTGCTTAAACGTCATGCAGTGCACAGGACATCCCATAACAAAGAATTCTCCAGCCCAAAGCCAGTAGTGTTACTGTTTATAAACCCTCTTCTAGGTCACTACCTCTGAGGGGCTGACAAGCTCCTCAGCATCTAAAAGGAGCAGAACAAGATGGACAAGCAGAGAAAGCTTGACTAGCACTTTAGAGCATGGAGTGCTGCCTTTTAATGAATGTGATTTTAAACACAACAGTAATAATAATTCCTCAATCTCTTTCCTCTTTTTTTTATATGATTTTTTTTTTCCCCTCAACTTCTTTCCTCTTAATGCGGTGATTTATCTCTAGAATTGACCATCAGGGAGAAAAGAGATAAACAAGTTAACAGATCTCTAGCAAAGAAAGAAGAAATGTGGTCAAGTTGTGGAGGGTCAAGGATGATTTATTTAAACATTTCTAGTTTATGTTTTCCCAAAACCCATTAAATTTTTTATTTATAAGAAACTTAGGCGGAAAACTGATTATTCTTCCTAAGTACTCTGAGATGGTGCCGCAGTATCCATAAGTAACATTTGACACTGCTATATGTGTAGTCTTTTTCTGTATGTATAGTCTTCAGTAAAACGGTTTGCCTCTGTTTTTTACCTGTTCTTTGTTAGACATAGAAATAGAGGGTAAATTTTGTGAAGTAAACAGCATCCCAAAATGTAAATAAACCAAGGCAGAATCTTACATTCATGTTTTTCATATGGTAACTTGCTTGCTTTACTTACAAAGAGTTTATTTCATTTTCTTTTAAACAATGTTGAATTTAAGACTTCCAGACTGTATAATTCCAGATATAAATCTGCTTTGTAAAAACTCAATAACTTTAGCATTTATAAAACATTATAAATAAATTTATTATAAAGATCATTTGATTTGCAAGTGACTTACCTCACGATTTCTTTAAACAATAAGGTTTTAAAAATCAATGTTAATCAATTTTCATTATTTTGAGGGAAAAAGTTTCTTAATGGTTTAGAACACATTTGTGAAAGTTATGTTTTCTAGATTGCAACTGTTTTCTTTTGTTTCTTTCTTAGAAGCTGGTAGTTATGAAATGACAAATCAACATGTAAAACAAAATGGAAAATTAGAAGATAACCCTTCCTCTGGCAGTCCTCCAAGGACTACATTGTTGGGGACCATATTTTCTCCTGTCTTCAACTTTTTTTCACCAGCAAATAAAAATGGTAAATATAAATCATTAACCATAATTTGGGTTTAAAAATTGTTTTCCTGGTTTTTTAAAAGGTCTATTTTTTGGGGGGGGCATATTTTTGTTAGCATTTTATGTTTGTTTTCAGCTTCGTTAAAAATATACAGTTTCTAAAATGTACTTTTTTTTTTTTTGTAGTGACTGAAATAAATGTAGGTTATGTTTAATTTTGTGTAAGTTAATGAACTCTGCTTTAACTATCTGAAAAGCTAGATGATAAACTTAGGGCTGGAGGGAAAGTATTATTTTTTGTGTTAGAATGACTTTTGCATCTTTAGAGTGTGTACAGGAGAGAACTGAGAAGCATTTTCTGTATTCTAGAGATCAGTAAAGTAGAATTTGTTGAATATTTTAAGTGAGTTGAGACCAGATTATTTTTTGTAATACAATTTATTTTTATTATCATTTGCTTGGTTTTTTTTTCCCCCATCTCTAAGAATCCTCAGTTTAGACAAACAGTAAAACTACCCTAATTCAAATGAATTTAAGATTTCCATTGTATAATGCCTTTGCAAACAAATGGCCATCTCACCATATTTTTCAAATATTTTCTGATGTCCTGTCTTTTCTGATAATTAGTATCTAATTTCATACATGAAATTATTTGAGGGTAAGAGGTAGTGTCTTTATTTTTGCATCTACCATGTTGTTAGATGTATTATTCGGCTCATGGGAAATAGCCATTAAATACTTGTTGCCTGATTGTTTAAATCCTAATTTGAATTATGTTTCTGGATGGTAAAGCAATTTTTAAAAGGCACAGTGGCACAGTATAAAGTCAAGATGCTGTGTGGGCAGAAAACGCCTCAGCACATGAAAGTGCTGTGAGGCCTTCAGACCAGAGACAGAGCTACAGAACTGCGTTCAGGCGCGTCCCTGGCAGTCCAGCGGTACGATTCCACGCTTCCAAAGCAGAGGACATGGGTTTGATCTCTGGTTGGGAAACTAAAATTCCACATACCTCACAGTGCAGCCGAAAAAAAAACTCACCCCCAAAAAAAGCCTACTTTTAACTTTAACCCAGTATACCTTAGACATTTCTTTTTAAAATTTATTTACGTTTGTATTGTTGCCTATCCTAGCCTGGGCCTAGTGCCTGGGAAATCTGTTAGATTGATTCAAGAGGGATTTCTATGGTGGATGACAGTGGAAAGACAAGGAAGCAAGGACACTGAGGCTGCCGGCTTGAGAGTGGTTTAAATGATACACCATAAAGTCTAACTAGATGAGGTGGGTGGGGGAGAAGCCACTGAGCTGTGTGTTTGGATAAAGGAGACTGGCTTTTATCAGACATGAAGATCACATGTAATAGAAATATATGAGGGAGATGCTAATTAGAAGATTAGGAGGTTGTGGTAGGAGATTGATTGTTTGAATTTTAGGTTTCAGGGGGGAATCGTTTCTCAATGATAGTGTCCAGGCTGTGGCCATGGTAATAACTACTAAAGAGCATAATGAGTGTAGATAGAGCTGAAGAGGGCAAGGCCTTTGAGGTTGGTTATTGGATGAGTCATTGACATCTCCTGTAATAACAACTATATAGGCATTTAATAGACAGTAAACTTGTAGTTAGGTGTTAAATTGCTCTGTGATTAAGAGGATGCTGGCAATAGGTGGTAGGTGACAGCAGAGGGGATAAGGGAAGAATTGTGTAGTCATCGGTCTCAGAGGAGCAGACATTTTACACATTGGGAAAAACCAGTGATCTGGCAGCAGCAATAGAGGTAAATGAATTCTGATTGAGTAACAAGTTATGAGACAATAAACAGCTTTGAGGGAAGGGTAATAGGAAGAGAGAAAATTTTTGAAAGAGGTTAAAGTTAAGGCAGTGGAGGGAGAAAGAATATTCTGTGAGAAAGTTGAGAGTTATTGGAGGTTGATTTTGTTGTTGAAAATGATATTTGGAGGATTCCATAAAGAAAATGGAGAGATGATTTGGAGGATTCCAGAAAGAAATGGAGAGTTGCAGTCAGTCCATAGTGGGAGGAAGTTGGGCAGCAGGTTCATCTCGGTGATGGTTGAATGTAATGAGGAAATTGACTTCTTTGTTAACGAGGTGGAATCTTGTTGAGAATGTTCCTGTATCTTGGAATGAAAAGGTTCTTATGGTTACGGGAACAGTTGACTCATTTTTAGAGAACTATCTCTAGTTTAAAAAATCAGAAGCTGTTTGAGGATAATGGAAAAGTGTGTATATGTGTATTGCCCAACATGTAATATGCACGTAATAAATAATACTTTAATGAAAAGAAGTTCTGTGGTCAGCAATACTGTATTACACTTGACCCTTGAACAACATGGGTTTGAACTGTATAGGTCCACTTATACAAGGATTTTTTCCAATATAAATACTACAGTGGTACACAGTCTGGTTGGTTGAATCTGAGGATTTGGAACTGTGGATCCGGAGGGCTCACTGTAAAATTATTCTCAGATTTCTGATTGCATGGGGTTCAGTGCCTCCAGCCCCTATGTTGTTCAGAAGTCAATAATATATATTGATACTTCAAAGTTGCTAAGAGACTAGATCTTAAATGTTCTCACCACACACAAAAAAAATAATTATGTGGCAGGATAGAGGTTTTAGCTAATGCTCAGTTGGTAATTGTATTTCATTATATAAAGTATTAAATCAGTTAATTATATCTCAATAAAAAATATTTTAAAGTTCTGAATTGACTCATTTAACTATAAATGGGTTTAGATTTCTAAGCTAACACTTTAAGAAGAACTTTGTTCACAGATATGACTCTAGCTTATAATAGTCTTTACTCCTTGCTGTTTGAAATGTCTAGTGAAGACTCACTGAATAATGGTGTCCTCAGCTTTGTTTCTGTTCCAGTTAGTTTTTCTAAATATTGATGAATTTTTATTTTTATTAAATATATGTGACATATAACATTGTGAAAATTCAAGTTGTGGACCATGTTGATCTGATAATTTATATATTGTACTATGATCATCAGCTGATTACACAATCACCCAGCTTAAAACTCAACATTCGAAAAACTAAGATCATGGCATCCAGTCTCCTCACTTCATGGCAAATAGATGGGGAAACAATGCAAACAGTGAGAGACTTTATTTTGGGAGGCTCCCACATCACTGCAGATGATGACTGCAGCCATGAAATTAAAAGACGCTTGCTCCTTGGAAGAAAAGCTGAGACTAACCTTAGCATATTAAAAAGCAGAGACATCACTTTGCTGATAAAGGTCCGTCTGGTCAAGGCTGTGGTTTCTCCAGTGGTCATGTGTGGATGTGAGAGTTGGACCATAAAGCTGAGTGCCAAAGAATTGATGCTTTTGAACTGTGGTGTTGGGGAAGACTCTTTGAGAGTCTGTTGAACTGCAAGGAGATCCAACCAGTCCATCCTAAAGGTAATCAGTCCTGAATCTTCATTGGAAGGACTGATGCTGAAGCTGAAGCGCCAACACTTTGGCCACCTGATGCGAACAGCTGACTCCTTAGGAAAGACTGTGATGCTAGGAAAGACTGAAGGCGGGAGGAGAAGGGGACAACAGAGGATGAGATGGCTGGATGGCATCACCGAGTCTGAGCAAGCTCCGGGAGTTGGTGATGGGCAGGGAGGCCTGGCGCCCTGCGGTCCCTGGGGTCTCAGAGCCAGACAGGGCTGAGCCGCTGGACTGGACTGGGCTGTGCCCAGCGCGGTGGTGATGACGTCGCTGCTGTGCTGTGCGGTGGTTGCTCCAGTGGTTGGGTCAGTCAGCTTCTCTCTCGGCGGGTTTGGTGGTTTCAGGAGTGTTGTCTGTGTTTACTACACTGTGCATTATGTCTCTAAGGCTTCTTTATTACTTGTTTTAAATTTGTTTCTGTCTTTCCTCTCCCATGGTGAGCTGTTAAGTAATGATTGATGTACACTGAATCATAATTTCAGGAACATCGGGATCCGATTCCCCAGGACAGGCTGTGGAAGCTGAGGAGATAGTAAAGCAGCTTGATATGGAACAGGTGGATGAGATCACTACCAGTACTACTACATCAGCTAATGGAGCCGCTTACTCAAATCAAGCAGTTCAAGTGAGGCCATCAATAAATAATGGTTTAGAAGAAGCAGAGGAAACAGTTAATCGTGATATACCACCCCTTACAGGTGAAAAACTTTTTTTTTTCTTATACATTTTCAATAGCTTGTAAAAATGCAGTACTTCATATTTTTTCTTAAATAGGCAGATTAAATGCATACATTTTTCTTCCTTGAAATTAATAAAATTAAAATTGGAATTAAAGCATTTCCTCCCAAATCTAGTCATTTTGAAATTGAATTTTTTAAAGGTTATTTTACCATTTTAGTCACTTAACAATTTAATTATTTGTACCAATCTAACTACATGGAGAAGTTTAACACAGCTAACAATATGCTTACATTTATGAGCATATTTATTATAAATGCATGAGTCTTACATTTTTAAGATCTGAAGTCCCTGTGTAGAGGTATTCTTGTACCTTCAGATTTGTTTCATGTATGGATGACATTCCCAAAGGAGAAACTTCTCTTCTCGGGTCTCTGTATACACAGACTTTGCAGCCTAATCCGGATCCTTTGAAAGGCCTACCATAATTGGTAGGTCTGAGCCAGTTGGAAATATAGAAACATGTGGGGTCAGCATTTATTACCTAACTTAAGAATAATACTGAACTTAACAAGCAGATCAGCATGAATTATGCACATAATTTATTCCTGGGTGGATAAGATTTGTAAATAAACTTACTTTTGACCTGTCATTTAATTCTGATTGCTTTCCCCCGTGTTACAGCCTTGTGAATGATAAGATACAGACTGAAGCCAAGGCTCTTGACTTTGTGTTTGATGTTTTTCTGTTTTTGTGGTTCTTTATATACCTTTGTACTTATTTTTTCTGACAACTATGGCGATGGAGAAGGGATTTCCAAAACTTCAGTGGGGAAAAGTAAGATTTACTCCGTCTCTCATTCATTGTTTGTTCCTCTAACACTTGTACAATTGAACACCTGCTTTTTGTGATGGACACTGTTTACAAAGATGAATTAAGATATGCTCATTGGCCCTGAAGAGTATATGATTTAATAGATGAACAGGTATACACAAAAATTACTATACAGTGTGATGAGTGCTGTTAGAAATAAATGAGCAAAATGTGGAGGTGGCACATTGCAGTTACTCTGGGAGGATCAGGAGAGGAGAACAGTGAAAGTTCTGCTGGTCTTAGAAGATGAGTATGAGTGACAAAAGCATTGCTTTTCCTCAACTTGAGGAAGGTCGTCAAAGAGAACAAGAAGGAAGGAGGCTGGCTCTACCATTTACTTAGCTGTGTGACTTTAGATAACCTAAGCACTCTGAGATGATTTTCTTAGCTTTAAAATGGCAATAATAATTTAGAGCTTTGGAGACTGAGATGAAATGTGAAAAATGCTTTAGCATGAGGTGTTCAAACACTGTGAACACTTCCTCTCCCCCCTTTTCTGGGTGATGAGATCTTGAACCAGTGCAGTGGTAGGAGATATGTGTTTCTTTTTGTCCCCTTGTGCTTATGAACCAGTAACTGGCATAACGTTGTTGGAGATGAACAAAATTCTGCCTTGTATCTGTTGTCATTTATTGAGCATACTCACTGTATTGACTCTGAGAAGGTATTAATACATGAAAATAGTAAAAAAGGTAAGTTTTGTCCTGAAAGACTGTTATCCACCAGTGTTCCATTCCTGGGGCTTCCCTCAGAGCTCAGTCGGTTAAGAATCTGCCTGTGATGCAGGAGACCCAGGTTGATTACTAGGTCGGGAAGATCCCCTGGAGAAGGAAATGACAACCCATTCCAGTAGTCTTGCCTGGAGAATCCCATGGACAGAGGAGCCTAGCAGGCTACAGTTGATGGGGTCGCAAGAGTCAGACACGACTTAGTGACTAAACCACTGCCCTTCCATTCCTGTAGATAGCTCACAGCAGTTTCTCTTGCAGCCCATTGTCTTAGTTCTTTCAGGCTATTGTAATAACAGACTACCATTAGACTAGGTGACATATAAACAACAAATATATCTCATAGATCAGGAATTTAGGAAATCTAAGACCAAAACCCCAACAGGTTCAATGTCTGGTGAAGATCTGCTTTCTGGTTCATAGACAGCTGTCGTCTTGGTGTGTCCTCATATGCCAGAAGCTATGTGAGCTCTTTGGGGTGTCTCTCTTTAAGGCCATTGATCTCATCCATGAGGGTTCCTCTGTCATGACCTAATGACTTCCCAAAGACTCCATCTCCAGACACCATCACTTTGAGGATTAGATTTCAGTACATGAATTTTGGGGAAACACAAACATTCAGTCTCTATCCCACCTTAAACTTTCATCTCTGAGACATTACCTGTTCAGCTTGTAGGTTATCTTTGTCTTCTCATTGGATTTAAGTTGTAAATATTAGAAAATTCTCAACATAATTTCTGAAGCTCTATCAATTGATTGAATTTTAGCTCAAATTTAAAAGGGACTGTGTGTTGTGGAATGTAGAATTTTTTCTTGATTATTTTTAAATTACTTGTAAGTGAGAAGTAAAATAATGAGTCTTATCTAAAGCACTGATTTCTATGTAGAAAATCATTTCTTAATTTTCAAGATCATAGACAACCTTGAGATCCTGTGTACGTCTTTAGGGGTTTGTGGACCTCTTTAAAGATTGTTCATGGATCTTAAGTTGAATGGATCTTAAGATCATGGATCTTAACTTTGAGTCTTTTTTCAGCACACACATACACATATTAATGTTTAATTTTTGGCTATGCCGGTTCTTAGTTGTGGCGCACTGGCTTAGTAGTTGCAAGATGTTAGTTCCCCGACCAGGGATTGAACTTGCATTTCCTACATTGAAAAGCAGATTCTTAACCCCTGCACCACCAGGAAAGTCCCAGCATATATACTGCCTGCCTGTATGTACAGCGTCCTTTGTGAAGTGTTGCTGCTATAAGAGCGCCGTGAAGTTTTTTCTTATACATAAAAACATCATTCAGTTAGAAATGGAAATTTTGTGAAGTGTATTTTCCTAATAATAAGTAGTAAATTTTCTCTTAGTTGTTAGGGATTTAAATTTTGTTAGCCGTGATATAGCTTGCCACTTTCTCTGTAATGGTATTTTTTTCCTTTGGATCCAGAGTTAGATCTGTGTGTTAATAAAGTTACTTTTAAATACTGTTTACAAATTATTTCTGTCTTGTCTTTAACCCAAAAGGCACAGGGCTTCAGGACAATCTTAATAAAAGCAGTAAATATGTATACTCCATGGAAGTGTTGAATAAAAGCAACATTTTGTTTTTCACTTTATTAAATAGCACCAGTAACACCAGATAGTGGATATTCATCAGCCCACGCAGAGGCCACCTATGAAGAAGACTGGGAAGTATTTGACCCGTGAGTTTTTATTTTTTCCCTTTCCCTCTTGGGACAGAAAGAAAGTACATGTGTACAGGGGTGGCTGAATGGTATAATGCAAGAAGCATCTAACCTGTAGGTATTAATACTTCTACTGAGTTACTGAAATACTAATTTTCAGTTTTACTTACATGTTTTATAATTTTGGTTTACGAGGTTAAATATGCATTATTGAATTAAAAACTTAAAGACAGGCCAAGTTTAGTAAGATGTTTTATATTTAGAAAAAATAGAAAT
Organism: Dama dama; assembly: GCF_033118175.1. NCBI lineage: Eukaryota > Metazoa > Chordata > Mammalia > Artiodactyla > Cervidae > Dama > Dama dama. The sequence continues at coordinate 1,840,761 of NC_083692.1, read as the reverse complement.
GTTGAAATTTTCTTAAAATTTGATTTATAGCTATTATTTCATCAAACATGTTCCACCACTGACAGAAGAACAACTGAATAGGAAACCTGCTCTTCCATTGAAGACAAGAAGCACACCAGAATTCTCCCTGGTTTTAGACTTGGTAAGTATATTGTTTATAGAGTTAGGAAAAATAAAGGAGTTAAATTCTTTTAAAAAAATACTAGCCTGAAATACCTAAAAGAATACAAGAGAGTGAATAGCCTTACACATACATTTACTGTAATAACATGTCTTAGGTGTTCTGAAATGTTTTTATTTTAAGCACTGTCTAATGCCAGGGCCTCCCATTGCCTTGGTATCCAGTACCTTTTGAAAATAAATTAGGCTTCTTTTTTTTCTCTCCCCACCCCATTGCTACTTTGCTATTTAAATTCAGTTATTTTTCCAAGACTCCTATACCTTTTATTTTGTTTTTTAATCTCCCAGTTAATTATAATTTCATGCCTAGATTTCATTCTAGGGAATCCACAGTCATTTTCCCCTGAGGACCTGGGTCTTGATGAGTTAACCTTATGCAAGACCATACTCCTTTTCCTGTTTTTTTTTTTTTTTTTTTTCATATTATCTAATATCAATAACTTTATTAATAGACTATCAAAAGCATGACTTCTTAATGTTGACTAATAAGACCTTTAGTATGCTTTCTTGGTATGATTTTAAATTTATATTTTAGGGTACCAGGAGAGCTTTGAAAACCGAGTATCTCTTACCTTTTCCTAACCAAATTTAATATATAGTCACCATTATTTACATCCGCCAGCAATTTCTTGATATTAGCAAAAATATAATTTATTATGTAATATTGGAAAATATTTTATTATTTAGCTTTTGTTACTTGTAATCTATAATTGGAGATGTAGTTTAGTTTTCATGAATTTTTTTCTCATCTTAGGAAAAGGTTATTCTTTTAAATCTTAACTAGCATGGATAGTTCTGAGAGTTCAGCACCTTAGCCTTTGCCTAGCCAAAGAGATAGAAGCTAGGTATCCAGAAGTCCTAAGTATTTAATGTGTATTAGAGGATTAAGTAGGGAAAAAGAAAGAAAAATATTGAAACTGATTATGAGTAATTAAGGTTTGATATTCAAGTTAGTGGAGAAACTGAAAAAGATTTCGCTAGATTTTTATGTTGGTAGTTGATATCATGATAGCAAGCTTGGCCGAAGATTTTTAAACCAATATGAAGGGTAAAAAGAGAAGGAAAGACAAGAATTGGTGAGCATAAATGAGTAATTTTACAGAAGTATATAAAGAAGAATGATCAAAATTTAGATAGGCTATAGATGAAGAAGTAGTAGAATTCATTATGATTCAATTATAGGAAAGAGAATACCTTTTTAAAAGATACTAAGAGAATATCTTAATTTGTGTACTCTGATATGCTATTAAAAGAAAATGAGGCATATCTAGAATATGTTTTGCTCTTTGCCTCCACCGAGTTTAACTTTAGGTTAAAAGAAACACTGCAGCTAATAAAATGTGGAATCATAAGGTGTGAGCATTTGTATTTCATTTTAATTCATTTTAAGCATAAAGTGTTGTCACTTTCTGCAAATGGAAGCCTTCTTGTTTTTCCTTCAGGATTTGAGAAATACAGATATTTGCACATACCTTCGATGAATGATCCTCACATTCCTTTTCCTCACAATGAGAAAAGAGGGCTTGGTAATCAAAGAAGAGAAGTCTTGATTAACTGCTGATTCAGTTTACAGATAAGGAGCTATATATGAGTAAAAGATATATATTTTAAAATAATTAGATGCTAAACTTCTATTGCCGAATTGTAAAAATAATAATAAGAAAATATATATGTGGTTTAACAGAAAGTGGGCAACTGCAGGACTCAGAACAGTGATTCTCAGACTCGCCCGATCATCCTAACCCCTGAAAGACTTACTGGAGCATAGATGGCTGAGCTCCACTCTCTGCTCCTTGCTGAATTTGAGTTATCAGAAGAGCTGGAGATTTTTCATTTCTCACTGGTGGTTCCCAAATAATGCCCATGCTGCATGCTGTCCTAGTGGCCCCCACCTGAGACTCAATGACTTAGAAAATTCTGTCCCTGATTACTGTGCCATGCATGCACAGTAATGAACTATAAATATAAAATTCATGTATTAAAGGGTGCTTTAATAAATGTTTTTGGTGATCATGAGTACATGTAATTATCATTTGAAATATCTCAGTATCTTAGTTCCTTCACTGTGTGCTTTTTATTTTAAGGACGAAACACTAGTACACTGTAGCTTAAACGAGCTGGAGGACGCGGCACTTACGTTTCCAGTCCTCTTCCAGGACGTCATTTACCAGGTAACTACGGCTTTCTGACCGGGGTTTCGGCCTGTTAGATATGCTGAACCGAGAAATCCTTTGTAAATATATATATATATATATATTTTGGCTAAAGTTTTAGGTGTTTATTCCCAATGGATTTCATCTCTATTTTAATGATTCAGTAACACAAGGTAGCATCATGCTAAAGGACTGCATTTAAACATTGTTACCAGAAAAGCGTGAACTTTTCCTACCCACTGATCTCTACTATTCCCTGACCTGTTTGCCAGCAGGTGGAGGCAGGAGCACTGACACCGCAGGTCCCCAGGGACGCTACCGGGTTAACATCTGGCGTCGTTGCTGTTGCTTTTGCAAAACACAGTTCATGCGAAGAACGCTTGCTTTTTGGTCATTTTTATTGCCTTTTGTAGTAATACGGTCTGTAGGTTGCAGTGTAGTAAATATAGTTTATTTTAATTCAGAATTCCAGGACACTCTCCTAGTTACTTTAACACTCTTCTGGTTACTCTGCTTTTACTTTAAAAGAAATTAGAGTGTATCTCCCTCATTTGTGTTGATGGACAGGGAATAGTGCAAAATACAAATATCAGTTACACATATCACTTCGAATTATCTGTTGACCATAGTTCTTACTTTGTTTGAGATTTTCCTGTCATAAAATTTGAATTAATATGTGTGAATACATTTTGAAAATGACAAAGTGCCTTTCTGTCATGGACGTTGTTACTAGCATTGCCTTGTATCCCAGTTTTTGAAAGATTGGCAAAGGGTCCAAAACTTTGTTGTCTGTCAGATGGAAGCCAACCCAAGCGTTAACTGAGTGAAGTCGCAGCACATTTGCCATGGAGTGATGAACAGGTGTTTATGGCTGTTTATGTGCTCTTCATAGGCAGAATATTGGTGTAGAATTCTTGGCATGTGATAGTTCTTAGATCTTAGGAATCATAAGATTTTAGAGTTAGTTTGTGGTTCAGGATCTACTTTACCTACCTGATCTTGTAATTAGTCATAAGAGGATTTATTTAAGCAGTTATTGTCAGTTCTAGTTTAACCTAGAAAGGAATTGTAGGTATGGTAATACCTGGATACTGTATTTATTTCCCTTTTATGTAAACTGATTTTAGTTCTGATATATGATCAGAGGATGAACAAAATATACATAAAAATAAGGAATTTTAAGATTTTTAATAACTGGTTGTTATTTAAGGTAAATCTTTTTCTTAAGACATTTTCTGCCAAATAGGTGGTTCTTGTTCAGTGTACTTCAGAGACAGGAATCTTGTGGCAAATATAAATAGTATAGCAATATGTTCTTTCTTTTTAGCTTGATAACCTTGTTTTTATGTTCAAAATTGCCCTTAAAAACAATGGCTTTCAAGCTTTGAGTTTGGAAAAGAAAGCTATTACTGAAAAATACAAATAATTACTTTGATGTGATTTCTTAAGCTTTCCAGATTTGAAATTTATTTCTTAAAGTTGGTTTGTCTGTTTTCATAACTTTTAGTAGTGAAATAAGAAACTTGGAGAGTGGATAAGTTTGATTTTCCTTTCATGAGGATTTCTTTTCAGTGTGACCATAAAGTTGAATTTTTTTCTTACTGCTTTCACCATTTCTTCTTTAGTTCTCTTCTATGTAAAATCCTTATTTCTTGTGGATCTGGATAGTTGTCTTATTTTGAATAAAAGGCTCTTAGCAGTGCATATAATACTTTAAAAATAGTCTTCATATGTACTGCATCTACCTCTGTGGAATTCAAAGAACTCTTTTTTATATATCTGAGTTCCACTTTCTGAAACAGAAAAATTAAACGATCTAGCCAATGTCAGGAAAAATGAGCGGAAAGTTTGAATCTAAGTTACAGAGATGACTGCGTTTTAATATGATTTGGTTACTACGTCATGTACAGAATTCAGTTCCCTTTCAGTAAGTTGTTGAGGATGTCCATAGTTAATATTAGATTTCTGGTGTTGGCATAGCCATTCTGTCTACTTTTTAAAAATAACTTTGCAGAAATCTTGGGTTAGGGTTCCCCCAGTTTTCAGACCAGCAAGCTCCCTTTAAACAGGGAATGATGTCTTTTAAACTTTCAGTGGTGTTGTCTCCATCTACTGGCAAAGAAGAAATATACACAAGGGTCTGGGATGATCTAAGAGATTTTGGAGAAACCACATTATTAGGTAAGATGTAACTTACATGTTTAACAACTACAGTGTAATGTGGCCCACTTAAAGGTAGACATCTGTAAAAGACTGTATATACTCTTAAAAAATAATTGGTTGAGATTTAAATTCACAATATAAAATTAATCATTTTTAAGGGAACAGTTTCATGGCATTTATCAGTATACTCTTGGATATGTCAGTTCCATAACATTTACGTATATATGCTTTAAAATAAAATGGTAATGTTAAGATAAGATCAAAATTCTTCATTTGAATCAAAGCCAGATAAAGTGTCCTCTTGGGACTTCCATTACTTTTGCTTTCTTTTTATGGTAAGTTTGTTGAGGTAGAACTATACCTAATTTTAATTCTGTTTGCTGTTCTCTTTCAAAACAATTTAAAATGCAGTTTGCTTTCTGTATGTTTTAATAGTTGTCTGTATCAGGAGTTGGCAAACTTTTTGCTATAAGGGGCCAGTTGTTAATATTTTAGGTTTTGCAGTCTGTGTTACAACTACTTTTTCTGCCATGTAGCATGAAAGTAGTCATAGACAGCACATAATGAATAAGCCTGACTGCATATCATTAAAACTTTACTTAATAAAAATAAGTGATGATCTGGATTTGGCTCAAAGGCCATAGTTTGCTAACCCTTGGTCTAATAATTATGAGAGTATATGCAGTAAATTTACATGTTCAGATTCTAAATGGAAGTAAGTAATCAAATGTTCATCAAAATTCTTGTTAACATATAGAGAGATTTAGAATTAGATCCAGTATACCCTGATTATGGACTTTCTAAGGTTTTTGCAGATGAAAGTTTGAGGGAAATTTTAAGGTGGTCACTACTCAACATTTAAGGATTGCCTTCATGATATACATTCTTCTTTTGATTGATAAGTAGGGATCAGCTTAGTTAATGCAAGACATAGAATACTGAAGAGAGAGATTATTCAAGCCTCAGTTTAGTACCTTGAGTATATTTGAATTTCCATTCTCTAGGGGATAAACCTAAAAGATCCAACTCAAATGAAAATTTTGATATATGTTACCACTGACACTATATAGATTACAGATTATAGCTTGTGAAAAAGTCATTTGAAAGAGTAACTGAGTGTTTAAAGTGAGGGTGTGGCATTCGCTAAGGCAAAGTAGATAGATTTTTTGTTTGAATGTTTTTTCCTTTTCCCTTAATTTGTAGTTTTTCCATGAATTGTTTTACAGTTAGATACTGGAAAACAAATTTATTTATTTATTATTGTAGAATGGTACAAATGCATTTGATATCTGGAAAAACAAGTGCATGATCAGTTCCAATGCACATGTTTTCGTTTTTATATTTAGCTTATATTGACACATTGTCAGGAAATCCATCTCGTGGTGTTACTCAGTTAAGAGGTCTCCACTGTATTTAGTTTCTGTTCCTGCAGATCCACCAATTCAAGACTCTAGGTCATCTCACTCCCTCTTCCATCCAGAAGATGACTTCTATCCACAAGCAGGACTGAATCAAAAGACAGATTTTTCACTTAGCTCTTGAGATGAACCACCTCCTCAATGACCTTCCTCTGTCTCCATCAAGAACTGGAGCTCAGTTTTTTGAAGATGTAATAGAGCTACCCAGCCCAAACGTGGCTAATTGAAGACAAAAAGAAGATGCCTCATATGTTTCACCACAATGCCACCAAACGTAACTGTGTTGTACAACTCCTCATTCTGTAAAGTATGGCAGGGGCATCTGATTTTTGACTCTGTTCACCAATAAGACTTTAGCCAGTCAGTGGCTTTCTGAAGATCAGTAAAATCAACAAACTTTGGGTCAGCTGTCCAGAAATCAGATTGTGGTAAGCACTCAAGGAGAGAGAGGATCCTATAGGGAGCTACTTGCTAAAGTATGCCTTGTTTTAATAGTAGAGGTTGCTTTTATGGGAAGAGTTGGGGGGAAAGGTGGGTGGGAAACCCCATGTTTAGCAAAGCTCAGCCTCTTCGTCATTATTATAGTTTGTTTTCTGGGAGGCTTACAGCCTAGGATAATTTTTGTAAGGATTTCAAATATTTTATACTACAGAAAAATAGAAGTAGGAGGTCAGTGGCATCTATCTCTTTTCTGCAGTCTTTCCTAGAAAAGTCAGCATTTTTGCTTGATGAAGAAAAAGAGCAATTGTTTGAATGAAGAGTTCTGTTAGTAAACACTTAGTCAAGCTTTTCCTCGCCTCACGCTCTGACTTAAACTGATACCAAACAGGAGGCATTTTGTTTTGACATTCATAAAGCATAATTTTATTATATAAAAGTAGTATGTATATCTGTTCCTTAAAATATCTGGGGCCATGGACACAGTATTGAGGATGAATGTAATATTTTATATCTGATAGGGAATAATATTTTTGATAATTAGTTGTAAGTCAGCATTTAAAATAATTTTTCCATCCTTATTAGTAAGTATAGTCAGTCATTGGTACTAAATTTTTCATCATGGCTTTTGTATTCCTTATAAATGTATCTTTAAATTAGCAGCAGTTCATTTAAAAATACACAAAATTCTTGTTCAGTAGCTGAAAATATTTTGCAACTTTAGGAGAGGTGACAGTTGACTATTAAACATATTAAATTGGAGACTTAAAGAATTTAGGTTTTGAAGGCTTTGTGGGCTTTTGGGTTTTGTTTTTTTTTTTTTTGCTTTTAAAGTCAGTAAACTTGATTTTAAGAAACACATTAAACCTTATATATATATACATACACAAATATGTGTACATACATACTTAAATTGAAAAATTGTATATGTGTGTGTGTATATATGTAAATGGCCATGACTTGAAAAAAGTATGCTTCATTGCTAATTTTTAATATACCTTCTGTATGAATACATGAAACATCTTATCCCATTTGGACTCCATAAGAAAGTATCTTTTCAAATTTATTTCTATTTAATATAGTGTAAGGTTTTACAGAAGGTTTTAGTTGGAGAGTTTCATTTTTATTGGTTATGATGTTTCAGTATTTACCTATTCATTCTCAGATTGATCCACCTACAGATACTATCCCCAGCAGCAATCTACCTTTTATTGAAACTGTATGAAGCAAAAGATGACTTGTAAAATCACCCATGGATTATGAAGTTGAGGCCTCCACAGGGCGTATCTGAGCAACCCTCTTTGTATGGAAAAGATTGGGGTTTTGTCTCTATGATCTGATATTGATGCAAAGACAGTGTTAACTAAGTTAAATAATTAAGTAATCTGTTGACTTACTTTACCTCTTCTACAAGTAAAGATAGAGCTTTCTCTTTGAGTTGTGGTTGCCCAGTCCTACCCCCATAAAATCCTACTCTTTCCAGCTATTTTCCTTATGGCTGATTACTTTTAAATAATCACGTGGATAGTAATAATTGCTATGGAGGGTCTTGATGTGCTGGTAGTGTTCTGGGTGCTTTATATGTGTTAACTTACTTACTACAGTAACCTTATGTAGGTACTGTTATTATACCCATTTTATAGATGAAGAAACTGAGGTGTACAGAAGGGTTAAAAAAATTGGCAGAGCCTCTTATATATCTGTGGTATATACTGGTGTGTGTGTACTGATACTCTTTACATTCTCCAGTGTTCTTGGTTTTCTGTTGTTTTAAATTCTTACTGCTGATTAAATATGTAGCATCCACCTATCATCTTTTTGTTTAAAGGTGCCATACTCTTAAGTGGGTGAATACCACCGAATTTGATCTTTTCCTTCCTGCAACAGTGTAGCAATAAGTTCAAAGGATTTCATGGAAAAAATATCAAAAGATGCTTTTTAAAAAAGATGTTAGGGTCATATTATCTGTGCTTAAAACTAGAAGTATTTTTCCTAAAAAGAACTACATGTAAGAAATTTTTTTCCAGTTTTGCCCACAAATTGAGATTGTTGGGTGTCCCCTGGCTTTTTTTGGTCATGCTCATAAAATGTCACCTGGATAACTAAGATAATGGTTTAGTAGTATATATAACTGACATTGCATACTTAGACATGAATTTGAATTTAGATAGACTTTCACAAAATATAGTCAATTTGTGACTGGATAGCTATTTTAATGACTTTTTATTAAGTCTAGTTCTGTTAACCATTTATAACCTATTAGCATCATCTTATATGCACAGTTACAGAACATTCTCTTGTCTTAGTACTACAGAAAGTACAGGCTGACTGTCAGATATCATCTAAGTTTTGGTAAAATCTGTTCACAATATATTACCCAAGATTAGTTATCACTATTTTTACAGATATTATTCTAGTAGATTTTGTTTTAAAAGTTTATAGCATGAACATACAATGAAACAGGTGAGGGGAATTAAGAGGTACAGACTTCCAGTTCCAAAATAAATTGAGTCATGAGTATGAAATGTACAAAAGTTTTACATAATAAACATTTCATAGCATGAACATCTTTGGGTAGTAGGCAGTCTTATTTAAGATATGTGTTTGTGTATGGTGTCTTATATAGTAATTGTTCATTATTATAGCATTATGCATTAAGACTTTGACTTTTTCAAAATATATTTGGTTTAGTGATTAAAACTATTTGTTCTGTACCTAGAATAATTGCTGTATAGTTAAAGGAGCGTATATACACCAGCCTGAAATGAAACTTACGGCCTAGTCTTAAATTTGGGTGACTAAATGATTTTAAAGAGTTGTGAGTGTAAAGGAGGATGATTTCTGAAATACTCAGTAGTGGAAGAATGTAGAAAATAGGAAGTAAGTAACTTGAGACGGGAATCTTTGTTATGAGACAGTTAGGAGAAGAAAAGGGCATCTGTGGAATCGATTTTGAAGCGTTTAGAGGCATGTCTCTGTGTGTACCTGTGTGGTTGTGTCTCTCTGACCTAACACAGTATGTGATTGTAGTCTCATTGTATCGTGCGTCCCTTACAGTTGTTCTTATTTCCTGCTGGACGGCGCTTAGTGCTTCTTGACTTCTGTATATTTCTGCTGCGATACATCCATCCCAGTGACTTAGACCCTGCTGTCCTCATGACTGTTTCTGTTTCTCTTTCTGAGACTTTGCCTTCTCAGCACATGACAGAACCTCATGTGGTCCCAGTCCCATCCCTGCTCGCTGGTGCTGTGTACCTTTCAACACTTTTCCCTAACCATCTCAGTTTCTGCTTATGTCTTTTAATCCTGAAACACCTTCCCGTGTTTCAAATAGTGAATCTGTTCTGAGAGTAGCAACACTTACAGTGACCAGTTTCTATTCTCATGGTAAGAAAACACTCTAGCATTATATTCCCCTATCTCAGTGCTGCCTTTCATCCCCAGTAAACAGGTACATTGTGAAAGTGATGTTAAATTTTAAGATGTGTTTTACATTTTTAAGTATAGTCAAAGTAGTAGAATCATAGTGAAGTCACAGTTTTGACCTAATCCAGAAGTGTAAGAAGTTGGAAAGTGTCCCCTTTGTACAGTGTTCCACTTACTATGCTAGATAATGCTGTTTAAATAGAAGTATTCCTCTACAGTGGAGGTATTTTAGTTTTCAGAGGAGACAGACCCCAAATTGTAGAGGCCCTGCTTATTTTAATTTACAGTATGAACAAGTGATAGGGATATTGAAAGCAAATGGAAGCATTTATACACATGCAGAAATGAAGTAGTTTTGGTTGTTAAATGCATTTAACTGCTTCTTAGCAGCAAACAGAGGGCTCTGATGGTTCATGGTTTATCATCTTCCATGAGATAAGGTTGACTGAAAAAAAGTGTTGACCGAATTGATAGTTTTTCCTTAACCATTACAAATATATTTTGAAGTGTTCCATAATGAATAAAAATTGATTTTGTCAGTTAAAGTAGTAATATATCTAAATCTGTCAGTTACTTGGATTATCAAATAAGGTATGTTGAAAACTACCAAACTATACCAAATATTTTAGGATGCAGATGTTAAAATTAATTACAAGTGCAAATCTGGTTAAAAATTTTGTATCTCATCCTAAAGGATAGGGATTGGATACTAAGGATTTTGTTATTTGCTCGTGGTAGGAGTGTGTGACTTACTTCATTTTTGATTAGTCAAAGCTACTGAGATCAACTGCCTTATAATAGGCTTAGAAATGAGTAAATCTTGATTATGCTGGGCTTCGCTGGTAACTCAGACTATAAAGAATCTGCCTGCAGTGCAGTAGACATGAGTTTAATCCCTGGATCGGGAAGATCCCCTGGAGAAGGGAACGGCAACCCACTCCAGTATTCTTGCCTGGAGGCTGGTGGTCCATAGGGTCACAAGGGTCAGATACTACTGAGTGACTAACACACACTTTGACTTATTATTCTAGCCTGTAGGTGGGAATAGGGTGATATTATTAAGATATTAATAATTTTTTGAAATTTGTCTTCCACAGTGATCAGTTCTTAAGGAAATTCAGTGGTTGTCCTTCCAGTGTGTAGTTGTCCTATAGCATGTAGTCTTGCCTTTCCTTCTCAATTTTGTTTATGTTGCTTAACTTAAGGCAGTTTTATTTGCCTAAATCTGTTTATTATTAAATTCAATTTATTTAACAGATTTTTATCATATACTTACTATATATTTGGCTTTCTCTTACACTGTTTGGGCTTTAGAAATTACAAAGACTGTTAGTACATAGACCCTTCTAAAATCCTGTGCCTAATTTCCCTGTTCTGCTCTGAAACATTCCCAAAACTAGATTTTTATCATAAGGTCATTTTTGTTTAGATGTGTACTGATGACATAATTAAATATGATGAAGCCTAAATTTTGAATTTGTTGCCACCACAACTTTAAAAAAATCTGAATCAAGTGAATCTGGTGCATAGATGTTCTATAATGAGTATTTGTTTTTCATGCTTTTTGACTTTAATAATCACCTTTGAGTGAAGTACAAACTTTTCTTTTTAAAAATTTTTTGTTACAAAATAAATATAATTGAAAGGAGTTAAAGTCTTTTGTAAATCAGTTTTTAGTGGTTGTTCATGACTTATATTTCTACGCTTCTTGAGTATATTACAAGAGCTGTGTTAAATATAGGCAGAAAGACAAATAAGAGAATAATATATTTAGAGTCAGTTCTTTGGTTACTGTAGTCTTTCCTGATATTGTCAGTTGGTTTTGATAACTGGTGTGTTTGATTATTATATTTTCAATCTCAAGTAGCCCAGTAGTGCTAATTTAGATACCATATCTGAATCAGTAAGTGTAGAACAAGCTTGATTTCTGAAAAATTCTTGTTAGTTAAACCCACCAATCCAGACATCTCCTTCTTAAACGTTATTTACCTTAATAGAAATTGAAAATAAAGGTATTCTTAAGCAAGTGAGGAGAAATTCTGAGTGATCATTGAGGAAGGTCATTGAGACAGGTCAGCTAGAGGTGGACACACAGCCTGCCTAATAATTGGATGGATGCTGCCTGGCTGGAAGATGGAGCTGATCTGTGGATCAGAATCTCAAAGGGAGACCTGCCATTCCTAGCTTAACTGTTTATTGAAATTACATTCCATGAAGGTCTATTATATGCTGCTGTTTAACTATTAAAAAGTGAAATGATCACCAGCAATTATTATTACCCTACCAAAAGGTTGTTCTAAGTGATTTTTGGTGTGTGAAATATATTTGGTCAAGTGGTACTTAGTAAACTTTTTTATTCATATGAACTTTGAAATCATATTCAAAGTTAGAACATTTCTTATAAATAAGTTGTTTCTGTTTCATATTTTTATTTGCTGAAGCCTATCTTTGTGTTTTTTTCAGGTTTACGTGAGATTAAGACCATTCTTCAGGGAGTTCCTGGAACGAATGTCTCAGATGTATGAGGTAAACATACTTAAGTTAATTATTACAGTATTTTTATTTTATTCAATATAGTACCCATATTTAGATCATGTATAATGATTACTTCTTTTCCCCTGAATTTATAGATCATTCTTTTTACTGCTTCTAAGAAGGTGTATGCAGACAAGTTACTGAACATACTAGACCCTAAAAAGCAACTGGTCAGGTAAATTTAATTAAGAAATAGTGGAAATGTCTGTCACACTGAACAATGAAATTACTATGATTCTATTTAATTTTGATGGCCATTTTTAGTTTGCTGCATTTATAGCAATTTGTTGTGTTAAATGGTGAAAATAAGTGATTTTTCTTTTTAAGCCCCCAAACTCTTTAAGAGTTCCTAATTAAACTCCAGACAGACGTTCTTTAATGGATACAAAGATCAAATGTGTTTATTTCACTTGTACATCTGTATCCTCACTTCGGGATTGGGGGGAAATTGGGGGTATGTGGAATTTTTCACTGTGCATGATGTTTTCACTTAATGTGTCTGAGATATGTCATCTTTTTAGTGACATAGAAATTGAAAGTTAATTTTAACAAAAAAGATCAAATTAAACTCTTGGTTATTTTAAAGAGCAAATTTATCTTCCATGGAAAGAAGATGTTACACAAGTCTAATTGGAAATTGCCGTTGGTTTAGTCACTCAGGTTATTCTGATCTGGACTCAGTTCCTTGCGTGTGTGTCCTAAGCCAGCAGATGCAGTGTATTTACTGGTTAGGTGGAAGTGTTTCCAGTAATTTAAGACAATTTGAAGATTAGTTTCATTACTTCTGTCAACTGAGGTGAGATACCAAGACTCAGCAGTTTTGCTGTATCCTCTGGAGTATAGGAGTTAATCTTTGGTTTTTGATCAAGAGCTGGGATACAGGAAAAGGCTCCTGAAAGCTTTGGTAGCTGAGTGTTCATTTTCTTGAATATTTCCTCCCATATTGTCTTAGTGGAAAATCCTAAACTTAATTTCTACTGTTAATAGTACCTTTATTATTGAGTGGTTTCAACTATAGTGAAAGGCTTTTCCTAGTGTCCACATTTAGGAGATTTTTCCCTCTTTTTTTTTTTTTTTTTTAATTGCAAGGATCAAAATTTGTCGTTTAGTCAGTTTCCATTTTATCTTCCATATAAGCAAGCTTCAGACACACAAATGAAAATGGTATTTTATTTTCATAAAAGTATATTATAATTTATGCTCATTTTACCTGATAATAAAATCATACGAGTGATTTTGCTCTGATGACTTCATTCATTCTGAAGATTTCTGTTTAGCACCTCCAGTGTTCAGGGAACAGTGGTGAGCAGCATAAGCCCTTCCCTTCTGGAGCTTTCATTTTACTAGGGGACAGATCATAGTCATCCAGTTGTGATGTGACAAGTTAAAAGCCCTCTTTTAAACTAGTTTTATAAAACCTGTGCCTTTGGGAGTTTAAACTTGTTTCATCAAGTTGTATTTTGAAAAACTTAAAACAGGAAAAACTTCTTGAACTGTGTATTGAATGCACTAAGAGTGCTATAGGGCATCATCTGTGTTGGTGACAAGGTCGATTCAGAAAATCCCATGAGTCTGAATTGCTAATTCGATGACTAGCAAAAGTAGTTTATTTTTCAAATTGCAATACATGCTACTAACCAACCCTCAGATTCCTGATAACTGAAAGGAGTTTATAATTAAATTACAATAATCATTAGTCTCCATGTACACTCATGTCTGGTGAGTTGCTGCCGTTGGAGAAGTTGTCAGTGTGACTCTCAGGCACCCACCGTGCCTGCCTCCAGTGTCCTCGTATCTGGATGTTTATACAGATAAAATGTAGAATCTTATTTAGGTCCAGCCAGGACTTAAATTCTTTTGTCTAGCCTTAAATTTTCAAAGTAACACGGTCTTTAAACCTTTCAGACGTAGATGATCATTAGAAAAAACTGTTTGTACTATTACGTTTTGTCTGGTTTTAAGATTCTTCCTCTTTTCCATTACCACTGATTACAATACCAGTTACTGGTTGTTCTTAGACCTATGACAGATTTTGTTGGTAGAAAATGCCCTTTCTTAAAATTAGAGAATTAAAAATATTATGAATGTGTAAATCCTAGCTCCTGAAAAATTTTATAGTAGGATTAAGACACAAGGAAGCCAAACTACCAAATTATTAATGTATGTAAGTAGTGTTTCAAGATGATCTGTACCAGTTATTAGTAATATTCAGAAACTAATATATTTTGAGTGCTAAATAGAGATTATATAAATATTACAAAACTTAATAGCTTTCTTTTTAAAATGATATAGCATTTTTCAGTTTTCACAGTTGAAAGATCAATTTTGTAACACTTGAATCTGAATTCATCCTTTCATTCAGTCCTTGTTTTTTCAAATGATCACACAGACAGTTAAAGCACGGGTGTTTGGGAAAAGTTGAAATGATGGAATGTTCTGGCCTCTGCACCTTTCCTCAAAACCTGTAAGAGAAACTAAAGACTTTTTTTTAATGCCAACACGGAAACATTCCTTCTTACCTTTTCTATTCTGGCATGTGCAGGGATAGGGAGGCTGTGTGGTCTTCGGGTTAGAGCAAAGGCCTGGGAGCCAGGAGGACCCTGGGTCCCACTGCGGGGCTAACCGCTGGCTTACTGTGTGACCTTGGGCAGGTCACTTGACCTCCTGGTGCCTCAGTCAACCATCTGGAAAATTGGTTAAAAAGCAGGACCTCGATGACAACCAGATGCTGCATCTGAACTGAGCTCTCCTGGGTAAATAAATTACAAAAACAATTTACAGAGTTTTTCATCCCTCTTTATCATTTAATATAACATTTTGGGATAAACCAAAGTTTTTTAAGGCATGGTAATATTTGGTTGTAAGGTTTCAATAATTGCTAAGAATTTTTATAATAAGACCATAGCCCGAAGCCTAGGCCCACACTTGTAATTGAATTTCCTTTGTGAGAGAAAATGATAAGGCTTAAATTGTAAAGCCTGTGGTACGTGTATTGTGTATATGTTTCAGTATATGTTGTGCTTTTTACAGATGTATTATTTTTTAGTTAATTTGTTTTTACTTTTATGTTTAGGCACCGGCTTTTCCGTGAACATTGTGTTTGTGTACAAGGAAACTATATAAAGGACTTAAATATCCTTGGAAGAGATCTTTCAAAAACTATAATAATTGACAACTCACCGCAAGCCTTTGCATATCAGGTAGGAAGAAGGCTGTTAAACAAACTAAGACGAACGCTGCCAAACAGTGTGATGGGGCAACAGGATTTTCACTGGTGGAATTTCCTTGTTTAGTGTCATCTTTTAGAATTAGAAGCGCCAAATTAGTATATTCCTTGTGGAAATTTTTCTTTTAAATGAAATACAACATACATGTAAATTTGAAATAGTAAAACCCTAAGAAGGGACTGTAGGATACATACCATTTGATAGCATTCTTCTTGTTGTTTATCAGTTGCTAAATCATGTCTCTTTTGCAACCCCACGGACTGTAGCCCACCAGGCTCCTCTGTCCATGGGATTTTCCAGGCAGGAATACTGGAGTGGGTTGCCATTTCTTCCTCCAGGGGATGTTCCCAACCCAGGGATTGAACCCATGTCTCTTGCATTGCAGGTGGATTCTTTACCACTGGGCCACTCGGGAAGCCCCAATAGCATTTTTATCAGTTGTTAAATCAGTAATTTTAATTGTAAACAAGTTTGAGAATTATACCGTGTTCTTCTGGTCTGTTTAATTCGACATTTTGAAATATTAGAGTATTTTGTCAACATATTTGTACCCTTTGTCAGTGTCTCTTAGACATATAAATTCAACTCTGGTTGAGTTCGGTGGCAGTCCAGTGTTGAGGACTCAGCACTTCCACTGCTGAGGGCCTGGGTTCCACCCCTGGTCAGAGAACTAGGCTCTCACCGGCCATGCAGCACGGCATAGACAGACAGACAGATGCGTACATAGATAGACAGAGATGGGCCGTCTTTGCAATATAGATTTTACATTGAGCATGTTCATGAGATACGACTGAGATTTTCGTCAGAATAAATCAGTGCAGAATTGGGATGTTGGAAAGGGGTTTGGGTGTAGATGATACAAGACTGCCCTCAACTTCTGTGTTTCACAATGTCCGTAATAAAACATAAAAAAGAGTAAAGACAAGGGGGAAAGATGGCGTATGGTGAAGTATGTTCCTTTTAGGTCACTACTTTCATTTCCTTGCATTTTGAAATGTTTTTAAGAATTGATTTGTAAATAAAATAATTTCAGTTACCCTCCATCTTAAACACAGTGTTCTGTGTAAATATTAAAAGATATAGTATCCTAGAGAATATTTACTATAAAACAAATATGGTTTGTAGTTTTGCTTTTAGATTTCAACGAAATACCATTGAGTCAATTTGTTGTGTTCCTACTATGTTTCAGGTTATCTTGTTAGGGAGTAAAATTTGTTGGGAGTAAAACAATGAATGGGACACAATCCTTGTTTATATGCTTTCTCTCTGTTTAAAAATGGCAGTATTCCTTTATTCAGAATGCCTAGCGTTGACTAATATTTCTCTAATGAGTAATGTTTTTAGTTATGTTAATGCAAAACTTATTTTAATGAATATTTCTTGTTAAGTTTTATGTACACTAAGAATTACTCTGAAAAACCAGTTAGGTTTCAGTTTATTCCTTAACATCTATGTCTGGCACTATTAAGATGTCAAAGAATGTGACAGGCATAAACTCTGATGGCATTCCTTTTTTAAAGGAACTTAATGGAGTAATATTTACTAAAATCTGTTATTTCTTTTAAATCTTTTCCAACTTAGGCAAACTGTAAATGAAAAATAAAGTTAATTCCTTATTTATCATTTTAGCTATCTAATGGAATCCCTATAGAAAGCTGGTTTATGGATAAAAATGACAATGAACTGCTAAAATTGATTCCATTTCTGGAGAAGCTAGTAGAACTGGTAGGTATATCTTTTCATTTATCTTTCTGTTAGGTTTTTGTTGCTTTAACTCTGTTGAAATAAATCTTTTCAATTGCTTTATGTGTACTGATGTTTCAAGTAAACATGGTGAGAGACTAGGGCAGAGGTTGATAAAGATTATTATGTTTATCAGTATTTAAAATTCTATACATTGTTTTATTTCGCCAAACTCCCTATGGCAAGTCACTAACTAATTGTGTTAAGTAGGTTTCGCAGTTCAGGTCTAGAATTGATGCTTATGGTACTGAAATTTCATTCTGGGAATTTTTTCTGCTATATCCGTGGATTAAATTTAAAACTACCGTGTAAAGTAGACTTCAGTGGCTTAATGCTTTACCTGTCTTTTGGTTTGATCTCTTACTGCATAATTGTTCTTACAAAATTGATACATTAATGACAGGCCTTTCTTTTTAATCTAAATTTAAGTTTACTTCTGTGTAGTGTCTTTGTATTTGGCAAAAATGATAATAATGTAAATTATAAAATAAATATCCATAGTTTCCCTGCAAAGTAAGGATGTTCATAATGCTGTAAGGATCATGTCTTTTGAGTTACGTGGCTTTTAAAATGTCTTTCTCCAACAGAATGAAGACGTTCGACCGCACATCAGAGACCGGTTTCGCTTGCATGACTTGCTGCCCCCTGATTAAGTACAAAGACTTGTCAGATCACTGAAGGGGGAGAGGATGCAGGACCCTTTTGGACTAAGACAAAAACATTGCCATTACTGTTGAAATTTTGCATTTTTGTACCCCGTCTTGCTTTTCTTATCTTGGTGCCCAATAATAATCAAGGGTTACAGAAAGAGACTTTATCTCAGATTGAATACACACAGTAGGTAGGCGAAAACAGAAGAGTCTTTAGAACTAGTGCAACTCCAGTGAAATTTTTTTATGTACAGGACATCTGCAGTTTATAAAGAATTCTGTTTCTGCCACCAGCAGTTTGACCTGTAGTCACACAGGATTTTATGATAATAACAGAGATGAAAATGGACTTTTATTTTCTCTCTGTTTGGTGCTCTAAGTGGGTTTGTAGCCACTTTTCTGTTACTTTAAAATTCTCATTTCAACAGGAATGGCCAGTAAAAGTTGTTTTATTTTTCCTGTTAAGGTTTATAACCTTTTTACATTTTTGACCTGTATTATTAATAGATTAGAATTTCATTATGCATTCCTTTTAGTTGAGGCGCTTCATAGTTTTCTGGAAATAGTAAACTTTTAGTTTTTTATTATACATTTGAATGGCCGTTTTCCTGCTTTGTCTGCCTGCATATTGTATATTTGTTTAAAAATATCCTCTACTTTTAGTCCATGTAAGTTTCATTTAGAGAGAACATGCATTTATATTTTGTTTCTGTAATATTCTACTGTAGGTGAAATCTTTTCAAAAATCAAGAGACTGGGTAGATAAGAATATATGAATGACTTAATATTCAAAAGATGTAGACCATTGTGATGGCATGTGTTCCAAGTGGTACTATCTCGAAGTGGCACACAGACTTGATGGATAAAGGTATACCTCATACCTCACTGTGCTCACCAGTCTTTGAGGAGGGTGGATTGGGTCACCTGTTGGGCTTGACTTGGTTACTGATGCCTTTGGTTTTCTCCAGGAATGAAGTATTCAGCACAGTGATTCAGTATTTTTAGTTACTTTGCATGGGCTGGTAGTACCTCTGTTATGCTCTCGGTTACAATCAATTTAAACTCTGTGTAACAGTCTTGGTACCTTGCAGTAGCTATGCATAACCCTGTGGCACAGTAGACGCCCAGGCCACCAGTGCAGTCAATGTGCTCTCATAGTGGTTTTCTATGCTATATGAAAATAGTCTTCAAGCCTTGGTTCTCTGATGCAGCTACCACAAGAGGTTGATATTTTTATAGTGGCGTGTAATCTCTTTTTCGGGAGGCTTTTTATGGAGGTAGAATTTGTAAAAGTTAGTAGGCATTGCCTCTCAACTGCATTAACATGCCACAGGCTCAGACTGTTTTTGTGTAAAGGATGTCAAAGAACGGCACTTTTTCTAAAGAGAAGTTTGATATTTTGTATGCTTGTTAAGAAAGTACAGTATTGGAAATTAAAGGTGGACAACTGATAATTGAGGAGTATGTCACTTAATTTTTTATGTATATTACCTGTTTACTTGTACAACTTATTGTACAAATTACATGCAGCTTCATTTTCAAATGAATCCTTAAAATAAGGAAATCTTTTTAGGAAAACATTTAATTTTTGTATTTTTGATTTTAAAGGCATGAGTTATGTCAATTTTCAGTGTATTAATGAAGATTTTAACTTTTCATCAGGTTGAGTGTTTTCTTACTATATTATCTGTTGTGTATGTAGTTAGCATATTGTGTCACTGAACTGTTTAAAAATCTAGCATGTAGAGCAAGCCTGTTTTGTGGAAAATCCTTATTCATTAAAAAAAATAATCATGGCAGATTTTCTGCAAAAAAAAAAAAACATTTGCAATTCAGAATATTGGGGGTTTTTTTGTTTGTTTTTAATTTAAAGAAAGGTATTTTGCTTGCAGGAAAAAATAATACAGATTCATTTTAATGAGAATCTTTGAAATGTATTTATCTTTAGGGCATCTGGGCATCTTTATGCTGTTTGTCTTCTGTCTTTCTTGAAATAAAATGTACATACGTTACCTTTACATATGCTCTTGCTCAAAATTGTGAACCTGGTTACATTTCTCCTTGCTCCTCCCTTTTTATGTTCAAACAGCAAAACCTATATAAGATCTAAACTTTCAACTTACATTATAATTGCTGAAAGCTTTACCGATTAAGTACATACAGACTCTATGGGCTTTCCCACAACCAGAAGGGAAATGCAAGCACCTGTATAAACCGTTGTGCCGATAGGCACTTTAAAAACTACTTTAGCCACCTTTTATTGGTAAAGCTGCTTTTGATCCCCTGCTGGAGAGTTCCTTTAAGTCAACTGACAAATGAATCAAGCCTAACAAGATTCTGTAAAGAAATAAGCTAAGGGAAAATTTTCTGTGGCCTGAGAAAATTTCTTGATATCAATTTAATATATTTTTTCTTTACTTGATTTGAGTCATTTTAAATTTGTTATTAATACAAAATTTAGAATAAGTTAGAGACTGTTATCCAGCTTCCTTCCTCCTTAATATGTTTTATTAGTCCTTCTTTCCTTTATCTGTTGGTAGATGTTATCTTAAACATTTCCGTTTAGTTAAATGGAGGTGTTTATGAATTAATGTGCCCAGCCCCTTCAGTTCACACAGGAAACATGAACTCTTAGAAACTGATCATAGTAAATGCAGGAGAGATGGATACCTGATATGACACAGAAAAAGTGACCTATATACACGTTACAACTCTGAAGTACATATTATAATTGTGATATTTCCGGTGGTAAATGTCTGACTTTTAAAGACATTCTTTTAAATATTTGTATTATTGTTAGGATGTTTTAATCAGTTGTGTTTTTTAACGCCATGTAATATATGTAGCCCTGATCAGATTTATAGCAGCATATTTCTCCTTGGGTCTTAAAGTTGACAACAATTTAAAAGCATACATTGTTTTATATTAGCTAGTATGTATATTTATTTACCCAATGGCTTTATCTTATTTCCCAGAATTTGGAGGGGGATTTGTTGAAAGCATTGTAACTTCTATAAATGGCTATTTTCTTGTAACTGTCAGTGAAAATGGATGTGTATATTGTTTTTTTATATTTCTCTCGTTTTCCTGGTTTGTTTGTTTTTGGGCGGGATGGTTAAATGTAGAATCATTTTTTTTTTTTTCAAGTTATCTTTGGCCAATGACTTTTTCAATTAGATATTTCTTTCATTTAACCATCTAAAGAAGTTTGTTTTTCATTGTTTTGTTCAGTCAACTTCCCTGAAAAACAGAGACTTCATCTCATCAATGAAGAAAGCATTTCATTATTCCTACAAATCTTTACAGCAAGCACAGACTTCTTCATAAGGACCAGATCTTTTCCACACCTTCTGTCAATCACATAAAGCTGAAATGTAAAGGACACTGACGCCTTCATTTAACTGTATTCACATGATGGTGTTACATGCTACATCGTTAGCTAGTTAAGGTTTTCTGACCTGAGTTCTCTTTGTCTTCCTAGGTATTTATTTGTTATCTCTTTTAATCTTGTGTATCTAAATTAACTTAGTGTTAATAGTCACCCACTGAATAACTATGCCAAGCAACTAGGAAAGAATGTTTATTTTATTTCCCCTTATAGGGGAAGAGTGGACTGGGAACAAAAATGTATGGGCCAAAAGGCCTTAGGTTGTCATTCATCCACTTTCTTATTCCTCTCATGAAGCTATTTTTGAGTATAGTATTTTTTTCAGTGCTTATGTGCTTGATTATGTCATTACTTTTCATGTCTTCCCCTGAGTTAAAAGCCTACTAGGAACCTGTATAAAATAGAATTTAAAATTTCAGAATAAGAACCACAGAACTCAGTATCTTAATATCAAAATGCTACGTAAATTATTATTGGAATCCAAGTCTCAACTCACTAGGATACATTTTTATAAAATGTTTCTCTGTATCTTGAATTAAAATTACTTGCCCAGAGGCAGAATTCCAGGGTTATAATGCATTTTGAGAAATTTTTAAAAACGGGAGTTGAGAGCAAGAGGTTTATACTTACTTTATGGTTTTGATATTAGTATTTCAAAATACATCAGTGGTTCCCAAACCTGATTGTTCATTTGTGTTACTCTGTGGAGCTTTCGAAATACAGATTCCTGAGGCCTTAACCTCTGCAAAATTGTCTGAGTCTAGAGTGGGGCTTGAGAATTCTGTGTTTTTAAAAAGCTCTCCAAATGATTCTAATAGATTTGGGCAATCACTGCCTAATGTGACAGTGGTTTGAGAGTAGGCAACAAAATAAAGTTTACCAGTTTACCAGATTTCACAGAACTTATTCAGGATACATGGAGGAATAAAGAAGATTGAGGCTACTGCTCATTATCATTGTCTTTCATACTTTTTAAGAGTTTGCGTTTCTAGCACTTGAAATAGTTGATCATATACACAGCTGAAGGACATATCCCTGAATGAGACCATTATATATATTAACTGTAAAATATTTCACTATTTTTTTATTTTATAAATCTTTGTAGAAATAAGCAATGAAATACTACTTTCATCTTTTGAAATGGGATTTTTCAAGGCAGTGTCCTTTTGGCATTAAGGTAGTGGGGAGTTAATATTCTCTCTGCCTTTTTCCACATGAATCAATATAAATCATGGACGTTTAAAATACTCGATTTAATTTCTACATATTTACTATGCAGTATAGCCGTGAACAAGTAATGTAGATTTAGTTTTCTCATCTTCAAATGCCCTGATCACCCTACCTCACAGGGTTGTTGTGGGGATAAATAAAACTTTTATGGAAGCACTTTTTTTGGGTGATATTTTATCAGCCATTAGAAACTATAATATCTAACAACTTATATTTGTATAGTGCTTTGTTTACAAGTACACAATTTTTTCACATTGCTTTCCCTTTCGGTGATCTCTAAGGAGCAGAGTAGGTTGGATACATGTATATATGTGGCCTAGTCCCTTTTGCTCTTCACCTGAAACTCAACAACACTGTCAGTCAGCTGTACCCCAATACAAAATAAAAAGTGAAAGTTTGTGGGGGGCGGGGCGACACGAGCAGTAAGCAGTCTGGAAAGAGATGGAGCAGTGCTAATGGGGAGGCCACCCATGAGTGTTATGAATACGTCTGATGAAAGGAATGCTGAGTGTGAAGGAAGAAATGGGTGCTGAGGAAATTAAAGAATGATTACTAAATGGTTTGAGAAATCTGGTAAGTAATTGGGGTAGCAGGCTCATATAAATGACTTGCAAAGTTAGCATTCTCTTAGTGAACCAAATGAACTAGAGCTTTCAGTAGCTCATATAATGAGCTTTAATATATTTGATGTATGACAACCCTTGAAGGTATCTTTGACTAGACTTCCTGATGACGGTAAAAGTAATGTAAAAACACTGCCTTACTATGCCAGGCTCTGGATGGCGGAAGAAAGCAACCCTGATAACTGCTTTCAAGCTGTAACAGTCCAGCAGTGGAGACTGACATTTGTTGAGAAAAGGGATGTGAAGGAAAAGACTCACTTGGAGAGCGCTAACAGCACAATCTGAAGTCGGGCTTCGATTGGCTGATGTATCTGTGCAACATTTATGGAATGTTAAGCCAAGCTTGGTTGGGGTGGGGGTAAGTTAAGCAAGGGAGTGTATCAGGTTTGTTTTAGAAAGATCATTGGCCATCGAATAGGGGATAGATTGAGTGGGTGACCAGTTGGAAGAAATACAGGCTTACCTAATTCTCCATGCAACCAGTTTCCTTTCTCAGTAACAACAAATGGTTGATGTATTGGGTTGCTAGCACTATAAATGGATAATCTGAGCCTGGAGATTGGTAAAGTTCCAGGGGGAGTGTGGCTTGTCCAGGTTAATGACGAACAGAAAGGCACTCTGATTTTATATCACTGTATAAAATACAGAAAAGATGTATAGGAGTTGAAAGGAGACATGCTGTCATTGATTTCATGTTATGGGAAGGCTCTGTAGGGGAGGAGGGACCTCAAATCAGTGATTTTGGTACTTTGTATTGTTTTTAAGGTGGGGCACACAGCATGTGTTATTCTAGTTCCCTGACCAGGGGTTGAGCCCAAGCCTCCTGCATTAGAAGTGTAGAGTCTTTTAACCACTGGGACTGCCAGGGAAGTCCCTATAAATGAGTTTTAACTTGGTGCACTAATTTCTAGGCTCAATTTCACTCATTTACCTTCTTAGGAAACTCACAATCAGATGGCTGCTTGGTAAGGGTAGAACTAAAGAGAATCCTAATGGCTAAAATCAAGGCGACCAGACACTGTCATCTTCATCTCTCCTGGGTATCTGCCAGAAATCCGCAGGGCAGCTTAGCCTTATTTCTGGGGACTGTGAGAATCTTGGTTTTTGGTCTCCCATTCCTTATATCTCACCTTATTTCTATTAACATTGAAGATAGATTGTCTTAGAACATCTTCAAGCAAGTTAATACAGATGACTACCACTTCAGAAATGGTATTGCTTTCCTGTGTCTTCACCTTGGTGTATTTGATTGAATCTGCCACCTTTTAAAGCCAGTTATTTACTGTTTCCTAGTTCAGGTCATGCTACAATGTGTGGGTTGACTAGTAATATAATACAAAAACAGCTTTCTTTGGGACCCAGCTCTATTAATTTTCTTTTGAGGCTACCTGTCATGAGGAAAAACAATGACCTGATGGGTGGATTTTTAAGAAAAATCCCTAGAAATTTATTCATGCTGTCATTCCAGTTATTAAGTGCCCACCATGTGCCAAACAGACTTAAGTATGGCAGACCTTAGCTTCTCAAGATTTCTTACCTGCAGATAAGACTACTAGGATGTATTTGTTAAAAATGTTAGCTGAGGCCAATGATGGAATTGACTGGAAAGATACTGGCATACCTCATGGCATTTAAGGAAGAGCTGGACAACTGGACCTCAAGGGGAGGCGAGGAAGTAAGGTGGCTTGGGAAATCACTTCAGCAGGAGGTGAAGTGTCATCTGCCACCAACTCCCAGGCCTGAGAGTCTTGAGTTCCAAATTCTAAAGTTCTAGGAAAGTATGTTCACCTCAAGACCTAAGAAGCTTGAGGTATCTCTCACAGATCTGTGGGCTGACTGGGCTCAGCTGGACAGCTCTTGCCCGGGGTCTTCTGTAGCAGCTTGTGCCCGGTCGTGTCTCTTTTATGACCCCATGGGCTGTAGCCCGCCAGGCTCCTCTGTCCATGGGATTCTCCAGGCAAGGATACTGGAGTAGGTTGCCATTTCCTCCTCTGGGGGATCTGCCTGCTCCAGGGATTGAACTCTTGTCTCCTGCATCTCAGGCAGATTCTTTACTATTGAGACACCAGGGCAGCCCAGGGGTCTTCTGTGATTGCGTTCAAATGATGGTGGTAGATTGGGGATTCCCTGGTGATTGAGTGGTTAGGACTCTGAGCTTCCACTGGAGGGGGCTCAAGTTCGATTTCTCATCAGGGAACTAACATCCAACAAGCTGCACGGCAAAAAAAAATGGTACTTTGTGGATGGAATCATTTGACAGCTCAACTAGGCTGGACGTCCAGTATGGTTTCTCTGCTCCCATGTTTGACACCTCTGCTGAGATAATCTGAAACAGCCAGGCGCTGGCTGCGTATTTCTCCTTAAAACAGGTTCAGACAGCTCCAGTTCCAAATGTACACTACACATTTCTACTTGGATACCTCAAAGGAGTGTCAAGATCTGTGTGGCCCAAATTTATCCTCATTCCTTAATGTTGAGAACCACCATTCAGGCACTTTCAGAAATATTTATGAAGCATTTACTACATGCCAGGCACTGTGAATACAGTAGCAAAGAACACAGACAAGATCCCTGTGCTCCAAATAGATACTAAATAGGGAAACAAGACCATTAGAAATTCTGATACATGCTATGACAAAAACAGAGTGACAAGATGAGTAACTGGGGAGGCCCCTTGCTGGAGAGAGGTCAGGGAAGAACTTTCTGCAAAGGTAACAGGGCTTCGAAGGAGGAAGGAAAGTCAACTGTATAAAGGTGTGGACAAAGCACTGTCGGCAGAATATAGCAAGTACAAAGTCCAAAAACAGGAAAAGGCTTAGTAGCCTCAAAGGGCCAGTAGCAATGATGTTAGTGAGAGAGAATGGCATCATGAGGGGCTTGGTGGGAGGCAGGAGTCAGACCATGCAGAGCCTTGTGAATTTAAACCCCAAGCAAACACCAAGAAGCCACTAAAGGGATTTCAACGGGGAGGAAGGGGTACGATGTTTGATTTTTTAAATCAAAACTGCCTGGTATGTAGTGAATGGACTGTGGAGAGGGAAGAGCAGAAGATGGAAAACCCACTGGAAGCAGATTATAGGAGAAGAGTCTAGAGAAAGCTTGGACTATGGTGGTAGCAAGAGACATGGGGGTAATTAAATAGGTTCAAGATTAATAGTGGAATCAAATCACAGACCTTAGTGATGGACTGAATTTAAGAGGTAAGTGGGAGGAGGAATGCAAGGATAGCGCCCAGGTTTTTGACTTGAGCACTTATAGGTGGGTGTCAC
Source organism: Dama dama (assembly GCF_033118175.1). Taxonomy (NCBI): domain Eukaryota; kingdom Metazoa; phylum Chordata; class Mammalia; order Artiodactyla; family Cervidae; genus Dama; species Dama dama. Next base: position 1,814,318 of record NC_083692.1, on the reverse strand, counting down.
TTCCACTCCTCCAGTCTCCAAAGGCATCATACTCTACTGATCCCTTCCCCTCCTCCTCCACATCCAGTCTGTCACTGTATTAATCGGGTTGATTCAGAGAAACAGAACCAACAGGATGTGTCTCTATGGAGAGAAAATTTTAAGAAACTGGCTCACAGGGAATTCCCTGGTGGTACAGTGGTTAGCACGCCCAGCTTTCACTGCTGAGTGCTCAGATCAATCCCTGGTCGGGGGAATTAAGATTGTGCAAATTGTGGGGTGGGTGTGGCCAAAAAAAAAAAAAAAAAATCAGAAATTAGCTCACGTAATTGTGGGAGCTGGCAAGTCTCAATTCTACACAGCAGGTCCACAGGCTGGAGCCCCCAGGAAGACCTGATGCTGCAGAGTCCAAAGGCAGTCTGCAGGCAGAATCCCTTTTTCCTCAGTGTTTCCTCAATGCCTTCAATTGGTTGGATAACACCCATCCACCTTATGGAGGGTAACCTGGTTCACTCAAAGTCTGTTGATTTAAAGGTTCAGTCAGCCCAGTCTGTCAGTCTTGTCTGACTCTTTGTGACCCCATGGACTGCAGCACGAGGCTTCCCTGTCCAGCATCAACTCCTGGAGCTTACTCAAACTCATGTGCATCGAGTCAGTGATGCCATCCAACCATCTCATTCTCTTGATTTAAAGGTAATTACAAACAAAAAATACATTCACAGCAACAATTAGACTAGTGTTTGACCAAAAACTGAGTACCTAGCCAAAGTGACACATAAAATTAATCATCACAGCCACTAAATCCTGTTGATTCTGGCAGTTAACTACCTTTCAGATTGGTTCCTGCCTCTCAGTTGCCATTGCCTTACTTTAGGGCTGTATTCTCAATTCATAAAATATTTACTTATATATTAGATACTGTGCCAAATGCTGGAAATATAACTGTGAATGAAAGATTGTGTCTTAGGGACCTTACATTCTAGTCTTTGCCTTCTTACTTGCCTCCTTCCAATCGCTCTTTATAAATGGAAGGCTGCATAACATTGCCTCTCACACTTTAACATAGTCATCGAGCACCGGCTTGGAGAGTCTCATGTTTTACAAGCTCTCAGGTGTTGCTAATCAAGAACAAACTTTGAGTAAGTGGGCTGTAGAATATTTTTTGGAAGACTATCTTTATAAAATGTGTACTATTGTAGACTCCGAAAAGATACACCGGAAATGGGCAACAATGGTTGCCACCAGAAAAAAACAGAATGGCTGATGATTGTATATACCTTTTTACAACCTGAATGTTGTACCAAGGAGGTGTTACATATTCAAAAACAAACCAGGAAACAGCAAAAACAAATCAAAAAATATCTGAAACTGTACACCTCTGAAAATCCTGCAGTGGAGTCCAAAGGCCAAAAGGGCAGAATGCAGCTTAGCCCATCTTCAGTTCAGTCGCTCAGTCGTGTCCGACTCTTTGCAACCCCATGGACAGCAGCACGCCAGGCCTCCCTGTCCATCACCAACTCCAGGAGCTTAAACTCATGTCCATTGAGTCGGTGATGCTATCCAACCATCTCATCCTCTGTCGTCCCCTTCTCCCGCCTTCAATCTTTCCCAGCATCAGGGTCTTTTCAAATGAGTCAGTTCTTTGCATCAGGTGGTCAAAGTATTGGAGGAGCTTCAGCTTCAGTCCTTCAATGAATATTCAGGATTGATTTCCTTTAGGATGGACTGGTTGGATCTCCTTGCTGTCCAAAGGACTCTCGGGAGTCTTCTCCAACACCACAGTTCAAAAGCATCAATTCTTTGGCCTTCAGCTTTATTTATAGTCCAACTCTCACATCTATTCATGACTACTGGAAAAACCATAGCCTTGACTACATGGGCCTTTGTTGGCAAAGTGATGCCTCTGCTTTTTAATATGCTGTCTAGGTTGGTCATAACTTTTCTTGAAGGAGTAAGCGTCTTTTAATTTCATGGCTGCAGTCACAACCTGCAGTGATTTTGGAGCCAAAAAGTCACTGCCGCCGTTTCCACTGTTTCCCCATCTATTTGTCATGAAGTGATGGGACCAGATACCATGATCTTAGTTTTCTGAATATTGAGCTTTAAGCAAACTTTTCACTCTCCTCTTTTACTTTCATCAAAAGGCTCTCTAGTTCTTTGCTTTCTGCCACAAGGGTGTTATCATCTGTATATCTGATGTTACTGATATTTCTCCTGGCAATCTTGATTCCAGCTTGTGCTTCATCCAGCCCAGTGTTTCTCATGATGTACTCTGCATATAAGTTAAATAACGTATTTAAACAAAGAAGATATGTATTTAATATATTTATATATATTAAGTTAAATGTACACAGTCTTGATATACTCCTTTTCCTATTTGGAACCAGTTTGTTGTTCCATGTCCAGTTCTCACTGTTGCTTCCTGACCTGCATACAGATTTCTCAAGAGGCAGGTCAGGTGGTCTGGTATTCCCATCTCTTTCAGAATTTTTGTTTGTGTTGATCCACAACACAAGGCTTTGCCAAGGTCAATAAAGCAGAAATAGATGTTTTTCTGGAACTCTTGCTTTTTCAATGATATGGTGGATGTTGGCAATTTGATCTCTGGTTCCTCTGCCTTTTCTAAAACCAGCTTGAACATCTGGAAGTTCATGGTTCATGTACTGCTGAAGCCTGGCTTGGAGAATTTTGAGGATTACTTTACTAGCATGTGAGATGAGTGCAATTGTGCAGTAGCTTGAGCATTCTTTGGCATTGCCTTTCTTTGGGATTGGAATGAAAACTGACCTTTTTCAGTCCTGTGGACACTGCTGGATTTTTCAAATTTGCTGGCATATTGAGTGCAGCACTTCCACAGCATAATCTTTTAGGATCTGAAATCAACTGGAATTCCATCACCTCTACTACCTTTGTTCATAAATGATGCTTCCTAAGGCTCACTTGACTTCACATTCCAGGATGTCTGGCTCTAGGTGAGTGATCACACCATCATGATTATCTGGGTTGTGAAGATCTTTTTTGTATAGTTCTTCTGTGTACTCTTCCCACCTTTTTGTAATATATTCTGCTTCTGTTAGGTCCATACCATTTCTGTCCTTTATTGAGCGCATCTTTGCATGAAATGTTCCTTGGTATCTCTTAATTTTCTTGAAGAGATCTCTAGTCTTCCCCATTCTATTGTTTTTCTCTATTTCTTTGCATTGATCACTGAGGAAGGCTTTCTTATCTCTTCTTGCTATTCTTTGGAACTTTGCATTCAAATGAGTATATCTTTCCTTTTCTCCTTTGCTTTTCGCTTCTTTTCACAGCTATTTGTAAGGCCAACTCAGCCATTTTGGTTTTTCGCATGTCTTTTTCTTGGGGATGGTCTTGATCCCTGTCTCCCGTACAATGTCACGAACCTCTGCCCGTAGTTCATCAGGCACTCTGTCTATCAGATCTAGCCGCTTAAATCTACTTCTCACTTCCACTGTTTAATCTTAAGGGATTTGATTTAGGTCATACCTGAATGGTCTAGTGGTTTCCCCCACTTTCTTCAATTTAAGTCTGAATTTGGCAATAAGGAGTTCATGATCTGAGCCACAGTTGGCTCCCGGTCTTGTTTTTGCTGACTGTATAGAGCTTCTCCATCTTTGGCTACAAAGAATATAATCAAGCTGATTTCGGTGTTGACCATCTGGTGATGTCCACGTGTAGAGTCTTCTCTTGTATTGCTGGAAGAGGGTGTTTGCTATGACCAGTGCGTTCTCTTGGAAAAACTGTTAGCCTTTGCCCTGCTTCCTTCTGTACTCCAAGGCCAAATTTGCCTGTTACTTCAGGTGTTTCCTGACTTCCTACTTTTGCATTTCAGTCCCCTATAATGAAAAGCACATCTTTTTTGGGTGTTAGTTCTAGAAGGTCTTGTATGTCTTTACAGAACCGTTCAACTTCAGCTTCTTCAACATTACTGTGCTTCCCTGATAGCCCATCTTAAGCCCTTTATTATTATCAGTTTACCTGCTCAGCTTATCTCCAGTTGCCAGTCAGATCAGGGACCACCTGCGTACCTTCTACCGGAAACGCACTGGAGCAAATTTCACTTGGTCTTCGAAACTCCTTACTGCAGCGCTCACTTTCTGGAAGCCTTTCAAATACCCTACCGCTCTCCTCCGCGGTTAACATTACCCTTTTGAATTTAACCTCAAAACGCTTCTTTTTGTTGCAGTATTGCACTGTGTCGAAATCTGTTTCCGTGACTGTTTTCGCTGTTTGATTGTGCGCTCCTTGAGGGCAAGACTAGACTCAGACTGAGTTCCGAAATCATTCTGCGAAAGAATGAATCGTGTACTGGGTTCAGGGGGCTCACAGAAGGGAAGGTCCTCGGGCCCCGGGTTCCCTTCGATCCCTTCGTGATGCTCTGGAGGCAAACGGGCCGGGAGCTGAATCTGAGCTGTCTAGCTGGGAGGCTGCCAGAACTCGGTGCTTTCCGCTCGCTTCTCCCGGCGCCCTACGCCCTTCGGGGTTCAGAGGCCCACCTCGCCCAGCGCGCTACCGCGCGCCCCTGGGCCGCCGAGGTCAGTCCGCCGCCCACAGCCGAGCGCGGCGTGCGGACTATCTGCCGCGGTCGCCGGCGCCCCGGGGCGAGGTCCACGCGAGCAGAGGGCGCGCCGCGCCGCTAGGGGAGGGCGCAGGGTGGCCGGGGAGGAAGGGAGAGGGCAAGACGACAGCCAAGCGCCAGACAAGGTGCTGCCACGATCTCCGTACTCCCTGTTCCTTCCTGGGGTGCGCGAGAGTGGGGGCCGGCCGGCTCTGCCCGCCCCTCCCCTCCCCTCCCCGCCCCGCCCCTCCCCTCCCCTCCCCTCCCCTCCCCTCCCCTCCCCTCCCCGCCCCTCCCCGCCCCTCCCCTCCCCTCCCCTCCCCGCCCCTCCCCCTGCCCCAATGGCCCGCCGGACCCCTTAGGCGCCGAATGGAGTGCGGAACGCCCCGCGCGCCCGCCTCGCCCCACGCCCCTTCCGGCCGTCGAGGGGGCGGGGCCTCGGCGTTGAGTCAGCCGCGGTCCCAGCGTTCCCCGCGCGGGCGACGAGCGGGGATCCGGTGACTCACCTCCGCCGCGCAAACTCTCCCCCGTCTTCCCTCACACACGCTCACGCCCGGCTCGATATGGCGGCGGCGGCGGCGGCGGCGGCGGCGGCGGCTGGGGACTCCGACTCCTGGGGTGAGGAGAAGGTCGGGGATCGGGCCGGGCCGGCGCTGGCCCCAGACTGTCATTAACGCGGCTCTCTTCCCGCAGACGCGGACACGTTCTCAGTGGAAGACCCGGTGCGGAAGGTGGGGGGCGGCGGCACGGCCGGCGGGGACCGCTGGGAGGGCGAGGACGAGGACGAGGACGTCAAGGTGGGTCCGCGCGGGGTGGGCCGGGGTGCCCGCCTTGGGGCTGGAGATCGGACGCGGGGCCCAGGGCGCCGCCCGGGCCTGCGGGCCGTGTGGGGACGGGAGCGCAGGGCCCGGCGGTGCCCTGTTCCGCCGGCCAGAGGGCCGGAGTTGGGTGGCGTGGTCTGCAGAGTCTGCCTGCCGAGTGGCGGGCCCCAGCCCCTCTTAGAGGGTACGCTCCTGCCCGGATCCCCCACCAGCCGGCGACAGGCGGTGACAGCCGCGGCTGGGCCGGCCCACGTGCGCACTGCGCGGGGCTGAGACCGGGAGGCGAGAGCGGGGCCCCTGGCTCTTCCCAGATGGGGCGTCTCGTAACGCGTCCCTCGGGCTGGTAGCTTGTCTGCAGCCCCAAAGGGAGGGTGAGGTTGGGGCCCCTGGCTCATCCCAGGTGTGCGTCTCCTAACCCTCTTGCCTTTTCGAGCTCAGGCGTCCCTCGGGTTGGTAGCTCGTCTGCAGCCCCAAAGGCCCGCTGGTAGAGTTTGTTAGAGCTGTTAAATGTGTGAAATATTGTGGTGTAGTTTCAGCCCCCCCTCCCCAAGTGAAATACTTCTTAGGCCCCCTTCTCCCTCCCTGTGGTAAAAGGACGAATTGAGGACTGAGATCGCTACCTTAGTGGTCAGAAACCTGGTAGTCCACACAGCGACTTGAAAAATGGAGCTCTGATAGAGTGGGTTATTCATCTGTATGGCAACCCGTAAGGAAATACTGATTTCGTGGTTGGAGAAGGCAAAGGAGCCGGTGTTGGTTGTGTTTGTCCTATGCTTTGTATATTTCGTTTGTTTTTGAGACCTCCTGGGGACTCAGCGTATGGCTTCAGATGACATTATGACTGCTGCGTTTGTTTTGTTTTTCTAGTAGCTACAAACCTAAGTGCAGAATGTTAAGCCTCTTACTAACGAAGTTCTCAAAATCTTTATTTCCGTGAAGATAAAATTTAATATGAGTTGGAAAATGGTTTTCTATGGTTTTGATTCATTTAGTGAATGGTTTATTCTTCTGACTTCTACCCCCAGCCCATGATAACAGACCCTACAAATCTTTCCGCTTGGGTTAAAAAAAATTTAAGCTATATAATCATTATGAACTTTGTGTCCATACTGCTTTTGTTTAGATTTTACTTTTTGTCTGATGAGGCGGATGTCCCAATTCATTGAACAGCCTGAGGTTCAGGGATGATGTGAGCTTTTCAAACCTTGGGGTTAATTAATAAGCAACACTGTTGTGAAGATATTTAAATTTTTGTTTCATTTACATGTTGTGTAGACAGGGAATGGATTGTGTTATCAGCCTAATTGCAAAATATTAGTTACCTCCCTACCCTATAGCAGATTTTGTGTTTTGAGCCTTTAGTTCAGATTTGTCCTTTCATTTCTATGCATAGTAGATGTAGGAGTTAAGACATTTGTTAGGAAAATTGGGAATAAGTGAGAAGAAGCGACTAGAGAATCAGGAATTACCAGAAAATGAAGTTTGAGTGAAGTAGTCTAGACTGATAGGAGGAAGCCTGACTGAAATTATTGTATCTAAATGGTGTCTGTCCTGTTAAAAAGAATTCTGACCACTTGTAACTAATTTTGGAGGTTTAGGAGTTGTAAATCTTACTTAAAGGTAAGTGTTACATAAAGGTTATCTTGTCTCTTGACACTCTTTCAGTGCAGAATTTGTTTTATACAAATAGCCTATTTCTTTTACTTAAACTTTGAAGTTGATCTTTGAGTAGTAGAAAGCTGAACTTGCCCATTTTATTTCCATGTTGAAATGTTGCTTTATTTCTGTTGAGTTTCTCAAAGATTTCCAAGATATTGGAGTAGTTTGGTTCCTAGAAGTTTAGGATCAGACAGACCTGGATCTATACTGTTGCCTTGACAGTTTCTATTTTGTGAACATAAACCAGTTTTTTAATTAACCCCCGCCCCGCCCGGCCCCCATCCCAATCTTAGCATTACTAGGGAAGCTATCTCAGGCATTATTTTGCACTTTAAAGGAGATAATATATGAAGCATTAAGCAGAGTTGGCTGACACTTGGTAGGCACTGAGTAAACGTTAATTCTCTCTTGCTTCTAGATGTAGTGTTAATTTTTCTGGCTGATGGAAAATATGCTTAGGCTGTTTAGATCTTGTATCTGGGGTCATTTTTGTGCCACGTTGTGTGCTTTCTTTAGCTCAGTGGGAGTAAGTTCTCTCCATAATGGGTGTTTACTGTGTATTTTTTGTTTTGAATGGAATGACCATGGTTGTCAGGCAAGTCTTTGCTTGCTCAGAATCTAGAGTTGAAATTTGTCACCTTGAATGGTAATGAGAAGGTTTTCCCTGCTTTCTGAAACTAGAGCATTCCTATCAAACCTTTCCTAAGCTGAAAGAAGTAATTACTTTAGGACATACCTTGCTAACAGATGCACAGGATAAGTCAAGGTAAAGCACAGATGCTCACAGACATAATTCAAAGCTATGGCAGCTTGGTGCTGAGATTCTGAGGAGCTTGGTGGAGAATGAACTTGGCCTTGACGGTGCTGCTCTTGCTGCCACTATAATAGCTCAGTGCAAAAACAGATGTACTTTTCAAAAAACAATTTAAAAAAATGCAATTTTCACTTGTCATAAAATTGTAAATTCTCTTTGTATTTCACTTAGCGAACACAGGTACTAAGGTACGTTGTTAGAAAAAGTGAAGTGTCATAAAGTGAACTTTCAAAAAGTAAGGAATACTTTAATAGCAAATTTCTGAATTCTGATGTTCTAATGCTAATCCTTTGGTAGCAGTTGTTAACAAGGTTTAGTTTTCATGAGATTGAATAATCACAGTCCTTAAAGAACACAGTAGGTGACTTTTTGAAAAGTCCTTCAAAAGTAAGGTAGGTAGAAACAGTAAGTTCTTCAATCTGTGTCAGCATCTAGTGTTTAACCTTTAAGAGTATAGGCGTAATGTCATTTTTGTAATGTCCTGAGAAATGAAAGGAAAACTAAGATCTTTTGTTACAGTAACTTGCTCCAATAGGTTAACGTCTTTCAATAGACATAGCATTTTACTGCCCTTGACTTTTCAAATAGCTGTCTGATAGTGGCAGAAGTGGATTTAGGTGAAATCAGAATTGTTCATCGGAGAAGGCAATGGCACCCCACTCCAGTACTCTTGCCTGGAAAATCCCATGGATGGAGAAGCCTGGTAGGCTGCGGTCCATGGGGTCGCTAAGAGTCGGACATGACTGAGTGACTTCACTTTCACTTTGCACTTTCACACATCGGAGGAGGAAATGGCAGCCCATTCTGGTGGTCTTGCCTGGAGAATTCCAGGGACGGGGGGAGCCTGGTGGACTGCCGTCTATGGGATCACACAGAGTCAGACACGACTGAAGTGACTTAGCAGCAGCATAATTGTTCATATTCACTTGGGAGGGGTAGGGGAAGGCTGTGCTTCTTCCTAGTTTAAAAGGTGAGAACTGGGGAGCATAGTTTCCTCTCACATTAGCTTTATTTCCCCTTTCTACCCTATCCTGATATCAATGCAGAGGCAGTGGGAGGAATTGCTTGCTTGGTATATATCTCTAGACTCCTTCCCCATTTCTGGAATGATGTGTAGGCTGTGTTGATCATTTTTCCTGCTTACTGTGAGTACCTACCCACTGCAAGCAGGAACAGTACAACTTTTACTCCATTTTACTAGTCTCCCATCATTTCACTAAGACAGATTAGAAGCTAGATTTATTCAAAGGGTGTAGAGTTGGTTTTGAGAAAACTTCTGGCTGTAATCAATCATCTCACACATTTGTTTCTATAATGTTATTACAAAATGTCTTTAAAAGACCCTGGAGAACTGGATTAGTTGAAAACTGCATGCCTTATTGTGCCCATTCAGCTGTCTGTTAGGATCGTATCCCAGTTAATAGTTTAAATATACCAGAGTAAGGACATTTTTGAAGCATTGGAAACAGCACTTCTGAAGTAGACGATCATATTTCAAAGACATGGGAGATTGTTGGGAAGTTTTCAGAAGGTAGGCATTTTGCTAGGAAATGGATAGTGTGTGTGGAAGGTGTGTGTGTGTGTGTGCATGTGTGCGTCTTATGAAAAATCCTAAACATTTACAGAAGTGGAAAGAACTTTAATAAACCCATGACCAACCTTCTATTTCCTATATTCTGTCTTGCTGTTCTCCTCACCCAGCCAGATTATTTTGAAGAAAATATCAATTGTATCATTGTACTACCCTGACAATTTTTTATAAACTAGTAAGCTTTTAGTTGGGAAGTGTGTTTGTTGCTGAAAAATATTTACCTAATATATTTGCTCTCCTGGACCACTGAAAATAAACACGCCATTTGTTTAGTGTTCAGTGTCTTGTTCTTGATCTAGCTTAGCCAGGAATTTGAAGTAGAATTGATAACACTTCCAAATATGAGACAGGTCGGTATTGAGATGGAATTCAGCAGAGTGCTGAGCCATAGTAGTGTGTTAAAAACTTAATGAATTAAGTGAAGTAGAATTTATTGAGACAGATACCCTGGCTTCCAGAGACAAGCAAAGTACTGAGGTTCACATTTGAGTTTATTTTAAAAACGAAACTTTGCTGTCAGGTCTGGCCATGGCAGGAGCACACTACAGAGTTCTGATGTTTCTCAGAACAGAATTGGTACAGCTTATAGAACACCCAGTAAGAGACTCTTTTGCTTCAAGAGATTATGCTTTATCTAAACCGAACTATTGTACTTAAGAAGAAAAGGAGGAGGTGTATATATTAGTTAATGGGCTGCTGCTGTGGGGCAGAAGAGTTTCCTGCTCATAGGAAACTACTTCTGTTTGATGATCTATAAATATATCTTGCTTAAGTTGGAAAGCATTTTCAGCCCTAAACGTGTTCTCTCATTGCATGTGACGTTCTGTAGTTGTACATTATAAAAATGACAGACTAGCCAACTACTGGCTACATTAGTAGAAATAAAAAGAAACCTGGGTTTAAATTTTTTGTTATGTTTTCAATTCTTAGTCGTATTTAGTTGGGAAGCAGGTTTTAAACTTGAAAAACACCCGTCTTTTTTTAGAGAAATGGCTCAAACGATGCTGGATGTGTATCTGTAGAACATAAGTATAGATGAGCAGATGGTTTATAAACAGCTTCTCTTCTGAGGAAGAGCCTCATTTTAGCCCCATTTTAGAAGAGCCTGGTTGATACTGGAGATATTAATACTTTAAATACTTGGAAATACTTTTGGAGATAAAAGAAATACTTTTGGATATTTTATTTGGAAGGTCAATTGGCTACCAGTGATAATTGGTTAAAGAATTTAATTGGATATTGATAGGTAACTCCTGAACCAAAAACAACCATTAATTTTAGCTGTTTCTCTAGTAACCCTTCTTGTATTTTATCTGAATTTATTGTCAGCATTTACAAAGTCTTGATGTTTATGGAAAATTGGGCAGTTTTAAACATTCTACTTTTATGCATTTACTTTTATAACTAAGGATGCAAAAACTGTCTTAAGTTCATGGGGAAAGCTACCTGGCCTTCTGCTTTTGGGATTACGTTTGGAAGTGTGACCAGTCTGTTTTTTCTGACGTCACTGTGCTCCCTTCTTGAGGAGCTTGTCCTCAGTATAGGAGTAACTTCAGAGCAAACTTTTTTCCAGCACTCTGGGGTGAGGGTGCCTTTCATGGTCCGTCTATGAACTGAGGAGCAAATGTCTTAGTTGTTTCCAGGACTTAGAGATAGGAGCCACTGTTTTTGCTACTGAAATCTTTTCTGTGCTGAAATTCTAGGTGGCCTCATTACACTTGCACTGACGGGGCAGTGTGACAACTGTCCAGAATAAGGTTATTCTTCGGTAGCGAAACCAGGGACGGGGTAGAGGCGGGACCTAAAGTCAGGGTGAATGAGGCACTGAGAAAGCAGTGATCCGGGTGGGCTGAGGTTTACTGGCCAAGGGAACTGAGGAATATCAGCGCTGAGCACAGATCCTCCCGCTCCCTGCTGTCTCGCTGTGTGGGAGTTACTGGGATGGCGCTGCTGATTTTCAGCTACGCCTCGCTCCTCGTGAGCACCTGCTCCCAGAGGCTGCTAGACTCATTTGTTAAAATTAGTAGAAATCCATCACAGGCAATTTGAGATGAATATTTGACATAGTTGTAGCTGGGCATATCTTAGTATGTACCATAACCCTTCTCTTTGATATGGGATTCCCTGCAATTCCAGGGGACTCCATTCCAGGACTAATTGAAAGAACAAATTTTGGTGTGGAGGGACCTAGTTCCCAGACATTTATACTTCAGGATTCAGGTAAGAAATGATGTTTAATATGACACTTTAAAGAAATCTTGTCCTGTTCAAAACAGGTTCCTTCATTATTTTTCCATTCAGATTGTGTGGTTGTTATCTCTGGGCCTTATCGTCCTTAATGTAAAGTGGGGATAACACTACTTTACTTGCAGGATTTTTGTGAGGGTTAACTGTTACTATATGTAAAGTTCTTTGGGGACTTGCCTGGCAGCCCAGTGGTTGGGACTCACTTCCACGGGCCCAAGTTCAGTCCCTGGTCAGGGAACTATAGTTCCACAAACTGTGCGGCATGGCCAAGGAATTAAAAAATTTAAACATCAAGTCCTTTGCATAGTGCTTAGTGCACAGTGAGCACTTGGCAAATGCAATCTGTTGTTGTTACTGTTATATCATCATCATCACTGTTATTGGTAGGGAGTTATAAACATTCCCTAGAAGTAAGCAGATAGTTCTTTTATCTAAGAACCATCTAAGCAGCGTACCACTCACAAACCCAGCTTTTATGTTCTATGAAGATTAAAATGACAAAAGACTTCTAGTAGTAGTCAACTTTTAGTTTTAGCTCTCTGGTTCCTTTTGTACAGTGGTGTACTGATAGAGCACTTAAGCAAACCGGCAGGGTGATATGGACATGTACCGTCTGATTTCCAACTCGTAGATGTTCAGACAGTGACTCGCTGGTTTGCTTTCACTGTGTGTGTTAAATGAACTGTGGGTTAAATTGCAAAGGTGAAGTGATTATAAAAATACTAATATTCAAAGTTCTTCCCACTCCATGGCAGCCTTGCAGGATTTTTTTATTTCTTTGGATTTAGATTTTTATTAAGAATCAAGGCTTAGTTTACAGACCTAGCCTGATTCAGATTTACGGCCTCTTGCGTTACGAAGCCAGAAGCTTGGCGTCGCAGCCGTGGCACATGAGTCAGCCCTGCCCCTCCTGCCTTGCCCGTCACCTCTGCTCAGCTTCAGACTGGCGTGTCCTCGGGTGCCTGATGGTGGCTGAGACAGTGGTCAGGCTACCTGTAGGTTAAAGCCCTATTTAAACACAGGACTGTGTCTTTCTCTGTTAAACTTAAACCTTCTAAATTCTGTGGACCCTTTAGAAGATTGATAATTGTTTTATGTTTAGCTCAGTGACTCTGCTAGGCGTAGGAAAGAGACTACAGAGCCACCTTAAAGTACCCCGCCCAAGTTAGGGAGTTGGTTCCATGAAGCTGTCGATCAGCTCTTGATTCTTCTATTGTACTGAGCTTAACTCTTTTTTCTTTTTTTTAAATTTAATTTTTAAAAATTGAAATATAGTTGATTTACAATGTTGGGCTTAAATTTTTATAAAGATTTAATTCATTAGCCAGGGTTACGTTGTATGGAATATTGCTTGAAATAATTAAAACGATTAGCCAGAATGTTGGATGCTTTTACATTTGGGAAAGTAACAAGTATAAAGACAGCTCAATTTTTCTTTTAAAACTACTGTGAATTATTTAAGAGAGGCTGTTAGTTTTGGCTTGGTGGTCTTGTGTTTTAATTGTTAATGGAGAAGCTTTTTTGTGGAGTTACACAGCTTGATATAAAAGTTCATATGGAGAAATAAGTGTGCAAGAATGGCCAGGAAAACACTAAAAAACCTGAAAAGGGGGGATTAGCCCCAGCTTACATTAAAAACATACTATAAAGCCTCTAATTAAAACAGTAGGTACTGGTACATGAAGAGACAACAAACCTGTGGGATAGAATAGAAAGCAGAAATAGATCCAGTGTCTAAGAAAACTCAGTATGTGGTTAAATCACAGGGCAGAGATGGGCTTTTTAAAAACTGAAGTGTAGTTACAGGCTTCAGGTGTACAGTGTCAGCTCTGTCGTGTCCGGCTCTTTACGACCCCAGGGACTGCAGCACGCCAGGATTCCCTGTCCGTCACCAACTCCTGAAGCTTGCTCAAACTCATGTCCATTGAGTCGGTGATGCCATCCAACCATCTCATCCTCTGTCGTCCCCTTCTCCTGCCTTCAATCTTTCCCAGCATCAGGGTCTTTTCCATTGAGTCAGTTCTTCGCATCAGGTGGCCAGAGTACTGGAGGAGCTTCAGATTCAATCCTTCCAGTGACTATTCAGGACCGATTTCCTTTAAGATGGACTGGTTAGATCTCCTTGCAGTCCAAGGGACTCTCAAGAGTCTTCTCCAACACCACAGTTCAAAAGCATCAATTCTTCAGCGCTCAGCTTTCTTTATAGTCCAACTCTCACCCATACATGACTACTGGAAAAACCGTAGCTTTGATGAGACGGACCTTTGTTGGCAAAATAATCTCTCTGCTTTTTAATATGCTGTCTAGGTTGGTCATAGCTTTTCTTCCAAGGAGCAAACATCTTTTAATTTCATGGCTGCAGTCATCATCTACAATAATTTTGGAGCACAAGAAAATAAAGTCTGTCATTGTTTACACTGTTTCCTCATCTGTTTTCCATGAAGTGATGGGACTGGATGTCATGGTCTTAGTTTTTTGAATGTTGAGTTTTAAGCCAGCTTTTTCACTCTCCTCTTTGACTTTCATCAAGAAGCTCTTTAGTTCCTCTTGGCTTTCTGCCGTAAGGCTGGTGTCATCTGTATATCTGAGGTTATTGATATTCCTCCCAGCAGTCTTGATTCCAGCTTGTGGTTCATCAAGTCCGGCATTTCTCGTGATGTACTCTGCATATAAGTTAAATAAACAGGGTGACAGTATACAGCTTTGACATAGTCCTTTCCCTATTTGGAACCAACATAGTGGTTCACAGTTTTTAAAGATGATACTCCATTTATAGTTATTATAAAATATTAGAAAGGTGGACTTTTCAATAGATGGTGCTTTGACAACTGGGTAACTATTTGGGAAAAGATAAAATTAGATCCATACTTAGATCCATCATAGAAAAGAAAAAATTGCAAAGGATCAGAGATCTAAATGAAAAAACAATGGAAGCATACATCTTCTAGAAGAAAATTCCTTGCTTTAAGAAAAGACTTTCTAATTGACTTGGAATTCAGAGCATTAAAAGAAAAGTTTTAAATTTTACTCCATAAATGTGGTGGGGTACATAACACTTCATGGGGAGACACTGTAGGCATTTCCATTAAGAGAAGAACAAGGACTTGATCCCCATTTTCTCTGCCACTGTTCTTTCACACTATACTAGAGGTTTTGCCAGTGCGATTAGATAAGCGAAATCAACTGTGGAGCCACACAAATTGGTGAAGAAGGAATAAAGCTATCTCATTTGCAGATGATATGGTAGTATATCTGGAAGACCATAGAGACTCAGTGATGGAACTAACTTAAGTGATAAATGTAATCAAAGTGGGTTTCAAAGTGGTGCAGTGGTAAAGAATCTTACCTGCCTGCTGATGCAGGAGACACAAGAGATGCGAGTTTGATCCCTGAGTCGGGAAAATCTCGTGGAGTAGGAAATGGCAACCCACTCCAGTGTTCTTGATGGAAAATTCCATGGACAGAGGAGCCTGGTGGGCTGTAAGTCCATAAGGTCACTAAGAGTTGGACACGACTGAGCACAACGTATATGTATTTACATACATATAGTAGTAGGGTATAAAGTTAACATACAAAATCCTGTAGCTTTTCTACGATAAAATAACAACCAGTTAGAGGACATAAACTGGAAAAAATTACAATGGCAACAGGGAAGACAAAATACTTAGGAATAAACCTAATGAGAAATATGCAAAACCCTTTAGGAGAAACTTGAAAACATTCTTTGAAAGATACAGAGGTAGGCGTGAACAAATGAAAAGATAGCCCTTTTTCTAGGCTAGGGCAGTTCAACATTATGTCAGTTCTCCCAAAATTATAAATTTAATGTAACACCAAAAAAAAAAAAAAAAAACCAAAACCCCAGCAAACTTGTTTCTGTGGTGTTAGCATAATAAGGATCACATGGAAAAGTAAGAATGCAAGAATTATTAATGGAGTTTTTTTTTTTTTATTTAGGATAACTGGGATGATGATGATGATGAAAAAAAAGAAGAAGCAGAAGTAAAACCAGGTGATCCATTGGGTTTCCTCTATTTTGGGGTTTAGATCTTAATCTGATGCTTATGTTAAGACAACTAACAAAATGCTGCAAAATTGGAAATTTTGGTTATTTTTAGAAACCAAACATCCTTCTGTTTCCAGTTCATTCTCTTCTCTCTGCATCTCTTTTTTTTCCTCTCTCTCTTTAAAATATAATCAGATTAGAGGATGAGGCATCACAGTTGAATGGTCTAAGTCCTACCTAAAGGACTGTGGGGAAATATGAAAGGAGGCGTTTGGATCTTAGGGGTTGGATTAGAGAGGAGAAAGGAAGAACTTTTCTATTCTTATTTGCCAGGAAATCACCATCTAAATTGGAGCTGGGAGAGGTTTGATCTCTTGAAATATATAAGTATCATGTCTGTCTCATTCATAAGCTAAAAAATATTTAAGATTAACTGTGATTAAAACATTTCTTTACTTTCAGAAGTAAAAATTTCAGAAAAGAAAAAAATAGCAGAGAAAATAAAAGAGAAAGAACGGCAGCAGAAGAAAAGGCAAGAAGAAATTAAAAAGAGAGTAAGTCCTATTTATTTTCCATAATACAGAATTCTCACCTCAGTAGTGGTGCAGTATCGTAACAAGCAGCAAATGTTACCTGACCGTTTAAAGGGCTTTGTAAAGGCTGTAAATGGACATCATCAGATAAAGTGATCCCAGACAAACTGAATTTGTGGTTTTTGCAAAAACCAAACCCAGAAGCTTTACGTGTTAGAATGCCTTTTAGATTTTCACAGACATTTGGAAGCACTCAGGATTGTCTTGTGACCATAGTCAGGGATTTTTGTCAGTGCCTTGCAGTTCTCTCTAGCTGTGATTATAGTCTTTTTTTTTTTGGGCGGGGGCAGTGTACATTTTGAGTAAATACAAACAGCACCCATGTCTCTGCCATGTACTATAAGATGTTTTTGATTATTTGGAGCAAGATCAGGAATTCTGTGTTCATTTACTTTTTGAATAGAAAACACATTTACATGATTCAGAAATCAAAATGATATTAAGACGGGCACCCAACTCTTCACAGATTTGTTCTCTTTCCCTTTATCCTATAAGTAAATACTGGTTTATGATATCTCCAAGGTGACTTTATATATTTGTATACAACTGTATGGTCATATTCCACCCATGTTTTATTGTTTTCACCTTGGCTTTATTTAATAATCATGGAAATCTTACCATAGATCATAGCAAGCTTTCTTATTTTATTTTTAACCTGGTGAAACAACTCCACAGTAAAAACTCCTAACCACTGGGCCACCAGGGAATTCCCTTGACTTTTCTTTTCAATTAGCAATAATCGCGCCTTGGATAAACCTCATTGGCTACGATACTGCCACTGCGCAAAGCTTCCCTTGACTTTTTATTAAGAGAAATTTCAAGAAAATAGCATAATGGGTCATATACAAATCATCTAAATTTATCAGTTGTTAATATTTTGCCAACTTGCTTCATCTGTTGTTTTTTTTTTTTTTTGCTAAAATATAATCCAATATATAACAGACATTATGCATTTTTCCTTTAAATACTTCAGTATGCATTTCTGAAAAAGCAAAGCTATTTCTCACATAATTATGTTCCTCATGTAAGTCATTTTTAAACATCATCTATATTCAGTTTATGTGCATTTCTTTAATTGTCCCAGAATATCCTTACATATGATTTGTTCAGGCAAGCACCTTGCATTTATTTGGTTGTTAAATGTATTCTAAATCTCCCAGGGTCTGTCTTTCTCTTTTGAATGACACTGACTGGCTGACGAGAGCAGGGCAGCTGTCTTGCAGAACACCCTACCTTCTCGATTTCTCTGACTGCTTCCTTGTAGTTAGTTTCTTGTAACTTGGCAGTGAAGTCTAGACGTTTAATTGGAATTAGATTGAACATTTTTGGTTGGAATATTTCAGATATAATGCTGTATGCTTCATGTTGCATCAGTCACATCAGGAGTCATATAATGTCTGTACTATTATTAATGATGCTAAAATTTATTGCTGAGTTTAAGTTGATGACAACCTGGTCCTTCTCTTGTAAAATTACAGATATCTTTTTACTGGTAATCCAGTCTTATGGTTAGTTATAGTGTCATTGCTGATCACTGCCTAATTATTTCTTTAGGTGTGGCAGAATGGTGCTATTTCATTCTGTGACTTCTGTTTTCTTATTGGCTGGCTTTTTTTCCCCTTCTTTCTATTTGGTTACTTTGACTATGGTTTGTACTAGAAAGCATAAAAGCTTAATTCTTTTAATTACTAATTTTCAGAGTAAGGAGCTGGTGTGGTAACTTGAGGTGAAAAATGAAGGATTTTGTGGGTTTCAGTTTTTTCTTTTTGAGTAAATTTATGGTCTTTTATGAATTTCATTTAGATATAGTGATTATTTTTTTTGATGCTTAAATTGTCCCAATGTTGGACAATAGGGGTCACTCTAAGTTGTTCCTATCTTCCTCTGTTTCACAGAACCCTGCTAGTCTTTGAAAGGTTCCTTGTTCTCTGGCACAATAAGCTCATCTGGTAAACTCTCTTAGGCCTGGAATCAGCTACTGTCATTCCTTTTTAGTACCAAATTATCATGGCCAACAATATGTGAGAATGTCTGTTTCCCCCGTCAGGAACATTTTAGATACTTTTTAGTAATCTTGTATTTGTATATCTAAATACACTTACATGCATGTTTATATGTTCAGAACAAGCAATGGATTCTTATAGCTCAGTCTAAGAAGTTGGTCATTGAAGTTTAGCATTATACTTACTTTATTGTATCTTGATGTTAGTCTCCAAAATAAAGAAACCTTACACTCAGTGAATTAATTTTATCTTAGGTGAAGTATTGAGTTAAAAACACACTCAGTTTTGATGCAGGAAATAAGTGTGTTCAGGTCTATCAATAGTTGAGATAGTTCCCTTTTTCTAGAAAAATCTTCTCCATGAGAAATAAAATGTGACCTGTTTCAGAAGTGGCCTTCTAAATCAAAATCTTCAAACTGCACAGGCATGGATAATTGTGAATGGCACAAATTCCCTTCACCTTTTTCCTACTTTGATAAATATTATCAAAGGTATCTCCTCTTGGTAACATATTTGTTATAGAAACTTATGGTATATAGAAAGGCTATAAATTAGACTATTGTCATCTCAAAGAAGTGGAATAAAAAGATAAATAAGGGGGAAATGTTTTTCTAATTCTTTGAAAAAAATTTTTTTTGTATGTCTACATAATATTACGGATATGCCATATACTTTAACCATTCTGTTGTGGAATATTTAGATCATCTCTACATTTATTTGATATTATGACTATCATAATATTCATTTGACCTCCTTTTGGTTAAATATTTGTGTGCATCTTTGGTTTCTCAAGAGGAATACCTCAAAGTGGAATTATTTGATTAAAGCATATAGTATATTTTAAAGACTCGATAAATATTACAAAAGTTACTCTAGAAAATATTTTTTCAGTATACAGTTTTAGCCAGAATTTAAGAGAGATATTTTCAACTTGTCTGCGGTCTCAAGTCCTTAATTTAAAAAAATTACCATGAAATAAACCCAGTGTTCAAGTCTCAATTCTTTGATATTACCACTTGTGTTAACCTTCTGTTACCATGGGCAGGCTGCTTAATCTGTGACTCAGGTTTTTTTCCTGTAACATTAGGAAAAGGATATCTAAAAGAATTTACTGTAGAAATACAGTAAACACTATGAATCTTTGCTGTTTTTTGTATGTCTAGAAAAAAAAATTATACAGTACAGACATGTACTGTGTTCATTATAACCAGCTGTTTTCAAACTTCATTGTTGTCTCATTTTAGTTAGAAGAACCTGAAGAACCTAAAATGCTAACACCAGAAGAACAATTAGCAGATAAACTGCGGCTTAAGAAATTACAGGAAGAGTCTGACCTCGAATTAGCAAAAGAAACTTTTGGTAAGTGGGGGTGTGGTAACAGTGTAGTATTGAAGTTGTAAGTGAATACTGTGGAAGTCTTACTAGTTTGAAAACTCAGAAAACATCTTTTTTGAAGAAACATGATAACTTAGGTATTAGAAAGCAGTTCTTAACCTCTTTTGTTTGTATTTGAGGTTTCATTACTTAACATAGAGTGAGAGACAT
The DNA here is from genome assembly GCF_033118175.1 of Dama dama. Taxonomy (NCBI): domain Eukaryota; kingdom Metazoa; phylum Chordata; class Mammalia; order Artiodactyla; family Cervidae; genus Dama; species Dama dama. The sequence goes on along the minus strand of NC_083692.1, from coordinate 1,794,484 downwards.
GCTCAGATTTTTGAATAATTTGAGTATTGTATAAAAGATGATTAAGTTATTGAACCCAAATAAAGTATATTGCTGATTTAAGTATATGTTATCAGCTGGATGAAATTTGGGTGAAGTGTGAAGCCTGTAACTTTCTGAGGTTTAAATGTTTGACTGTAGAAGTATCATTGTCTTAAGTCTGGTGGGATCTAGACAAGAGCATGCTGGCCTCGGTGAGGCTGAGGCTGTCCCTTCTTGGCCTTCACCATGCCCTTCCTCCAGCGGACGTCCATGTCCGTGCCCCATGCCTGCAGCTGTGGTTAGTGTAGAAGATAAAAGGTATGTTCAGGATTCTGTAAATAGATAGATAGTAAGTTTAGAGAGTTCCAGGGGGAGTTACATGGCACAGAGGATAAAGATACAAAGTCAGAGAAATAGTTAAAAAGTTCTCATTTTATTTTTTTTCAGAGTAGAATATCCTGTTTCACAGTTAAATAACCTTGAGATGAAACCTAGAAGGATCTAGTTATTTTGATCTCTCCCTGTCCCTTCTTTAAAATGGACCAAGCAGGCTGACGGTAGTGAACACTCTGCTTTTCACTGCGAGTGTGAGCTGGCCTCTCAGTGAGTCTTCAGCAGTCTCAAGAGTTGCTATGGATGCTCCCGTGTACTGGCGAGTGCTTGACATGTCTCCACCACTCTCATCTCATTGCAGCGGGCACGTGCCCATCATCCTGTCTTCATAGGATGGTAAAAGCCACCCATAGTGTTTATTAAAGAGAAGGGTCTATGTGGTAATAAATTCTAAGATGGGACACCAGTTGTCGATTAAAAGCAAAAACATGTATTCATACAGTGATCATTTGGTTAATAGGATTTTAGTGTTGTGTTTCTAATTCTAAAATATTGGATCAGTGTTAGCAAGTGATTACTTGATTATTGAGGAAGAATCTGCCAGTGCAGCAGACCCGAGAGACGGCAGGTTTGATCCCTGGGTGGGGAAGATCCCCTGGGGTAGGAAATGTCAACCCACCCCAGTCGTCTTTCCTAGAAAACCCCGTGTCCATGAGGTTGCAGAGTTGGACGCGACTGTGCACACTCAGCACACACAAACAGCTTCGTGTCTCATGGCCTGGGGTCCTTCTAAGCTAGTTTTTCTGTTGGGATTTAACGCATGGTTTACTCCTACTTAGCTTCTGTAGTTAGCTGGATACTTTCACAGGAGCCATCTTTGTTTGCTTTTTTTCCTTTCTCTTCCATCTTTGCTGTGGGCTATTCTTGGACAAATGCTATTAGAGCATCCCTTTTGTGCCAGGTGCAGCCGATGGTTCCCTTCTTAACATACTGTTTTTAAATGCATGAAATACAGAAGATTTTACTTACAAAGGAAACCTATTATTTTGGAATAGGTATCAAAATATTGAAATAACCTGTGATAGAGTAATTATGTACAAACCACTTGAATTATGTCTGAAGATTTCAGTCGACTCAGGTTGAGAACCTCTGTTTTAGAATGAAATAATAGGGTTATTTAGATATCTGATAGGTTTCTAAATTTTAAAAAATCTTTTGATATTTTGTGTGTCCCCTTTCTCCTACAGGTGTTAATAATACAGTTTATGGAATAGATGCTATGAACCCATCCTCGAGAGATGACTTCACAGAGTTCGGAAAGTTACTAAAAGATAAAATTACACAATATGAAAAGTCACTATATTATGCCAATTTTTTGGAAGCCTTAGTTCGAGATGTTTGTATTTCATGTAAGTAATTCTCATCTCTGACCCCTGTGGATGGATTTAAGTAGGGGATGTTATAATACACTGAAGATTTGCTTTTTAGCAGGTAGCTTAGGAATGTTGTTCTGCAAATACACATTAAGTGGTCTTTTGAGGACGCTTTCTTAGTGTTTTTACAATGGCTTCCCAGAGGGGCATCTGTGCTTGTTGGCACAACAGCAAATAAAAGACTAGCTTCTAGTTTTATATTGAAGGGAGCTAAGGAAGTATCTTTTGGGGAAAATCATACAGAATTTTAGAACTGAGACCACAGATGAGTGTCTTTTCACTTTATAAATGAGGAAGCCAGCTGCAAGAGCTGCCACCCATTCTCTGGGTCCATGGATTTCGTTTTGTGCTCCCAGAAGAGTCGCACATTTCAGGGGCAGGGGGAATGGGAGTGACAACCAGTGGTGGTATAGCACCAAGGTGGAAGGGACTAGTTTTGCTACTATTTACTGTTTTTAAGACTGAGGATGAATTCTTTATAGGAATTTTAAAGTGGATTTTCTTTGGGAAATGATTACTAAGTGGAAGGTTCTAAATCTGGTCAGCGATATGCCCGTAGTTGTCATTTTATTTTGTACACACTATTTTTTCTGTTTCAGAGGTGCTAACCAAAATTGAACACTTTTTTTGGTAGCTAAAAACTCATGTCTGTTTCCAGCTTTATATTTTAATGGGGTGGAAGGATGTGTTGGCCAAGTTTATTTCCTGGTAGGGCAGGCACTTAAGACTTCTGAGATACCTACTATTTTCATTCTTGTGCTAGAAAATGGAGACCTCAAGGGCCGGGGCGTTGTCCTCTGTGGGTTTAAGGATTGGCCTTCCGTATTGATTCAGATACTCCTCACTGAAAATCAAGGATGTGTTGTTTCCATAAGGCATGGTTATTTTATGTGTTTAGACTGGATAAGGAAGAATGGTAGGGAGCACTGTAAGCTGTAGATGTTTCCAGTTTCTGGTTAAACAGTGGTGTCTTGGCGATTGTAGATCATTATAAAGTTTTGTTGCTGGGCTTGCCATTTTAAGCACTTCTGGTTTGTGAGCCTAGCCATACACTTAAAAGATTCTCTATCATGTTGGGAGAAATTAACAGCCTTTTCAAAGTTACTGAAGTTAATGATGGACAAATTAGATTCGTCATGACACTGTGAAGAATGTGTGTTTTGCTTTTTTAGTTATGCTCTAAAATTCTTAAAAATTATTATTTTTTTTAGTGGAAATTGATGACTTGAAAAAGATTACCAATTCATTGACTGTACTCTGCAGTGAGAAACAGAAGCAAGAAAAGGTAAAAGAGCTAGTTGTGTGGGAAATGTGTATTACACAAACACCGGGGTGTAGACATGGTATTTTCACCAAGGTTAGTGAGGAGAAGTCAAGAGTTCACCAATACCATTTATATTGGAATAGAACAGGAATGTGCCATTATCATCCTTTTGTTTATAGATATGTTCATGTTTTTCTAAATTAATAATAGAAATTACCCTGGCTTAATTCTGGAATCTCAGAGAACTAGGTTTTTCTGGAACCAGAGGCTTTTTTTGACTCTGAGGGTTGCTGTACCAAATAAGGTGCCCATATAAAGTCTTATGACTTAACTCTCTTTTATCTCCAGCAAAGCAAAGCCAAAAAGAAGAAGAAAGGTGTGGTTCCTGGAGGGGGATTAAAGGCCACCATGAAAGATGATCTGGCAGATTATGGTGGTTATGATGGCGGATACGTACAAGACTATGAAGATTTCATGTGACGTTTTATCTTCTCCTGGTGTCTTCTTTCTGTTGCCCACAGTCCCTTCAACATGTAGCACAACTTCCTTTCCTTTCAGTTCTGCCAAATGCTACAATCAGAAGTGCAGTATCTTTTGTGCTGGTTATTTAATCCCTTGACACTTAGGTGCTAATGTGCAAATGAGGGAACTTGGATCTTGTTGCCAAGGGGTTAAAATTGGGAACCTCTGTTGCTACTAAATCATAGTTTTAAAAAACAAACCTAATGATGTTGTCATTGTTGCTATCTGATTCCATAGCAGCAGTCACTGAATTGGAAACAAAGGTTGCAACATGACAAAAAAATTGTGTAGTATTTACCAGCACCATTCAGTAAGACAGCCTTAACCATACCGCCTTGAACTACTTCATAACTTGTCAAGAAAAGCGGTCTGCTGCAAGGGCATGTGGTGTGCACCTAGTATTAAAATTGCTTTGTCTTAAAATTGAGCGTGAGGATATTAAAAATACATTGTGAAGAAGACTGATAATCTCAGAGTGAAGATACAGCGGCTGCAAAGCACTAGTTTGATAATTAAATGACCAAAACCCTCCAACTTTGAAGCTGAAGAAGGTAAACCTCTCCATTATTGCATTACACGTTGTGGAATCTCTTGACTGCATAGACTGTCTAGTTTCTATTTATCAGACTGTTGTACTGACGGAGTGCTTCAGATTGGGGAGGGAAAGTCCTCACCTGTTTCATTTGTAATTGTCTGAGAAACAGATCTTACTTTGTTCTCCAGGGCTGCAGTGGAACAACTTTAACAGGGTTTTGGCATTTCCTTTCCTTTATAAAACATACTCAGCAAACTGCACCAGTTAACTACAGTTTGGTAAATTGTTATGTTAACAATGATGACATCTGCAGTGTTTTATAAAGCAACTAATTTAATAAAGTCACTATTGTGAGGACTTAAATTTTGTGTTACCTCCCAAGAGATATTTTTGGAGAGTACAGAACAAAGCTCTTGGGACTAGAGTTCTCTATATACTTACAAAGCTTTATAAGTGCTTGATGAGTAGATGTAGTTTTAGAAGAAAAATGATTTGCAAAGTCCTTAATAGTGTCTCTCTAGAGCAACAAAGGTATAGAGCTGCATTCCTCTTTATTTATTTGGAGAAATTATTTGGTTGCTTAGATACTAAGGCCTAATTAAATACCTAGAAGTATTTATTTGGAGTAACTGAGCTTATATAACTCAGGTGATGGCTGTATGCAGAGAGTGGGTGATCTTCTCTATTACATATATTATAGTAATGAATTTAACCAAATCTGTGGTTAGAGTCTTTGTTGGAAACTGCCACGGAATCAAAAACAGGGACAGAGAAGTATTTTAAATTTCTCTTACACAGGAGTAGGAGCCTCAATCAGAGCTCTGTAACCACCTAGTGGAGACAGGACCACCAAATGATTTGAGGCATTTACAGAATGCAGTGACGCTACAGCAATAATACAGCCAATAAAGACACTTCCTTTAAGGCAGCCAAGGGCTAAGGTTTCCTTAGCAGTAATAATGACATACACTGAATTTAAAATCTATTTTATTATACAGATCAGTTTCTAACAAATGGAAATGTATCATCTGTTCCTCAACTGTGTAAATAATATTAAATTCCTTTGAAACTGGAATCTGCAGGCACAGCTATTCTTTACTAAATATTGTATCATCTCCTAAAGTAAAACTATCCTGAGGAAGATGGAACTTTTGATCTTAATACCGATATATAGATATTGGTATATAGAAAAAAATCATATAGATGCATATAATCATTTTCGAAAAGGAATTTCCTTGTGAAAATTTCTCATCCTTTTACCCACTATTCACAAAGGACTGGTATGGTCAGTCCTGGTGTTTTACAATCAGACATCAAAGTTCCCCACTGCATTTCTCTCTAGGCTGACCACAAACATCTGTAAGTACCTCATTTCAGTACAAGAAAACAGGCACTTAAAGAATTCTTGGCAGTAACCATCCTCAGGTGTCATCTGAATCCATCCTAACCTGCTAGCATGTCCTTTAGACAGCAACCTGTCTGAGGGTCCTTCAGAAGCACATTGACAACATCAAGTTTGTGTTCGTATGCCAGCTTGTAATACAAGTAGATGTCTTCACAATAAGTGAGTAACTTCTTGAGGTTTTTCAGAACAAAGTCTGTAGGCTGATGATGTTTACATCTAAACAGAGAAGCAAGAATGTACAGGTTAAGATACTGTATCTTGGGCAAGGGCTGTCAGCTCTGATACTTACTACTGTCTGTAAGAGAAGAAGGTGCTTGAGTCTAGGAAATCAGACTAGTATTAGGGTACGAGTATAGCCCTCACTATCAGTGCTTGGTAACAATGAAGTTTCATTAGAAATGAGTGTCTTAATGCTGGCCTTAACTTCCTGCCCCAAAGGGACATTCTGATGTTTAGTGTGTTCGCCACCTCAGGCCAGCTGAGTAGCTCTCCTCCCATTTTAGGTACAGAGCATCGTAAGCAAACTGTTCTCATTCCTCTGCATAAATCTGTTAAAAGATCTTATCCTTATGGATATTCTTGACATCTCTTTGCCATCTCAAGCCAAGGGGTTAGACATGTTATACCTATACTTAGCTATAAAATTCTTACTCATGCCTGATACCAAAGCAGAGGCATTTTAATACTTACTTTATTGAAATCTCTTCAAATATACTGGGTCTTAATAACCTTTGCTGCTTAAATTCTTCCAAGTAATTAAAGTCTCCTTTAAGAATCACTTGTTGATACAGAATTTCAGCCCAATCAGGAACAAAGTCATAGGCCTCTGCCACAATAGAAGCCTTAAAAGGATGGAGGGAAGAAGGACACCATTAGAGGCAAGGAGTCTAGAAAACAGCTCAACGCTGTGCACGCTCACCGAGTGTGACCGTCCCCGATGATGTTAAAGGCGGTCTATCAGGGTTGGTGAAAAGTTTGATATTACCCTTCCCCTGATACCCCAAATACCTTCCCCTTCAGTGTTTCTAATCTTAACACTGGATTAAAAGAACTGCTGAAGATTTTTCTCTCTCACTCAGCTCTGTTCAGTGAAAAGGGCTGAATCCCTGATAACTATCCCTCCATGTTAAAGGACTGGAACCGACCTCCCCGAAGCCCTGGCTTTTTATGCATACCCAGAAGTGCACACATTCTGAAAACGCTGGGCTCAGAGGTGCTCACGGGACCACGAGCAGGGATGTTACCCTGAACCTCAACTGCTGAAGTGCAAAGGCTTAACAGCATGGAGAAGGGGAGAGTGTGTTGTCTCCCTGGTCTCCAGCCTCTGCCCAGACAACATGCTGGTGAGAAGTACCACTGTGGAAAAGGCAGCTGGATGGATCAGACAGCGGAGTCAGGGGGAGCCGGCTGAGCTGAGACCTTTCGGGAAGCCGCTCAGCCTCTGGGCTCTACGACAGGGACACCAGGAGAGACGAGGCCGGCGGTGCCGGTGGGCCTTGACGCTCACCTGGTAGAACCGAGGCAGGGCCGCGATACAGTCCGGCAGCCTGTGGCGGCTCAGGTTGATGAGCATCGTGTTCCGGCCAGTGTTCAGAAAGTGAATCTGCAGCGTTATCAGCTTGGTGAGCCGGTGGCAGTGCAGGGCCTGGCGCACGCAGGAGTCCTGAGGGGTGAGGGTGGAGGCAGGCACCGATGAAGACTTGGGACATCTCCCCTACGACCCCTCCAGCAACGGAACAAAATTATTCCTCCTGCAACACCAAGCCGCAAGGCCAGTCTGGAGTAAGACTCACGGTTACCTTGGCGTAACTCTCTGCTGCGTCCAGCATCAGAGTCAGGGCCTTCAGCAGCAGCTGCTTCAGCTGCTGCCCGTCCTTGAGGCTGTCCTCTGTAGGGGAATAGAGCAAATGTGGGTGTGTCTGGCTCCCAGAGGGGGCTACTCTCTCCCCACTCAGCAGCAGGGTGGGCTAGAGACACAGCCCAGCTCACGTCCACAGGGAGGCAGGCGTGTCTCACTCGGGTGAAGTGAGATATGCTCGCTCACTCCCTCTCCACACCAGAGTGGGATTCACTGCCCCATCTAGTTCACTCCTCTGAGATGTCCTGGCAGGCATCCACAGCCTCAGCATACACTGGTTCCTGACAGATGACACCTCTGGACGCACAGGCTACAAGAGGGGTAAAGGGTTCCAACCCCGTTTCCGCCCTTCTGGGACCCACTGGATGAATGTCAAGAAGCTGAGGTGGGTGTTAGTCTCCTGGCTTCTTGCCGTTCTTAGCCCTGAGACCCTTCCCTGGCCAGCAGCACTACCCCGGCGGTGCTGCCGTGACCTCTGCATACCCCAGGGCTGAGACTCGATCAGTTTCAGTTGGATGCAGGCAGCTGCCTCGTGGTTTTCGCCGATCTCCCGGCACATGCTGAAACACAGCGCGATCATGTTGTGCTTCTCGCTGTCCCCAGGGCGGCAGCGCTTGATGTAGTCCAGCAGGGCTGTCTTCAGGGTGCCACTCTGCCCAGAAAAAAAGGGATACCAAGGTCTCAACCAGGCACTAAAGAGCAGGCAGGACTGACCTAGTCCTTTGATTCTGAAAGTTCCTCAAAAACTCCCACGGGAAAGGAAAAGAGAGGCACAAATGAAAACAGATGTTTATGCTACACAGGCACATGCTCTCCGCTGGCTGGGAGTGTGAATGGTTAAGACCTGTCAGAGGAAAAGCCTTAACAATGTGCATAAAGGCATGAGTCTTCACAATTCCACTCTAAATTCTGTCCCTCAAGAAGTAAGCAGAGGAAAGTGCTAAGATGGATATAACAAGGCTATCTGATAGCAAACAATTAGAAACAATCCAGATGGCCAGAAAAAAGGCTAATGTAGCCATCAAAACCCATGTTGACTTGAAAACTGAGAAATGCAGGCTATTTCCTATTTGCACAGCATGACACAAGTTTAGTAAGAAATGTAAACATGTATACATGTATGTAAACATACATGTTTACGTGCTTGTGGGTACATGTGCAAAGAAAGGGCCTGTACCAAACTGTTAGCAGCTCTCTACAGTAGCTAGACACACAAGGCTTTTTCCACGTTCTGTTTCCCAAGTGTTGTTTTTGTTTTTAATGTGGAATACTTCACAAATTTCTGTGTCATCCTTCTGCAGGGGCCATGTTAATCTCTGTACCATTCTAGTTTTTAGTATATGTGCTGAAGTAAGCAAATGTCTTAAATATGTATTACTTTCGTAATTGGGAACAAAGTTATTAAAAGAATGCTTCAATGCAGAAACAAAAATGCCTCAAAAACAATTTTAAAAGTCCTGAAGGTATCCCTTGCTCCTTTCCTTAATAACTGGACTGGTTTGTCCTGAAACCGGCCCAACACTGAGGAGAGTTTTTCTGCTTCTCTTAATGCTTCTTGTTAACTGAGAAAAGCAGGGTACTTCCTACCTGCACAACATATAGAAAAATATGTCTCTTAATCCTGCTCGGCTAGCCCGAGTTCTCAGATAACGAAAGTGCACCTAGGTTTTAATTAGTTTTAATTAATGTATTTGGCCCTGCAACAAAGCATGCGGGATCTTAGTTCCCTAATCAGGGATCAAACCCGTGCCCCTGTATTGGGAGCGGCGTCCTGAACCACTGCACCATCAGCGAGGTCCCACAGGGAGGCGAAATGGGTAGAAACAGTGAATCAGCCAATGAAAGACTTGGAAACAGGCTCTCAGCGTGCATGCCTGGTGTCACACACACGCCTCAGACACACAGCTTGTCTAAGGACAGACAGGAACCCAGAGGCCAAAGGCTGGCGAGTCAGGGCTTTGCTCCCCAGCCTCCTTCCCGGTCATCGTGAGCAGCTCCACAGCTTTCTAGGCCCAGAGCTTGGCACCCACATTTGAACAGGTTAGTAACACTTCTTCATGGTCCCGTGAAAACTCTCCACTCTTAAGGGCCCAAGCAGGTCAATCCAGGGAGGGGAGGGTCTTGCCCCTGCCAAAGCAGGCCTTGGGACAGTAAGTGAGGAGACCTGTTGTTCATTATTCAGCATCTATCAGCACATCCGTGACCTGGCTGCAGCTCTGGAACCTTAAGCTCCTGGTTTTGGTGCATGTCTGAGGGAGGTCCTTAGTTTCCCGCCCTCCATATCCTGATTGGGATTATTCCTGAGAAAACCTGAGACTCCCGAGTGTCAGTAGAACAGCAGCTCAAAAACACTGTACACCTACAGGGTCCAGCTTCTTCCTCATGAGCACTTCAAAGTAGTGCTTTTTATGCAGCAAATCAAATATGTACGTCATCTCATTGTACCTTCCGATGCCAGTGAGGAGACGCACCTGCAGAGAGAGAGGGCAGCTTGCATCAGCATTGCTTGGAGTTCTCTGCGCCAGACCACCTCCTCAAGAGAAGGAGTGGCAACCCACTCCAATACCAGGCTCCAGCAGGAAGCAGGGTTGATGGCCAGGTGGCCATGCTTCGCTCCTTTCCTCCTCTGCCTGTCTTCCTCCCTCCTGATCCCATGCACTCAACAGGGGCCTTCCCTGGAGAATGCAGAAATGCTTCTCACTGGCTGTCCCCTCCTCTGCTGTCTAAACATGACTACCACGTGCTGAAGGCCATCCTCCTGGGCGGGCACCCTTCCCTCCCCACACTGCTGATTACAGCACCCAACGGCTTGCTCAGCCACGTGGGTCAGTTTCAAGCCTACAGAATTTGCAGCAGTGCGGGAAGCTTGAGTGGTCAGCTCCTTTCAGTTCACACACAAGAGGCGGGTCTGAACCTTGTTTTGCAGGGAAAATGACTGCTGCCTTAGCCCTCTGGAAAAGCTAACCACCTGGGGTGAATGGGTGTGACCGCCTGGAGCATGGCAGGGATCCTCTCTGATTTCTGTCCCTTTGGTGCTATTTTGGATTCTGACAGAAACCAAAACCTGGAGCAGAGGGTTGAGCTGCCCAGCCAGCTACCAAGTAGGCAGCGGTATCGAGACAGGCAGACCCTCTAAAGGACATCAGCTCTGAGACAGCCTCCAGCCCACCTGCCTGTCAAAGGTGATCTCAGGATGGGGGCAAGGGTCAGGGGTGACTTACCACCAGCCCGTACTCCTCACTGGGGGCCAAGTGGTTGTCGGTGAGCAGCCGGGCGGCCTGCAGGACGCGGATGATGCCCTCCATGTGGCATGTCAGCGTGAAGCAGTGATGAGCCAGGATCAGCAGCTCTGTGGCTGGGTGGGGTGGGCACGTGTTAAGACAAGACTGTCCACTCTGGCTACCCAGTGTCTTGCTCCGCGCCTGGCCGGAGGGTGATGGGGCCTTCTGGAGAAGGCTCTCCCCCGTCCTGAGGCCCCTGGCCGCACCCGTTTAGCTCTGGGACAGCCCTGGACCAAGTCAGTTTTTCTCTCAGTGACAGCACAGGGCTGGTTAACTCTCCTCAAAGACAGTCCACATACAGTGACAGTGCTTCTAGAAGGCGAAAACAGAGCAAAGAACCCTAGCTTCCCAGAGATGGAGACACTTCCTGCACAGAGACCGATGGGAGTTCCTGCCAACGTGATCTGAGGGCATTCTCTGCAGCTCAGTGGAGCATCAGGGCCTAATCAAGTGCTATCTGATGCTTGGTCCTTCTAGGGACTTTTAATTTGATGACACAAATTTAAAACTACTACACACAATCACTATGAACACCATTAAAAGGGAAAGAGAAAAGGGTCTGTGGTGCTGGAAGCCAGAAGAGGGGTTCCCAGCCTTGGCGCACACGCTGCCAATGTGCACGGGCCCCGTGTACCCGGGGCCTCCCCAGACCTGCTCACTCCAGTCCTCCAGGCCCTGGCGTGCGCATTTCCTCTCCAAACCCTTCTTGATGCCCCTGGTCTGTGAGCTCCAGGACTGCTGTCTGACTTGCCCACCACAGTCCTGGTTTTTAGAGTAACTGGCACACAGTCAGTGCTCAGCAGATATTCCTGAACTGGACTGACAGGAGATGCAGAATTTGTACTTGTTTTTTGGCTATGCCGTACGGCTTGTAGGATCTTCGTTCCTTGACTGAACCTGTGCCTACAGCAGGGAAAGCAAATTCACTGGTCCGCCAGAGAATTCCCAGAAGGTTATTTTAAAAATAAAACTGTTTTACCTCTTAAAATCTCACTTGCTCACTAAACATCAGTTAAGATGCCTTTTTTTGCATCTATCAGATTTGCAGAGTATAAACATTCCCTGGTGGCTCAAACGTAAAGAATCTGCCCAAGATACAGGAGAGACAGGTTCCATTCCCGGATTGGGAAGATCCCCTGGAGAAGGAGTGGCAACCCACTCCAGTGTTCTTGCCTGGAGAACCCTGTGGACAGAGGAGCCTGGTGGGCCACAGTCCATGGGGTGGTCAACTGTCGAACGTGACTGAGTGACTACCACTTTCCATTTCAATGCGTCCCAGGAAATGATATCCTCACACACTGCTTATGAGGGAGCAGTGCATTTTTCTTTTCTGAAGTAAATTTGGCAATATATATATTTTACATATGTATATGTATATATATGTATATGTATGTGTATAGACATTACTTTGCCAACAAAGGTCCGTCTAGTCAAGGCTATGGTTTTTCCAGTGGTCATGTATGGATCTGAGAGTTAAGACTATAAAGAAAGCTGAGTGCCGAAGAATAGATGCTTTTGAACTGTGGTGTTGGAGAAGACTCTTGAGAGTCCCTTGGACTGCAAGGAGATCCAACCAATCCATCCTAAAGAAGATCAGTCCTGAGCATTCATTGGAAGGACTGATGTTGAAGCTGAAACTCCAATACTTTGGCCACCTCAGGCAAAGAGCCGACTCATCGGAAAAGACCCTGACGCTGGGAGGGATTGAGGGCGACAGGAGAAGGTGACGACAGAGGATGAGATGGTTGGATGGCATCACCGACTCGATGGGCATGAGTTTGTGTAAACTCCGGGAGTTTGTGATGGACAGGGAGGCCTGGCATGTTGCAGTCCATGGGGTCACAAAGAGTCGGACACAACTAAGCGACTGAACTGAAAGCTTTAAAAACGGGCATACTCCTGAATCAGGAATTTTTCTTATAGAAGTAATCATGGATGTGCACACAGACTGCCTGTGAGCATGTCTGTCACAGGGTTTAAAGTACCAGAAGCTACTATAAGCAATCTGCGGGTCCTGTAATAGGGTATACCTTTTAAAATTACATGTAAGAGAAATACTGTGTAACCGTCAAAAATTATGTAGAACAGTCAGTGTCATGGAAAGATATTAATGACAGCATATTCATAATTATAAGTAGTATCCACAGTACAATGCCATTTAAAAAAATGACAACCTATGGACTTGCACGGAAACAGATGGGAGGGACATACCCTACTGAAGGAGCACAACACCACTGTGAAAGTGAGCAGGCTTTGAGATCACACAGACAGTGTTCAAATGCCAGCTATGTCACATAAGAAGTTATAAATTAATCAACTTATCTAAAGCTTCAGTTTCCTTCTTCTAAAATGGGGACAATAATAGCCATTTTGCAGGGTAATGTAAGAATAAAATAAGCTAAATATACCAAATGAGAAAAGGTTACTTTTTGGTGTGATTTTAAATTTTGGGCTGCATTTCCATATATATTTTCTAATTTTTCTTCAATGAACTTATGGCTTTCTACTAAGAACTTATAAACAATCGTGGAGGAGGAGGGATCCAGAGGAGGAACAGGATCCAAACAGAAGACTTCTCAGTGACCTGCTCGGGCCCAAAACACGTTAAGAAGATGGTTGACAACTTACTGCAAGACAGCTCCCCGTGGGGAACAGAGGAAATCTTCTCCAACAACTTCACACCCACCAAGGTGCGGTCTTGACACAAAGCGGTCAGCTGAAGAAATGTCTGGCTTTCTTCTGCTGGGGTAAACACCTGCTTGTGTCCTGTATAGAAAGATGTGGAGAAAGGTGCTAGTTTTACCGTGAGAGAGACCAGAGGAGGACAGGAGCCCCAGGGCAGGAGGCCACGCCGAGGGAGCTCCCGGGCAGCCGTCCTCCAGGGCCGCAGGTGAGATGCCCTCCGCAGGACACCAGGGCCATCAGCTGAGGGAGAGGCACTGTCCCTCTAAATAGCCCAAAGCAGGAACCTGAAAGCAACAGCAGGGGGTTAACGCGGGGCCTCCCTGGCGCCCCGTGCTGAGAAGCCACCCCGCTCAGCAGCGGACACCAGTCTGCTCCCTGGTCCTGGCGGACCCCGCGCGCCAGGGGCAACTGAGCCAGCGTGTGCATCCCAGCGGGAGCCCACCTGCGCCCCCTGCGGAGCCCACGTGCAGCAGCCCTGAAGCCCGCGCGCCGCAACAAGAGAAAAGCCACCACCAAGAGAAGCCCGTGCTCCCCAGCTAGAGCGGAGACCTCGTGCTCCACAACTAGAAAAGGCCTGCACGCAGCAATGAAGCCCCAACACGGCCAAAAATAAACAAGTAAATAAATATTTTTAAAAGAAGAAATAAATGCAGTGTGTTCTCTTTCAAGTGCAACCTGGCACCTTGCAAGGACAGCATACAAGATGTACATGAACATAAATCGAATTCTTAATGCAGGGAGCTGGAGAGTGTGGTCTGAAAGGCCAGGGAGGCCTGACAGCAGGGCACCTGTTCCCTCCGACGGCGTCAGCAGCTCCCGGGTCACCTCTTCAGCCACAAGCTCAGCCACTGTGTCTGGCCCGAGGCCCTGGGTGCTGATGAAGGCTTGAGCTCGCTTGCATCGATCAGGCCGCTGAGAGGCCAAGACAGCCCGGAGCAGGGCCTCACCATCCTGGGCAGCGACGTCTGCGTAGGAACAGCCCAACTCCTGAGAGGAAGGCAGAGCCAATCCACGCTGTCATTAGGAGCCAGGCGAAAGCCAGAAGAACACCACCCTTCCCGAAATCTGAAGTGGACAGACGCCATCGTTTTCTGAGCTTCAAGCTCCCTCACCCTCAGCAGGAAGCTTACGAGAAGCAAACCCATTTTTCGAGTCCCTTCTATCACTTTGCCAATGAGCTGAATCCAAGCAAGAGAAAGGTTTGTCTTCAGAAATCATCAGGGGACTTACCCAACACTGAGCTTTTCAAATATCATGAAATCTAAATAAAAGGCAAAGCCCTTCTTTATTGTTCCCATGGCAGCAGGAAACCCTTAATTTCCAAAGACGTCTCTGCGCTTCGTCCAAGGTAGGGCTTTCAGCGCTCGGCTAGCTTTCTCTCGCACTCTTCCACTGCATTTAGAATCAAATCTTTTTCTCCCTCAATCCGCACAAAGCCAAAACAATTGCTGGCTGCTTTGGCTCCTGTCTTTACATTCAAGTTTAATTTAAAATTTGAAATTTTGGGCTCTGCTCCACGTGGCAAGCTCCCCTCTGTGGTTTGGGGGGGTGGATTTACAGGGGCCAGCACACCGACAAGAGCTCTCCTCCCAGGTAACGGTCATCACTGACGGGCTGACTGGGCAACGTCCCAACCCCCCGCCCCGGCCCCCCCCAAAGCAGCTCCCCGCGGAGGCCCCGCTGGCGTGCACCTTGGCAAGCTCGTAGAGGCAGAGGACCTGCCGGCAGTAGTTCTTCCCGTGGAGGCACCTGCTTGCCAGAGTTTCCAGGTTCGTCACCACTTCATCCATGAGGGGCGGCATCACAAACGACTGACCGTCCAGACTGGACACTGGAAGCAAACACAGGTCTGCAGGGGGCCTTCAAGGCCGCTCCTCGGCCCCTGTGACTCTGCCTCTCTGGTCACAGCTTCCTTCACTGCCCTGGGTCTGGGGCTGCTTCTAACAGGGCTCACACCCCACTTACACTTCTGTCATTGCCTTCTTCCAGGAAATCCCAGCCCAGGATACTTTGAAGGTCTCATAGGCTGAAAACGACTCTAAGCCACCTAACACACTAGAGACCATCAAAGACACCTGCCAAACTCTCCCCTGCACACACTCCCTCCCAATTTCCCCTTATATCAAGTCAGTCACAGGTCCACCTGACTGTATCTCAGAACATCTCTGTAGTCACCGCCTGAGGTCCAGCCTTCACCCTCTGCATCTAAGAGGCTGTTCCTGTCTCCTGCTGCCCCTTCCCTGCTCCCCCGGCTCAGCCTCGCAAACCTGGTGTCCTTTGCATCATAAAATACAGATCACAAAAATCAAGGATCATCTGGAGAGATATCTTAAAGGCATGGTAAAAGTAAAAGCCATTCCTGGTTTCTCTTTTAAAAAAAAAAAAAAAAAAAAAAAGCTCTTAGCCTACAATAAAACTTCAATTTGATAAAGGGTTTCCTATTAGGGGAAAAACGTAGGGAAGAATATTTACATGACACTGTTCCTAATAGCAAAAATAAAACTGAAAAATTTTAAGTGTGGATCAGTGAATCATTGTTAAAAAAATCATATACATGCACGTAGGACTCTGCAGCCACTAGAAGAACGAGGCTCATCCCTCTGTACTGACAGCACACACGTCCACGCGCGCGTGCAAGCCCACAGACAGAAAACAACGCACACCAGGCAAGTGCAAGACGTTATTCTGGGGAAGCTGGTGGGGGTGTTGTTGAACGGGTGAGTAACTTTTACTTTTCTACTTTATGCATTTCTGTATTGTGTGATTTGTTACATTAAGAATATAATACTTTTGCATTTAAGATATTACTTTTTAAAAAATACACTTTAAACACAAAAAAATAAAAAGCAACTCAGACCATGTTATTCCCCTGCTTAAAATCCTTCCTTAGGGTTTCCATTTCTAGGTCTCCCCCACTGAACTCAACATAAAACCTAGACCCAGGGCATAGAGCGCTCTACGAAGACTCTGAAAAATAAACAGCAGCAGGGGGGTTGAAGATAACCGCACTGCCACTGTCTCCCTGCTAGTAACCTCCAGACTGAATGCAGTGCTGCCTGAAACCCAGAGCCCATCACTGCGACGCACAGAGAGAAAGAGCACTTCAGGAGACATTCTCTAGAACAGGCTCAAGGAGGGGAAAGGGGGCTCCCAGGAGCCATCATCTCTGGTCTCTGCTCTCAAGCAGTCCCTTAGCTGTGGTGGGCCAGGCTGCAGCGGCAGCTGGCAAGAGCCAAAATTCAGAGAGGGACCTTCTTTTCAAAACAGAGGTGCTCTGGTCCTAAGCAGGCAGAGTGAATCCCTGCTCCTTTTTGCATTATCCTGTCAGCTGGCCCAAGATGCAGGCAGTCAGGAAACTGTATGACAGAATGGGGTAACTGCTAACTCCAGCTTTGGCCAGAAGACACAAAAGGGAAGCCTCAGGCAACCAGAAAGTGCCCGGGAGAGAGATTCGTTCAACACAATGAAGCTGTTCATAAACATTAGGGCTCATCCATTCCTGGGCTCTGCATTATGGATCTGGTCCTGACCAACAATCAAAGACTCTGAGGAATGAATCAACAGACAGACCACCACCCAGGCCTTACTCTGGGCACAGGATGGGCCTGAATAGCACCACAGAGAAACTGAAAGTGGATGTTGGAACCACAGCCCACAGACAGTGGGTTGGCATTTGTAGTCTAACCAGGTCAACTGTCTGCTAAACATGTATCAACATTCTTCATAGGATTTAAACAAGACCCAACATCTCATAACATACTACTCAAAATGTCCAAGATACAATGCAAAATTATTCAGCATACAAAAATACAGGACAAGCTCAACTCGTGTAAGAAAAGAAATGCTGAAACTCAGCACTAAAACGACGTAACTGTTGAAATTACCTGAAAGAGACTTTAAAACAGCTACTACAAATGTTCCAACAAGCAGTTACAAATGCTCACAAGATGAACAGAAAAACAAAGTCTTAGCAAAGAAACAAAAGATATAAGGAATAAAAAGGAAATTTTAGAACTGAAATTTAAAAATCACAGAAATGAAAACTAACAGAATAGAAATGCCAGAGTCAGTGTAAATGAAGACAGATGAACAGAGAAAGAAGAATTGAACAAGTTGAACAAAGCCTCGGGGACTTTTGAGACAATAACAAACATTCTAAGATTCACGTCACTGAAGTCCCAGGAGGAGAGCAGTATGAGTATGGTGCCGAAAAAATATTTTTAAAAAATGATATCTGAAAACTACCTAAATTGGATAAACCCACATGCTTAAGGAAGCTCAAACAGCATAACCCACACCACCCCCTGGCCAAAAATCAAACTGCTGAAAAGACGGGGGAAAAAAAAAAAAAAAAAATCTTGAGAGCAACAAGAGAAAAATGCATTATCTACAGGGGAACAACAATTCAAATGACTGCAGATTAGTCATCAAATACCATGTGGGTCAAAAGGAAGTGGCAGAACATTTTTAAGTGTGGAAAGAAAGGAATAAATGTTCTATATCATCTATATCGGCAAAAAATCAGCCTTCAGGAATTGAAGGTGTAATAGAGACATTCTCAGATGAACAAAAAACTGATGCAGTAAAAAAACTGAAACAATCTGCTTCTAACAGACAACTCTAACAAGTCACCAAAGGAAGTCCTCAAACAGAGGGAAAAGGGACTAGAAGGAAACTTGGAACATCAGGAATGGAGGAGGAGCAACAGAAACTGCAAGTATCTGAGCTTCTCGGGCAGTCCAGCAGTTAAGACTCTGTGCTTCCAACGCAGAAGGGCGCGAGCTCACCTTGGTCAGGAAACTAAGATCCCATACGCCACACGGCATGGCCAAAAGATTAAAAAAAGACTAAATACCTGAGTAAATACACTGATAATAAACTACTCTCAAGTTTGTTAAAACGTATTTTTCAGTTGAAAACAAAAAATTTAGCACTGTTTGATGAAATGTTCAATGTATGTAGGCGTTACATAATAAGGCAACTTGGACATAAAGGGAGAGGACCCACAAGGTTTCTACCCTTCAGCTGAGGTGAGAAAACATGGTTTTCAGTAGACTGTGAAAAGTGACAAATGTGTAATGCAAGCCTTAAAGCAACCAATTAAAAAAAAAAACAACTATGCAAAGCCATATAGTCAAAATCCCAAATTAAAATGGAAGACTAAAAACTGTTAAAATAACCCAAAGGCAAGAAAAGGAGGTTTCCTCAAAAAATACAAACTACCAAAACCCACCCAAGATTAAGAAAAACAACAACAATAACCTGATTAGTCATATAACTACGAAATAAATTTGTAGTTTAAAATCTTCCAAAACAAAAATCTCCAGGTTTAGATGGTTTTACTGCTAAATTCTATTGAACATTTGAAGAAATAACACCAATTCCACACAACATTTTCCAGAGAATAGAAGAGGAGGGAAACTTTCCGACTCATGAAACTGGAATTACTCTGATGCAAAAACCAAAGAGAGTATAAAAAAGAAGAGCACAGATCAATATTCTTCATGCATATAAATGTAAACATTCTCAACAAAGTAAGTTGATTCCAGTAATATAGCAAAAAGAATAATGTACTTTAAACAAGTGAGGTTTTTCCTAGAAATACAAAAAGCTGGTTCAGTATTTTAAAAAATCAAGTAATGTAATCTACTGTATTACTGGGGTTTCCCAGGTGGTGCCAGTGATAGAAGAATCTGCCTGCCAATGCAGGAGATGTGAGACATGGTTTCAATCCCTGGGTCAGGAAGGTCCCCTGGAGGAGGACACGGCAACCCACCCCAGTATTCTTGCCTGAAGAATCCCCATGGACAGAAGAGCCTGGTGGGCTACAGTCCCTAGGGCTGCAAAGAGTCGGACACAACTAAAGTGACCTATCACACACACACACGCACTGTACTACTAGTCTAGAGAAGAAGAAACCACAACCATACCAATGGATGAAGGAAAAAAAGACAAAATTCAACAATGATTCATGATAAAAACTCTCAGCAAATTAGGAATAGAACTTCCTCAACATGACAAAGGTAACTTCAAAAATCCTAGAGTTGATCTGATACTTAATGATGAAAGGCTAAATGACTCCTCCCTAAGACCAGTAACAAGGCAAGGATGTGATGGAAGTCCTTGCTAGTACAATAAGTCAAGAAGAATTAATAAGGTAAAGAGACTGGAAAGAAGGAAACAGAACCACCTCTATTTGCTGATATGACTGTCTCCATAGAAAATCCCAAGGAATCTACAAGAAAACTCTTAGGATAAGTGAGTTTAGCAAGATCACAGAATTTAAGCTTAATGTAAAAAATCAACCATAATTCTAAATGTGATCATGTACAATTGGAAACATGATTATTTACATAGAGTAAATTTCAGTGAATTAATTTTAAGTCAGATAGATTCCCTCTAATCTTGCTACACAGCTAGTTAAAGTACAGGTGTTTCTACTTCATTGACTAGTTAATTACCCAGTTTATGGATTACCCTTAAGTTAGTGTAACTGGTATGTCAAAAGACTCTTTCTACCTGGAGAGAATGCCAAACGGCACCTCACAGGAGTCAGCAGCGTGACCTTCACTTACTGCTCTGGACTCTCCTCAGGGGGATGCCAGCCTGCTCTTCCTCCTCAGGAAGCTCAGCACTTCGTAAGAGCGCGAGGATCTCCGGGTGCAGGTCGTCCACACCAGCCTCCCCCGAAGCCAGCGCTCGGCAGTGCAACACCAAGGTGACATCTTGGTTATAGAAACGAAAATACCGGCACGCTCGGCTTGCTTCGTGCACACGGCCGTCATCCAGGAGGCGCCCGATCAAACAGTTTAGGGACGCCTGCTCCTTCCAGTTCAGTTTATTGTCACAAATGTCTCTGGACGGAAGGCCATCAAGTTCTAAGTATTTTGACGTGTTCAGAACAGCCAAGTTAGAGAATGAAAACTCACTGGCTAAGCCATCAAAGGAAAGTTCACCTCCAGCTGAGAGCTGCTGAGGCCCTCTGGGCTCTCCTTCCTCCTGGCTCCCCCCGAGGGTGTGCTGGGCGACACGACAGAGCCAGATCTGCTTCTCCAGGTCCTCCAGCTCCTCCAGAGGCACCGGGTCCTCCCGGGCGAGCCAGTGCCCTGCCAGCGAGAGCACCAGGTGGCGCTCCTCGGCGCTGCTGGGGCCCCCTGCAGCGGGGCGCTCGCCTGCCCACAGGGCCTGGGCTGAGAAAAAAGAAGCTGCTGCTCTGCTGGAAATGGAATTTTTCTTAAAATTCTCATGACATTTTTTCCAGAAGTCAATTCGTGCTTGTTTCAGGGACCACTGGTCAATGTGCTTTAAGGTCTGCATTTCCTGTGTAATCTGTGAAATTGAGCAAAGCAATTCTTAGCTTTTCCTAGATAAAGAAGTATCACAAATGTTAATGCTCCCTAAGTAAACCACACTTGTAAGAATCCAAATCAAACTAGAGAACATGGGACTTGGCTACAGATGATCCTGGAAATTTTATCTGGAAAGTTAAAAGTATGAAAAACAATTCTAAATTTATCTAATTGAATGAAGTTCAAGAGGAAGCCATGCTATATTTAATTCTATTCAATATAGTTGAAGCATGTCCTGTAAGCTAACTTTATTTTAAAGCAAACATTCCTCAAAAATGGGCATTGCAGGCTCATCCATTTCTGAAAGTAATCTGTGTGTCAAGAGTGAAAAAGTATCATCTCTGGTAAGTCACATATCTCACTGAATTCTCCAAATAATGCTGGTTCAAAAAGCTCAGTTTTTAAATAACTTCAAAGACTTAATGATACCTCTTCAATTACCAAGTCGTCCACAGGTAGCTCAGCTAGTTCTGCTACCCTCCTGGCCAAAGCAAAGTGTCCGTCTGTCTCCAGTTTCTCCAAAACTGACCTACATTCATGCTGAAAATTCTCAAGGCTGTAGCTAGTAATAATTGCACGATTAATGGCTATGGAGGTATCCTTCAAAATCTGACTTAGGACACACAGCTTCTTCACATCTGGACCTGTGCCAAACAGAAGCAGATATAAGCATTAAAATAAAATGAAATATTAAAAAATAGAAGCAAAATACCGATATGGCCATTTCAAGAGCAACTAAATATGAGGTGAGAATGTGTATCTTAACCTAGTGATGTGTCTAAAGGGAAAACCACCGCCTCTTCTTCCTTTCTGCTTGGCTGGCAGAAGAAGCCACAGGCAGCCCCCATACAGCAGGAGCTGTTAGAGATCAGCACGTGGATCCATCTATAAATCTGGCTCTACATACCAGGCGGAAGCTGGCTCCTATGTAGTAGCAACTCAGTTAGCCTTGGGAAGGTTTGGCCGTTCAGGTTAGCTCCATCTTTTCCCAGATTTTCCTACCTTAAATTTCTTTTTATGATTGTTCACTCATTCATTTACGCCAAGTATCATGTGGATCAACACAGAGAACCTGCAGGACAGCTAGTCAACAGCCAGAACTCTAATGTGGTTCCCCTGCATTCAGAACGGAGCACTGCGTGCTCTCCCAGACGTCTCTCTAACGCAACCCAAGGAGACCCAGCTAGGCACTCCCTGATGTCCCCAGGAAATTTTAATCCAACTATAACTGACTTACATTATTACATCAGTTTCAGGTGTACAACACAGTGATTCGATATTTTTTTGAGCTTTTATTATTTAAATTTTAAAATTTATTTAGTTAGGGGAATTGGGTGGAGAGGGAGGTGGGAGGGGGGATCGGGATGGGGAATACGTGTAAATCTATGGCTGATTCATATCAACGTATGACAAAACCCCAAAAAAAAAAAAAATTTATTTAGTTAAAGTTATTTTTGGCTACACCGTCTCTCTGCTGCCACATGGGCTCTTCTCTAGTTGTGGCAAGCAGGGTCTTCCTTGGTTGCGGGGTGCAGGCTTCCCCTGAGGTGGCTTCTCTCTTACATGAGTGGATGCTTTAGGGTGTGCGGGCTTCAGAAGCTGTGACACGCGGGCTCTGGAGCACAGGCTCAACAGTCGCGGTGCACGGGCTGAGCTGCTCTGCAGCATGTGGGGTCTTCCTGGATCAGGGAGCGAACGCATGTCTCCTGCATTGGCAGTGAGTCACCAGGGAAGCCCCTGACATTTCTGAGCATTACAAAATAATTACCACGATGCATCCAGTAACTATCTGCCACCACACAAAGGTATTACACTTTTACTGACTACACTCCCCAGGCTGTCCAGTGCCTCCTATGGCTCATTTGCTTTGTAACTGGGAGTGTGTGCCTCTCAATCCTCTTCTCACCTGGCCCATCCCCTCACCCTCCTCCGTCCGGCAACTACCAGTCTGTTCTTGGTGCCCGTGAGTCTGTTTCTGTTTTGTTCTGCTTGTTCATTCACTCTTTAGATTCCACATGTAAGTGAAATGGTACAATATTTATCTGCCCTAGAAATTCTTATCCTGAGTAACACTAGGAATTCTCTGCCAATAATGTATGTGGTTCGGTTTGTGCCTACTCTCAGACAAGAGTCACACAGAGCCTCTGTCTGCCCGGTGATAAAGGAGCGGCATGCACACCGCTCCACAGGGCCTGCTCCCCCTGCCGCCTGCTGGGCTGTGCTCCGATGTAGCTCTGTCTCTTCCAGGGACAGAGACGCCTTGTGTTTTAACCACCAGCGTGGGCATGCTGGCATAATATAAAATCTAAGTTAAAAAAAAAAAACACGTATTTCTTTTCTCAAAACACATACATGGTATACACATAGAAATATTATATAAAAACAATGTAATTATGTGAATAAGACATTATAGTAATGGTTAACGATGCAGACAGTCTTTGTAATCTTTTAAGATAGGGCCCTTGGGCAAGAAAACAGGAAATTAAAGTTACTATACAGACCACTGACAATACCCTCAAAGCACCCACGGTTTGGCCTGCACAGTGACGGACTAGTAGCTCATATGTAATACATGTTGGAAACACCCGCTCTGTCCTTCAAGCTTGCACAGCCTGCAAGACTGGCATGAAGCTCAGGTATTCTGTCACTGGTCTGTGTAAATGTGAGCTCCCAGCTGAACATCTGTGAGTTTAAATGTGATAAAATAACCCTGGGAGTGAAAAATACTAGCAATCTAGTGTAAAACAGTAACATTACCACTCAACAAAAACTTGAAATTCTCAAAAAGTAGAAAAGAAAATAAGGGAACACTAGTTTCATTCAATCAGCAATAAGCTTAGAGACTGCCAATGTCTAGAGGAACCTGCAAAAAATCAGCACAATGTCTCTTAAAACCTTCAAAATGAGTTAAGGCATTCCTGAAACAAGTTTGCGACCTTGAGCAATGATGACATGTTAAGGTCACTTGTCAAAGAAAAGAGTAACAGTGACAGGACAGCAGAGACGTCAGCCAGGGGAAATTTGGCTATTTGCTTAGAATTAGCAGAGAGTTGTATTAGTTGCGTTCTACCCTGTTGTGCTGTTTTAAATGCTTTAACCTTGGCTGAAGTTTCCTGTCACCTCTTCTTCACATCACGTTCTGACCTGTAATGTTTTATATCACATGCATTTTAATTTCCTGAATGCTCCTCTAAACTATGTTCAAGATTATGCTAACTTCTTAGCAGCAACTTAAATGTAAGGTCTGTCTTACCATCAGAGAAGAGATGTTCTATTCCAACAAACAGCTGTAATAGCCTCCCCAGCTCATACTGGGTGCTACACTGCTGCAGCATGAGCTTCAAAAGAAAACACACGTGCTCCTTCAGCCATGGGGCAGGGATGGCAGCGGGGACCCTTGTGGCTGCTGTCTCAAGCTATGAAAAAGAAAAGAGGGGTAGGGAAGGTGGTTTCACAGGAACAGCAAATCAAAATCTCCAAAACAGGAATGTCTAAGAAAGTCAAGGTCCCATCAAAGGCATCGCCCATCACAAAGGAGGATTCTGCCTTCAGGTCCTTTCCAGGCAGCAGTAATTGGTAAAGCAAATATAAGCCCTCTTTGCCAGCTTTGCAGTTTGTCTTTTTTGTGGGAAATTCTGGTATAGAGAGCTGTGTGTGTGAAAGTTAAAAAAGGGAGAGAGACCGAAAGATTGAATGGAGTGAAGCAATGCAAACACCCCCGAGATAGTGACTGCCAAACTTACAGCCCTGCCGGTGACTGTGAAATTCACCAGACACGCTTCACTTGGCAGCTTCTTCAGAGAGGGTCGAAGCCTGCCTTGGAGTCCAGAAGATTTGAAATTCACATGTGAAGACCTCTTAAAGAGACTTGCTTAACATTTCTGAGCTGGCTGTACTGGTGTGCTTATAGTTTATCCTATCATTACAGAAGAATCTCAGTTAGTAAGCCTGAATTTTTGTCATTTCAATCAAATGCTACAAATGTTAATAGGAAGATGACCCCAAGAAGCAGCTACACTAGGTCTGAAACAGAGTATTAGTTCTTAGTCTTTATTTCCTTGATTCCCTACCTCTACTGCTCTAAGAGGGTCTACAGCAGACAGATGATGGACCTGGTTAAAGGATGAAACATATGGAGGTAAAGAGCTGAGGCGCTCAGCCCTGGCAGGGGCCGAGGCAGCAGCAGACAGGCACGAGCAAGAGTGTGCCTGCAGGACCGGAGGGCAAAACACAAAACTAGAAAACTCCCAGGAGTTACCATGGGAGGAAACTTAGATGACCCTGCGTGCGGTGATGCCTTTTTAAGACAAAATATTGAAGAAAGAATCCACGAAAGGAATAACTGATCAGCTGGACTTCAGTAAGATTACAAACCTCTGCCCTACAAAAGACAGTGTCAAGAAAATCAGATGACAAACCACAGCCTGGGAAAAACATCTGCAAAATACATAATTGATTTTAAGGTACTGTTACCCAAAATACACAAAGAACTCTTAAAACTAAACAGTTAGAAAATAAACAACACTATTAAAAAAAAATAGGCTCAAGACCTTAATAGACACCTGACCAAGAAACATACACAAATGGCTAATAAGCAAGTGTATGAGAGGATCCGTACCATATATCATCAGGGAAACGCAAACTGAGACAACAAGGAGATACCACAACATGCCTGTTAGCAAGGCCAAGGTCTGGAGCTCTGACAATACCAGAGGCTAGCAAGGACATGGAGACTCAGGAGCTCACTTTCACTGCTGGTGGGAACGCAAAACAGTCCAGCTGTTTTGGAAGAGTTTGGTGGCCTCTCCCAAAACTAAACATACTCTCACCACATGACCGAGTATTCCTTACTATTCTCCCAAATGAGCTGAAAACTTACATCCACACACAAACCTGGATGTCTAGAGCAGCTTCTTTGGCTTCATAATTGCTAAAACTTGGAAGCAACCAAGATGTCCTGCAGTGGGTGAACGGACTGGTATATCCAGACAACGTGTTATTACTCTACACTAAAAAGAAATGATCTATCAAGCCATGAAAAATACACAAAAGAAACTTAAATGTATGTTACTAAATGAAAGAAGGCAATCTAAAAAGTCTACATTCTGTATGACTACAATTTACCGTATTCTGGAACAGGCAAAACTGTGCAGACAGTAAAAGCCAACAGTGGTTACCAACGACTGGGGTAGGGAAGGATGAATAGGTAGCACAGAGGATTTTTAGGACAGTGAAAACACGCTGTTCAACATTCTAATAATGGATTTAAGTCATTATGCATTCGTCCAAATATATACCCAAAGAATGTACACCAAGAGTGAACCCTAAGGTAAACTATGGACTGGGGTGACTACGATGTGTCAATGTAGGTTTATCCCTGGTAACACACAAATCATTCTGGCGAGTGGTACAGATAACGGGGGAGGCCACGCATGTGTGGGAGCAGGAGGTACATGGGAAATCTCTGTACATTCCTTTCAATTTTGTTGTGAGCCAAAACTGCTCTAAAAAATAAATTCCTTTTTAAAAAATTCTATGTGTGTGTGTATAGAACAGCAGATTTAAAACACCAGAATTCTGTCTCTTCACCTAGATGACAATTACCTGGCAGAATCTGTGCAACATGGAACTCTTTTGGAACTCTGGAGTCTGCTAAAGCCTTACAACTTCCAGAGGAAAACTTACAACATAAATTGAGGATAATTTTGGTCCGTTTCAGTCCTTAGCACAGTGGCAGCTATCTATTTCTCACTCCTAGCCACCCGGAAGGCAGCTTGCACATATCCCTGGAACAGCTTACATGCACCTTGTGTCGAGGAGACAGCAGGGGTGGCATAAAGAACCTTGGGTCTTTCAAATATCCGAGCTCTGTTTCCTGCTTCTGATCACAGTGCAAATAAAGAGGCAGGCAGACATTGATATTTCACCTCCCCTACTGTTGCAAGCAGAGTGGTTCCAAATAGGAAAAGGCATATGTCAAGGTTGTATATTGTCACCCTGCTTATTTAACTTATATGCAGAGTACATTATGAGAAACGCTGGGCTGGAGGAAGCACAAGCTGGAATCAAGATTGCTGGGAGAAATATCAATAACCTCAGACACGCAGATGACACCACCCTTATGGCAGAAAGTGAAGAAGAACTAAAGAGCCTCTTGATGAAAGTGAAAGAAGAGAGTGAAAAAGTTGGCTTAAAGCTCAACGTTCAGAAAACTAAGATCATGGCATCTGGTCCCATCACTTCATGGCAAATAGATGGGGAAACAGGGGAAACAGTGGCTGACTTCATTTTTCTGGGCTCCAAAATCACTGCAGATGGTGACTGCAGCCATGAAATTAAAAGACACTTACTCCTTGGAAGGAAAGTTATGACCAACCTAGACAGCATATTGAAAAGCAGAGACATTGCTTTCTCAACAAAGGTCTGTCTAGTCAAGGCTATGGTTTTTCCAGTAGTCATGTATGGATGTGAGAGTTGGACTATAAAGAAAGCTGAGCGCCGAAGAATTGATGCTTTTTTTTTTTTTTTTAATAGAATTGATGCTTTTGAACTGTGGTGTTGGAGAAGATTCTTGAGAGTTCCCTGGACTGCAGGGAAATTCAACCAGTCCATCCTACAGGAGATCAGTCCTGGGTGTTCATTGGAATGACTGATGTTGATGCTGAAACTTCAATACTTTGGCCACCTGATGCTAAGTGCTGACTCATTTGAAAAGACCCTGATGCTGAGAAAGATTGAGGGCAGGAGGAGAAGGGGACGACAGAGGACGA
Organism: Dama dama; assembly: GCF_033118175.1. Classification (NCBI taxonomy): domain Eukaryota; kingdom Metazoa; phylum Chordata; class Mammalia; order Artiodactyla; family Cervidae; genus Dama; species Dama dama. The sequence goes on along the minus strand of NC_083692.1, from coordinate 1,767,049 downwards.
GATGGTTGGGTGGCATCACCGACTCAATGGACGTGGGTTTGGGTAAACTCCGGGAGCTGGTGATGGACAGGGAGGCCTGGCGTGCTTCGGTTCATGGGGTCGCAAAGAGTCGGACACGACTGAGCGACTGAACTGAACTGAACTGATTGCTGCAAGCTCTACTCCCTTCAACCGGTGACTTCCAGGGGATTTATTGGCGCCCTCAACAAAGGAAACTATAAGCAAGGTGAAAAGACAGGCTTCAGAATGGGAGAAAATAATAGCAAATGAAGAAACAGACAAAGGATTAATCTCAAAAATATACAAGCAACTCCTGCAGCTCAATTCCAGAAAAATAAATGACCCAATCAAAAAAATGGGCCAAAGATCTAAACAGACATTTCTCCAAAGACATACAGATGGCTAACAAACACATGAAAAGATGCTCAACATCACTCATTATCAGAGAAATGCAAATCAAAACCTCAAGGAGGAACCGTTACACGCCAGTCAGGATGGCTGCTATCCAAAAGTCTACAAGCAATAAATGCTGGAGAGGATGTGGAGAAAAGGGAACCCTCTTACACTGTTGGTGGGAATGCAAACTAGTACAGCCACCATGGAGAAGAGTGTGGAGATTCCTTAGAAAGCTGGAAATAGAACTGCCATATGACCCAGCAATCCCACTCCTGAGCATACACACCGAGGAAACCAGATCTGAAAGAGACACGTGCACCCCAATGTTCATCGCAGCACTGTTTATAATAGCCAGGACATGGAAGCAACCTAGATGCCCATCAGCAGACGAATGGATAAGGAAGCTGTGGCACATATACACCATGGAATATTACTCAGCCATAAAAAGAATTCATTTGAATCAGTTCTAATGAGATGGATGAAACTGGAGCCCATTATACAGAGTGAAGTAAGCCAGAAAGAAAAACACCAATACAGTATACTAACGAATATATATGGAATTTAGAAAGATGGTAATGATAACCCTATATGCAAGACAGAAAAAGAGACACAGAAATACAGAACAGACTTTTGGACTCTACGGGAGAAGGCAAGGGTGGGATGATCTGAGGGAACAGCATCGAAACATGTATATTATCAAGTGTGAAACAGATCGCCAGCCCAGGTTGGATGCATGAGACAAGTGCTCAGGGCTGGTGCACTGGGAAGACCCAGAGGGATGAAATGGGGAGGGAGGTGGGAGGGGGGATCGGGATGGGGAACACATGTAAATCCATGGCTGATTCATGTCAATGTATGGCAAAAACCACTAAAATATTGTAAAGTAATTAGCCTCCAACTAATAAAAATAATTGGGAAAAAATAAAATAGCTACACTATTAAAAAAAAAATAAAATAAAAGGTTGGTGCCCTTTTCATCCCCTTCTTCTTTTTTGCTTTTTCCCTTGGGAGCCAGATATTAAAGATTAGGACATTAAACAGACAGTCCAGTGGTTAAGATTTTACACTTCCATTGCAGGGGACAATGGGTTCAACCCCTGGTTAGGGAATTGAACCTATGGCTGCTTGATGTAGATGTATGGCAGAAACCAACACACAATAAATTAATAAATCAATTAAAAAAAATACATTGCATGTCTTACAGAAAAAAAAAGAAAAAAGAATATGGTATCTGGCAAAACTCCCCTTCAGAAGTGATGGAGAAATTACGCTATTCTCAGATAAACAAAAGCTGGGAAATCTGGGACTAATAGGCCTGCATTGCAGAAAGTGCTCAAGGGAGTCCTGCAAGGTAAAATAAAAGGACACTAGATAGTACCTCAAAGCCATGTGGAGAAATAAAGAGCTCAATAAAAGTAAATAAATGGCCAATTATAAAAGCCAGTATTATTGCAGCAATAGCTTTTTGTTTTCTATATAGTTTGAGAGACCAATACATTTAAAGAAAAAAGAACAGCTATTAGTTTAAGCTAGTATTACTGTAACTTTGACCTGTAACTCCAAATCTTGTTTTCTTTACAATTTAAGAGACTAATGCGTTGAAAAGAAACACTAGGTTATATTTCCAGGCACATATGTATAAGATGGAGTTCTGTGACATCAACAGCCGACAGGAGTGGGGTCAGCCGCTGTGAAGTAGCAGTTCCTGTCTGCTATAAAATTCAAGTTAAAGTGGTGTAACTTTGGGATGTTAAGTGTGACCCCCCATGGAAACAACTAAGAAAACAGCTACAGAACAGACACAAACTGAAACGAGAAAGAAATTTACACATTTTACTACACAAAGACATCAACTAAACACAAAAAAGGACAGTAATGCAAGAGGTGAGGGACACAGAAGCTGTGAGGTATGCAGAGAACAAACAGCGCAGAAAGAGAAGTCCTTCGTCATCAGTAATTACTTCACATGTAAACAGATCAAACTCTCCAATTAAGACAGAGATTGGCAGAATGGATAAAAGCATGTAATCCAAGTTATGCTGTCTACAAGAGACTAACCTGAGATCCAAAGACACAGGCTGAAAGCGAGAAGATGGAAAAAGGCATTCTGTGTAAATAGTAAACAACCAAGAGAAAGCAGAGGTGGCTGAACTAGTTTCAGACAAAACAGACCTTAAGTTAAAAAGGTTAAAAGAACCAAAAAAGGACAATATACACTTACAAGCCATTCAGTACAGCAAGAAAACAACAATTACAAACATTTACACATCCAATAACAGACCATCAAAATACATGAAGCAAAAACTGACTGAACGGAAGGGAGAAACAGACGGTCCTGCAATAACAGTGGGAGACTTCATTTATTGTGCTGTGCTTTACAGGGCTTTGCAGATATTGCATTTTTCACAAACTGAAGGTTTATGGCAACTCCAAGCTGAGCAAGTCTATCAGTGTCATTTTTCCAAAAGCACTAGCTTACTTTTAAATCTCAGTAACATTTTGGTAATTCTCACAATATTTCAAACTTTTTAATTATTATAATATTTGTTATGGTGATCTGTGATCTTTGATATTACTATTACAAAAGGATTATCACTCACTGAAAGCTCAGATAATGGTTAGAATTTTTTAGCAATAAAGTTTTTAAATTAAGATCTGTAAATATATAGGAAACAGTAGTGAAAGTGTTAGTCTCTCAGTCATGTCCAACTCTGTGTGACCCCGTGGACTGTAGCCCGCCAGGCTCCTCTGTCCATGGGATTCTCCAGGCAGGAATGCTGGAGTGGGTTAGCTCCCATTCCCTTTCTCCAGGGATCTTCCCAATACAGACATAATACCATTGCACACTTAACTTTTATATGCACAAGAAAATAAAAATATCTGTGTGACTCACTTTCCTATATTCACTTTACTGCTGTTGTCTGGAACTTAACCTGCAATATCTCCAAGGCTTGCCTGTACTCTGCTTACAATAATGAATAGAACAACCTGGCAGGAGACAAGTAAGGAAACAGAGGACTTCACATAAAACCGACTAGATCTAACAGACACACACAGAATACTCTATCCAACAACAATAAAAACACATTCTTCTCAAGTCCACAGGGCCTATTTTTCAGGAGAGAACATATGTTAAGCTGTAATTAAGTCTCAATAGATTTTAAAAAACAGGTATCATATGAACTATCTTCTCTGACAACAATGGGATGATGTTATAAGTCAGTAACAAGGAAAACTGGAACACTCACAAAATTATGGAAATTAAATAACTTTTAAAGAAAGACGACTCAAATTACCAAATCAGCAATGAAAGTGGGGACATTACTACCTATTCTACAGAAAGAATTATAAGAGAGTACTATGAACAACTGTACGGCAAAAAACTGGACAACTGAGATGAAATGGACAAATTCCTAGAAACACAAAACCTACCAAGACTAAATCACAAAGAATTAGATAATCTGACCAAATCGCCTAGTAAGGAGATTTAACCAGTAGTCAAAAAACTCCCAACCAAAACCAATTTCTAACAAAGAAAAGTCATGGACGTGATGGGTTTACTGGTGAATTCTACCAAACATTTAAAGAAGAACTGATACCAATCCTCCTCAAACTTTTCCAAAAAACTAGAGAAAACACTCCTCAACTTATTCTATGAGACCAGCATAAACTTGATACCAAAGACAGATAAAGACACTAAAAGAAAACTATAATTTCCCTTATAAACACTGATGCAAAAATCCTGAATACAAGCCTGGCAAAATGAATTCAGCAGCATATTAAAAGGACTGCATACTTACAGCCAAATGGAATTTATTTCTGGAATGCAAGAATGGTTCAACATATAAAATTCAATGTACACATCACAGTTTTCAACAGAATGAAGGGAAAAAAACCACATGATCATCTCAATTGATGCAGAAAAGGCATCTGACAAAATTAAACACCACTGCATGATAAGAAGACACTCAACAAACTAGGCACAGATGGAAACTACCTCCATACAATAAAAACCTCACGCGAGGGCTTACCTGGTGGTCCAGTGGTTGAGAATCTGCTTGCCAAAGCCAAGAGACACAGGTCCAATCCCTGGTCCAGGAAGATCCCACATGCCATGGAGCAGCCAAGCCTGTGCGCCACAACTACCAATCCACATGCTGCAACTATTGAAGCCCGTGCGCCCTAGAGCCTGTCCTCTGCAGGGAGAAGCCCCTGCAATGAGAAGCTCACACACCACAGCTAGACAGCAGTCCCCGCTGTCCGCAACTACAGAAAGCTCACATGTAGCACCAAAGACCTAGCACAGCCAAAAACACATAAATAAAACTTAAAAAAAAAAAAAAATCCTCATACGAAAACCCCACAACAAACACCATACTCAGTGGGGCAAGACTGAAAGCGTTCCTCTAAGATCAGGAACAAGACAAGGATGCCTGCTTTCACCGCTTCTGTTCAACACGTTTCAGTAAGTTCTAGCCACAGTGTTTAGACAAGAAAAGGAAATAAAAGGCATACAAGAAGAAATAAAACTATCTCTGTTTGCAGGTATGATCTTACACAGAAAATCCTAAAGATTCTACCATAAAACTTAACAGTAAATGAGCAAAGTTGCAGGATACAAAGTCAACACAAAAAAATCAACTGCATTTCTATATACAAATAATGAGCAATCTGAAAAGGAAATTATAAAATGTTTCCATTTCCAATGGCATCAAAAATAGGACTTTCCTTCTGGTCCAGTGGTTAAGATTTCCACTGTAGAGGGTGTGGGTCCAATCCCGTGTCAGGGAACGAAGATCCCACATGCCACATGGCACAGACAAAAATAAAGAAAGAAGTTCTCAGGAATTAAACTCAACCAATGAGGTAAAAGGTCTGTACAATGAAAACTACAAACACCACTGAAAGTAACTAAAGACATAAATAAGTGGAAATACATTCTATGGTTATGAATTCAAGGTCTACTATAGTTAAAATATCATTACTATCCCCAAAATCTACAAGTTCTATGTAATTCCTATCAAGATCCCCATGACATTTTCTTAACAGAAAATTCTAAAACACATAAGGAATCTCAAGGGACCCTGAATAGTCAAAACAATCATGAAAAAAAAACTTTAAAAAAACTAGAGCACTCTTCCCTATTTCAAAACGTACTACAAAACTACTATACTAATCAAAATAGCCACAGACAAGACATATAGGCCAATGATTTAGAACAGAAAGTCCAGAAATAAGCCCTCACATACACGGTCCAATTATATTTGACAAGGGTGCCAAGACCATTTAATGAGGAAAGAACGGTTTTTTCAACAAAAGGTGTTGGGAAAGCTGGATATCCACAAGCGAAACAATGAAGTTGGACCCTTACCTAACAACATACACAAAAATTAACTCAAAATGGACCAAGGACCTACCTAAGTATGTAACATCTAAAAAATTGTAACTCTTAGAAGAAAACATAAGAGCATCACAACACTAGATTTGGCAAGAATTTCTTCGCTAGGATACCACATGCACAGGTAGCAAAAGAAAAAACATGCAAACTGGACTTCATGAAAATTTAAGCAATTTTGTGCATCAAAAGACACTGTCAACAGAGTAAAAAGTCTACCCAAAGAAAGGGAGAAAATATTTGCAAATCATATGTATGATATGGGATTAATATTAGAATATATAGAGAATTCCTACAACTCAACAACCAAAACACAACTGAATAAAAAAATGGGCAAAGGACTTGAACAGACGTTTCTCCCAAGAAGATATATAAGTGGCCAATAAGCACATGAAAAGATGTTCAGCATCACTAATCATTAGGGAAATGCAAATCAAAAATACAACGAGATACCATTCTTAAACCAATTATGATGACGACTATCGAAAAAACCTAAGTCAACAAGTGTTTAAGAGGATGTGGAAAACTGGAAGCCTGTGTACTGTTGGTGCCCACAGTACAGCTCCTACTGAAAACAGTAGGGCAGTTTCTCAAAATATTAAAAAACAGAATTACCATTATCATCCAGCAATTACACTTCTAGGTAGATACCCAAACAAATTGAAAGCAAAGTCTCCAGATATTTGTATATCACGTTCATGGCAGTATTATTTACAACAGCTAAAACATAGAAGTTACCCAAATGTCTCCTGATAGATGAATAGATTGGTATATAAATACAATGGAATATTATTTAGCACTGGAAAGGAAGGACATTTTGACACATGTTACAACATAGATGAATCTTGAGGATATTATGTTTAGTGAAATAAGCAAGTCACAAGAAGAAAAGTACTGTATGATTCCACCACCATAAGAGACTTAGTCAAAATCATACAAACAGAAAGTAGAATGGTGATTGACAGGGGCTAGTGGTAGGGGAGATTGAGGAATTCTTGTTTAATGGCTATAAAATTTCAGTTTTCACAAGAGATGGATGGTTGTGGTGATGGTTGTACAATAATGTGAATGTAGTTAACGCCACTGAACTATACCCTTAAAATTAGTTAAAATGAAAAATGTTATCTGCATTTTATCACAATTTAAAAAAAATAATTAAAAAAAAGAAAAGTTACCTGGGTAAGGCTCCTGTCATGGAGAGTGACAGACCAAGGAAATGAAAGTCTCTATTTTCTATAATTTAGGAACCTCAAGGGTATTTGAATAACTGATTCAATATTTTCAAATAATAAAACTTTTAAAAAGTTTCACTATAATTAAGATGAATGTGATTGAGAGGAAAATCTTATACTAAGATTCCACTGTGATATATTTGTTGGGTAAAATCAGTATATGGTTTTGTCTCATTTATTATAGAACTCTTTTAGGATAGAGGGCAAAAGTGCTGAAACTGCAAGCAGGACTAAGGCGTATTTCTTTTCCTTTTTTTCGTAAGTTCCTCTTTTTTCCATAGGGTTACTCAGTTCCACATGCTAAACAGGCCCAAAACAAGCACCTGAATAGGTAAAGCCTGAAATTAACCGTAAGGTTCAGCATCATTTGGACAGAAACCACGAGCATTGATGGAAAAAGCCATTCTTTTCTGACATAGTGAACAAAAGCAGTATTAAACCCCTTTCACACTCTAAGCTGTTGGGAGTTATTCTGGATTGGCAAAACATGGCCCATGTAACCACCACACTCCTCTGCAGCATCCATAGCAGACACCATTAATTCCTCTTCCCCTGAGGCTGGCTACAGCGTCAGGACACTGATCAGAGGTCATTAAGCACACTGGATGAAACCTCCCTGTCATGCATGGCAACTGATGTGCTATAAGCAAGGTCACTGCAGCTCCCGTCCTGCCTCTCCATCTCTGAAGCGGCACAGATGATTCTGTTTGAATCATGCCACGTTAACAGCTATTCAACTGTTGTCACATCCCGCCTCTGAGCAGACAAGAGGCCACTTTAGTCAATTTCAGATCAGCGAGAAAGATCACTGTAATTCCAACTTACAGTTTCAAGGCTCTGCTGGAACTCCACAAGTTTAGCTTCAGCCTCCTTATAATTCTTGAAGAACATACAGAGTTCATACATCTCCATCATCAACAGTAGTGGGGAATCCTTTGAGGAAGAGTTTGAATGAAGTTACAAAATCCTGAAATTTAATACTATTTTCTCAATGAATAATGCCAACACAAGAGAGGTTACAGTAAAACAAAACTATTAATAAAGTTTCATAGTAAAGTGAAATCATCTATGTTAAAAAGAACAGAAATTAAATTTGTATTTCCTTCTGGAAAAAAAGACCTCAGGCCAGGCACACCTACTCCACAGCACATTTTCTGTCTGTCCTGTACCTGGCCCACTGCACACGAGCGGCGGACACTCCGCTGTCTGCTGCTGAGAGTGTGGGCAGCAGGCCCTCCCGGGTAACGGGCTCCACGGACCTGCTAAACCACTGCTCGTCTGTGGCATCCGTCAACACATTTCCATCACTTCGATGGGAGCTTTCAGGTCAGAGGATAGGAGTTTTTGAATTAGACAGTATGGATCTGAACCGTAAGTAAACAACTTACTAAAACACTTTGAGATCCCGGGCATGTTTCTTAAGCTCTGTGAGCCTTGGTATATCACTCTGTAAAATGAGGATAATATGACTTTGTAACATCCTCATAAAATACTACTTTTCACAGGATTATTGTAAGAATCAACTAAAATGATATACAAAGCACTTTGCTAAATAAGTGATAGTTCTAGTATCACTATCTGTTGTTGGCTTGAAAAAAAAATCCCAGGGGCAGGAATAAGTGAAAAAGCCAATGTTGGATATTCTGAAGTAAAGCCTTTAAATTGAGGAAAGACATGAACTAAGACTACCTTAAAGAAAAGCTGGAAACCTCTGATGAGAGTCCTGATCTTCTGCCTCATTAGCAATGTCCTCCAGATGACAGAGAGGTCCTCCAGGCCCCAGATGTGGCCCTCCACTGGGTCCTGAAGGGGTCCCACTGCTTCTGCTGCAACGCAGGGCTCCACAGAGGCGACGATCCAAACACAGAGGCAAGAGACAGCGCTGGCGTCCTGCCAGCGGAGAAAACTCTTAAAGAAAGGAAACGACGACGTACGGACTGCCTGAGGAAGCTGCCAGCAGTGGTATCTCCTGCTGAGAACAAGTCGCCTCGCTAAATCGGTTAAGATGACTTGAAAAGCCTTCAGACACGAAACAAACTCTAGTGAACAACCAAGGGACTATTATAAGCTGTCCCGCAGAGTACAACAGGCCAAAAGGCCAAAAACCTGCGGGGATCTATGTGGATGTCAGGGAAGTACTAAGTGTAAGAAAGCAAGCCTGTCCTCACAGAACTGCTGATCAAGGACTGTTCTGAGGATCCCCTGTCCTGCTCAAGATGCAGAGGAGGTCGGCCCACCAAAGCACCCTTCTCTGTGACTGCCAGCCCAGAGCCGAGGATCTGACCACTTAAGTTACTGAACATTAAGGCACAAGGAAGTGCACGAGATGGCCCGGGGCCTAAGCGGGAGAAGCAGAGGTGTCAGTGACCTGCAAACCCACGCTAGAGCCTCCCCGAGGTCAACCTCCTCTGTCTTCTTTCAGCTTTTTCTACTGCCCTCTGAGTCCTTAATTTAGGCTTTCTGAGATTCTCACCTGGAGACATGAGGCCAGGACACTAAGGATTGGGGCCTTTTGTTTCACTGCTTCTCCCAGGAGCCAGCACCAGGAGTTTGGCACCTCTGAACACTGAAGCAGAATCTGAAAGAAATCTGTCATCTCTTCTTTGTGTCTCTGGAGTTCCTGTGAGTACATGTTGCAGACTTGATCACTGTCCATTCTGGAGTTGGACACTGAGGGCAAGTTCTCAAATGCCAGTCTTAAGTGGTCCTGAAGAACAGGGCTGAAATACTGGAGAAGATATTTCACCTAAAAAACATATTAGATGATCAAAAAAGACAACCAAATTCCAATTTCAGCTGGAGCTAAAAATGTTAGAGAAAGAGGCAAACTTGTTCTTTCTCACCCTGAACTGTCAGAAGTGACCACACAATTTTACAAAGTCATTTGTTATGTTTGAGTGAGTTTCCAGATTCAATCTAGAGTCACACAAACTCTTCCTTCAGCTCTTTAGTAGTAATGACTGGTCCTTTGTCTGAAGCCAAGCCACAGAAATCTCAGTAAAAATAGTTACCATAGCAAACAAAAGCCTATGATACACAACAGAAAGAACACCGTCTTCTGAGAAGTGCTCCAATTTCCTCTTCTTTAATAACCAGGAACAATCGGTGGCTTACCTCCTCTGGGTGATGACTATGGAGCTGGCTGTGAATAATAAACTGTAACCAATCATTTGCTCTGGCACATTCTCTAAGGTAAGATGTGCTCGGTTTCATATTGTGGAGCCTGCAGAACTGTACCACTAATGCCCACTGGCTGCTGGATTCACTGGATAACCTGTAATTGGGAGTGGACGTGGGGCTAAGAGGGAAAGAACTTGTTAAGATATAGCTTTAAACTGGAAACTTAGCAAAAAATAAATTTAACTACAGCATATTCTCTAAAATGCCTTTCAACAAACACCAAATACTTATTAGAAGGCTTTGAAAAAAGAACTCTCTCATCCATAATGCACAACAGTTTTCTCAGCATACTGGCAAAATTCCTTTTCCACCCCTCCTCCCCACCCCAGTACCAGCCAAGTGCCTGTCAAACCAGCTATGTAACGCACCATCTTTAGGGGGACTGAGAAAACAGCTACTCGAGAACTGAGTGCCTAATTCTCTTGCATGATTCCCTTTTAGAGCATCAGAGGGAGGCCTGACAGGTACCTGGACTTCCTTGCTAAGGAGAGGGTGCGTGCTGAGAAGGAAGACTGCTGAGAACACAGTCAGTGACGGCAGGGAACAGGAGAATGGTGCGCCGCCAGGGCTGGGGTGGCAGGGTCAGCCCAGTGGACAGCAGAGAGGAAAGATGACATTGATGTGTAAGGAGAGGCAATTTTGTGGAAACATGGTCACCTCACCTTCCATTATCAGTTGACATATATTAGCAAGAAAAAAAAATCAAGGACATCACTTAAGAGTCAAATTTTGTGAGACCCATCCTGCACCCGATTCTGACATGTTAACAGCAGAGACGTCTCAGACCAGCAGGGCCCTGGGGGAGGCAAAGCTCCTCTCCACCTCTTGGGAGCCCTCTCTAAAGAAGGAATCATTATCTTCATCCTCCTTTTACTGATGGCAAGATGCATTAAAATATGCTACGTGCTCCATGAGGAAGAAGATAAGGTCTAGGGGGACTGGCAAAAACATCCGAGGGAAGGAACATTAGGCAAACACAGACTGGAATGGTCAAGCTTCCTGAAAAAGAGGTGAGGGCTGCAACTCACAAACCTCTCTATTTCCTGCTGCTGAAGGTTGTTCCATATGCCTTCTTCTAAGAGAACAAGCAACTCTTCTATGGTTGCCCTTTCACCCACAGCAAGTTTAGACAGTTTTTCAGCTATAAGAAATATAAACAACAAAATATGGTCAAGAGAAAAATACGGTCAGGAACAGGGCATTTCTGCTTTTTTTTTTTTTTTGGCCACAATGCATGGCTTGCAGGATCTTAGTTCCTCAAATAGGGATCAAACCTGGGCCACTGCAACGAAATCAGTGTCCCAGCCACTGGACTGTCAGGGAATTCCCAGGAACTGGGTATTTCTACTTGAAGAGTGTGGCCCAGAGACATTTCAAAAACCCATTAAAGGGCCCAAAGAAATGAGATAAAGTACAAACATTCTGTAGAAAAAGGATGAAAGGGAAGATAACTGTTTCTTCCCCAACCACTCACAATTCAAATGCTTTAGACCTATTTGTCCCTTGTCCTTTAAATAAAACAAACAACATAAAGGTGCTGTACCTAGAGACTCTCTGATGGAGTTGTACTGAGCATCTTCATTTCCGCACTTGTAGTTCAAAATTATATTGGCCACTTTCATATCAACTCTGAGCTTGAGGCTGTCGAGACCAAGCAATTCTAAGAAGCACACACAGGCGGCTCCTATCGAAGGCGTGTGGAAGCAGGAGAGCCCTAAAACATAGGCTTCACTGCCTGCTTTCTGGATCCTGAGCAAGAAAAGCATCAAAAATCACATCAGCACGTGAAACTTCTTTCTCACCAGGAAAAGCAGATGGAATTACATCAGCGATACTTGGACTCTGTGACTTCCTCCCCGGCCCCGCTTTTGTCACCCCTTGTGCTCATCTATTTAGGTCCTTGGCAGCTTTTAGGGGTCTTCTGGCTCCACAGCCCCTATTCCTTTGTATTTTACCTTTTCCTAAAACACCTATTCACAGTCCAAGTAATTTTTGCTTCCAACTTCATTCAGGGGAACATGGAATAGAATTTATGAATGACTGTCAACTTGTGATCTTATTAATTATGAGTATGTACACAAACTACCAAGAAAATTAATGGCACCTAAAGTTTGACATCATAAAGCTCATGCATTTTAAAGGACTCATATAATGTTCTTTTATATGAATAGAAAAATTCAGAGGAAAGATACACATGAAATTAACCATGCTTATTTTTACTATGTACAAAAGAATGAAGCTGAGACACAAAATATTTTTTTTTTTCATTTTTCACCCTTCTGATTTACTTGAATATTTTACCATAAAGATGCATTAGTTAACTATAAAATAAACCAACATACTAAATCTGTATTTAGCTGCTGATTATATCAATACTCCTCCCAATTCTGTGCTATACAAGTGAATTATAAAAGACCAAGATCTTAAATACAGAATTGACATCTAATTATAGAATTCCCTCTTTGAAACTGCTAACATTTGGCAAACTCCTGGTTCAATTTTTAAAGACATGATTTTAAGATATATTTATGATATTTTAAAATATATTTTAATCTTTTTCCTATTCACAAAGTAAGATTAAGTGCCAGAAACCTAGGGTATACAGAGAAGCACAAATGAAAAAAATATACACCTAATTCACCAGCCAAATAAAAGGACCAACTGTGGAATGTTTCCAGTAGGTTTTTATAAATGCATGTATAAAAATACACAAATATGCCTTTTATTAAGAGTATAAACTATGTTTTAAATACTCACAGCTGCTTGGGGGTCTTGCTCTTGGTTAATTCCTGAACCAGAAAAGTACCAAATGCAAATGATGGCCGCCCATGATGTAAATAATAAGCAAAATTCAGACGTTCTACTACAGCATATTTATTAACCAGGTCAGGGCTAGAGAAATGTGGGAGCTGACTCGCTGCATCTGGGGGAAAGTGAAGCAAAATTAATCCTCTGCACCTCACCACGATTAACTTCAGATCGGCATGTGGAAAACTTAACTTGGCAATGGTGAAAGAAAACTGGTTGCTATCATCATTTTGTACCACTGTGTATCACTTTGAACCACCAAAATGTAGTAATTTTATTTTAATGTGGAGCAGTAGCCCTCATTTTCCACAAAAATGTGTACCTCAAAAGCCACAAAAAAACCTATAAATTATGTTTTAATCCTATTGAACTTGTTATCTTAGATGCTATAATTCTATATTTGATGATTCTTTTAAGTTCACATTGGCAATAACTCTTTAACTACAAAATCTGTTAATGATCAGCAAACAGAGCTTTTTAACTCATTCACACAGCTCATTACACAGTGAACGCCTTTGTATTGTGTTTATACGAATCCTCTATTCACCAAGACCAACGCACTGTACCTTTTCCAAAATACTGAGAAGAATATTCTCTTCTCCACATTAATACCCTAATAATCTTTTATTATAGCTACTTTTGTTTCTGATGTTGTATTCATGAGCACATTATCTACATCTTTCTAAGACCAGCAGAGTGTTTCAAAGTTCCTCTGTGCCCATGAAAAAAGCAGAAAAAAACCATTTTTTCTCTTTTTACAGAAATATGAAGTCAAAAGATAAGTGGATGTGGAAAGTTCATATGAAGTAACTATTCCTATCAAGCCCTAATCTTTAATTGCTTCTTAACCACTAAAGACCTACTTTAAAAAGGAGATAAAACATTTTGATCTGTAAGGAACCATTTCTGGAAAACAGTGCACCTGCTCTTATTTTTATAGTTCAAAGCTGAAGAAAAATTGTATCCTCCCATGCAATTCCAAAGGAATTTTTATATTCTGACTAGGCTCTTAATTAAAAAAAGATCTGAAGACTTTAGAGGAGCCCGTCATCTTACAAAAGCTATTCCTTAAAAGGACACCTCCCTCCAGATTAAAAAACTGTCACATGTCTTATCTGTATTCTTTGTAAGAGCAGATGGATTTTGATAACTTACACTTGCATGTAGAACCATTCATTCATTCAATATTTACAGAGTTCACATAAAGCCAAATGAACAAATCTGAGTCTTTGGGTTTTTTTTTGGTTGCACAGCACAGCATGTGGGATCTTAGTTCCCTGACCAGGGATTGAACCCATGCCTCTTGCAGTGGAAGTGTGGAGTCTTAACCACTGAACCACAAGGGAAGTCCCCAAACTTGAGTTGGGTTCAAATAAGACCCTGATTTTTTTAGTGGTTTGGGGGGCTGGAATGGAGGTTTTGTATAAGGGAAAATTTTCTCTGACCTGCTGCAAAAGCCAAATTACCATGCAGTTGCCTTATGGTCATTTTCCATGGTAAAACCATATGAAAAAAGAAGCAAGCATTCTAGTTAAATACAACCCTCCAATTTAAAGCATCTGTATTACGTCTTCATAATAATTATTTCATTTAATTTGTGCTTTATTTCTTTAAACATGTTTTAAACTTCTAGAAACACGGCAGGGAGCAGGTCTTCCACTTCCTCTCAGTTCCCCTGGTGTACCCGGTCGGGAGCTCCACACCCACCAGGACCTCAGGACTCCGGCTGACTCAGGACTCCTGTGCATCAGAGCCGCACAGGGGGTTCTGCCTACTCTCCAGTAACCTCACTGAGATTAGAATGAGTATTTTCACTTGAAAAAGCAATAAGCACTACTTCATCCTGCACTGAACAAATACCAATTGGGCATCCCCTACAGGTCCTGCACTGTGCCAGGCACAAGGTAAATTCAATATATTGAAATCTGAACTTATGAAACTGACATGTTAGAAAATGTACTTTTATGTACATCAGTAAATATTTATAGGATATGTATGATGTGAAAAGTATGAATTTGAATCCTGCTTTAGAGTAATACAGGCAGAGGCACCCCAGGTAATAGGATATTAAAAGCTAACTGAAAATGAATAAGTAAAAAAGAAATAGAAAAAGCAGAGTTTAAGAACGGCACACACACACACACAAAAAAAAATCAAGGAAATGTTTATGGTCTAGAGAGGATGGCAGTGTGTGCACCTGGTGGTTGCCACGTAAGAGCTTTTAAATGCGTCTGTGACGTGTGAGGAAGGCCCTTCGCTTACCCTATTTCATGGAAAACTGACGAGAGGTCAGATCAGCCGCCCAAGGTCATACAGCTCTTACATGGTAGAGCCAAGATCTGTCTCATGTTACAAACACCTGTGCTTTTAACCTTCATAATATTAATACTATATTGCAAGTGAACAAGGATTTTTGGAAAGGGAGAAATTTAAGCAGAAGGTCTATATTACATTTTCCAGCAAGTACAACACTAGCGACCTCAAGACTTTTAACTCAAAGTATGTTTTCAATCCAGTTTCCTATAAAATGTTTTCCATTAAAACTACAATGAGGTATCAATTCACTCTGGTCAGAAAGGCCATCATCAAAAAGTCTACAAATAATAAATGTTAGAGAGGGTGTGGAGAAAGAGGAATCCTCCTACACAGTTAGTGAGAATGTACACTGGAACAGCCACTATGCAGAACGGTATGGCGGTTACTTAAGAAAACTAAAAACAGAGTTACCACAAGATTCAGTAACCCTACTCCTCGGCATTTATCTAGAGAAAACTAATGCAAAACGATCATGCACCCTGATGTTCACTGCAGCAGCACTGTTTACAACATGGAGGCAACCTTCATGTCCATCGATAGGTGGCTGGATAAAGAAGATGTGATATACACACACACATATATATACTTATATACAAACACTCACACAGCAGAAAATACACGTGTATATACATATACATACACATAATGGAATATATGTATACACACACACACACACACATACAATGGAATACTACTCAGCCTAAAAAAGAATGAAATAATGCCACCTGCAGCAGCAAACATGGATGGACCGGGAGCGTATACCAAGTGATATAAGCCAGACAAAGACAGATATCCTATCGCTTAGACGTGGGATCTAAAAAAATGATACAAATGACCTTATTTACAAAGCAGAAAGAGACTCACAGACAGAGAAAACAAACTTAGTTAACAAAGGGGAAAAGAGCAGGGAGGGATAAATTAGGTTGGGATTAACATATACACACTAACAATGGCCTACTGTATAGCACAAGGCACTACACTTATTATTTTGTAATAACCGAGAAGGGAGAAGACTCTGAAAAAGAATATATAACTGGATCATAGTGCTGCACGCCTGAAACTAACATGATATTGTAAATCAACTACACTTCAATTAAAGAAAGGCATGCCAGATTTATTTTTTTCTAAGTTTCTATTTTTAAGATAGAAAGCATAAGGGAAAACTAGACTGGCTTTACATAAATGATCCTCTACTGTCAACACTGCTGAAATGCTTCTAAAGCAAGAAGAATCCATAGTGACTTACCTCCTATAGCCAATGTATTGGCAGACTGCCAGCCAAACAATCTGCTAGGGTCAAAGGGCAACAGCGACTGGAAAAGAGGAGAGGTCAAGTCAGAGCTAACAGTTACTGGTTGTGACGTGAGTCAGTCATGTGAGAGCTGCACTTTCTCCTTCACCTGCTTCCCTCCCCACAGCAGTTAAAACTTCTCATCCTTCCAGGTATAAATTCTTTGAAACAAGCTATGAACAAAAAAGAGGGTATGAGACATTTTTCTACTTTAACAAAAACAGAACTGGCTATGTTTCTTTTAAAGAATTCTCTATATTTCAAACTATGTCTGCAAAGTTTACTGTCTTTTGGTAGAATCAGCAACAATTACAATGTAAAAATGGGCTTTATAAATGCTTTGGAATCAAAAGGCAAGAGGACTAAGAGGCTAGAAAATGCTACCATAAATACAACAAGGTGTGCTGTGGCAGGTCAGGAAAGAGACAGCTAGGTCACGGGCTAAAGGAATGTGATGACCAAAGCAGCAATAACAATGCCAAAGAAAAACAGCAGACGAAGGCCAGGTCAATCAGAAAAGATCTGAGAGCAGGGAGCACGGGCTGTTTGAAATGTGTAAGGCCAAAGGTTTAGCAGACAGTAAACAGACTGTGGGAAGGAGACAGAGAACTATACAGGAGACAACAGAACTATTAGGTCCAGATTTGGATGGCGGGGAAAAGAGCAGCTTTAATTTTATTTACGTATGTGTGTGTGTATTAGATTATTTATGTAATTACTTTAATTAATTCATTCATTTATTCTAAGGCCCCCGACCAGGGATTAAACCTGGGCCATGGCAGTCAAAGTGCCAAGTCCTAACCACTGGACCACCAAGGAATTCCAAAGCTGCTTTAACTTTAAATGAATGGAGAATCTTGTGGTCTAGTGAAGAGGGAATACTTTTCCTAAAACAACAGGACTAAAAGACTGCTTCAACCTAAAAACAGAACAAAGAACTGGAAACCACTTCTGTTTTAGGCTGATGGGATCCACTTTACGTAGTAAAACATGTATTTTTTATGCTTTTATGTAACCACTTACATCTATGTAACCCATTTATCTCATTTCTGCAATGAGATAAGAAGCTTGTGATAAATATAAATCTGACTGCTTCCTTCTTCAACAAAGTTTTGCTACATTAAAAACAAACCAAAAAACGCTGCTGACACGTATCAGCAACAAGTGGTTCACAGACTCACATGTGCCTGGGGACCACAGTTTAAGCAGCACAGGTCTGTACAATTTCCACATTAGAGTAAGAGGCTTTATTTGTTTTAGGCTTAAGGGTTTATGTTTAACTGAAGACACTATGAGAATATCTGTACTCAGGAAAAAAAGCAAAAGCCTTCTGAAGTGAGAAATGAGCAAAAGAAAGTATTCTATTTTTTAAAAAAGTATTTAATTTTTAATTGAAGGATAATTGCTTTTCAGAATTTTGTTGTTTTCTGTCAAGAAAGTGTTCTTAATTGACGGTCCCTCAATAGGTTTCAGGGAACCTGTGAATTCCTTTGAAATATAACTAAAATTATATGCAATTTCTCTGGGTACAGGATTTGTAGCTCTCTCACATTCTTGAAGATATCTTTGTCCTGAAAAAGGTGACTTAAATGAACAGCCCTATTCACTGAGAAGAGACAGAAGTTTATCAGTGGGAGCATGAAGCAGCTTTCAATGAAAGTAGCAATAAAACCAAACAGGATCATAAAAAAAAAAAAAAAAAAAAAAAAGAAAGTAGCAGACCAGTACGCTGGCCAACTGCCTGTCTGCCCTCCCACCCATTTCTACCTTTCCCGTGCTCTGCCCTGAATCGCAGACAACTGCATTTCCCAAACTCACCTGCGCTTTGGCTACCAGACACATTTAGCCACGAGAGATTAAAGGTGGGAAGAGGGGAGAAACTGATGTACTTTCCCCTTCTGTGTTTTCTGGAGCGTCTCCTACAAGGTTCCAGCCCTTAACACTCTCTTCCAAGCCCCCAGTAGGCAGCCTGGTTCTGAGTGTGTCTCTCAGAGAGGCTCCTGTTGCTGGGCTCAGATAACACCACTTTCTGGCAGCCTTAGGGGTGTTGATGACTTCCATCTTTGTCACTTTTGAGGCTGTCTCCTCATCACACACCTGGCCTCTCCTTTGCTATCACTCTGTGCAAGTGATTTCCTACATTAAATGGCCTACACACGGGAGACTCTGGCTTCCCAGGTGGCACAGCAGTCAAGAACCTGCCTGCGATGCAGGAGACCCTGATTCAATCCCTGGGTTGGGAAGATCCCCTGGAGAAGGGAATGGCAATCCACTCCAGTATTCTTGCCTGGAAAATCCCATGGACAAAGGAGCCTGGTGGGCTATATAGTTCATGGGGTCACAGTCAAAAATGACTGAGCATGCACATGTTAGCTTACTTGGAAGACCCAGAATGGTCTCTCTTTTCCACTCTGGCTGATATGTCTCAGTACTATACCTGAATGAGGTGGTAGAGTGTAATATCGGGAGGCAGGATACTAGGGGCGGTGTACTGTGGGAACAGAGCAGCTTTAAGCTTTGGGTAAGAAGTTAATGCCATCTTCAGTAGCTGGGGATCTACTTTCTTCAAAGAGTTCTCATTTTCTCCATTCTGAACAACCTAAATGAAAAGACAGATAATGTGATACAGAATAATGTTTTTCTCTTTTCCGAATTTAAGTCCCTTTTTCATAAGATACAAGGAGTAACAGGCCAATAGTTCTAGTTCTGATTTAAGACAAACTAGCTGAATGATCCTGGGCTAGATATTTAATATCAGGTAGGTTTCAGTTTCTTCAACTACAAAATTAGAAAGTTCAGCTACATCAGTGGCTTTCAAACTGCATAAGGAAAATCTGTCTGAAAACAGGCTCTGATTACAAGAATATTTAAAATTTTAAAACATTAAGTATTTAATTGGATATTAAATAGTAAATATTTTAAAAGAAAAAAACCTACCAGACTAAATGACTCTTAGGTTCTTTCTCTCAGGTCTCAAGTTATTCTATGACTAATTTCTAACAGGTGATTAAAAAGAGAGGAATAAGTAACCATGAAGTTAACACATACTGCAACATCTAAAACAGGTGGAATTAAATTAAGCTAGCATCAGTAAGGAACTTACAGATTAGATGTTTAACAGCATTCTTAAGTTCCCTCTAACCAGCCATGCTATACTTTCAAAAAAGCAAAAGTTTTCACTGGGTTCCTCGAAAGCGTTTTTAAGGGTAGCTAAAAATTATGATTTCTTTTTTAGCTCTCAAAGAGGTCAAATAATAGAGAATATTTCCCAAGCCACAGATTCAAAGTATACTTACTCCAAGGAGCAATCAGATCTTGATTCTAACCCAAAAACAAACCTGGGGTATCAGAGAGCAAATAAAGGGGGAAAAAATCTCTACACAACATTCAGTTGCCCCTTGTATCCACAGGGGATTGGTCTCAAGACCTTTACAGATAACCAAAATCTGAGGGCCTCAAGTCCTTCAAATAAAATGCTGTCGTACAGCCATCCCCTCCACACCTGTGGATGCAGAACCCCTGGATGTGGAGGGCTGACTGTACCGGCCTCCTCCGAACGTAAGAGGATATGACATAAAGCTTAAAAATTCACTGTTGTTTTACACTCTTGAATAAAATACTGGTACACAGTTACATTTTAAATCAACTGAGAGCTAGAAGATCCACAGGTATTTCTGCTACATTTATAATCAGTCCTATATTGCTATAACACGTGAAAGCGCTGTCCATACCTGGCTGACGCCCCCAGGGGCAAACATTGTTGCAGCAAGGGCCAGGAGGGTATGTCCTTCCAGCAGCATGCTGCTGACGCCGGCCTGGCTGCTGGGGATCAGGATCTGGGCATTCGCAAGGCTAGCCTGGAAGATCAGTTTGGGATCTGAAAAATAAGAAAGTACATTTTTCTCCTTGAGAGAGAAATACTAAACTAAGGATCATATGTGCTTCCCTTGTGGATCAGATGGTAAAGAATCCGCCTGCAATGTGTGAGATCTGGGTTCAACCCCTGAGTTGGGAAGATCCTTTGGAGAAGGAAATGGTAACCCACTCCAGTATTCTTGACTGGAGAATTCCATAAACAGAGGAGCCTGGAGGGCTACAATCCATGGGGAAGCAGAGAGTCAGACACGACTCAGTGACTCACACACATACAAGAATTATATAATTCTAAGAAAGAAAATTAATTTTTAGCTCTACCTACAGTAAGGACTTTCTAAATGCAAATACAATAGGAAATCAGATTACAAAGGGAAAGAAAACTAGATGACTACATAAAAATAAAAACTTCCATTCAAGGAATGGAAACAAGGAAAATTAAAAGGCAGTAATGAACAAGGGGGAAAAATCAACGCAAGACAACAACCTAACAATTAATGTCTTCAACAAAGAGCTCATACAAAAACCCAAAATATTGACTCTAACAGATAAATGGACAGAATAACTGTTTTACAAAGAAGAAAATATAAATGCCTGACACATAAAAATATATAATTAGCAATAAAAATGCAAATTAAGACAGCAATTAGATACCATATATCACCTATCTGCTTCTTAAATAAAGCTTGAGCCTAGATTATGGTCAAATATTTGTCTACAGTTATATGACTTTTTAAAGAGTTTACAACTTAAATTTCATTCAAAAGACCGGTTATTTATCCAAAGCAATTTCTGTTTTAACATAGGACACCCATACCTGTTAAATTACTGGCAACTTGTCGACACTGAACTAAAAATTCAAACCAAGGGTGAGCTTCATGTAATTCTTTTTTTCCCAAAAAAGGACAATTTGGAGGACTAAGTCTGTACATAAAACAAACACACAAAATATCTGATTAACATAAAGGGTAAGACAGACAATTACAGCCATGTTTGCTCAGATGATAACTAGCATTAAAAACAAAGAACTCTGCACTTAAAAAGCAAATAGAATACAATATACTCTCAGTCTTATGTTTTTCATATGCCTTATATATGATCTGGAAATAAAGAAAATTTTAGAGACAGAGATAATATCACTTGAAGTGTTTCCTACCATGATGAAATTTTACCAACTCTGTATAAGATTATCAGAATACCTTTGTGCTTTAAGATACTTTATATTTAAAAAAACACACAAAAACTCTTTAGCTTTCTCAAGCTTAAGAGATTTTTTGAAAACTTTTATATAACTACAAGAGAAGATGAGACTAAGCAATTAAGGGTCATAACAGGTCCTCTGAAAATATGGCTTTTAAACCGTCACTTGCCAGTAGTTTTAGGGGAAATATTTCTGTGTTCAAGTAAGCCTCAATGATATGAACAAGAAATACATCCTTTGTTTGAGTTCCTAGCCTATACTACACAAAATAAATAAAAATGTTCTCATTCGCAGATGAATGTGGATTCTGGAATCAAATATAACTAAATCTAACTTTACCACTTACTAGCTGTGCACCTTAAACAAGGCACTGAGTCCCTCTCAAAGCCTCAGTCTCCTCATCTGTGAAATGGAGGTGTGAGTAACCACCTCACAGGGTTTCTGAAGATTAAAGCACCAAGAACAGTGCCAAGCACACTGTAAGCACTCACATACTGGAGACCACTACTGTTGTTATTATTCCTGACCCCACACTGGCCACAGATACGATTCTGCCGGTTGATCTTACTTAGGTAAGTATATATATTGATGTCTGACTATCTAAATATAAACTTTAGAGCAAGTCTAAGATACCCTGCAGTTGCTATAAAGTCAAACTTTTTAGCATTTATTTGGTGATGAAAGTCCAAGTTAACCTTTAGAATCTTCCCTCCTTTAAACTTTTAAAGCATTTTAAAGCATTAAATAATAAATGAATAAATATTAATGAATTAATATATCTAATTATTTAAAAGGTTAATATCGATGCTACATAATTAACATTCAAACAACACATGATAAGCATTTAGTTGAATGGAATATTAAACTAAAAGATGTTATCAAATGTTAGAGTGGCGGGAACTATTTCAAAAAGATCAGTATTGCTCACATGAATGCTTAATATTTTCCTAAAAGTCATATTCAGACGTAATACTCAAAGAAGGAACATGAAGGCTTCATTCTTAGTACTCACTTGTAATGGTCAAGATAGACATAAAGAAGATATTGCAGACTGTGTTCCAAACAATAGAGAATGAAGTGAGAGTGGAAATCCCAACCTTCTTTGGACCTATAGTTTTGAACAGCGAGGGCATCCTGCATCACACCCCCAACACGGTTCAGTCTGGCAAGGAAGAGTTCAAAGTCTTCTAACTCAGATGTAAGAAAAATTCCATTCCTATTGGGAAGGTTTAAATAAAACATGGCAAGTTAAAAAGTTGCTAGATTCAGAGCAAATCAAACCATCTCCAATGTTAAGTAATCTCAACTAGTTAAAAACTAGTATTTACAAATTAAGAATGCCAATTCTTATCCCATAAATATGTTCTGAAACACATCTTCTGCTAGTTTCCAAAAAAGGTTTCTGCACCATTATAGTATTTTAAGGCAGTAATGACAGTCTCCAATTATCTTAAATATTTCAAAAACCTAAACTAAATTACCTCCATTTCTTTGTTTTTGACTGGAACTGTGACAACCCACTGTGGCTCTTGAAGTTAGATGCTTTACACATTGAGGAATTCACCAAAATATCCAAACAAAATCATTAAGAGATTAAAGCGTAATAAAGAGTAACTTAAACAGACCAACTATTAAAGAACAGAAATTTGTATTTAAATAATTTATAAGTTTACTGTTAATACATCATGAAAGGCAAAGTTTTAGTCGCTCAGTCATGTCTGACTCCTTGCGACCCCATGGACTGTAGCCCCAGGCTCCTCTGTCCATGGAATTCTCCAGGCAAGAATCCTGGAATGGGGGAGGGGGGATCGGGATGGGGAATACGTGATTCATGTCAATGTATGACAAAACCCTCTGAAAAAATTAAAAAAAAAAAAAAGAATCCTGGAATGGGTAGTCATTCCCTTCTCCAGGGGATCTTCCTGACCCAGGGATTGAATCTGGATCTTCTGCATTCAGGCAGATTCTTTACCATCTCAGACACCAGGCAAGTCCATACATAGCATTAAAGGAGTACAAAAAAAAAGTATGTGGAGTTTAGAGAAACACCACATAAGCCACCACCTAGATTACAGGACAATGTACCTAGAAGTCCTTGGAGTATTCCTCTCCTTTTACATGAGCTTTTTTGCCCGCAGAGGTAACCACTATCCTGATTTTCATGATAACTGTTTCCCTACTTTCATTCACCAACATAGTTTTACTACCCATTGTGTGTAGCCTGAAATATTAACAATATTTGGTTTTGGCTATTTCAAACTTGACATACATGAATGGAACACCCTGGACACACTGCCGCCTTGCTGCCTTGCTTCTCCCTCTGAACACTGTGTGGTTCACCCACGTTGATGCCTACAGCTGCAGCTTGTTTTCATTGTTCCACTGTATGATTACCCCACATTTTATTTTTCCATTCTACCTTTGATAGTCATTGCTCCTAGATTTTTGGTAAAATAAATTTCCCTTTCTGTGACTATAAATACGGAGCATCTTCTCATATGTTTTTTGGTCACGTGTGGTTCCTCTTTT
Organism: Dama dama; assembly: GCF_033118175.1. NCBI lineage: Eukaryota > Metazoa > Chordata > Mammalia > Artiodactyla > Cervidae > Dama > Dama dama. The sequence goes on along the minus strand of NC_083692.1, from coordinate 1,742,828 downwards.
GTGAACTACCTGTGTGCTGGTATCTTTCCCCTCCAGATCCAAGCTCTACTCTCCTGCCGTGTGTCCCAAGAGGCTCGCTCACCTGTGTGGGATGGTCTAGAAGAGTCCTGTGCCCTCAGGCTTCTGCTTTGCTTTGTCTTGACCTATGAAGACCCCCGTTAGGAGACAAGAGTCAGGAAAAAGGGAGGATGGGGATGCCTTGGTGCGCTCTGCGCTGTGTGGCAGCAGGCCGGCTAACACTGTCCATCGAGGGACACAAGTCCCGCCAGGCAGCGGGAACATCCCGGACACACTGCTGTCTTGTTTCTCCCACTTAACACTGAGTCTGATCCCTGGGTCAGAAATATCGCCTGGAGAAGGAAATGGCAACTCACTCCAGTATTCTTGCCTGGAAAATCCCACAGACAGAGGAGCCTGGTGGGCTACAGTCCATGGGGTTGCAAAGAGTTGGCTACGACTTAGCAACTAAACATCAACAACAGTTACAATACCTGGCCAGCTTATCTAAAATTTCATTTCTCATGTAGGTGTTGCAACAAGTATTCTGATCAACAACATCAACAGTCAAAGGTGGCCATTTATTCTGCTCAAGTGAAGCATGACTACTCTGGGTCTGAAATTCTCCAATCCACAGGATAATGCTGGGCCAATCATGGCGTGCTGTGAGGTACCTCCAGAGGGCTTCAGGAGAATACGAGCTATATCCTAAATAAGAACAAAATGCATTTTAAAAGAGCAATGGATGATGATTACTGACATAAAACTCAATACTAATTGTAATACTAATAATACATCATTAACATGATGATCTGGGCAAATATTTAACATAAAAGAATTACTCAGGCCCTCTGCTTCTTTTACTATTTACCTCTTTTGTGCTGTTCGTTTTCTAATGGATAGATCAGCAGGAAGAAGAGCTAAATGGTGCCTCCTGTTACTACAGTGGTTAAATGAAACTTGGGAATTACCTGTGTGTTTCATTTATCTTGCCAGGCTTCTTTTTCCCTTTTCTTTTCCTTAGTATAAACAAAAGCTTCAGCTGTAATAATAAACGTGAATTTGACACCCTATGAATTACCAGTTTACCACTGTAAAGTTATTCCCCAGAGCCCTGGTATGATACAGATTCTCAGTTTACACAAAGAGAAACTAAAGACTATTTTGAAAAACAAAGAACGCCATGGAAGCTAGGAAGAGAACTCTGAGCCTTGAAATTTCATAATCACTGAACCAGATGATTTTTCTCTTTCACAATCACATTACAAATCCCTTACAAAAACGTAAACACAAGAAAAAGCTCCCAATATAAAGACTTGCATTTTAAAGCAACTGAGTATTTTTCCCCAAAAGGAATTCGAAAATGAAGACACACCAAAATATTCAAATACTAATGCCTAATTTAATCTTCATTCATTCTTTTAGGCTCTTTCACACTTGCCTTCTGGATTTATCCGGGGGAGAAGGATGGATTCTTGTGTTGGCTGATTCCACCACTGAGCCCAATTTAACACAATTCTATGATCTTGCTTGTTAAGTTTATCTTTATGATCATATTTCAGGAACGGGTCCAAAACAGACTTGTGCTTGGAAAAATCTTGTTCCTTTATCCAATATCTAAAAGAGTAATAGGAAATTTTTAAACTTTGGAGCGAAAGGCATCATTCCTTTTTCTCTGCTCAAGAAGTTCTACTCTTTCGGAGAACACATAATTCAGTACTCTTAATTTTGTATTTATTATCTTAAAATATATCTGATATGTACATACTGATGTGACAGGGAATTTCTCAGGCCCTTCTGGAGGATACAAGTTTAATTTTCATAGGGAATATGAGCTCAATTCCATGTAAGAAGCCCAAGATAACAATTAGAAACTAAAGCTTATCTACAGTATTCTTCCCACGTTATAAAAACAGGGCTAATGAGACTACCTGGGTAAAGACTGGATCTGCATATTTTCTTGTAAATGTCCTGAATAAAACTTCTCAACTTGATGCACAAAGTCTACAGTCCTTTTCTCTTTTTCAGAAAAATAATTTTTTTCTTTAAAAATTTCAACCTTGAACAAAAAGCAATTAAAGAAAAAAATCACAAAGAATCAAGAACATGTGCAAAACAAATGCCATGAGATTAAATACCACTTAAGAACTGTACTTTGAATTTCTGAGGCAATGTCTGTATTCACACAAATTTTCCTTCAATACAATGCAAAATGTTCATTTAAATAAAGACAAGGAGTTGTCATACTTCTACTTTACGAGGTGTTAGTTGAATGTTAAAAGAATTTGAAGTTTCACCAACATTTTCTAGAAAATGTAAACTATTCAGTCTCACCTTTACCTACCAGAAAGTCCCGTATACTTTTATCAGTTGTATAGAAGCATATCTTGAGCAACTGGTCTTTTACATTAAAGCCCTGAAGCAAACACAGAAAATCAAGAAAACTTAACATTTTGTAATAGAGTTATTTGAACCTAAACATATGTTCAATACAGAAGTACTCTATTACAGAAATGTGCCTTGTTAGAATTCCACAGCTTTTCTGTTCTTGTAAACGTTCATTTTTCTACATATATCATAATATTTACAGACTATCTCTAAATCCTTAAGGTGATCTGATTTGCCAGAATGGCAAAGGCAGCACACAGAACAATTTAAGGTAATGTCAGGCTACCACAGGACCAAAACTACAGGTCTCTGCTATGATGATTCTCTTGAAGACAACCGTCAATGCACGTAACAAATCTGACATACTTTTACCCCTCTGAACTTCCGGAAAATTACCATGGGCAAGACCTCAACCATGAAGATGAGGACCATATCTCAGTCCAGGAACCCCATCTCTAGGACATTCCTTTCTCAAATGAAGTAAAACCATGGAGCACAAAGCAAAGGTATACGCCATTTGAAAGCTCAAATGGCGATATAAGAGATCACATAAACAATAAAGAATGTCCCCCCACAAATAACGAGGTCCTCTGCACGCTCTGAAATGTGCAAAACCTTTTATGAGAAACATCGTTTCCCCTTCTAACCAAAGTACCAAATCTAATAGAGAACAAATGATGGAAATTCTAACCAAGAATCTCTTCCAAGAAAGTTCTTAGTACTAAAGAATGTTTCTCAGTATTACTGTCATAATTTCCCAGTAAAAGCTACACACATTTCTGAGGTTTGTGACATGACTACGAAAACAAATCAATTTTCCTAGCAGCCAGAAACTGTATTAAACAGACAAGAGAACTTCTTTCATTAGTGACTTTATGATCAGACAAACAAATTGTGCCACTTACCATATTCTTCAAAAGCTCAGAGGCTTCCTGTATATTGTTTTTTTTCAAATTGTCAAAGACCAAATCTAGGCCTATTCTAATCAGTTCCTCAAGTCTTTGAGCAGAATGACTGTTAATCCTGAAGAAAGTTTGTGCCTCTGGTATTTTGTTGTTTAAAATGGCATTGGCAATAACTTCCTAGGAAAAGGAAGAAAAACATCTGCCTTTTGAGTTCCTTTTTATTACCTTAATATATTTATCAACAAGGGACTTGTATATTTACTGAGTACCTCAATAAGAGACTTTTACTGAAAATCTACTACTAGATTTGGGGCTTGGAAGGGGATATGAATTGACCAAAATACAGACTCTGCTCTCCAGAAGCTTTTAGACGAGTGGAAGAAATGCAAATAAAGCAGAGATTATAGTACTGCATGATACAGGTGATGATACAGGCATTCCCAGGGTTCCAGAGAGGAGGGATCAGAAGAGGAATATCTAAGTAAGAGAAATGAAGAAAAAAGAGAAGGGTTCCTAGTAGAGCTGACCGATGAAGTAAAAGTTTTAAAGACAAGTAAGTGTGATGTATGTTTAATGAGAAAAGAACATGACTTCCAAAAACAGAATATTTAATATGCAGAGGCATAAGGGCAGGAAACAGTATCAAGCCTTCAGAGAACTCCAAAGTACTCAATGTAACTAGAGAAAAAGCTGAAAAGAGTAGCAATGCGACTTGAAAGAAAAGTAGAATCTCTAGAAAAGCTGAAAAGAGTAGCAAATGTGACTTGAAAGAAAAGTAGAATCTCCATCATAATGGCATGGTGTGTGAGACATGGGTTTTATCCTGAAACTTATGCAGAGCCACTGAAGGATCTTAAAAGCTAGGATGATAAAATCATACAGATATATTTGGAAGATACATATATTTTAGAAAGGACATGCACACGTTGGCATGCATGTTTTTGGAGACAGATTCCACAGCTTTCATCGAAGTGGACTGTAACCTCCCCCCAAATTAAAAATCAATGATTATGAGTAAAAAGAGCAGAGGGCCATAGACGAAACCTTGGAACACATTAAAAATGGGGAAGACAGGAAATGAAGCCAGTGAAGGAGACTGGAAGAGAGAACCCTAAGAGAGTGGAAGGAAAATCAAGTAGTTTTTGGTTAGAGAATAATTAAGAAACAGAAAACACAGTCACACCAGGTACTTCCACGTCCTTCTACCCTAAGAGGAGCCGTCCTGTGACCCTGGCAGCATCTCAACCATAGCACTTTCAAACCCTATCAATGCTGATCATCTGGGCTAAGCTATTCTGGCCTTGGTCTTTTCAATGCCAACATCCTCCAAGAGATTAGAAGAGTTCCTCCAGTCCCTAGTCAGAAAGAGGGCATCACAGTTTGGTTGTATTAACTTCTACTATAAAAAGAAAGCCAAGCTGAGGAGTATAGAAAACCTAACTGGCCAAATATCTTAACTAGAATCTGAGATAGGAATTGAACTGAATATACTTCCAACTATATAATGTCATAACTTTCCTAAGATCGAATCACCAGCAGCAATGTGATTCATTCAAAAGTCAGGCAGAAAGGACAAGTCCAAAGTACCATGTCCTGGATACTGAAGGGGTGCTAGTTCACGATGGGTTTGGGGTTGGGTGTTTCTCACTGGATCCAAATGGGCAGATTTGGCATAAAGAAGGTGCCTATCTGTATTCTGAATTAAATAAATGAAAAACTTGTAAACATATATTTGAAGTTGTACTCAGAGATCCAAAAATCTATAAAACCTAAAAGCCTTGCCAAAGACTGAATCAAATGTACAGATTCTAGGGATTTTCCTGGCAGTTCAGTGGTCAACACTCTGAGTTTTTACTGTGGGGGGTGGGGAGGGGGCAGGACTGATCCTGGGCTGGGGAACTAAGATCCTGCATGCTACAAGTGGGGCCAAAAAAAAAAAAAGAAGGAAAATTAATACTATCACATGTTATAATATGGATGAACCGCAAGTATACAGATTTTAAATTCTATTTCTCCTATCATTTTCTCAGATTCTCTGAATCTGAAAAATAAAAGAAGTGATCATTACTCATATTTACCTCAATGCTGAGTTTCTCCCATATATTGCTCTCCTTTACTTTGGGGACATTTTCATTTATATCATATTCATCTATAGCATCTGTTAGCTTCCAGGGAAACTTAATCATGAAGGTTCGAAGTTCATCAATGTAGCTGGTCAAAATGTCCACTCCTTTCTGTAGATGTTCATCTAGCTCTATGGAAAACACCAGTGTGCCAATTTCATACATAAAGTGTGTGTGTGTGAGAGAGTAGAGAGAGAGAAGTAATTCACCATGAGCTATATAACCATAACGAGGTTTACAAAATGGCAAAATTCAAACTCAGTGTTTTCAGATCAAACAAAAAAATCTGAGCTTTTTTCCTATTTACAAGTATCTCCATGTTTTAATATAACCCCCTTCACAATGGTTAGTTCTTCCTGCCAAAATCCCCAGGATTAGAACCCACTTCACTCACTCAATTACACATTACAAATGGCACTCCGCTGGCTTATGCCCTCTCGTGCAATAGGATCACTTATGTATCTGTCCTGACCTAAGGGTAGGATAATTGTCCCTTTATTTCCTGCTTTTCTTACCTTCAATGTGAATAAAAAGCTCCTTTATTTGTTTGTTAAGGAAAGACAGTGTAAGGTTAAGTAACTGTTCTGAAAAGTGCTTGCTCTGGGTTTCAGAATCATTTTCTCTAATTGCTGAGCAAAGTAAATCCAGCGCTGGTGTCAGCTCTTCCACATCTGAGGAGAAACCACAGGAAGGACTATGAAGAACACCAGGACACTCCCAATAAAATTAACCTGTCCAAAAAGACGATGCGCCAATACCTTAAACATAAGACAGAGACCAGCGTCTCACTCTCAAAAAGCTCACAGGACTTTCATGAAGTCTTATTACCTGCAAACTTCAGGGACTCTACTTATCACTAGTCATTATTTACTGGTATTATTAGTAACAAGGATTTTGCTGACCACCTACTCTATTTTAAATACTGTACCTGGTGTTTTATAAATGCTATCTCACTTATTCCATTTAATGACCAGAGAGGTAGGTGTTACATCCCCCTTTCCACAGATGAAGAAACTGAGATTTCAAGAGGATAACTAACTTGTCCAAGCTAATCTGAACATGAGTGGCACAGAACAAATTTGAATGTAAATCTGATTCCAAAACCATTCTCTTAAATATACAGGGGAAGGCAAGGATGGAGGCCCCTGAATCTTCTATTTGCCAGCTGCAAATAAAATGATGCCTGCTCATTCTAGCATTGGCCCCCACTTCTAGAACTGTGTCTGTGTGAGAATGATGGGAAACATAGGTTTTATCATGAAGAGAGCAGGAAAAGCTAATCCTATGCTTCTTATTTCCAGATCCATCCCCACCTTTTAGGGCAGAGCAGTGCAGGTGTGAGTGGAGGGGGGAGTAATCACTGACCACCGAACGGCAGAAGGAGTAATGACCACACAGTTGCTGCTGGAGTTCCCCTCAACACCACAAACCAGGCCTTTCTTTAAATTTAAGCAGACTTTAAAAAAAAAAAAAAGTGGAGCATAAAAAAAGTTAGCAGTTCAAGAGGGAGGAGGGCAAACTCTGCACTCAAAACAAGAGGATGTCAACTCACACTCAAGTGAGAACCAGCATCACACTGACTGAAAGGGTCGGCTGTTCTCTCCACTTAGAGAGTGTGAGCTGGTAGAGATTCATCCCAATAATGGTACATATGTGAAGTTATACACACACACAGCATTTACAGCACATTGCCAACAATAGCAAAAATCAGAATCAACCTAAATGTGTAATAGAAGTTTGGCTGGGGAAACTATGGCACAGCCCATATGATGAAATTCTGTGCCACCATAAATAGGTATACCTACTGTTATCAAGAAAGATGACTGTAATACATTATCAAGCGAAAAAAAAAAAAAAGCAAATTATAAAACTGTATGTACATGGGAAAAGACATTTTTTTACCCTATCCCTCCAAAGAGAGGATTTACAATGACTACCTGGCTCAAGAATAAAAGCAGAGCGCCTGTTTATTAAAAATGAAAGCCAGAGTCTTAAAAAGAAGAGTTGGTAATGTAGCAAAAAAGAAAAGTCAGGATGAAAACTAAGCCAGCTGCAGTCACTATATACCTCAGACAGCAGCAAGAGTGCGGAGTTTCACAAATGAATTTTATTTTCTTTTAAATAAAATCCTCTTAAATTTCAAGGATCATCTCTTCCTTGCATACTAAAAATACAAAGCACAGTACAGCATGTGAATAATTAATATTCAATGTATAATGAGAGCATTTACAGATTCTCACAACTCTCTCAAGAGTCCAGAAAGTAGACAAAACATGATGACTGAGTCCTGGCTAGTAAATAAGTCACCAGAAAACATAACAATAATTTGAAAGTGATTAAAAAGGAAAAATGATAAATACAAATATAGAAGTCTTCATTCCACTCACGTTTTAAATATAAATGGGATGCAAAGTGATCAAACTGATCAGATACAGAAGATTTTGAGGATGGAGTCAAAAGATTTTCTTTGCTCTTTAAAAAGAAATCTACTGTGTCCAGCTGGCGGTTTTCTATACCTGCCTGCAATGGGAGGAGATCAGGAAAAAATTAACAATAGGAAAAAAAAAATCAGGATACAAATTGCTTTTTAAAACTTTACAATTTAATGTGCTAACACAGAAATACAAGGCTATCTTTATATTGTAAGAGTATCTGAGTTCTAGTGCGGATTCTGACAACGACTGTGTAATCTAGGGCAAGTCTCTAACTTTTCGGAGCAAAAGTCTCTGCTTTAGCAGAAACAGGTTTGAAAAGAAAACACTTCTAGCTCTGTGCATGCCAAATGCTAAGCCGCTTCAGTCCAACTCTTTGCAACCCAATGAGCTATAGCCTACCGGGAGAATCCATGGGGTTCTCCAGAAAAGAACACTGGAGTAAATCGCCCCCACCCACCCCTCCGCCGCGCCGCCTCTCCTCCAGGGTATCTTCCCAACCATTTTGTAATTCTAAAACCATTCAAAGTTAGGTACCTGGGGATCACCCTCACAGTTAAGTTACAATCTATCTGAATTAAAATATTACAGATTAATACAAAGTTAAACTGAAAAAGCAGGCTAAATACAGACTTCTGTTTCTAACTAGGAATCTGAGGAAACTGTTCTATAAAGAACACTTAAAAATCATAGATTGAAAATTATATATACAGTTGACCTTTGAACAACTCGGGGGTTAGGGACGCTGACCCTCCTACACAGTGGAAAACCCATGTATAACTCTACAGCCATCCCCCTGAATAAGAGGTTTCACACCCATGAATTCAACCTGCCTTTGATTGCGCAGTACTGTAGTACTCACTACTGAAAAAAATCCTGGTACAGGTGGACCTGCGCAGCTCAAATCCATGCTGTTCAAGGGTCAATGATGGTGTATGTGCATGCGTGTGTGTGTGTGTGTGTGTGTGTGTTTATATCTTTAAATGCTCAGGTGAACTGAAAAGAAAGTGACAAAAATCCTCAGAATTAAAAACAAATTTCTGATGGCCTGAAGCAGGGGTTGAAAAACAGGGCAAAGCAACCAAATTCAACTCCTGCCTGTCTTTGTTTTATAGGAAAACAACCACATCCATCCACTTACATATTGTCAATGGCTACAACGGCACATCTGAGTAGTCATAACAGAAACCTGCCTGGGGTCTCTGGCCCTGGACAGAAGTTTGCCACTCCGCGGCTAAAGCATTGCACCGAAGAATCACCTGGAGAGCCTGTTCAAATGTGGGTTGCTGAGTCCAGTCCCCAGAGATTCTGATTTCCTAAGTCTGGGGTGGAGCCTGAAAATCTGCATCTCTAATACATCTCCAGAAGATGTGATGCTGCTGGTCTGGGGACCACACTGAGAATCCAAGGGCTGAGTTCTGGGTGTGAGGCCAGGTAGGCTGGGTGGTAAATACTGGTGAAAGTTATGTGTGGAGGAAAAGAAGAGAAGAAAGGGACTTCCCTGAGGGAGACAGGAAACAGACCCTGCCTTCCCACTACACAGTGAAAGGAAAAACTAAACTGTGTATGCTTAAGTTAGAATACGGTTGCAAAACAGTTATTAAGTTTGCAACTTTCAAATAGTTCAGCAAAAATAAGTAACATATAGTGAAAACAAATGTGGCAAACTGTTGTGTCAGTCGCTCAGTGTCCCGACTCTGTGTGACCCCATGGACTGTAACTTGGCAGGCCCCTCTGTCCATGGGATTCTCCAGGCAAGGATACTAGAGTGGACTGCCATTTTCTGCTCCAGTGGCAAAATGTTAACAGTTGGTAAATGGAAAAGAGGTAAATGGATTTTCATTTTATAACTTTTATAATTTTTCTATAAATTTGAAAAAAGTTTCAAAATAACACATTTAAAAATAATGACCAAATAGTAATTCTAGAAATAATAAAAATTGAAACTCAGTGGATGTACTGAATACCAGATTAGACCTACCTGAAAAGAGAAATAGTGAGCTGAATTACCCAAAGACTCAAAGAGATTAAGATAAACTGAGCAAAGTATGAAAATTCTAACTCCTTCTGATGAAAGTGAAGAACATTGTGACAACTGGGAAACGCACGTCCAGCTCTCACAGGGAACATTTATGAAACCTGAGCGTTTACTAGGCCATACCTGAGTCTCAGCAAAGTAACTCATTTGTATGCTGCCAGAGACTAAGGCCAAAACAATGCTGTAACGCCACCTAAACCTAATTAAACTTACTACATGGACATAAAATGTGTAAGGGCAGAGGCTCTGCAGTCACACTGCCTGGGTTCAAACCCTGGTACTACCAGTTACTGTCCAGGTATATCTGAATTAGGATTCCTAACCTCTATGTTCCCTCAACTGTAAAATGGAAATAATAATAGTTTTTATCTATTGGTAAGAAAATTAATGAGCTAGCACCTGATTATTAACATTAATATTTAGAAAAAATAACTATAGGAAATAACCCAAGAGTAAACATGATTACTTTGGGATAACAGATTTATAAGAGACCAATTTTCTTTTTTTCTCATTCTTAAATTCTCTATAATAAATGTTTTGTAGTACATAAAGGTTAAGTCTTTCAATAAATGGTACTGGTAACTGAAAATCTACATGCAAAAGAATGAGGTTGGGTCCTTTCCACTTACCATATATAAAAATTAATCAAAATGCATCAAAGAATTAGATGCAAAAACTAACACAACAAAACTCACAACTTTGTAAGAGTAAATCTTCATGACCTCAGAGAACAGACACTGGTTACTTAAGATAGGACACCAAAAGCACAAGTAACTGAAAAAAAAAACCAAAACCCAAACACAAAACTCCCTAAAACAGGTAAACTAACTTCATCAAAATTAAAAACTTATGTTTCAAAGGACACCATCAAGACGCTGAAAATAAAACCCACGGAATAGGATAAAATATCTGCAGATCATACATCTCATAAGGGTCTAGTATCTGGAATATGTAAAGAACCCTTAGAACACAACGATAAAGACAAAGCATTCAATTTACAATTACAAAATGAACAAAGGATTTAAATAGACATTTCTCCAAAGATACACAATACAAATGGCCAAAAAGCACATGAAAACACATTAGTCACTGGGAAATTGCAAGTAAAAACCACAATGAGATACCACTTCATGTTGACTTCACAGTCACTAGGATGGTTATGATACAACGAAACTGGACAAAACAAGTGGATTTGGACCTATCGGAACTCCTTTACCTCGCTCTGGGAGTGTTCAACAGTGCAGCCACTGTGGAAAAGAGTTTGGTGGTTCCTCAAAAAGTTAAAATAACTTGCTAATTCTACTGCCAGCTGTATACCCAGGAGAAACAAAAAAATATGGTGATACAAAAAAACCAGTACACCACTTTTCACAGTAGGAGAATTCGTAATAGCAAAAAAGGAAAAACCACCTAAATGTCTATTGATGATGAATGGATTAAAAATATGTGCTGTATCCACATAATGGAAAGCTACTCAGACATAAAAAAGAGTGAAGTCCTGACATGCGCTAAATGGATGAGCTCTGAAGACAAGCTAAGTGAAAGAAGTCGTCACAAAAGGCCACACAGACAAAGCAGATCAGTGTGTGGAAATGAGGGTGTGTGAAGAGTTGGGAGTGACTGCTAATGGGGTGAAAAAAGTGAGAGTGAAAACACTAGACAGTGAGGATGGTTGTACAACTCTGAACATACTCAAAATCACTCGGAGGTGAATGATACTGCTACCCATAGACAGGTGAATGTTACGGTATGTGAATTGTATCTCAATAAAGCTGCCACTAAAAGATGAGTCTGGTATATAACTTTATTAACTTCTAGTTTTCAATCTTTCCACGTGGTACAGTAGAAAGTGCCCTGAGTTTGACTCTAGCTCCTGCCTTATTAGTACAGCTATGGGCCATTCAATCATTTTGAGTCTTAGGTTTTTCATCTGTAAAATGAAATGAATACAAACTACCCAACTGGTCACCTGTGGTTATTTTAGCACAATTTAGAGGATGCACAGAAAACAGTGTTTGTGAACCACATTCTTGCTGCTTAGTCCCTAAAGTCGTGTCTGACTCTTTGGCAACTCCATGGGCTGTAGCCCACCAGGCTCCACTGTCCATAGGCTTTCCCAGGCAAGAATATTGGAGTGGGTGAACTAAAAAATGCTGTATAAATTCAGGTATGTCACTACTAGAGCAGGATGACAGTGGTGGGGAAGATAAACCAGGAATGAGTGATCACTCCTGCTTGAGCTTCCCATAGCTTGTTTCCACTTCATTTATTCTCATTAGCTTATTGTTGACTCCATCTTTTTTAACTTTTACTTTCTTTCAGTTTAGTTCAGTTCACTTAGTCCTGTCCGACTCTCTGCGACCCCATGAATCACAGCACGCCAGGCCTCCCTGTCCATCACAAATTCCCGGAGTTTACTCAAACTCATGCCCACCGAGTCGGTGATGCCACCCAGCCATCTCATCCTCTGTCGTCCCCTTCTCCTCCTGCCCCCAATCCCTCCCAGCATCAGGGTCTTTTACAATGAGTCAACTCTTCACATGAGGTGGCCAAAGTATTGGAGTTTCAGCTTCAGCATCAGTCTTTCTAATGAACACCCAAGACTGTTCTCCTTCAGGATGGACTGGTTGGATCTCCTTGCTGTCCACGGGACTCTCAAGAGTCTTCTCCAACACCACAGTTCAAAAGCATCAATTTTTCGGCGCTGAGCTTTCTTCACAGTCCAACTCTCACATCCATACATGACTACTGGAAAAACCACAGCCTTGACCAGATGGACCTTTGTTGGCAAAGTAATGTCTCTTCTTTTCAATATGCTATCTACGTTGGTCATAACTTTCCTTCCAGGGAGTAAGCGTCTCTTAAATTTCATGGCTGCAGTCACCATCTGCAGTGATTTTGGAGCCCAAAAAAATAAAGTCTGACACTGTTTCCACTGTCTCCCCATCTATTTCCCATGAGGTGATGGGACCAGGTGCCATGATCTTAGTTTTCTGAATGTTGAGCTTTAAGCCAACTTCTTCACTCTCCTCTTTCACTTTCATCAAGAGGCTTTTTAGTTCCTCTTCACTTTCTGCCGTAAGGGTGGTGTCTTTCTTTAGTTCAGCTCAATTCAATTGCTCAGTTGTGTCCGACTCCTTGCAACCCCATGGACTGCAGCACACCAGGCCTTCCTGTCCATCACCAACTCCTGGAGTTTACTCAAACTCATGTCCATTGAGTCAGTGATGCCATCCAACCATCTCATCCTCTGTCGTCCCCTTCTCCTCCCTCCTTCAATCTTTCCCAGCATTGGAGTCTTCTCCAATGAGTCAGGTTTTTCACATCAGGTGGCCAAAGTATTGGAGCTTCAGCTTCGGCTTCAGCCCTTCCAATGAATGTTCAGGACTGATCTTTAGGATGGACTGGTTGGATCTCCTTGCAGTCCAAGGGACTCTCAAGAGTCTTCTCCAACACCACAGTTCAAAGGCATCAATTCTTCTGCACTCAGCTTTCTTTATAGTCCAACTCTCACATCCATACATGACCACTGGAAAAACCATAGCCTTGACTAGATGGTCCTTTGTTGGCAAAGTAATGTCTCTGCTTTTTAATATACCACCAGGTTGGTCACACCTTTCCTTCCAAGGAGTAAGCGTCTTTTAATTTCATGGCTGCAATCACCATCTGCAGTGATTTTGGAGCCCCCCAAAATAAAGTGTGCCACTGTTTCCCATGAAGTGATGGGATCAGAGGCCATGATTTTTGTTTACTTCATGTTGAGCTTTAAGCCAACTTTTCCACTCTCCTCTTTCACTTTCATCAAGAGGCTCTTTAGTTCTTCTTCACTTTCTGCCATAATGGTGGTGTCATCTGCACATCTGAGGTTATCAATACTTCTCCGGCAATCTTGATTCCAGCTTGTGTGTCATCCAGCCCAGCGTTTCTCATGATGTACTCTGCATATAAGTTAAATAAGCAGGGTGACAATATACAGCCTTGACACACTCCTTTCTCTATTTGGAACCAGTCTGTTGTTCCATGTCCAGTTCTAACTGTTGCTTCCTAACCTACATTCAGGTTTCTCAAGAGGCAGGTTAGGTGGTCTGGTATTCCCATCTCTTTCAGAATTTTGCACAGTTTATTGTGATCCACACAAAGGCTTTGGCATAGTCAATAAAGCAGAAATAGATGTTTTTTCTGGAACTCTTGGTTTTTCCTTGGTCCACTGGATGTTGGCAATTTGATCTCTGGTTCCTCTGCCTTTTCTAAAACCAGCTTGAACATCTGGAAGTTCACGGTTCACGTATTATTGAAGCTGGGCTTGGAGACTTCTGAGCGTTACTTTACTAGCATGTGAGATGAGTGCAATTGTGCGGTACTTTGATCATTCATTCTTTGGCATTGCCTTTCTTTGGGATTGGAATGAAAACTGACTTTTTCCAGTCCTGTGGCCACTGCTGAGTTTTCCAAGTTTGCTGGCATATTGAGTGCAGCGCTTTTACAGCATCATCTTTTAGGATTTGAAATAGCTCAACTGGAATTCCATCACCTCCACTAGCTTTGTTTGTAGTGATGCTTCTTAACGCCCACTTGACTTCACATTCCAGGATGTCTGGCTCTAGGTGAGTGATCATACCGTCGTGATCATCTAGGTCATGAAGAGCTTTTTTGTACAGTTCTTCTGTGTATGCTTGCCACCTCTTCTTAATATCCTCTGCTTCTGTCAGGTCGATACCATTTCTGTTCTTTATTGTGCCCATCTTTGTATGAAATGTTCCCTTGGTATCTCTAATTTTCTTGAAGAGATCTCTAGTCTTCCCATTCTGTTGTTTTCCTCTTTTTCTTTGCACTGATCAATAAGGAAGGCTTTCTTATCTCCCCTTGCTCTTCTTTGGAACTCTGCATTCAGACAGGTATATCTTTACTTTTCTCCTTTGTTTTTCACTTCTCTTCTTTTCACAGCTATTTGTAAGGCCTCCTCAGACAGCCATTTTGCTTTTTTGCACTTCTTTTTCTTGGGGATGGTCTTGATCCCTGACTCCTGTACAAAGTCATGAACCTCCGTCCACAGTTCATCAGGCACTCTGTCTATCAGATCTATTCCCTTGAATCTATCTGTCACTTCCATTATATAATTGTAAGGGGTTTGATTTAGGTCATACCTAGAAGGGTCTAATGGTTTTCCCTACTTTCTTCTATTTAAGTCTGAATTTGGCAATAAGCAGTTCACGATCTGAGCCACAGTCAGATTTCTTTCTTAAACAGTGTTCATTATAATATGTTATCTTCAAAGCCAAAAAGGGTAAGTTGCTAAGCAGAATTAGGGTAATGAAATAGCCAAAACTAAGCAAAAGGATGGGTAAAGGCTACATATCTTTTGTTGCTAGGTTGCATGTATCTCCCAAATCTTTAGCCACATAAGAGTAAACAACAGAAAATAATCAAACATCATCATACTACAGACACTTAATTCTGTTACCTCTAGTGCATGTATGGGGATGGAACACCGCCCCCAACCATTAAGATGACAGAGAGAGTCCACAGTGCTGGCACTTCCATGGATCATCAGCCTATTTAAAAATTCCTCTTGAGTCAAACCAAACAAAATCAGAGACAGTCCACTTTCTACAAGACAAAAAGTCAGCTTTAATAAATTATTAGGACTTAGGTTTTAGTGTTATGACAGGAATTAATTTCTAACTACTCAATACTTCAGCACTATAATTACTAATGTTTAATGGGTACTGGTAACTAATGACCTCAATTAATAAATTCATAATAGTTTTTCAAAGAATAATTTCATTTTTCAAAACAGTAAACACAAGACAAATTCTCATAAGAACAATGCATCCTATGAAATAGCACTAAACCTCTCTACTTTGTAGAGTCTTGCATAATCAATACTGTCTTAATTGTCTCTTGTATAATCTTGTATAATTGTATTTTGTAAAATGTACAAAATTGTATCTTGCACAATCAATACCTGGAAACTTTACCAAAATAAAGCAATTAATAGCATGCTCTGATACACAGAAATACATGATTACCAAAATTGAGATATTGAAGAAGAAACACATAGTTTAATCAGAACACTCAGTAGCTTTACAGGAAATTATGGCATAAATGCTGAATCAACATATATCTGACACACCAAACCCAAATACCTATGGGAGCCAAGCAGGCAGGGATAGAAGTACAAGGAAACACAACCAAAAAATAAAAAACAAAAACAAAATAAAATAAACAACCTGAAAGGAACTGGCCCATCTAAGACCACTGAAATTTGGCTTCAATGCATAAATTGGAGGAGGGATGAGGGCCAGTGGGACAAATCTTTTAATCTTTCAGTAATGACTGAAATGCCAGATTGTGTGAAATCCTCTTAACTTTACATGCTTATAATAAATAAAATCTTTTTTAAAAGTCTAGGTAGTGCAGGCCAAACAAAATAAATCTGAGTTCATACATGGTCCACGAGCTACCAGCTTGCAACCTCTGCCTACACAGACTGAAGTCCCGTGAAAGACTTGCTAGGCTAAAAACCAACCTTTCTTAAACTCTTTCTGACTTAGTATCCTAAGCATTTAGCTGAGCAGAATTAATCTTAACTAAAAATCAAACACATGGACAACAGTACTAAGAGTAACACTGAATATTTCTCCATCAAAGCTTAGGCTCAGAGGTGCGAGCAGGCACCAGCACCACTCAGGGAGCAGAAGTAAAACTAGCATTAGGGCAGTCCTCAGCATGGATTTCAACCTGTTAAAAGATGTCCTCACCTGTCAAGACGAGGCACGGCTGCCGGTCTCCACCACTGTCTACAGGAACACATTTTTTGCCCAGCAAAAAACACTGCATGCTCTGGGTCTCCAAGTCCCACAGGACAATGGTCCAGCCTGTCCTTTCCCCTGCCCAAGTGAACAGTGCAGTGAAGCCTGTCACAGACACACAGGCAAGCTCAAGGGACTCCTCCTGTTCCCTGATGTGCATCATTTTCCACACTCTTCCTGGATCACTGGTCCTGGCAGGGCCTTTCTGTGGAAAATCACACGGGCTGCATGTCACATCCTGTGGAATGAAGGCCCAATCTGACACACTGGCACTGCCGTTACCAGATTCGGGGGACTCCGGATGTGAAACATCCTGGTACCACGGAGCACAGCAGGAACCTTCCAGCTCGGAGCTCTTTATTGTTTCATTCAGTGATGACAGCTGGGCTTTCCAAGACCTGGGAGATAGGACAGAACTCACATCTGTGACAGTGAAAGGCAATAAGTGAGGCACTAAACCAAGCAAAAATGCACTTAGGAAAATAAAAGTATCTACTCTGTAAAGGCTTAAGTGAAAAGGTTTGCTGTCAGCCTCACACACACAGAAAAATGAAAATAATAAAGTAAATCTAAAACGGAGCTTTCTGTACCTATCAATTCGGAAGGAAAACTTGGTCAGTTTCATGTTGTAGTCAGAATTAACAGGATCATCTTCATCTATCCCCTGGGGACCTTCAATAGTGATGTCTTGTAGAGTTTTTTCACATAACAGGTGTCCTGGGTATTGCCTATGTTTTAAAAACAATAGCCATGGTAAAAAAATGATGGTCAAACCCAAATTCCTGTTATTGCCTCTGCTGTTAAAAATGGAAGGGGAAAACAGTGTGGAGGTGAAACAGTACAGCAGAAACAGTACAGACAGTAAGTTTCCCTGACCTAGACGCCTTACCTCCATTGCTTCAGACACACTGATAAAGCTATGTTGTGTATATGAAGCTAATAATATAACATTATATGGGAATTACATCAATTAAAAAAATTTTTACCCTTAGGGGAAGTTTGTTTTATGAAGAGACAAGAGCATGTATTATCTACTACAATGTAGATGTGAAGGTAAAAACTTTTACCTGAACTAATGTATTTGAATTTTTCAACAACCCTCTGAGGTAAATATAAGCCAGTTTTGTAGCTACAGAAACTGAGGCTCAAAGAAACAGTGCAGCTGGGTCTGAACCAGGTAAATGTGACGTAAGCCCAGGTGTTTAATCGCCCACCACCACAGAGTGAGATTTAGGCCGAGACCAGGGAAACACGTAACAGCTAGGGAAACAAGGTTTGAGTGCAGGTGCGGACGCAGAGTGTATGTAAGATGAGGCTGGAGAGCTCTGCAAGAGACAAATGGGGTCAGGCTTTATGGGCTACTAAGGATTGTTAGCTTTCATGTTGGGGAAGGAGGAAAGAAGCTAGAGAAGGGCTTTAAGCAGAGAAGCCATATGATCAGACATGGGGAGTGGCTGTAGGAGACCGGGATGTACGTAACCCCCGAGCACTGAGTTAAATTATTAACCGTTTCAACAATTTGAAGGTAACAGCGTGACTTGCATTTGTCAAGGAGATGATGTTAGAGAAGGCAGGGTGAAAATGAAGAAATATGATCTGTGGAGAAAGCAGTTCCCCCGCCAATAAAAGATATATACTTTGTCCCCACAGGTTCATACCTGCCTACACTCTGAAAAGATGTGCACTTTAACAACATCACTCTGGCTACTCCATAGAGGGTGAATTTGAGGGGAGAAGAACAGATACAGTGAGACCAATTACGAGGTTGGTAAGCTAGTTCAGATAAGTGATGACAGCAGCATGGATCAAAGTGATGACAAAAAAGTTAAGAAAAGTGGAAAAGATTCAAGAAGCCCTTAGGAGCTAGAATGACTAGGACCTGGTGATTAGATGGACATGGATCTAATACTTAAGAGGCTGGAGATCTAGAAAAGACAGGAAACAGAAAATGGTCCCTGAGAAGGAGGGAAGGAATGGGATTCAGAGCACACACAGAGGGATGGGCCTGCATGGGAGCAGGGAATCCCTTCCCTGTAACAGGACAGAAGATGGAGAAAATGAGTGCAGGAAAGTGAGAAATTTAATGTGAGAAACTGAAGGAGCTCCCGTGAGATGGGGTCTACTTCCTTTATAAAGTAGGAGGTAAGGTCATCCAAGAACAGTTGGGGGTAAAGAGATGAATAAAGGTTTGAGAAAAACAGATGTTTAAAACATTGCTGTAAAAAAAAAAAAATGGACTCATGAAAAAAATCACTGTCAAGTTTCCAGGCAGCCAGAGAGACCACATAAAGCATGAGTGTGAACTTTCAGTGGCACCAACTTTTATCTGTGGTGTTCTCACAAGAGCTCAGTTGTGTGGATGCAGGGAGTAAGACAGAATTAAAAAATGTGTTGGACCAAGTGCTATCACACAGTAGGAGCAAGAGTTTAGGGCGCATTCAAAAAAGTGAATACAATGACAGGTCATAGAATCTATGCTATAAAAAGAGGGAAGTGAAGACAGAGGGAGATGCAGTCGTCACCTGTGATGTCAGTGTATGGGAATTCCAGTGAAGTCAGACGAGACAAGTGGGGGTACCTGAGTAAGCAAAATGTAGTTCAGGAAGTTGTGGTCAGATTGGCATGTGTGGAAAAGTGATTTAGGGGAGGAAGAGTTTCGTATACTGACAAAGCCCAGGTCATGACTATGAGAATGGACAGTTAAGGTAAACTGTAAGAAAAAGTTACTGACAGCAAATTGAATGAACAAATCATGTGGAGCTTACATGAGCTTACAAACTCTATAGGAAACACAAAAAATTGGAGAAGTAATCAAAGACTACACAATTAAGTGCTAAATTGTAGTTCAAAGCAAAAAGTGCCAAAGAAGTTCAAAGAGAAGAAAAATTATAAAATGAGCAGAAATTCACAAGTGGAAGGGATTTTAGTAAGGAATGACTTCATAGAAGAGGTGGATCTCAGAGTGGGAATAGGACTTGATAAAACGAAAAGGGGTGGCTGATATTCCATATGGCGGGAAGGAAGAACTAGGGTTGGAGGCAGGAATGGAAAAAATACTTTTAGATTTCAGAGTATACTTAGAAAATATATAGAGTCAAGTTCCTCGAGAAGTTATGCTAATCAAAGAGCACTCACATAGATAAGTAACAAATAGAGATAGATTGTTCATTTAGATGGACAGCAAAGATCCCCAAATTGACTATAGGGAAGGGAGCAGAAGTTCTTCACTGGCTGATGTTACACTGGCTGAGTTCAAAGGAATTTGTCCCAAGGAATGTGCCTGGTGCCCCCGTCAGGGTTCTCTTGGGGTACTGCCAAAACATCCAGAGGAACAGAACCCTGCACTCAAGGATCAGGGGAGGTAAGTGGGTTTTCCTTCCTCTTCACCTGTTTTCCAAGGAAACTGATTAGGAGGTACCTCTTACTCTACATATACAAGATGTATTTCAGTCAGTGAAAATGGCCTGCTGATACACAAGCATACAATCTGAAAACGTGATAATCATCCCGGCTTAAAAATTCTAAAAAAAAATGTTAAAAAGTCATTGAAAACAAGTGAAAAATCACAGTACTAAGAAGTTCTGGCTGATATGTGAGGATGAAATTAACTCACTGAAGTACATTCTCAATTACTCAAGGATATGTTTATTTCATTCATATTAAGCTAGGACCAAAAATCCTAATGGCTTGAAACGTCCCTTAATTCTGAAAGTCATAAATGTTTATTAGCCTACTTGCAAGTTGCAATAAATAGGTGCTGTGTACATGGATATGCACAATCAGATACAAACATGTTCCTTTCCAACATAAGATGAGAAGCAACTAGAATTTCTAAATCAAAAAGCTACACACAGAAGTACTCAATTTTCACTAATATGTTCAGAAAGTTGCAGGTGTGGGCCCGCCACGGGAAACGCCTGAGAAAATCCTAAGATGGAAAAAGGTGGATCCCATAGGCCGCCAGGACCATAAGCCACATAAGGTACAATTCTAACAGGGTAAATCCCATTTTTCTTCTACTCTGGTGTTGGAAAGAAGTGAGGAGATTATGTATAATAGCTAAGAGTTTTTAAAATTGTGCTTGGTAACTTTTTACATATGATGACATAAGCTATCTATAATATAAATATAAATCAAAATAAAAACTTGGCTATGCATCCAGAAACAAAAAGTAGCCAGTGGTCATCTGTACATATTTTTATATAGTAACAAGCTCACTATGTAGTACCTAGAACGTTATCAACTAGATAGAGGAAGAAAACTGGTTAAAAGAAAGAAAAAAAAAGGCTAACAAGTACATTTTTTAACCTCTTATGGCTCTAATTATTTACCTCAAATTAGAGAAGGAAGTAATCCACATACCTGAAGTACAAATTCAAGTTAAGAGCAACTGCAGTATTGGAGACGCCCACAACCACTACAACATCCAGGTCCTGAGACACTTTCAGTGAAGTAAATGAAGAACTCTTGGCTGGCTCCTGTTGCTGCTCATTACACATATCTTCTTGAGGAAGTGCTAAATCCACATGAGCTATTTGTCTACCATCCACAATGTCAAAAATGTCTTTGAGTTAAGAGTTAAGGAAAATGTCAGTCTTAAGTATGCCCAAACACTTAAAACACAGAACAGGACAGAGCTGTAGACTTCATCGTTCCAACCTTGGAGGTGTAACAACAGGAGAATGGACATTAAAGAACCCATCACTTTAACCAGGTGACTATGACTTTAGTGACCCAATGAACAACTTGACAGAGAGTTTATTCAGCAATGCTCGCTGAATCTCCACTCTGTGCCAGCCCCCGAGACATCACGGACAGTTTCCACTAGTGTTCAACAACAGTGCTCTTCAAAAGAAACAGTGTAAGGCACATTTGTCATTGTAAATTTTCTAGCAGCCTTATTAAAAAAGTAAAAAGAAATCAGGGATCCTAATTTTAATACATTATTTAGCCCAGTATATCCAAAATACTATCTCTACATGTAATTAATATTAACATTGATACATTTTACATATTTTTTTCAAAACTTCAAATTACTTATTTTATACTTACAGCACATCTCAATTGGGACAATTTTCATTGCAATACAGATCTGGTCTGTATTTAGACTGCAAAAATTTATACTTAAGAACTTGGAACAGTCAAGTCGTTCCAAACATACTCTAAAGTTCTCCAATAACTGAATCAAGTATCAGACACTAAAGTAATTAAATACAACTAAGAATTGAGTTTCTCAGTCACACTAGCCAGTTTCAAGTGTTCAATAGTCACCTATGCCTACTGCCTACAATGTCGGATAGCGCAGTTCTGTAACCTGGCAATAAAAAGTTAACCCAATATTCTGTAACACTTTTTGTAACAGCCTCTATTTTTACAAAAGAAATTTTAATACAGACTATGATATATATAAAATACTACTACTTGGTCACTACCATGGTAGATCAGTGGTAAAGAATCTGCCTACAATGCAGGATTTGATCCCTGAGTTGGGAAGATCCCCTGGAGGAGGAAATGGCAACCCACTCCAGTATTCTTGACTGGAGAATCCCATGGACAGAGGAAACTACAGGCTACATCCCAAAAAGTCGGACACAACTGAGCACGCATACATACAAACGATATATGTAAAATAGGGAAAAAATGAAATAAAAGTTCTAAAAACACTACTATAAGGGGTCATTCTTCAAGCAATCTTCAAATAATTTTTAATATAATCCTGCTGGTGACCTATGAATCTGCTAAGGACAAAAAATTCTGTGACAGTTTCCAAAAACAAACTTAAAATGGTTATGCAAACCATACAATTTCCTAATATAACAGAAGCATTAGAGGCAGTAGGAGATAAACATTATACTCATACACAAAAATGTGTGTATTACATCATAAGCAGTCATCTAAATCCCTCCTGGAACAAGCAAAAAATGAATATTTAATAAATAATATTTTAAATAAATGGGTAATGCAGAATATACCCAATTTAAAAACATAAACTGGATGATTATGACTATGAAAAAATGTATACTTATAAACTGAAAAATACCTGAATGGAATATAAAGCAATGCAGTTGAGTATCTGAAGCTCATCAACAGCTTTTTCTCTGAAAGTTTTACTGAAAAATTAATCATTCCACCTATAGCCCAGATCCTAAACTTAAAAGCCTTAAAAAGGCTCATTTTCCTAGGTATTCTCCTCCCCCCAACATCAACATCTTTACCAAACAGGATACAGATCCAGCCTAAACTACTTAAAACAAAGAGAATTCCTTTGCAGAGCTGCGTGTCAATAATCCTGTCCACTGCCTGTGCAGGTAAGGGTAATGTGAAACAGCTGAGTACCCTAATCGCAGTATCTCTTTCAGGAAACATAACATGCAGGACAACACATTTGTTGATGAACAATAATGATGTGTTGTCGTGAAATGACAGAATTCTCAAAGATAATAAGAAAATACCTACAAAACAAAAGGAGTATTACATCAAAACTCACGGGTCACAATTTTACAACTGGTAAATTTGGTGCTGTTAACATAACACAAACAGATGAGACAAAAAAGAATCAGCATTTATCTTAGTCCAACTCTAGACAATTACTGATCAAACTCAGTTAAGCAAGTCGTCACTGGTAAGAGAATGAATAAAGACCTACGATCTCTCTGTGCCTTCTGTTTAAGGCCAGAGTGTGATGAAAAAACCCACAAGATGATTAAAAAAGGTTCCTTACCCACAGGACCCCATAAGAATGATCAGACTCTTTTTTTTAAGAGGAAAAGAACATAAGCATGGTGGCAGGAATGCTGCCGCCTTAAAAACAGATGCCAGAGTGCTTTGGTTTCTGCTTCCTGAAGCCCTCAGGATAGAAGGTAGCAAACAGCTCTGTGACCAGCCTAGATCAGCAGATCAACCAAGAGAAATGTAACGGTCAGCCACAAAAGTGGGCCACATGTATAATTTTAACTTTTGCATAACTGCACTGAGAAAAGAAACAGGTAAAACTAATTTTATTATATTATTTAACTCATCTTCAAAACATCAACATGTAACTAATACAAAAACTATTAATGAAATATTTTACTTTTTTAGTACCAAGTTTTCAAATCTGGAATGTACTTGACATTTAAAAGACATATTAATTCATATTAACTACATTAACAGCTTAACAGTCTCATGTAGCTAAAGCCTACTATACTAGACAGGGCAAATATCCCTCCCTGATTTTACCTCTGTAAGAACTGTTCCTGAAATATATAAAATTACATAGTAATGCAGATTCACACATGCTGAAAGACTACCTGCAAAAACTTACTGATATTTTGATCTTCAACAAGCTTCTGCAATGTCTCCTCACTATAGCTATACAAAACGGTTGCATCACATCTTCCATCTTCCAAATTAAATTCATAGATGAGAAGTTCATAATTTTCACTAAGAGCAAGCAGTCTGGGCTTGTCGTTTGGTGTCCCACTGTGACGAGAATCCTCCCATACAAACCTAAGGAAAAAGTTTAGACTATTATTATATTCGACATCCACAATAATACTTACCCACAATGGTGAGGGTAAAATGAAAGAAAGAGTAGAGAACTTTTTGGTTCACCTAAGCTTTCATTCTATATACAACCTAACGGAATGTAATCTGCTCTAGATTTCGGCCCCTTTTCCCTTTCTCCTTCCCCTTTCTCACTTCTTTCCCCTCAGCATCCTTCAGGGCAACACAATAATACAGGAGTGGGTGGTGAAGAGGGGGCAAAGAGCAAGAAATGGTGGCTGCTCTTATTCCATTTCATCCTAAATCCGAACTGATGATATGCTTAAAGAAACTGTGATATGCTCAAGGATAAGTTTCAATAAGCAAATGTCTATTATTTATAAGAGATGGTCTTCACAATTAACAAAAAATATGTTCTGCTAGCATAAATGCTTTCAAAAGCGATTATTTGTATTTATAGACTTCGAAGACTTTAAAGAGGCATATCATAGAATAGCTCTGTCCAACAGAACTTTCCATGAGATGGAAGTGTTCTATGAATCTGCAAGGTCCAATACAGTAGCCAACTGCCACATGGGGCTACTGAGCACTTGAAACATGCTCAGCGAGTGCAACGGAGGAACTAAATTTTCAATTTTAAGTCACATGTGGCTAATGGCTACCATACGGAGCAGTGCAGTTATAAAATATATAACGCAGTACAAAGTCAACACACCAACGTGGCTAACAAGGAGGGAAAGAGGCTATTAATGCTACAGCTTCAAATTAAATAAAATTGTTACATTTAAAAATAAAAGAGCCCAGATTCTGAAAACAATGCAGATGAAGTTACCATGCTGATAAAATTTCATCTTTTTTTAAAAAAAGCTTTTTTCCACAAAAGTAATACGCTTTATAAACAGTGAACTCAGTGCTATGTCAGAGGAAAAAACACTGACATTTTGTATTTTTGCCTTTATACCTAGAATGACGTTGTTCCATAAACAGCCAGTACCTGACTATTTACACTGAAATCTGAAAATGTCAAATATGGAAATGGCTAAACAAAATATATTTAAAAGCAAAATACTGTGAAACGAGTAACATCATTAGCACATGGGACCATATTGCCACGTGGAAAGATTTTTCAGGGAGCAGATTACAGAATGCACAGTGATTCAACAATATACAAAAGACCGTGTATATCGGTATAGTCTACCGACATGCGATATCGGCAGAAAAGTAAAAGTCGCTCAGTCGTGTCCGACTCTCCTGCATTGCAGGCGGCTTCTTACATCAAGGAAGCCCCACTGGTAGAAAAGTAGAAGCAAATAAATTTGCTTCCTATAAATTTGTCCTTATTTTTACCCTATGAATTGCCCCCAATTATTTCATGTCAATTCTGCCTATTTTCTGTTAGGATCTCTGACTCATTCCTCTCTTTACAGGACTGTGTTCATCGGTACTTAATAACGTTGAATCAACTAACTTACAGAGGAGGGAGATTCCTTTTCCTAGCAGCTAGAGACCAGGAATAAAGAAAACATGAAACCCACTGAAGCATTCAGGGATTTACCAAACGAATCTCTACGGTGAGGCACTGTTACAAGACCTGGAAATTCCAAGACTCTTCTTTGGCTACTAAAGTCGTAAAGAGAACATTTCTAAAACGTTTTATTAAAGACTCCAAAGCCTCGGATGGCACTCTTAAACTTAACGATAAAAAATATAAGAGTTACAAATGACTGAAATTGTTTCTTTGTCTTACCGACCATACAGCCTCAAGTGTATTAAGAACTGTCTGATTACACCTTTCAGGCACTACTCCTAGTTAACGAGCAGCGCGCATAATAAGCACTTGTCAGAAAAACACGTTAATGAGTAGAAAAAGCAGGCTCTATCTAGTCTTCAAAGGGGAGCGGGGGGGGGGGGGAGCGGGGGGGGCGGGGAGGAAGTCCAAACGTGAAGGAAACAGCTATCTGTATCGCGCATTAGAATAACAGGACAATGCAAATGAGATGATGCCCCCCAGCTGGCATCTTCAACAGATTTAACTGAAGAAAATGGAAGTGGGGTACAGCACGGTGACGAGAAATCGAACTATGTCCGAACGAATAAAAAGCTCAGCGCCCAAACAGGGACTCCTACAGCTCCCCGCGTGCGGAGGGTCTGGGTGCGGTCTCCGCCCAACGGGAACAGGAGAGGTGAACACGACCATCTTGCGGCTATGAGGGGGCCGGGCCCGCCTTAGGCGGGCGCCCCGCCGTCACTCCGCTCCCGCCGCCCGCAGGCCAGCAGAGGCGCGCTCCCTCACCGCCCGGCCCGGCCGCAGCTCTTACTGCCGAAAACAGCCTTCCAAGCGGCAGTCGCCCCCACCTCGGCCGCCCGGCGCCAAGGGGAGTACGTGAAGGCTGCCTGCGGCCGTCAGACTCCCCAGGACCGGCTGGTCTCTGTGCAGCTGCGCCCGGAACCCTAGGCGCCCTGCGGCCTCGGCGGGGACCGGCACCAACAAAACGGGCAGCACCCGCTCCTCCGCAGCCATGCTTGCCCGCCGCCCCTTCCGGCCCGCGCACCTCGTCGTGCGCCTGCGCGGTGCATCCGACCCCCACCCCCACACCACCACGTGACCCCCCCCCCGCCGCGTCGTGCGCCTGCGCCGTGCGTCCGACCCACTCTCAACCTCGTGACCCCCCCACCCCCACCCCCGTCGCGTCCCACGCCTGCGCGGTGCGCCGACCCGGTCCCCGCCTCGGGACGGCCAGCGCCGCCCACCCCAGCGAATGCGTGTGTTCCTTTGTTTCACGGCGAGAAAGGTGTTGGGGGTCTTCGTTAGGGGCCAAGAGGGACGTGGCTACTATTTCCAATGTTACGTCATCCTCTGCTCTCTCACCCTTGCTGCCGCCCATCCACGGAGGCCAGCGCCTGCCTCTCTATCCACTTCTTCAGTTCAGCTCAGTCGCTCAGTCGTGTCGGACTCTTTGCGACCCCATGGGCTCCGGCACAGCAGGCCTCGCTGTCCATCACCACCTCCCGGAATTTATTCAAACTCGTGTCGGTCGAGCCAATGATGCCATCCAACCATCTCATCCTCTGCCATCCCTTTCTCCTCCCGCCCTCAGTCTTTCCCAGCATCAGGGTATTTTCCAATGAGTCAGTTCTTCCCATCAGGTTGCCAAAGTATTGGAGTTTCAGCTTCAATATCAGTCCTTCCAGTGAACACCCAGGACTGATCTCCTTTAGGCTGGACTGGTTGGATCTCCTTGCAGTTCAAAGCACTCTGAAGAGTCTTCTCCAACACCACAGTTCAAAAGCATCAGTTCTTCCGCGTTCAGCTTTCTTTATGGTCCAACTCTCACATCCATACATGACTACTGGAAAAACCATAGCTTTGACTAGTTGGACCTTTGTCGGCAAGGTAATGTCTCTGCTTTTTAACATGCTGTCTAGGTTGGTCATAACTTTTCTTCCAAGGAGCAAGTGTCTTTTAATTTCATGGCTGCAGTCACCATCTGCAGTGATTTTGGAGCCCCAAAAAATAAAGTCTTGTCACTGTTTCCACTGTTTCCCCATCTGTTTGCCATGAAGTGTTGGGGACCAGGTACCATCTTAGTTTTATGTTGAGTTTTAAGTCAACATTTTCTCTTTCCTCTTTCACTTTCATCAAGAGGCTCTTTAGTTCTTCACTTTCTGCCATAAGGGTGGTGACATCTGTACATCTGAGGTTATTGAGATTTGTCCCAGCAATCTTGATTCCAGCTTGTGCTTCATCCAGCCCAGCTTTTCTCATGGTATACTCTGCATATAAGTTAAATAAGTAGGGTGACAATATACAGCCTTGAGATACTCCTTTTCCTCTTTGGAACCACTCTGTTGTTCCCATGTTCTAACTGTTGCTTCCTGACCTGCATACAGGTTTCTCAAGAGGCAGGTCAGGTGGTCTGGTATTCACATCTCTTTCAGAATTTTCAACAGCTCGTTATGATCCGCACAGTCAAAGGCTTTGGTGTAGTCAATAAAGCAGATGTTTTCCTGGAACTCTTCTTGCTTTTTCTATGATTCAATGGATGTTGGCAATTTGATCTCTGGTTCCTCTGCCTGGTCTAAAACCAGCTTGAACATCTGGAAGTTCATGGGTCATGTATTGCTGAAGCCTGGCTTGGAGAATTTTGAGTATTACTTTACTAGCATGTGAGATGAGTACAATTGTGTGGTAGTTTGAGCATTCTTTGGCATTTCCCTTCTTTGGGATTGGAATGAAAACTGACCTTTTCCAGTCCTGTGGCCACTGCTGAGTTTTCCAAGTTTGCTGGCATATTGATTGCAGCGCTTTCACAGCATCATCTTTTAGGATTTGAAATAGCTCAACTGGAATTCCACCGCCTCTACTAGCTTTGTTTGTAATGATGCTTCCTAAGGCTCACTTGCTTTTGAATTCCAGGATGTCTGGTTTTAGGTTGGTGATCACACCATCGTGATTATCTGGGTCGTGAAGATCTTTTTTTGTATAGTTCTTCTGGGTATTCTTGCCACCTCTTCTTACTTCTGCTTCTGTTAGGTCCATGCCATTTCTGTCCTTCATTGTGCCCATCCTTGCATGAAATGTTCCCTTGGTATTTCTGATTCTCTTGAAGAGATCTCTAGACTTTTCCATTCTATTGTTTTCCCTCTTTTTCTTTGCGTTGCTCTCTGAGGAAGGCTCTCTTATCTCTCCTTGCTCTTCTTTGGAACTCCGCATTCAAATGGGTATATCTTTCCTTTTCTCCTTTGCTTTTCACTTCTTTTCTGTTCACAGCTATTTGTAAGGCCTCCTCAGACAACCATTTTGCCTTATTGCATTTCTTTTCTTTGCGGATGGTCTTGGTCACTGCCTCCTGTACAATGTCACGAACCTCTCTCCATAGTTCATCAGGCACTCTACCAGATCTAATCCCTTGAATCTGTTTGTCACTTCCACTGTATAATCATAAGGGATTTGATTTAGGTCATACCTGAGTGGTCTAGTGGTTTTCCCTACTTTCTTCAATTTAAGTCTGAATTTGGCAATAAGGAGTTCATAGTCTGTGCCACAGCCAGGTCCCAGTCTTATTTTTGCTGACTGCGTAGAACCTCTCCATCTTTAGCTGCAAAGAATATAATCAATCTGATTTCGGTATTGACCATCTGGTGATGTCCATGTGTAGAGTCTTCTCTTGTGTTGTTGGAAGAGGGTGTTTGCTATGACCAGTGCATTCTCTTGGCAACACTCTATTAGCCTTTGCCCTGCCTCATTCTATACTCCAAGGCCAAATTTGCCTGTTACTCCAGGTATTTCTTGACTTCCTACTTTTGCATTCCATTCCCCTATAATGAAATGGACGTCTTTTTTGGGTGTTAGTTCTAGAAGGTCTTGTAGGTCTTCATAGAACCATTCAACTTCAGCTTCTTCAGCATTACTGGTCAGGGCATAGACTTGGATTATTGTGATAGTGAATGGTTTGCCTCTGAAACAAACATTCTGTAATTTTTGAGATTGCATCCAAATACTGCATTTTGGACTCTTTTGTTGACTATGATAGCTACTCCATTTCTTCTAAGGGATTCTTGCCTACAGTAGTAGATATAATGGTCATCTGATTTAGATCCAACCATTCCAGTCCATGTTAGTTCACTGGTTCCTAAAATGTCGATGTTCACTCTTGCCATCTCCTGTTTGACCACTTCCAATTTGCCTTGATTAATGGACCTAACATTCTATGTTCCTATGCAATATTGCTCTTTACAACATCGGACTTTACTTCCATCACCAGTCACATCCACAGTTGGGTGTTGTTTTTGCTTTGGCTCCGTCTCTTCTTTCTTTCTGGAGTTATTTCCCCCACTGATCTCCAGTAGCATATTGGGCACCTACCTACCTGGGGAGTTCATCTTTAAGTGTCCTATCTTTTTGCCTTTTCATTACTGTTCGTGGGGTTCTCAAGTCAGGAATACTGAAGTGGTTTGCCATTCCCTTCTCCACTGCTTATTGGGCTGCTGTTTCTGCTTACAGACCCTGGGTGGTGCAGTGTCCTTGGGACTAGACCAATTCATCATGGTAGAGCTGACTTGATGCTGATGTCAAATAATACCATTATATTAATAACAGGCTGGGGAGAGGGTGGAAATGGTAGAGTTCCTGTTTCCTACTTCTCTTTCCTTTAAGAACTATATGACCCAAGATCACAGCAGAGGGGGCAAGAAGAGGTGGGTAGTAGGCATTTTGGAAAAGTCTCCTTAAGGAT
Organism: Dama dama; assembly: GCF_033118175.1. NCBI lineage: Eukaryota > Metazoa > Chordata > Mammalia > Artiodactyla > Cervidae > Dama > Dama dama. Next base: position 1,712,412 of record NC_083692.1, on the reverse strand, counting down.
AGCAGTGCCTTTCTTAACACCTTCTCTTCCACGGTCTGTGGTCACACATCTCTCAAAGGCCGGCCCCTGTTTGTGCTTTGTTTCCCACCCTCCTCCTGTTGTAGGGATTTGTAAACTTTTTCTCTCCACCGTGCCTACCCCTCCCCCATGCCTTTATAGGAGTGCTTTCATGATCATATATGTGTGCTTTCATGATCATATATATATATATATACATACACACACACACACACATATATACATATATATATCACTTTTAAAATAGTCTTTAAACCTACACTGAGTACTACCTACTGTCAAAATTCCTCTGCTTCCCTTTCAGAAGATTCCAAAGTGCCTCTTTCAGTAGTCAACCCCTCTCTCCTTCCCTCAACCTTTCTATTCAGGCCACCATCTCCAACTCCACTGTCCCTTAAGGTCAGTGAGCAGAAATGCCAAAACCAACCATTACTTCTCTCTCTCCATTCCACACTCCCCACCCCTTGAAATAGTTTTTTTCCCCAACTTTGGTAACCCCCTAGTTCTCTCCCTATCCTTTCCCACGCATGACACCTCCTCAGTCCCCAGGTTGATTTTCTTCCTATATCATCGTTCCCTCTCTCCTAACTTGTAACACCTCTGTGTGATGATAGCTACCACTTTGGTGTCTTTATCCCTGACCTTTTCCTTCAACTCCAGACTGCTCTTTACCTACTTGATATATCTACTTGGATTTCTAACAGGACTCATATTAAATGTCTAAAATATTGATGAATACTCCCCAAATGCATTTTTCTGTTTTCTCCACATGAGTCTAGGGCACCCACCATTCACTCTGCCAGAGAGGCATCCTGGATTCTTCACCACCACCCTTATCCAGCCCATCAGCAATGTCTGTCAACTCTTATTTCCAAAACCTCTTTCAAACCTCTTCTCTTTCTGTCCCCACAGCTCTTCAATTCTTGTTCCAACTTTGAGGGGGAAAAAAAAAAAAACAAAACTTTTGAACATTTTTTCCCTCTGCTTTCTATCCTGTCCCCCTAGCAATTAGCAGTCAAGAATGATTGTCTCAAAACAAAAGTGACAAAATCAAAGTCACTTCCCTGTTCAAAATTCTGACTTCCTAGCACAGTGGAAAACCCAGATTTTTAAAAAATGGTTACAGATGTGTACCTTGCCTACTGCTCTCAGAGCTCATCACCCCCATCCCTTATCTGTATACTTCAGCCACATTTTTCTTCTTTCTTTTCTTCAAACACACCAAGTTCATTCTCATTTTAGGGGCTTTGTGCTCACTAGTACCTCTGCATGGAATACTCATCTTTGATTCCAGTCTAACTTTAACCTCTGATTGACAGGCCTTCCATTTCACTCCAGTCACTCATCCTCCAATTGTGTTTCCTTCATAGTATTTATTACTACTTGGTATCTTCTGTCAGTCCCTGTCCAACCAAAATGTAAGCTTCAGAAGACAAAGGGCTTTTCTTTGGTCATCACTGTTTCTCAACCACCTAAAATGGTACCTGGTTTAAAAAAAGGGGGGGGCTCTAGTATTTGTTGATGAGTGAATGACCCTGTTTGTCAAAGTAAACCAAACATCTCATATCTCAAGGGAGATATTTATATCCAACCCTCTTAGCTCAGCTAGAGCTACTTATAAAAAATGGCAAGACCAGAACAGTTTTCAAAGTCAGTCTATTGTTCAACACAACAAGGACTTGTCCCTTACATTAAGGACACTTGTGAAGCTTCACACAAAAGAAAGTGACTTTGATAATACCTCTTCATTTACAAACAAGCTGCAGCACTTCATTCTGTTATCTTTTTAATTATACCTCATTTTGCTCTGCCTTTTTAGGCACATAGTTCAGTTTTTTGAGGCATGAGAAAAGGTTTTGGGCAAGGTTTGCCGATATATCAAGGAGTACACTGTCTTCAGACTCTCTGGATCCCTGTAGGCAAAACCTATACACAGCTAGTGTCTGATCACTAAACTTGCCCTAAATATAGGCATTCTGGAACAAGCTGATCAGTAGATCAGAACAAACCTACAAAAAGAGGGATCAACTCCAAATAACTTCCCTTTAAAGTATTGTGCCATGTGATTAGTATCTCTGTCCTGCAGATTGAAAGTTCTGAGGAAAGATGACCTACATGTTCTTTGTGCGTTTACATCTTCTTTACATTTGAGTTATCCCTCAAATAGTTTTTGAATGAACAGTTCATCTTCTCAAACTAATTCTTACTCTCAAATATCTTAGTGTGATAAATAATCAAAGTTCCTAGGGAAAAAAATGGAAAAGTTTGGCTGAAGAAACAGGTCATACAACCCTAACTTCGAGCAGATTGGTTACTCAGTAAGTATCCATGTCTAGAAATACTTCTAAAAGCAAGTTATCCTCCATACTCTTGGTTTAAACATAGAAGAGAAGTGATAGAACCTAGTCTGGGCTTCAACCTGAGGCTATGATCTTATTTCCATGGTCACATACTCCATCCTAGCCTCCAGCTTCTGTACCGATTCTTTGTCCACGTGGTGACAGAACAGGGGAAGAAGGTTGCTGGGGAAGGCCAGGGGTTCTGCCAGAGAGGCTGTAGGCATCTGAGCAATCTCCCAGGCAGTGAGAATCACCATGTCTGTCCTGGAGGGCAGAGAAGAAACACATCGGCATCTTAGTGTTTATGCGGGAAATACACTAAGGCCCCAGGTTTCTTGTTATCTTCTACCACCACTACCACCCTCTGCACCTACAGTAATTAAGATAGAACATTTGCCTGTTTGGTATGTGCCAGGCAATGCTTAGTGCTTTATACATCTTCCATCTTGCTTAATCTTCAGATCTCTAACTGGTTGGTACCATCATCCTTACATCCCTAGTTTATAGAGGAGGAACGGGCTAAAGAAAGTGAAATAATATGCCCCAGTGTTATGCTGCTGGTAAGCGACAGAGCAGAATTCACACCTAGGTCTGTTATACTCTAAGGCTTGTCTCTTTAATGACTACCTTCTACTTCCTCCTATGGGGGACAGCACGCTAGGCACTACAGGAAAAAAAAAAGGCGAAACAGCTACAACTCTGCTAGTCACCTCTTCTCTGTCCAACCTCCTCCCCAGTGCTTGATTAAACCACTCAGGAAACAGCTAATCTGGCTTAGCCTACACATCCCAGGGGGATTCTAGTGCCCAGGTGGCAGTAGCAATAAAGAACCTGCCTGCCAATGCAGGAGATGCAGGTTCGATCCCTGGGTTGGGAAGATCTCCTGGAGGAGGGCACGGCAACCCACTCCAGCAGTCTTGCCTAGAGAATCTCATGGATAGAGGAGTCTGGCAGGATACAGTCCATAGGGTCACAAAGAGTTGGACACACCTGAAGCAGCTTAGCACACATCCCTGTGGTACTGAAATAGTATTTACAAGGTTTTTATGGTCTTACCAAGCTGAATGGTCACTGCTGGGCTCCTTGATGGAAGAATTCAGTGATACCAGCTGCTCCCCATGACTTAGCAGGGCATAGAGCAAAGATATGCCAAACTGCAAGTGATAAAGTGTCAGAGTGTCTAGGGTAAAACGAGTTTACCATAGGCATCCAGTGCTCCCCTGCCTCTGTTGTTTCCCAACTAAAAGGGCAAGTTCATAGGTACAGAGTCCAACACCCATAAATCCATCAAGTTTTACCCTGGCTGGCCAAGAAACTCTGAGCTCTTTCCAAGGAAATCACTGCTCTGAATTGTCCAAAAGATTCCTCTGGGGAGCTGATGATGAAATGCAAACTTGTGGTCTCTACCCCGAGGAGTCAGAGACTGTAGGTTGGGAATGGACCCAGGAGTCTGATACGGGTAGGATGTGGAGCCCATTTTAAGAGGCACTGCGTGAGGCAAAGATCTTCAGAAGGGGTTCACAGGATAATCCACTAGAATATTAGAAGATATGAGATCTTTCACATATAGATCTCACCTTGTATTTATTATGCACCTAATATAAGTATAGTGTTCCATGTATATGATTTATAAACACACAGGTGGTATAGTTCAGAATTTTTTTTTTTGTAGTAAAAGGATTCACTATCAAAAATGTTTGGTTACTTCTGATCTAGAGGCACCATTATCATCTGGAGCTTGTTAAAAAAGCAACCCCACCCTGGGTCCACTCCAGGTAGCACCTGGAGGCTCCTCTGGAGAGACCAAAGACTTCCACGTGTATTACCTGATTCTGAAGCACCACGGTGATTGGCCGCTCAGAGGAGCCAGGTGGTAGCCGCATGAGTCCCTGAAGTCCTTGGAGTAGTTCACTGAAGGTCAAGTGCCTGATACATTTGCTCAGAGGTTGAAATAACATTTGCAGGGCCTGCAGGAAGATCAGTCAGGGCCTCTCTGACTCCTTGACAACTTCACCTCCAGTCTCTTTCTTGCCAGCCTGCTTCTAGCCCCTTCTGGTCAGCTCAGACCTACCAGGCCTATCACCACTCGGGTGTCTTCATCCCTAACAGTGGCCCTTCAACACCCACTTGTCCTGCATGCCTTCCCTAAGCAAAGGAGCTCTGGAGCTCGGCATTCATCAGCGGGTCCTCAACTTCTCTAACTGCCAGAGCACACGCACACCTGTGTAACCATATGCCCGCTGGTTTTCCTTTCTTCACTGAGCCTGAAGATCAAAGATCATCAGCTGTTCCTGTGGCAGTCTTCTATAACCCCCTCCCCTGAGGGTGGCAGGGTCAGTCCCCCCTCACTACCCAAAACCTTCTCTGGCTTCTCTGAGGGTGGGGAGGGGAAGGAGGAGAAGGGATAAGCATTGCTAACCCATCCACAAAACCATCCTCTCCTCCACTCCGTGCCACACTACCTGATCGGCCACGTCCCTCTTGACCAGGAAGGGCAGGTGGCGGGTGATGGCCAGCAGCAAGCTGACAGCTTGTTCCCGGCGCAGGAAGGGGAGGAGCCGGGCCACCAGGGCTTTCCCCTTCCCCACGGACAGCGCCTGCAGGAAGCCGTCATCCGCCGCCCTGTAGGGACACAGGTGAACATCGGAGGGCTCAGCTAGAGCAGAGGGTTGCTGCCAGAAGGGATGCGCCGAAGCTAAGCCACTGTCTCCTCCTGGGATGGGGTGTGACCGTCCCACACTCACTCCAGATTATTCTGCCCCTGGGCCTTTAAGGCCTGGAAGAGCTTCTCAACCCGGCTGCTCTGCTGCTCAGAGTCACGGGGCTGTGCAGGCCCATCCTGCTGGCCATCCTCTATCTCCAGTAACTGAAGGAACATCTGGGAACGTGAGGATGGGGAGAGAGGAAGAAGGGATCAATGTGAGCATCTCCTGTTCTCAAGGGAGGCAAGGAACTCACTGCTAAGGCTGAGGTCTCACCTTCTCAATCCGGTACAGCACCCAAAGCCTCTGACTGCTTGCAGCTGCTGTCTCCTAGAGAAAGAGTCCCTGGCTGTCAGCCACAACCCCAACAGCAGCAGCCCACGCCTAGGCAGGCCAGGACGTGAGCTGGAAAGACTAAATCGCAAAGCCTGATCACTCCTCTTTCTCTTAGCTCACAATCTGAACTCAAGCATGACAGTGCTCCAGACCTTTCTCCAAAACACAGGGAGAGAAAAAGGCTGTAGGAAGATAAACTCCTACCTGCTCTTGAGTTCCGTGGGGCACAGCGTCAATAGCTCGGCGAGGGGTAAAACACGTCGACACAGCTACCTGGCCCAGGGAACCCTCAATTCGAACCACTGTGTGGAAGGAGTCAGACAGGCATGGGCCCCTCTGCTTTCCACCTGGGTCCAGCCAGATGTCTGCCCCAACCCAGCAGGTCAGTCCCAGTCCTACCTGATTCATAAACCCCCGCCTTCTGAATGTAAGGTGTGACCAGCTTGAGAGACTCAAACCTGCTTCTTCGCCCAAGCAGCTCTTCATCTGCCTGCTTCTTCTCTAGTTTCTGATAATATTCCTGAGAGTTCACGGATTAGTCAAATATGTACTCGTTGGCTGAACTTAAGAGTTAGGGTTCTCCAGTGCAACCTCTTAGTATACCCTTGTCTACAGCATTCATTCCAGAAATGCTCCTGGGATGCAAGACCCTTCTAGAGCCACTATAAAACATCTTCAGCACCCTAAGCCCCATGCCACCTGATCTGCCCCCGCCCCCATCCTAAGGACTTGAAGAGCTAGGATGGAAAGGCAGGGAAGCAAAGCAGAGAGCCCAGAAGTAAATGTGTCCCAGGGTCTGCAGGCTTCCTTCACTCCTTATTCTAAGTTATACGCAGTCACCCCATCCTCCCCTCTCCCCATTTTAATTTGATGGTCCTACCTGTTCTGTCCCAAATCAGCATTCTCTGCTGGTGTGACAGACCACCTCTGTCCACTGAAGGACAGAGAGGACACTACTGGCAACTGGCCTCGCAGCCAGTTCTACTCGTGTGTGGACTGGCACAGGAGCTCTGCTATCTCAAGACTGTGAAATCCAGAACTAAAATAAAGCCACTGACTGAGTCAAACAAAGGCTTGAAAAAGCTCCTTCATTGAGAAGCAATGTCTAAAAGTCAGGAGTGTAAGATGATCACATTCAAGTGATCCTGGCAGAAGGCAGAGGTGTTTTGAAGTGTGGTGGGAAGAAAGAATCTAATGTCAATAGGAAGGAGTTAAAGGTGGGAACCTTGCTAGCGGGCTCAGATAGGTTGAAGAGAAAGTGAAATAAAACTTAGACAATCCAGAAAGTGAAAGTGTTAATTGTTCAGTCATGTCCGACTTTTTGTGACCCCATGGACTGTAACCCACCAGGCTCCTCTGTCCATGAAATTCTCCAGGCAAGGATACTGGAGTGAGTAGCCATTTACTTCTCCATGGGACCTTCCCAACCCAGGTATCGAACCTGGCTGTCCTGCACTGCAGGCAGATTCTTTACTGTCTGAGCCGCAAGGAAGCCCAGACAACCCAGAACTCACGGCCAAAGGGCAGATAGGAAGAAGACAGAAAGGAGTCAGAAAACCTGCCACATTTGTTTGAGAAATTGAATTCCATTACCTATAAAAGTTCCTTGTGTTTTAGATCTTAAAAGAAAGTAAAACGTAAGTAGACGAATGTTTATAACAAGTCATTTCTAAGAGAAATCAATGTGTACAAAAGATGAGAATGTCCTCATTTTCAGACTGAGTAGGAGAAATTCTTGTCAAAGGATGGAGACAAAAATCTCAGAGTGTTTAGGGAATCACAAATAATCCCCTGCAGCTGAAGTTTAGGAGAAAGGGAAGGAGTTTGGATGTCAAGTATAGAAATACGACCCCATCCTTTCACAGTCATCCCTCCCACGAGATGGGACATGGAGACTGTGAGCTGAAGGAAGGCTCTCAGGGCTATGGAGTCAGGCCATTTGACCCCAAGGTCAGAGGCCCTGGGGCTCACCTGGTAGTAATAGTCATCAAGGCGGGGGTTCTCACTCTGCAGCTGAACCATCTGCACTTTTACCACCCAGTCCTTCTCTTTCTGCGTCATGAGGTTAGCATAGGAGTCCGGCTGCTGAGGCCACTTCTTGGCTGGGGGACTTCAAGCCAGCAGGAGGGCTCTTAAGACCCCCTCCTCCCTCATCCCCCACCTCCCCCCCACCCCCAGAACTCCCCAAGGAGTAGAGAGCCTGGAGCTGGATATCAGGGGGAAAGGGAGCGGGGCTTGGGGGAGGTGCCTTGCCGCAAGGGAAAACCCAGCATGCAGGGGGTGCTGCTCAACCCTGCTCCTCCTCTAGGCTTTACCTTTGTGGTTGACCTTGTTGTTGCTGCTGCTTCAAGATCCGCTGGTGCTGAGGGTGGAGCTGGGTCAGATGACTGGGGAGACTTAGAAAGAAACATGGGCTGGGTGGGAGCAAGCTCTTAGCACCCTCCCCACTTCTTTTAGTCTCTGGGCACCTCAGCCGGACAGCTATGGGACCTGACCTGCTCAGGACCCTACCCAACATCAGCCACGAGAAGCATCACTATCCTAGCTCAGCAGGGTTCACATCCCCTCCAGGATGTATATCCCTGAAATGGGGCTGCAGGAAATCCAAACATGACAGAAAAACATTTGGCCTGGCTATCAGGACTTCTGGGTCCTAAGCTCAGGTCTCCTGGGCCAGCTGACCTCATATCTGAGGTGGGCTTCCATCTCCTCACCTGTGAGGGAAGGGACTGCATGTCATCTCACACTTCCCTTAGTGAGTTTCTCTAAGTATTTTTTCTGTGGTAGCTGGTAGAAGGGCAGCCATGCCTCCTCAGCTACTACCTCCCATCTTCTGGAGATAACCCAGCCTGTCTGGATCCCAGGGGAGGGGCACCCCGATCCAGCACCTGAGCCTCAGGGGCCATGAGGTGGGTGGACTGCAGAGGAGTGATGGATCTGGTGCAGGCAGTCGAGGTCCAAAGTGGCAGGCTGCAGAGCGGGTGCTGAGAAGGGCGGGCCGGAAGGGAAGGGGAACCAGGTGGTCCAGGGTCTACGAGAAGCATTTCAGGGTCTGAGAGAAGCACGTCTCCCCCAACAGATCCTGCCTTTGCTGCTGATTGCCTTTCTGCCTTTGCCTTGAAGAACCTCACCCAACATCTGCCACATTGGGGCCCCTCACGCCAGTCGTGAGGGCCCCAGACTGTGGGCCCCCTTCTTGTTTCCGGCAGGCTTGTCACCCCCTAGGGAGTAGCTCTTGGCCCCTGACAATGTGGAAGCCTGTGCTTTTTCCTTTCTGTGTGGGTCAACTCCCCTTCTTTTCCTCCTCTGAGTGTCGTCAGACCTTGTCTTCAGCCCTTCTCAGACTCCTCCTCAGCCCTCCTCAGCCTACAGTTCCCTTCTCCTCTCCCTGCTGGATTTCTGGCAGCCCTTCCACTCCACATCATGTGTTCTTTCTAGCACAAGGCTCAGTGCTATTTATGTTCTGTAAGCTGGAATTGTTTGTCCCTTTTCTAGGAAGACCAGCTGTCCCAGGACCGGCTCTGTCCTTTACCAAGCTTCTCTGAATGACAAGCATCCCCCCGTCCATACCCTAACCTCGCTTTGCCACATCCCCAGAACAAGGTCAAGAGCAGAGTGTCATGTTAAGAAGGGGACCCTCCAAACACTGCTTCTCAACACCCCGTTTCTTTCTCACAGCGAGACTGGAGACACTCACCTGCCACAGAAAGTGCAAGGAGGCAGGGGACATCCCTAGAACACCAGGGGCCGTGATTCCAAGGGAGCTGAGAAGCCCTTTCTGGAATGCGAGGGAGGAATGAGGCAGGAATGAGCCCCTGTGATAACATCTACGTTCACCAGTGTTAATGGGGTAGGTGAGCAGCAGAACCAAACCATTTCCAATACCCAGGATACAGGCAGCTTGGCCCTCCCTCAATTTCAAAGTCAGTAGGATCAGGACCCCCTCTCCTTCCATCAAAGGGAAGCCAGCCTGGCATCTGAGGAGTTAAGTTGAAGCAGGATCTGAGTAACTTCATTTCTGCATGGGGACCCCTAGTGCCTCCCCCTGTGCTGACGGAATCCAAGGGACTGCAAAGACACAGGGGTCCAAGGTCAAAGATGACACATTTCATCAGCTGAAATGAAAATGACTCATTTCAGGAGCAGAGCCAGCCTCCCTGGGTGGGTGACGCAGCCCTGCTGGACCTGCATTCAAGGTGAGGGCAGAATCAGAAACTAAGCAGAAGACAGACGGAAGGAGGGAAGGAAGGTGAGAGTCTCTCCTGGGGTTCAAGCCTGAAATAGAAAGTGTTCACCCACCTAGAGAGGGGTGAAGATAAGAGAGAGGTGGAGCAACAGCCTATGAGATGCAGACTGTTCGGGACAACCCCACACCCTCCTGCCACGGCACCTGGCTGTTATGGACAGCGCTGAGGACAGCTGGGTCCCCCAGATCATTCTCTTCCTCCTCCTCCTCCACTTCCTCCTCCTCCACGTCTGGTGCTAAATCTGGATCCAGTTCCTCTTCTTCCAACTGAGAGGCAGACACCAGCTCTCCCTTAAGAGCCAAGGGGACATGGGACTTGCCTGAGCTTTGGTTTAAGCGGGAGCCTACGGAGGAAGTAGAAACAGGCTCAGCTGTGAAGGGCCTGGCGGAGAGAGGATGCTTCTCTTAGCACTTCTGTTCACAAGCCGTCTCCAGCACCATCTTCAAACATTGCTGTATGAATTCAACTCAGCCTCACTACCCCAGGGCGCCCCTAGGCACCCCCGACTTGAGCAAACAGAACCCGGCAGGTGCCAATCGCCTTCACCTTCTCAGCCCCCCTTGCATGGGCTCATTAGTCCCACCACAGGCTTCTGCACCTGCTCATCCCCGGACAGCCCTTCCTGTGCCTCTTTAATCAACCAAGTTCCAGCTGCCGCGATGCATGGCAATTTAACCCCCATGTGCCGGAGACTTGACGTGTGTATGTTCATGTATTGCTCACGACAAAAATACAAGGCTGGTGTTGATCATTTTTCTCTGAAGGTGAGGAAAATAGACCCCATAAATGTGATTTCAGTCACCCTCTTGATGTAGCAGTAGGTAAAAGAACTTGGGAATCACTCACAGCAGTTCTGACTCAAACCCATGCCTATCCACTGAACCACATCCCCAAGCCGCTGCAATCCTGGGACTTTTATCAGATACCACAGACCACTTGGTGATACTACCTTGGAGGCATTTTATCTTTTCCAGCTGGCAGACTTGCTCCATGGCTGTTTCCTCTGGCGAGAGAGCATTGTTAGCCTCTGGAAGGTAAACCTGGGATAGGGAAGAGATCCAGAGACCCCTGTCCTTAGTAAAGGATGGTCTGGCATCGAAACAGCCAAGGTCTCCCCCCAACAAAGCTGTCAGAAAAAATTTGATCCACATCTCCAAGGAGCAGAATCCCGGGCTCTCAGATGGCCCTAAACCCCCCACCCTCTGACCTCAGCTCTAGGGACAGAAAGGAGAGGCAGTGCTAGTAGTTGGAGGGGAAGCACTCCCACACAGTTACCACCAGCCTCAGTCTGCACAGGGAGGGGTTCACAGCACCCACCCCAGCACCGTAGCTGTCCTTTCTGCTCAGCGTGGCCATGGCGGCTGGGGCCAGGCAGGCTCGCTGCCCCGGCTTTAAGATTCCCAGCCCCTGCCCTGCTCCCCTGTTAAAGGGCCAGCGTCTCCAACCACTGCATCTTGGTAGAAATGTCAGAACACAAACTCATGAGAAAGAAAACCCTTGAAAGGGCAAGAGAATTAGAGTGCATCTTGAACCGTCTGTGGTTGTGAGTACAGTTTATTGGGATGGGTTATTTGGAAGCAGGTATTTAGGAAGAGGATCCCTGTTTACCACACTCCTAGTAGGAACTTTGTCAGGTTATGTTCTCCTCACTCCCTAAACTTGCTCCATTAAGTTGGATGGGAAATCCCTGGTGCGTCGTGAGGCTATTACAGAGTAGCCAGGTTCTCAGTGCTTCAGGGCAGCATGCGTGTGGACCCTGAAGGGCCGCCCGGAGACACTTGCCCCTCCCGGTGAGCTTGTGTCTGCTTGAGCTTGAGTCTGTTGCCCACTCCTGGTGAATGCACAGTCAGATCTTCCAGATGAAAACACTTCTGCATGACTGACACAGATAATCCCCTATCTTCTTGGCTGCTGTAAATGGAAACCTGGTTTTGATGCTCAGAAGTAAAAAGAAAAGGAAATAACAATATCAACACCTCAGGACTGCTGGTAGCAAATGCTGTGACCTATCTGGGCCTCATCCAGCCCCTCAGCGATTCTGGTGTCTGTGCCCACATCCTGTGTTCAGCTGAAGTACACAGGCTTTACACAACCTCTGAATAAAACTAAAAAAATGAAGATAATTCTCTTCATTAAAAATGCAAGTGAGAGGCCTATTGTCATTGTTATAGAGCCATGATTCTGGTGCCTCCAAAGAAAAATATTCTTTTCAAAATTTCTCTGTAGGTTAGAACTATATGAGTGAGGGGACAAATTTAAGTAGCTTGAAAGTTACTGAAATTCTTTTTGAATATCTAGTTGGGTTCAGGCCTTTTTGGTAATGTTATTCAGCTGTTTCTCCCAATAACTTCCTAATAATTAACCCTGGTATTATCATCAAAAGGGCCAAATGGTGACTTTCACTGTTCCAGAAGTGACTGATTAGGCTGGTATAGTGACCAGGTGTTGGGCAGAGTCACGTGCTGCATGCAGATCTTCATTCTGAAGGGACTTCTTATGTCACTAGTACCAGAACAGGGGGATTTGGGCTCAGTCTGCAGGATCACAGCCCTGTCTTGGCTGTTTGAAGTTTCACTTGGGACCTAGAGGCTCTGTGAAAGTCTCCTCCCTTTGCCTGAAGTCTTATATATCTACGGATCCTTTAGATTTTTCTAGCTTCTGCCATAGTTTATGCTAAGTTTAAGGCAAGCCTGGGTTAAACAGTGAATGAAACAATGCTACCAATGGTGGCATTATGTGAATAAATAGTGAACGAAACAATTTCTTAGAGCTTCTCAGAGCTTCCCAAAATAGAATAAGAAATACAGACAGGGGACTTCCCTGGTGATTCAGTGGCTAAGACTCTGAGTTCCCAATACAGGGGGCCTGGGTTTGATCCCTGGTCAGGGAACTAGATCCCACATGCTGTAACTAAGAGTTCACAAGCTGCAGCTAAAGACCCTGAGTGCCGCAACTAAGACTCAGCGCAGCCAAATAAAATAAATTTTGAAAAGTTGGATCAGATAAAAGATACATTATAACTGTCCAGCACAGTATTCAGTGTCCCATGATAAAACACAGTGGAGTAATATAAAAAAGAATATGTATTTTTACATATATGGATAACAATCACTTTGCTATTCAAAAGAAAGTAACATAGTATTGTAAATCAGTTACTTCAACTTTTTAAAAAGGTACATTAGAAATGTTTACATTTGCTAAATAAAACACCTAAGGACCGTCCCACTTTTATGGGGAGATTTTTAATCCATTATTTCAGTTTCTTTAATGATTGTTGGTCTACATTGGTTTTCAATTTCTTGTTGAAGCTTTTTGGTTCAATTATATATCTTCTAGGAATTTGTCCATTTCTTTTAAGTTTTCAGGTTTATTGGCATAAAATTCTTCATAGTATAGGAATATTTTTCAAATGCATGCTATATCTGTACTTTGTCCTCCTTTAAATTTCTAATATTATTTATGTATTACACCCTGCATCTTTTCTTCTTTCCAGAGTTTGTCTTTTCAAAACACCATATATAGGTGAGAGTTTCTTCAGGAAATAGTACATTCAAATTGGATAATTATAATAAAATTATTAAGATAGAATTTTAAAACATGTATAGAATGAATATAATATATAAGAAATAGTGTAGTCCCCTGGGACTAGTACAGCTGGTTGTAACTACTTTAGGCAAGAGGACAGAGAGGTTACCAGAACCTAGAGATGGGAAGGCTGTCTGTCTGGCAGGTAACTTAACATCTGTGTCCAGTGGGCTCCATTGGGATGGCCCTCTCCTAACAAACATCCCTTCTCTCTGAGATCTGGGACCTGCTCCTGTTGCTAAAATCTTGGCTCCCGGTCCTCCGATGCCAGATAGAAATATGGTGACAAAGTTTGGAGGAAACAGAAAAGAATAGCTGTATTCTTTTTACCAGGCAAAAGGAGAACACAGTAGACCAGTGCCTCAAGAACTGTGTCCCCCCCTCTCTTGGGAACAGGGAGAGGGGTTCTATATCCTCATGAAGGTCTTGCTTATATATATTTTTTCTTTGGAAAATTTTCAAAAAAGCCACAGCTGGCATCAGGCAACTCAGCAACTGAGTCTGTAGTCCCTGAGGTTACAGGATTGATAGCTTTTTTGAAATGCAGAATGTTACAGGAGAGTGCAGGGGAGAAGGGTGCCAGATGCACACTCACATGAAGTCAGAGAAGGATTGGCTTTGTTTAGCTTTGTGAAGGGCTTCCCTGGTGGCTCAGCGGTAAAGAATCTGCTTGCCAGCACAAGATCCTTGTGTTCGATCCCTGGGTCGGGAAGATCCCCTGGAGAAGGAAGCGGCAACTCACTCCAGTATTCTTACCTGGGAAATCCCATGGACAGAGGAGCCTGGCAAGCTAAGGTCCATGGACTTGCCAAGAGTCAGACGCAACTTAGCGGCCAAACAACAACAACAACAACAACAACAACTCTGTGAAGGACACATTTAGCGACAACTGTTAGTAGTAACAGGCAAAGAGTAACCAAGATTGCTCAACTCTTGTAGGCCTGTTTGTCTGATATGCGCCGAAGGCCATTCATTCACTTCTGTTTTTGCTGCAACACTCTCTTCTCTCACCTCACAAGGCTCCCTCTCTTGCGAGGCCCTGTGGACTTCACTACTTTTTATGCCTCCCCCCAACCCTGTTCACGGCTTGGTAAATACTCCTTTCCCCAAACTCTCCTCAGTTACCCCACTGGAACGTGCTGTTTGCTTTCTGTCAGGACCTGTCTCTCACCAGCCTGCTGAATCATTCTTCTTCTCATTCAGCTTCCTCTCCCATCTGTCAGTCATCAAGGATTCTAAAACATAACCATTGGTCAGGGCCCCCGGACAGTCTCATCTCTTGACTCTCAGCTGTCAACCTTACCCCTTACATTAATGAGAAAATAGAGGCCATTTTGAGCTTCCCAGGTGGCGCTAGTGGTCGAGAACCTGCCTGCCGATGCAGGAGATGCAAGAGATGCAGGTTTGATCCCTGGGTTGGGAAGGTCCCCTGGAGAAGGGCATGGCAACCCACTTTAGTATTCTTACCTGGAGAATCCCATGGACAGAGGAGCGTGGCAGCTACAGTCCACAGGTTGCAGACAGTCTGACACGACTGAAGCGACTTAGCACTCACGCAGAGGCCATTTGGGCTGATCTACGTACATATATGGGCTTCCCTGGTGGCTTAGCTGGTAGAGAATCTGCCTGCAATGCAGGAGACCTGGGTTCCATCTATGGGTTGGGAAGATTCTCTGGAGAAGGGAAAGGCTACCCACTCCAGTATTCTGGCCTGGAGAATTCTTTGGAGTGTATAGTCCATGGGGTTGCAAAGAGTCGGACACAACTGAGCGACTTTCACTTACGTTTATACTTGGAGTAAATGTATACATACCACAGACCTCCTCACCTTGTTCTGCCTGGTGGGGGGGCGGGGGGTGCTGTCCCTCCTCCTTTCCAAGTCCGGCCTCTCTTCTGGGATCCTGTGCCCTCTGGCACTTCAGGCCTGCTTCTCTCCTTTATGTCTTTATCCTCTCCATTTTCCCTTCGTTCTTCTTACAGGGAAGCAGAGAAATATCAGGGCATGTTCATTCTTAGAAACAAAGTTAGTTTCTTGTTTTCCTTCCTAATGTTAACTGCCCCTTATCTCCCTCCTACCCAATAAACCAAGCTTCTTAATCTCCTCAACACGCATCATTCCTTCAACCATTGCTCTTTGGCTTCTGATTCCATCATATGGAGTGCCTAGGGGATGAATGGACTTAATCCCACAAGCCCCTCAACCTTTTCTGTGGACAACTGACAATTTTTCAACCTTATGTTGGTACTCTGCAAATGCACCATCAAGACAAATCCCCTACCCTCTCTTCTACCCATATGCCACCCCTAAACACTTCTTGGGTTAAAAACAACAACAACAACCTGGAACTATCATTACCCATCACTCCTCAGAAACTATTCTGAATCACCACTGATTTCTTTTTAAAAATCTATTTATTTACTTATTTGTCTGTGCCAGGTCTTAGCTGTGGCATGCTGGGTCTTTGATTGTGGCATGTGGGACCTAGTTCCCTGACCAGGGATGGAACCTGGGTCTCCTGCACTGGGAGCACACAGTCTCAGCTGCTGGACCACCAGGGAAATCTCCCACCAGTGATTTCTTAGCTAAGTGCAAAAGACGTGCTTCAGAACTTACCTCAGCAGAAGTCCCAACAGCATGTGACTTGGTCCTCTTTACATCTCTGCTCTCCCACAACTTCCTGCAGCCTCAGTCTCCTGGCTCTTCTTGACTTCTTGGCCTGTCTTTCTCTGGCCTTTTTCTTGCTCTGCTCATTGTCTTTCCATTTGTTTCAAATATCCTCTTCCTCAAGCCTCTTCCCTTTCTCCTCTGTCAAATACTCTTAATCAGAGGGTTCCCTGAAACTGTATAGAAGTTTGTGTGATTTTTAACATGTGCCTTTTTCTGGAGAGACAGTCCAGAGCTTTCATCACATTCTCAAAGAGATCAAGAATTCCTCTAAACGTCAAGTCCTCTGCAACTTGGTAACCTTGGGCAACCACAACCACTCATGTTTCCCCATGTTTCCACCCACACCACTGATGATTTCCAAATCCTTTTGACAGAACTGACAACTCTCAGCTAAGAGCACTTCAGTGATTTTTCTCTCCTGTCCTCTACTAAAAGCATAAATCTCTCTAAAGTCATACCCTGACTGTTTCTCCAGCCTCCTGTTCTCAAGTTTCCTGATTTGTAGTTTGTGTTTCAGAAATAGTGAACTGCTTTTAGCTATGTGGGGAAAGTAGGAGTCTGATGGAACTCTCTCATTATCACTCTGCACCAGGGATGTTTCTCCCTATTCTGGGGAGCCCTCACCCTTGGTGTGGGAGTTATATTCAATTGCTATTAAAGCAGCTACCTATATATCTTAGTAGGTAATATGTTGTTCACCATGTCACATAAGCAAAATGAATTTGTGGGGCTTCTCTGGTGGCTCAGTGGAAAAAGAATCCGCCTGCCAATGCAGGAGACTTGGGTTTGACCCCTGGGCCAGGAAGATCACACAAGCCACAGAACAACTAAACCCGTGCACCGTAACTATCGGAGCCACAATTACTGAGCCCACATGCTGTAACTACTGAAGCCCATGGACACTACAGTCTATGCTCCTCAACAACGGAAGCTACTGCAATGAGAAACCCGTGCACCACAGCTAGAGAGGAGCTCCTGCTCACCGCAACTAGAGAAAAGCCCATGCATCAGTGAAGACCCAGAGCAGCCAAAAGTAAATAATTAAAAAAAAAAGAATTTGTGAAGGAAGAGCTATTTTAATTGGAAAGTGATTTCACATGCCTGATTGAATTGTCTTATTCTAATATTCCAAACATTCAAATGGAGAACAACTCAGCTCAGGCCTCGTCTTCTCCAAGAAGCCTCCTCAGATGCCCTCTTCCCTTCCAGGCTGGAGAAGCTGCTCTTTTTATGTGTGCTTTTTGGCCCTTCCACATTGTAGGGTGTGCACATTCACATTGAATTGTACCTACCACACTGTAATTTGCCTTCTGTATTTGTCACCTCCAATTGAGAACACAGATGTGTCTTCTTTATATTTGTACCTCCCATACTTAACACAGAGCAGATTCTCAGTAAATGCGAAATGAGCTGAACTTAAATGAAAAATAATGTTCCTTCCCTGCCAAGACTTCTTCAGTGGGGTTTCTTGCCTGTCCCCTGGGTGTGTCCTATTCCAGTCCACTATCCACATTGTTCTCAAGAAATGCCATTCTACAACAACAAACCTCATGACATCTAAGCCAGAAATCATAAAAGAAAAGCCATACAGATTTGGGGACTTCCCTGGTGGACCAGTGGTTGAGATTCCCTGCTTCCACTATAGAGGGTGCAGTTTTGATCCCTGCTTGGGAACTAAGATCCCACATGCTGCATGGCCAAAAACAAAAACAAAAACAAAACAAAAAACAAAAAAACCTCCAAAATACAGCCTTGACTGTAAACCTTCCACACTGAAGATATATTTATGCCAAAGTAAATTCTTATGGGGCCAAGTTTTAAATATTAAAAAAAAAAAAAAACCCTTAAAATATTCAAAGAAAGTAAGTGTAAAACATTTTAAAAATGATGAGTGAGTAGAGAAGGCCCTTCTAAACAAGACCCCAAACCATAAGCTATGAAGGTTGATAAAATTTGCCTACATAAAAATGTCCAGCTTCTGAGTGGCAAAAAATAAAGCCATAAACAAAGTCAAAAGACCTTCATTTTGATTGATAATCTTAAATTTACATTTAAAAATTATTTAAAAGAACTTTTAGGTGAAGACTCTCTGTAAAGTTTTTCAATTTTGGGGACTCAGAAAAAGATATATTTATGTGAAATCCAGGTCCTTTCATTCATATTTCCTTCACAACTACTAGTAATCAGTATTATCCTATCAGCACCCATATAAAAATTAACACTGTTGATGGATAATATAAAAATAAGGTTGCTATTTTTTTTCACATTTACTTTTAAAATCATATCCTTAATTAAGTTTTGAATATTATCTTGAAACAGAACATTTGCATTCTTGCATGCATGCATGCTAAGTCACTTCAGTCATGTCTAACTCTTTGTGACCCTATGTACTGTAGCCTGCCAGGCTCCTCTGTCCATGGGGATTCTCCAGGCAAGAGCACTAGAGTGGGTTGCCATGCCCTCCTCTAGTGGATCTTCCCGACCCAGGGATTGAATTTGAGTCTCTTATGTCTTCTGCATTGGAGACAGGTTCTTTATCCCTAGTGCGACCTGGCAAGCCCTTGCATTATTATGGAGAGTGAAAAATCTTTAGCATGTTTTTTATTTCTTCAAAAGAAAAATTCATCCAATATAAATAAAAAAGTATGACTTTATATTCTTAACTAATGTGTGTGTCCATTTGAGCTGCTGTAAACAAATACTGAGTAGCTTATAAACAACAGAAACTTATTTCTCACAGTCTGGGAGGCTAGAAGTCAAGATCGAAGTGCCAGCACATTTGGTGTCTAGAGAGAGCCCACTTTCTGGTTCATAGATGAAAAGGGATGGATAAGGGAACTCTGGGGGTTTCTTTCATAAAGGTACTAATCCAATTCAGGAGGGCTCTACCCTCAGGACATGGCTATCTCCCAGAGGCCCCTCCTGTTTAAAAAAATTTTTTTTAATTGTTTTATTTTAAATGTATTTATTTTAATTGGAGGCTAATTGCTTTACAATATTGTATTGGTTTTGCCATACATTGACATGAATGTACCATGGGTGTACATGTGTTCCTCATCATGAACCCCTCTTCCACCTCCCTCCCCATCCCATCCCTCAGGGTCATCCCAGTGCACCAGCCCTGAGCACCCTATCTCATGCATCAAACCTGGACTGGCGATCTATTTCACATATGATAATATACATATTTCAATGCTATTCTCTCAAACCATCCCACCCTCGCCTTCTCCCACAGAGTCCAAAAGTCTGTTCTTTACATCTGTGTCTCTTTTGCTATCTTGCATATAGAGTCATCGTTACCATCTTTCTAAATTCCATATATATGCGTTAATATACTGTATTGGTGTTTTTCTTTCTGACTTACTTCACTCTGTATAACAGGTTCCAGTTTCATCCACCTCATTAGAAATGATTCAAATGCATTCTTTTTAATAGCTGAGTAATATTCCATTGTGTATATGTACCACAGCTTTCTTATCCATTCGTCTGCTGATGGGCATCTAGTTTGCTTCTATGTCCTGGCTATTGTAAACAATGCTGCAATGAACATTGGGATACATGTGTCTCTTTCAATTCTGGTTTCCTTGATGTATATGCCCAGCAGTGGGATTGCTGGGTTGTATGGCAGTTCTATTTCCAGTTTTTTAAGGAATCTCCACACTGTTCTCCATAGTGGCTATACTAGTTTGCATTCCCACCAACAGTGTAAGAGGGTTCCCTTTTCTCTACACCCTCTCCAGCATTTATTGTTTGTAGACTTTTTGATTGCAGTCATTCTGACCGGTGTGAGATGGTACCTCATGGTGCTTTTGATTTGCATTTCTCTGATAATGAGTGATGTTGAGCATCTTTTCATGTGTTTGTTAGCCATCTGTATGTCTTCTTTGGAGAAATGTCTGTTTAGTTCTTTGGCCCATTTTCTGATTGGGTCATTTATTTTTCTGGAATTGAGCTGCAGGAGCTGCTTGTATATTTTTGAGATTAATTCTTTGTCAGTTGCTTCATTTGCTATTATTTTCTCCTGTTCTGAAGGCTGTCTTTTCACCTTTCTTATAGTTTCCTTTGTTGTGCAAAAGCCTTTAAGTTTAATTAGGTTCCATTTGTTTATTTTTGCTTTTATTTCCATTACTCTGGGAGGTGGGTCATAGAGGATCTTGCTGTGATTTATGTCAGAGAGTGTTTTGCCTATGTTTTCCTCTAGGAGTTTCATAGTTTCTGGTCTTACATTTAGATCTTTAATCCATTTTAAGTTTATTTTTGTGTATGGTGTTAGAAAGTGTTCTAGTTTCATTCTTTTACAAATGGTTGACCAATTTTTCCAGCACCACTTGTTAAAGAGATTGTCTTTTCCCCAATCGTATATTCTTGCCTTCTTTGTCAAAGATAAGATGTCCATAGGTACGTGGATTAATCTCTGGACTTTCTATTTTGTTCCATTAATCTATTTTTCTGTCTTTGTGCCAGTACCATACTGTCCTGATGACTGTAGCTTTGTAGTACAGATTGATTCCTCCAATTCCATTGGAGGCAGGATTCCTCCAATTGGAGGACTGGAGAAATTGGAGGATTCCTCCAATTCCATTCTTCTTTCTCAAGATTGCTTTGACTATTCGAGTTTTTTTTTGTGTTTCCATACAGATTGTGAAATTAGTTATTCTAGTTCTCTGAAAAACACTGTTGGTAGCTTGATAGGGATTGCATTGAATCTATAGATTGCTTTGGGTAGTATACTCATTTTCACTATATTGATTCTTCCAATCTATGAAGGTGGTATATTTCTCCATCTATTTGTGTTCTCTTTGATTTCTTTCATCAGTGTTTTATAGTTTTCTATATATAGGTCTTTTGTTTCCTTAGTTAGATTTATTCCTAAGTATTTTATTCTTTTCATTGCAATGGTGAATGGAATTGTTTCCTTAATTTGGATTTCTGTGTGTTGATTTTGTATCCTTCAACTTTACCGTATTCATTGATTAGCTCTAGTAACTTCCTGGTGGAGTCTTTAGGGTTTTCTATATAGAGGATCATGTCATCTGCAAACAGTGAGAGTTACTTCTTCTTTTCCAATTTGGATTCCCTTTATTTCTTTTTCTTCTCTGATTGCTGTGGCTAAAACTTCCAAAACTATGTTGAATAGTAGTGGTGAGAGTGGGCACCCTTGTCTTGTTCCTGACTTTAGGGGAAAAGCTTTAAATTTTTCACCATTGAGGATAATGTTGGCTGTGGGTTTATCATGTATGGTTTTATTATGTTGAGGTGTGTTCCTTCTATGCCTGCTTTCTGGAGGGTTTTTTTTTTTTATCATAAATGGGTGCTGAATTTTGTCAAAGGCTTTCTCTGCATCTATTGAGATAATCATATGGTTTTTATCTTTCAATTTGTTAATGTGGTGTATCACATTGATTGATTTGTGAATGTTGAAGAATCCTTGCATCCCTGGGATAAAGCCCACCTGGTCATGATGTATGATCTTTTTAATATGTTGTTTGATCTGTTTTCTATAATTTTCTTAAGGATTTTTGCATCTATGTTCATCAGTGATATTGGCCTGTAGTTTTCTTTATTTTGTGGCATCTTTGTTTGGTTTTGGTATTAGGGTGATGGTGGTCTCATAGAATGAGTTTGGAAGTTTACCCTCCTCTGAAATTTTCTGGAAGAGTTTGAGTAGGATAGGTTGTTAGCTCGTCTCTAAATTTTTGGTAGTATTCAGCTGTGAAGCCATCTGGTCCTGGGCTTTTGTTTGTTGGAAGATTTCTGATTACAGTTTTGATTTCTGTGCTTGTGATGGCTCTGTTAAGATTTTCTATTTCTTCCTGGTTCAGTTTTGGAAAGTTATACTTTTGTAAGAATTTGTGCATTTCTTCCAAGTTGTCCATTTTATTGGCATATAGTTGCTGATAGTAGTCTCTTATGATCCTTTGTATTTCTGTGTTTTCTGTTGTAATTTCTCCACTTTCATTTCTGATTTTGTTGATTTGATTCTCCCTTTTTTCTTGATGAGTCTGGCTAATGGTTTGTCTATTTTATTTATCTTCTCAAAGAACCAGCTTTTAGCTTTGTTGATTTTTGCTATGATCTCCTTTGTTTCTTTTTCATTTATTTATGCCCTAATTTTTATGATTTTTTCCCTTCTACTAGCCCTGGGGTTCTTCATTTCTTCTTTTTCTAGTTGCTTTAGGTGTAGAGTTAGGTTATTTATTTGATTTTTCTCTTGTTTCTTGAGGTAAGCTTGTATTGCTATGAACCTTCCCCTTAGCACTGCTTTTACTGAATCCCATACATTTTGGGTTGTTGTGTTTTCATTTTCATTCGTTTCTATGCAAATTTTGGTTTCTTTTTTCATTTCTTCTGTGATCTGTTGGTTATTCAGAAGAGTGTTGTTTAGCCTCCATATGTTTGTATTTTTAATAGTTTTTTTTTTTTTTTTTTTTCTGTAGTTGACATCTAATCTTACCGCATTGTGATCAGAAAAGATGCTTGGAATGATTTCAATTTTTTTGAATCTACCAAGGCTAGATTTATGGCCCAGGATGTGATCTATCCTGGAGAAGATTCCGTGTGCACTTGAGAAAAAGGTGAATTTCTTTGTTTTGGGGTGAAATGCCCTTAGATATCAATTAGGTCTAACTGATCTACTGTATCATTTAAAATTTGTGTTTCCTTGCTAATTTGCTGTTTAGTTGATCTATCCATAGGTATGAGTGGGGTATTAAAGTCTCCCATTATTATTGTATTACTGTTAATTTCCCCTTTCATACTTGTTAGCATTTGCCTTACATATTGCAGTGCTCCTATGTTGGGTGCATATATATTTATAGTTGTTATATCTTCTTCTTGGGTTGATCCTTTGATCATTATGTAGTGTCCTTCTTTGTCTCTTTTCATGGCCTTTATTTCAAAGTCCATTTTACTTGATATGAATATTGCTACTCCTGCTTTCTTTTGGTCTCCATTTGCGTGAAATATCTTTTTCCAACCCTTCACTTTCAGTCTGTATGTGTCCCTTGTTTTGAGGTGGGTCTCTTGTAGACAGCATATATAGGGGTCTTGTTTTTGTATCCATTCAGCCAGTCTTTTGGTTGGGGCATTCAACCCATTTACATTTAAGGTAATTATTAATAAATATGATTCCATTGCCATTTATTTTGTTGTTTTGGGTTCAAGTTTGTAAACCTTTTCTGTGTTTCCTGCCTGGAGAAGATCTTTTAGCATTTGTTGAAGAGCTGGTTTGGTGGTGCTGAAGTCTCTCAGCTTTTGCTTGTCTAAAAAGCTTTTGATTTCTCCTTCATATTTGAATGAAATCCTTGCTGGGTACAGTAATCTGGGTTGTAGGTTTTTCTCTTTCATCACTTTAAGTATGTCCTGCCATTCCCTTCTGGCCTGAAGAGTTTCTATTGAAAGATCAGCTGTTATCCTTATGGGAATCCCCTTGTGTATTATTTGTTGTTTTTCCCTTGCTGCTTTTAATATTTGTTCTTTGTGTTTGATTTTTGTTAATTTGATTGCTATGTAGCCTGGGGTGTTTCACCTTGGGTTTATCCTGTTTGGGACTCTCTGGGTTTCCTGGACTTGGGTGGCTATTTCCTTCCCCATTTTAGGGAAGTTTTCAACTATTATCTCATCAACTATTTTCTCATGGCTTTTTTGGCTTTTTTTTTTTTTTTTGTCTTCTTCTGGAACTCCTATGATTTGAATGTTGGGGTATTTGACATTGTCCCAGAGGTCTCTGAGGTTGTCCTCATTTATTTCTTTTTTCCCTCTTTGCTTCATTTATTTCTACCATTCTATCTTCCACCTCACTTATCCTATCTTCTGCCTCAGTCATAACTGCCTCAGTTGTTCTACTGTTGGTTCCCTCCAGAGTGTTTTTGATCTCAGTTATTGCATTATTCATTATTGATTGACTCTTTTTTATTTCTTCTAGGTCCTTGTTAAACTTTTCTTGCATCTTCTCAATCCTTGTCTCCAGACTATTTATCTGGAACTCCATTTTGTTTTCAAGATTTTGGATCATTTTTACTATCATTATTCTGAATTCTTTTTCAGGTAGACTCCCCATCCATCGCCTCCTCTTTAGTTTGGTTTGGTGGGCATTTATCGTGTTCCTTTACCTGCTGAATATTTCTCTGACTTTTCCTCTTGTTTAGATTGCTGTGTTTGGGGTGGCCTTTCTGTATGCTGGTAGTTTGTGGTTCCTCTTTAATGTGGAGGTTCCTCCCTGTGGGTGGGGTTGGACGAGTGGCTTGTCAAGGTTTCCTGGTTAGGGAAGCTTGCGTCTGTGTTCTGGTGGGTGGAGCTGGATCTCCTCTCTCTGGAATGCAATTAAGTGTCCAGCAGTGAGTTTTGAGGTGTCTATGGGTTTGGTGTGACTTTTGGACGCCTGTATTTTTGTGTTTGGGGGTAATGTTCCTGCATTGTTGGAGAATTAGCATTGTGTGTCTTGCTCTGGAACTTGTTGGCTCTTGGGTGGAGCTTGGTTTCAGTGTAGGTATGGAGGCTTTTGGATGAGCTCTTGTCAATTGATGTTCCCTGGAGTCAGGAGTTTTCTGGAGTTCTCAAGTTTTGGATTTAAGCCTCCTGCCTCTGGCTTTCAGTCTTATTCTTACAGTAATGTTGAGACTTCTCCATCCATACAGCACTGATGATAAAACATCTAGGTGAATGGTGAAAAGATTCTCCACAATGAGGGATACCCAGAGAGGTTCACAGAGTTACATGGAGAAGAGAAGAGGCAGGAGGGAGATAGAGGTGACCAGGAGGAGAAGAGGGGGGATCAAAAGGCAAGAGAGCATTCTAGGCAGTAATCAGTCCCCTATGTGCTCTCCACAGTCTTGAACACTCAGAGCAGTTCACAGAGTTACACAGAGAAGAGAAGAGGGAGGAAGGAGATAGAGGTGACCAGGAGAAGAAGGGGAGTCAAAAGGAGAGAGACAGACCTAGTCAGTAATCAGTTCCCTAAGTGTTCTCCACAGCCCAGAACACCCAAAAAGATTCACAGAGTTGGGTAGAGAAGTGAAGGGGGAGGGAGGAGATAGAGGTGACCTGGGGGAGAAAAAGGAGAGTCAAAAAGGGGGAGAGAGCAATCAAGCCAGTAATCACACTCATAAGTAAAAATGAGTACTGAAGATTGGATTCTTAAAGGTACAAAATTGATAACAAAAACTAAAAAGCAAAGATTAAAAATCTAGCGTAGAGGTTAGACTCTCAAAAATACAATATTAAAAAAAAAACAAAGTCACAAAAATTATAAAAAATATATATATGAAATTTGCTTTAAAAATAGGGTCTTTTTTTTTTGCAAGGTAATAATAGTAGGTTATAAAAATGAAAACTAAAGGACAAATAAAGAACTTAAAAATGAAAAAATGATAATAGTAAAATATATCTAGGAATTTCGCTGAAGCTGTTAAGGGCAGTGAGGGGTCAGTTCAATCTCAGATAGTTTCTTGTTCCAGCCGATACTTCTTCTCAAGGTCTATAGGCCCCTTCCAGTGTAGTCAGTGCTAACTACAGGCATTTACTCTGTTGCCTCTGTCACTTTCAGAGCGGTTCCCTGTTCTTTGTTTGTTTTGGCTTTCTCCTTTGCAAGTCTCTCCAGTATCTAATTTCCGCCCTGACACAAGGGGGTGAGGGTTGCCACTTACATAGGCTCACTTGCTCAGTCGTGCTGGGGGGAGGGAGGAGCACTGCAAACAACATCACTGGCGGGTGTGGGGAGCCCTCGCAGTGTCTGGGCCACACTGGGTTTGCTCCCGCTCACGGCGTGTGTGCTTTCCTGGTCTACACTGATCAGGCTCCAGGTTGCTCTGCAGGGGAAGTCTAAAGCAGGCCCTGGGTTGTGTGCACTCCCCAGGTCTAAGCTGCTCAGGTTCAGGTTCTCGGGTACTCCACAAAGGCACAGACTCTGTTGGGCCTGCGTTTTGTGCCCTTCCCAGGTCCAAGCAGCTCAGGCGATCGTGTTTGGCAAGCACACTCTCCCTGGGCGGTGAGTCTTACCACCTCCCTGGTTCCAGCCGCTCGGTTTCCTGGGTGCGCAGCGGAAGAGCCGAGTGTCTACTCTGGGGAGCTGATCTCTGACTGCGACCCTCCTGGCAGATGTCAACCATCCAGGATCCCAGGAAGACTTCGTTAGTAACTGGGAGCCTGCTCACAGTTTGGTGGAGGATGCTGTCTCCCGGCCGAGAAGATTGCCCCTTGCCTTCCGTCTCTGGCTGTCATCCGCCCGCCTCTCTGCCTCTGGCAGGGGGCAGGGGCCAGCCCGCAGCCCGCAGCCTGCGAGCTCTCCTCTGGTGATTGCTCAATCCTTTGTTCTGTGAGCGGGCCAGGCTGTACCTTAGAGCTTTCCGCAGAAAACTTCTCTCTCTCTCTCTCTCTCTTTTTTCTCTCTGGCTATCCCACAGTTTGGGTTGCTATCTCACATTAGCTCCCTCAGATTGTCCTCAGGGCATTCAGGCCCGGTCCCCACCCTATGCATGCATGTGCTTCCCTGTTCAGCCCCCGCTCACTGCTGGCGGACTCAAGCGTCCGGGATACTAGAGTCGCGGCTAGGTGTGTAATCTGTCTTCCCACCAGACCCGCTGGTGAGAGGGTTTCCTGGTGTTTGGAAACTCCTCCTCTGCCACGACTCCCTCCCCGGGATGGCTCTCTTTCCTCTTTTGGCTCTCTTTTTATCTTTTATATTTTGCCCTACCTCCTTTTGAAGAGAATGGGCTGCCTTTCTGGGTGCCTGGTGTCCTCTGCCAGCATTCAGAAGTTGTTTTGTGGAACTTGCCCAGCGTTCAAATGATCTTTCGATGAATTTGTGGGGAAGAAAGTGTTCTCCCTGTCCTATTCCTCTGCCACCTTAGGACTGCCCCCACCTCCTAAGAATATCACCTTGGAGGATAGGATTTCAACATGAATTTGGGAAGAACACAGATATTTATTCCAAAGCCATGACCTTTGAGCAATATAGGCTAATGGTATAAAACTACTATTTTTTAACTGATTATATTATGTTAAATTGTAATATTTGGTTATGAAAATCTCAAAAATGATACTGTTCCCTAAAACTATGCTTGTATTTGCATTGTAGGATAGGTGCATATGTAGACAAAGAAAAGTTGAAACTTTGTTTTCCAAATCTGTATTCAATCTATAGTCAGGTAATTCAACTTTCTGTGATTAATCTGTAATTGCCACATTTACAAAGAAAACTCCTAGTTAAGAGAAACTCAGAAATTGCATCAATAAATAAATGTTGAGCAACTAACACTTCATTTCAAATTTTTTAACTTTTTTTCACTTCAGTGTTCATCTATTTAAATAATCTGTGACATTTAGAAATTTTTTTCAATTTAGGAAAATGCAATTATTAATAGGGCTTCATTGAATTATACCTAAACTCTGCAAAATATTTGTTATACACAATTGAATGAATTACAACTGAATAAATTAGATAACATAAACAGACAAAAATGATGGCTTTCACACTGAAATTATATTTGTTTTATTTGTCAGACTGCTTGAAAACAAGTTGGAGGAGACTGTTAATGATAGGCAGAGTGATAGTTTATTGCATTTTTCAGCCTCTTTTTTTTTTTTTTTTTTTCATGTTAAATAGCTTGGAGTTTTAAGTTCAACTTTTCTGCTTACTCTCATATAGATGAATTAACATAAAACTGAATGGCTGACACAACACCATGACCATTAAATGGCTCACAGACCAGAACTTAACTCTATTAAAAGTTGCTTCTTTGTACAGTTTGATCTTGAACTTCAACTGTTCTATGTATAGTGTGGATATGACTACATTTGCTTAACCCTGATTTGATGGTGATGATGGTTCCAGGATGTCTTTTGGCTTCATGCCTAGAATATACTACCTCCTGAGCTTGGTCCGCTTTCCCTACTCTGGGCTCTCCTGGCAGCTCAGGTGGCAGTGAGCCCACCTGCAATGCAGGAGACCAGGGTTCAACCCCCACAGTGTCCAGGATTAATTCAGAGAAAGCCACCTTTCAGAAATGGTGCTGAGTGTATAGTCACCAACCTTAGTGTCCACACTGTGTGCTCCACCTGATTTTCTCTGTTTAAAAACTGAGGTTTTCCTTCCTGGAGAGGCAAGATGAAAGTCAATATCCTTTCCTGCTTTACCTGAAATGTGGTAATTGCTATCCATTGAGGTCAATGTCACTCTAAATTAGGGCTGAGGCTGACTCTTGTCACCCATCCTATTGAACTGGAAGAGATGGACTCAACCAAGTTGGCTGAGAATCTTCAGATAGTGGTATCAGTCATCCTCAGAGCTGGGAAGATGGTCTGAGACAGGAGCGACCCAGGATGGGCTGTGGTCACCTTCTGAACCCTTGTGAGCCTCTGCCTCCTCACATTTCATTTGGAAAAATTTTAATCTCACAAAAAGTAGAAAGAATGAAAAATTAACTTCTGTGTATCCGTCACTTAGTAGTTGATAACATTTTGTCTATCAGTATTCTTTAAATAAACTTCAGGTGGTATCTGTCTCCAGTGATCAGGGACATTGGCTAAGAGACTATAAACAGAGAATTCACAGAAGGAAAACAAATAATATGTAAACATGTGAAACATGTTAAACATTTCCTCTTGAGAGTATAAACTCTCCAGACCAGCCCAGCACCCAACACCTAGCAAGGCGACAGTAAGGCGGGTAGCACCTGACTGACTGCTCTGAACACCGAGGCCTGGGCAGGCTGGGGTCGGACCAAGAAGAAAGATGCAAAAGCTTTGGGCACCGTTGTCCTGGGATCTAGAGTGCTCCTGCTCTTACTTTCACTCCCTGTTCAACATGGCAACCACTGGTAGAACAGGAGTGGTTTGGCCCACTGGGTGCGTGGTGGAGGAGTTAAATAGTCCAGAAATGGCAGGGCCCAAGACTCTTGACCAAGCTAGGCTACAGCAAAGCTCCTCCATGCTCATCTATTGAGCTGATGAGAGCTCTCCCTCACACAGAAGAGTATCTCGAGTGTGCTGTGTGACCAGATTTGGTTAACCAACAGGAAAAGACAACATGGAAAAGGCAAATATTTACGCTGACCTAGATACCTGGCAACAAAGGCCCCAAACTGATTCTGGAGCCGCATTTTCTTTTTTTTCCTTGCTGCTGTTATAAATTACAACAAACCTGATACCTTAAACCAACAGAATTTATCATCCTACAGTTCTATAAGTCAGAAGTTCAACACAAATCTCCTGGCCTTAAAATTAAGCAGGGTTGCTTTTCTTGCTGGAGAGTATGGGACATTCCATGAGCTTACCTTTCCCAGCTTCTAGAAGTTGCCATGCATTCTTTGATGCATGGCCCCTTCTTCACCTGCAAAGCCAACATGCTGCAGCTCTCTGATTAAGCTTCTGTAGTCACATCTCCCTCTGACCACAGTCACGGAAAAGTTTTCTGCTTTTAATGACCTCTGTGTTTACACTAAAGACAGTGAAAGTGAAAGTGAAGTCTCTCAGTCATGTCCGACTCTTTGTGACCCCATGGACTGTAGCCTGCTAGGCTGCTCTGTCCATGGGATTCTCCAGGCAAGAATACTGAAGTGGGTTGCCATTTCCTTCTCCAGGGGATCTTCCCGAGACATGGTTTGAACCCGGGTCTCCCACACTGCAGGCAGACTCTTTACCTTTACACTAGGCTGACCCCAATCATCTCTGATAATCTCCCCATCTCAGGGTTCCTAACCTTAATCACACCTGCAAAGTCGCTTATGCTATGTAAGGAAACATACTGAGAGGTTCCAGGAATCAACCTATAAACATCTTTTCGGGGGGGATGAAGGAGACATTATTCTCCCTACCACAAGGTGTGATGTGGAGAAAAGTCTAGATCGTTAATGGTAAGTAGGCAGTTCTGTATATAATGACATGGAAAATATCTATGATATATTGTGAACTAGAAATAAACATGTTCAGTAAGTATTTATAGTATGTCCTAACTTTGTAGAATCTCCATTGTTCCCAATAAATGCTGAATGAATTCTCTCTAAGCCACCCCCACTGTCAAAGCCTGGCTTCTGGGGGCAGATGGTGGAGCCTACCTCACCCCTCAGCTCTCAGGGTATTGGGTGGCAGCCAGGGAGGTCTCACCTCCATTTTGCTGTCATTGGTCATTAGATTTTTGGCTAATTTGACAAATGATAAGTTGTCTTTTAGCAAACCCATTTGTGGCAAATTGATCTAACAATGATAGTAACAATGATGACAATAAATAATGAAATAAAAAATGATCACAGATTCACCAACCTTCTATTTACAGGCCCCCTCCTTCGCACCTAGGCTGCTCCTACTCTGTGTTTGATGGCTCTTGTGTTTGATGTGTATACATCCCTCGCATTTTTGTCCTGTTCATTTTGTTTTAAATTCCTGATTCTTCACTGAACAATTCTTTCTTTACAGTCCCTTCTAAGGAGAAGTGTTTAGAAAAGTGTAAGAAACCAGAAAGTAGACAGGAAGGGATCTGATGCAGGTTCAAAATAGGAGGGGATGGCCAGAAAGGACCACACACTCTGATTGGTCAGAGGCAGGTGTCAGTCAAGCAAGCTGGGACGTGGGAAGGTGGGGCTTAGAGGAATTTGCCAAAAGGGAAAAAGGACATTTGCAAGAGATTCTTAATTTTTGAGAGTGCTGCATGGAATCCCAGGCAAGATAGAAAATCCAAGTTGGGATTCTGCAGTTTGGGGTGGGTTCTGAGATGCAGACCCAACAGCCTGTGAGGGTAAGAGACCCAAGAAAGGAGGCTGTGCCTGTAACTTAGTCACTGGTACGGTGGGCCCCAGGCGTGGTGCCTAAGCCTTGGCTCCTGGGGTTGTCCCGTGCCCCCACACTGTTAGCGGGTCTTGGCTTTAGTGTTTACCCAACCCTGTTCTCCATCCAAGCTGAGGACTGAGGCTAGCTCTAACTCCATTTATGCTTTTAGTGGACACTGAGTTCTGAACACCTAATAAGAGCAGGCTCTGTACTTATAATTTAAAATTTTCTCACCTTCCAAACTATATACAATATTCCAATACATCCACGAAGGTATGGGCAGCAGAGCTTAACTGCTTTCTGAGGGGAGGAGAGTGAGCGGGAAGAGGCACAGGAGGGCGCTCTCACCTTCACTCAATGGGCCTCTGTCTGCATATTGGCAGCAGACCCACATTCACATACAGGAACTGTAATTAAAAATAAAAAGCAGTCAATGCTTGAAACATTGTGGTTACTCCTGTTTGTAGTTCTGCACTGCTTGATTTATTTAACACCCACTCGGTATGATTTTCCAATGAGATCACATTGGCAGCTGGAAGAGTGTGGTGGTTACACCCAAGCCTGTGGGCAGAGGTTCCGCAGCAGCCAGACCCTTCATCTGTCTCAACTTCAGTCTGCCCAGGTAACTCTCCCTCACTTAGTGATAACAGTACTAGGCTGCCCAGGATCTTGCCAGGCTTTTTACCCTCTTTTCTATGGCTTTTGACTTAGTAACTCTCAGCACACAAAACAACTGCCCTCTGTGTCCCATTTCCTTTGGATCTGTTGCCTGGTATATAACAGCACAAACCTGAGAATTCAGTCAGAATGAACACCTTAGGTGGCTGCCAATAAATTAGCTTATAGCAGAATCGGCGGTCAGGAGGAGCTACCCCACACCCAAGGTCAGGAGCAGCGGCAGTGAGGAGATAACCAATGTCCAAGGTAAAGAGCAGCGGCTGCTCTTTGCTGGAGCAGCCGTGAATAGATACCCAACGTCCAAGGTAAGAGAAACCCAAGTAAGATGGTAGGCGCTGAGAGAGGGCATCAGAGGGCAGATAGACTGAAACCACAATCACAGAAAACTAACCAATCATATCACAGGACCACAGCCTTGTCTAACTCAATGAAACTAAGCCATGCCGTGCGGGGCCCACCCAAGACGGACGGGTCATAGTGGAGACGTCTGACATAATGTGGTCCACTGGAGAAGGGAATGGCAAACCACTTCAGTATTCTTGCCTTGAGAACCCCATGAACAGTATGAAAAGGCAAAATGATAGGACACTGAAAGATGAACTCCCCAGGTCGGTAGGTGCCCAATATGCTACTGGAGATCAATGGAGAAATAACTCCAGAAAGAATGAAGGGATGGAGCCAAAGCAAAAACAATACCCAGTTGTGGATGTGACTGGTGATATAAGCAAGCTCTGATGCTGTAAAGAGCAATATTGCATAGGAACCTGGAATGTTAGGTCCATGAATCAAGGCAAATTGGAAGTGGTCAAACAGGCAAGTGTGAATGCTGACATTCTAGGAATCAGTGAACTAAAAAGGACTGGAAAGGCTGAATTTAACTCAGATGACCATTATATCTACTACTGTGGGCAGGAATCCCTTAGAAGATATGGAGTAACCATCATAGTCAACAGAAGAGTCTGAAAAGCAGTACTCGGATGCAATCTCAAAAAGGACAGAATGATCTCTGTTCGTTTCCAAGGCAAACCATTCAATATCACGGTAATCCAAGTCTATGCCCCGACCAGTAATGCTGAAGAAGTTGAAGTTGAACACTTCTATGAAGCCCTACAAGACCTTCTAGAACTAACACCCAAAAAAGAAGCCCTTTTCACTATAGGGGACTGGAATGCAAAAGTAGGAAGTCAAGAAACACCTGGAGTAACAGTCAAATTTGGCTTTGGAGTATGGAATGAAGGAGGGCAAAGGCTAACAGAGTGTTGCCAAGAGAATGCACTGGTCATAGCAAACACTCTCTTCCAACAACACAAGAGAAGACTCTACACATGGACATCACCAGATGGTCAACACCAAAATCAGATTGATTATATTCTTTTTAGCCAAAGATGGAGAAGCTCTATACAGCCAGCAAAAACAAGACTGGGACCTGACTGTGGCTCAGATCATGAACTCCTTATTGCCAAATTCAGACTTAAATTGAAGAAAGTGGGGAAAAACACTAGACCATTCAGGTATGACCTAAATCAAATCCCTTATGATTATACAGTGGAAGTGAGAAATAGATAGAAGGGACTAGATCTGATAGACAGAGTGCCTGATGAACTATGGCTGGAGGTTCATGACACTGTACAGGAGACAGGGATCAAGATCATCCCCAAGAAAAAGAAATGCAAAAAGGCAAAATGGCTGTCTGAGGAGGCCCTACAAATAGCTGTGAAAAGAAGAGAAGCGAAAAGCAAAGGAGAAAAGGAAAGATATACCCATCTGAATGCAGAGTTCCAAAGAAGAGCAAGGAGAGATAAGAAGGCCTTCCTTAGCAATCAATGCAAAGAAACAGAGGAAAACAATAGAATAGGAAAGACTAGAGATCTCTTCAAGAAAATTAGAGATTCCAAGGGAACATTTCATGCAAAGAAGGGCTCAATAAAGGACAGAGACGGTATGGACCTAACAGAAGCAGAAGATATTAAGAAGAGGTGGCAAGAATACACAGAAGAACTGTACAAAAAAAATCTTCATGACCCAGATAATCACGATGGGGTGATCACTCACCTAGAGCCAGACATCCTGGAATGTAAAGTCAAGTGGACCTTAGGAAGCATCACTATGAACAAAGTTAGTGAAGGTGATGGAATTCCAGTTGAGCTATTTCAAATCCTAAAAGATGATGCTGTGAAAGTGCTGCACTCAATATGCCAGCAAATCTGGAAAACTCAGCAGTGGCCACAGGACTGGAAAAGGTCAGTTTTCATTCCAATCTCTAAGAAAGGCAATGCCAAAGAATGCTCAAAGTACTGCACAATTGCACTCATCTCAGACGCTAGTGAAGTAATGCTCAAAATTCTCCAAGCCAGGCTTCAGCAATACATGAACCGTGAACTTCCAGATGTTCAAGCTGGTTTTAGAAAAGGCAGAGGGACCAGAGATCAAATTGCTGACATTCGCTGGATCATTGAAAAAGCAAGAGAGTTCCAGAGAAACATCCACTTCTGCTTTATTGACTATGCGAAAGCCTTTTACTGTGTGGATCACAACAAACCGTGAAAAATTCTGAAAGAGATGGGAATACCAGAACACCTGACCTGCCTCTTGAGAAATCTGTATGCAGGTCAGGAAGCAACAGTTAGAACTGGACATGGAACAACAGACTGGTTCCAAACGGGAAACGGAGTCCGTCAAGGCTATATATCGTCACACTGCTTATTTAACTTATATACAGAGTACACCATGAGAAACACTGGGCTGGAAGAAGCACAAACTGGAATCAAGATTGCCTGAAGAAATATCAATAACCTCAGATATGTAGATGACACCACCCCTATGGCAGAAAGTGAAGAACTAAAGAGCCTCTTGATGAAAATGAAAGAGGAGAGTGAAAAAGTTGGCTTAAAACTCAATATTCAGAAAACTAAGATCATGGCATCCGGTCCCATCATTTCATGGCAAACAGATGGGGAAACAGTGGAAACAGTGGCTGACTTTATTTTTTTGGGCTCCAAAATCACTGCAGATGGTGACTGCAGCCATGAAATTAAAAGATGCTTACTCCTTGGAAGGAAAGTTATGACCAACCTAGACAGCATATTAAAAAGCAGAGACATTACTTTGTCAACAAAGGTCCATCTAGTCAAGGCTATGTTTTTACCAGTAGTCAAGTATGGATGTGAGAGTTGGACTATAAAGAAAGCTGAGCGCCGAAGATTTGATGCTTTTGAACTGTGGTGTTGGAGAAGACTCTTGAGAGTCCCTTTGGACTGCAGGGAGACCCAACCAGTCCATCCTAAAGCAGATAAGTCCTGGGTGTTCATTGGAAGGACTGATGTTGAAGCTGAAACTCCAATATTCTGGCCACCTGATGAGAAGAGCTGACTCATTTGAAAAGACCCTGATGCTGGGAAAGACTGAGGGCAGGAGGAGAAAGGGACGACAGAGGATGAGATGGTTAGATGGCATCACTGACTCAATGGACGTGGGTTTGGGCGAACTCCAGGAGTTGGTGATGGACAGGGAGGCCTAGTGTGCTGTGGTTCATGGGGTCGCAGAGTCAGACACGACTGAGTCACTGAACTGAACTGAACTTTCTCAGAAGTGGTTTTCAAGTGGATATTATGAGGCCTTTCAAATCACATGGGCTAGCACTTGAATCATAGCTCAGAGTGAACACGGACAAGCACCTTAATTCTCTGAAACTGTCTCTTCATCTGTAAAAGAAAGAAAGACCTACCTTCTGGATTGTCATGTAGTTGGATCAGCAGCCTCCCAAATTTAATGTGTTGATGAATCACCTGGGAGGTTGTTAAAATGCAGGCTCTGACTTAGGTCTAGGATGGCCCCAAGGGTCTGCAATTCTAAGAGCTCCTAGAAGTGGAGCTGATGTTGTGGTGCATGAACCACACTCTGATGAGGGACACAGCGTCTGCAGGAGTCCGGGCAGGGATGTCCTATCTGCGCTTGTTCCTCTCCTTCCAGGCAGCCTGGGTTTTCTGGCTGCTTGACGAGCCCGCCTCAGGGAAGTGCTGACTGAGATCTCTTAAGGTGCAACCCAACTCACCTGAGCTTCAACCTATTCCTATTTTCTCTCCACTTCAATGTCCTTTTTTTTTTTTTTTTTTTTCTGTTCAAGGACTTCATTCTTCTTTGGCTTAACAAAGATACAGGTACCAGTCCTTTTAGGTTATTTTTTTTTAAAGGAGCTTTATTGAGGTAAAGACACATGATAAATTACACTTAAACAATTTAATAAGTTCTACAGTATGTATGCACTTGAGAAACCATCATCATCCTCAGGATAATGACATGTACGATACCCCCAGAATGTGTCCTTAGTTCCTGATGCTCCTTCTACCTCCTGGAAAACCAACCATCTGCTTCTGTTACATAGATTAATATGTCATTTCTAGAGTTTTAAATAAAAAGCATACATACAGCTTGTATCCTTTTTTGTCTCACTTTTTTTTCAGCCTAATTATTTCATCCACGTTATTATGTGTACCAATAGTTCATGCCTTGTTTATTGTTGACAGCATTGCACTGAATGTATTGCTACTACACTGTTTATCCTTTCACCTGTTGATGGAGGTTTTGCTTATTTCTATTTTCTTGTTGTTATCAATAAAGCTGCTTTGAACAGGTTTCTACAGGTCCTTGTATAGACATATACTTTCATTTGCTCCTGGGTAAATACCTAGAGTGGAATAGTTGGGTCATTTGGCCAGTGTATGTTTAACTTAAAAAAAAAAACTGTGAAACTTTTCCAAAGTAGTTGTATTATTTTATATTCCTAACAGGAGGGTATGAAGTTCCTATTCTCCCACACTCTGGAAAATATTTACTGTTGTGACTAAACACTGATGGGCTTCCCAGATAGTGCTGGTGGCAAAGAATCAGCCTGCCAATGCAGGATATGGAAGAGAAGTAGGTTCCATCCCTGGTTTGGGAAGATTCCCTGGAGAAGGAAATGGCAGTCAGCTCCAGTATTCTTGCTTGGAAAATTCTATGGATAGAGGAGCCTGGCAGGCTATAGTCTAAGGGGCTAGAAAAAGTCAGACACAACTGAGCAACAGAGCATACAGACACATAAACATTTAGTGTAAAAAAAAATTAGGGAAGTCATTAGTAAAAAAAAAATTCCATCATTCATACCACTGATGAAATAAAGATAATTAAAAGGCTATGCTTGTAGATGTCCAGAAGTTTGTCAACCTCACAAACAGAAATTTCATTTTTAAAACATAGTTCTTATATGTAAAGAAACTGGTAAAGAAACCACCTGCAATGTAGGAGACCTGGGTTCGATCCCTGGGGGAGAAGATCCCCTGGAGAAGGGAAAGGCTACCCACTCCAGTATTCTGGCCTGGGGAATTCCATGGACTGGATAGTCCAAGGGGTCACAAAGAGTCGGACACGACTGAGCGACTTTCACTTCACTTTCATATATTATTTTACTCTCACTATTCTAACATGTCATAGATAGAAATCTAACAAAAATACAGATATTCCCCAAACACAAAAAATAGAAAAAGATTTTTCTATGTCTTCATTGCACTTATTTAGAGCCTTTAAAATTAATTTCCTAAATGAATAGATTAGATTCTACCTTGCAAGAATTGTTAAGTACTACAATTTCTCTATGACACAGTACACAAGTACTATAGCGATGACAACGAGCTCTCTCACTTTCTATACTCCCAGGACACTAAGACAGGTCAACACTAAATTACATAAAGCATTAATAGCCTTAAATGAGTTAACAACAAACAAACAAAAGGGAGGGGAAGGAGTGTCTTTCCTCATGACATTATGTTTGACAACTATTCTTTTATTTCAAGAGAGCTATAGAGAGAGCTGGTAGTAGAAGAAGTAGGTAAATAGCACCAATAATCACAGTTCTTAATCATTACAGAACACTTACTAGGCGCTCCTTGGTGCTCTCTCTGTGCACATTTCCCTTCATTAGGTCTGTGGAGAGTAACCTGCTTTCTTTAGTGTAGACACAAGCTCCACAACAGGGATTACTGAAAGGTCTAAAAATAGGGGAAAGGAATCCAGCTGACATTTCTTGGGCTCTCTGGGGAAGCACCACCCAACTCCCTTCAACTGCACACCAGGGTGATTTCCAAGACCTCTGCCACTCTCCGCCCCCAGGTTCACTTCCTCTTCTGGGCATTCCACTCCAGAAATGACCCTTGGACACAGTCACCAGGTAATGTCAACTCCTTTTTATGTTATCTATGGAGAGTGCGTTTTCTTAACGAGTCTTTGTAACACTGACACCCTCTTAGAATCTATAGGTCTAGCTTCTTTGTTTGAGCCCACAGAAGATGCAACCCAAATTCTCACCAAAATTGTCCAGTCCTCTATCTTCCAAGTGTCTGAAGCGCGAATGACATTAGAATCAGGCCAGTCTGTAACCTCAGCCTTTTGTTTTCCTATCCCTAAAAATATAACGGGGTAATTCCTACATCCTAGGGTTTATTCACCTATTCCCTCACAAGTTCAGTAGTTCCTTCCTTCATGCGTTTAACCAGCCACTCGTCTGTACACTCATTCATTCAGTTCATCAAGTACCTAGTCCGCGCCAATCACCATTCCAGTGTGCTAAGTCGCAGGGGGTATTGTCCCTCGAGGCGGTAGATACTCTAATGCTCTAAGCAGCTACTGCTTTTTACTATCAGTGGTCATTTCTCCACAAATCACCAAAGCAAAGAAAATTACTTAAACTACAACGGCAAGATACAGACTAGAATTTCTTGGCACAGACGTTTCGAAACGCCTTTCCTTTTTGGAAAATATTCAGGAAGCAAGAAGGTCTTCCTTCATGCCAGATGGTTCTCTGAGCTAGCCCCGTGAGGCCTCGCGGTTCCTGGAAACTTTTCTTGCCCAGAGAATCCAGAAGACTTGCAGTGTATTTCTGGGCTGGAATTGCGAACCGAGTTCTGATTCTGCCCAGTACCGTTCAGTCCTTACCCTTAACTGTTCTATGCTTCAGTTTTCCCAACTGAAAACCAGGTGCTAGGCTCCTAAATGGCTGTGGCATGCACGGTAAGCAAGTCCTTTAGCCTTTTCGGTGCTGTTCCGAAAAGCCAGGGTTCGTCCACACTGGAGTTCTAGGGTGAGCGGTTCGCGCTCCAAGCTTGGGCGCGCACCCCAGATAAGAGGGCGTCGATGTACAGGCAGCGAATGCACCCAGCCCAGCCCTGCCTTCCTAAGCATCATGAGACTTATTAGAAAACGAAACTGAAAACCAGGAAGCCTGTTTCTAACCTGCCCCGGCTTAGTTCGCTCGGAGACTTGTGACGGCCCGGCGGGCAGGCTTCCGATTGGCTGCCTGAGGGCGGACTATAAAGGCGAGCGCGGAACGCGGCCGCTCACTCAGCCACCCGCGCAGCTGCTGCAAGGATGGCTCGCTTCGCGTCCTTGGTCCTTCTCGGGCTGCTGTCGCTGTCTGGACTGGACGCCGTCCAGCGTGAGTGTCCTCTCCTCTCTCTCCTCTTCCGCCAGCCCGTCCTGTCCCGGTGACACGCACTTGGCACCCTGGGCACTAACTCTGTCCACCCCGGTCCCGCTCCCAAGTTTTCCTTCCCAGCTCGGTGGAGGAGCACCCGGCTTCCCCTCGGGCGGTGGAAGCGGCGGGGTGCGCGGGGAGTGGGGAGGGGGTGCGATCCCAGGTCGCCGACTTCCCGGGGATGTGGGGAGGGAGCCCCTGGCACGCCCGGACGGTACCGCGTGGGTCGGGACGTAGTTCCCGGGTGCGGATGTGGTTCAGGGCGGGCGCGGTGGGGGAGGGATTCTCTTCCTCTGGTTCGCGGGTCTCTGGCTCCCCCCGCGCATCTCTGGAGCGGGGCGGGGGGGGGGGGGTGGTGGGGGTGGGGTGCGGGCTGGCAGGTCCCAGAGGGCAGGGTTGGGGTCTGCGAACTGGTGGAGACAACCGGTGGGCTTAGGGGGAGTCGCCGCCGGGGTATGTCGGCCAGCTGGCATCCTGAGGGCGTGGAGCTTCCTGCAGGCACCGGGCAGGTTCACCTGCCCCTCTGTACTTTTCCCCAAACAAGGGACCAAACCAGAATGAGGAATTTTCCGGTGACTTTAGTGGAATGCCTTGAGGTTTAACAAACCGATTCGCCTCGTTAATTCTCTTGTTCTCCTTACACTTCGCTTTTAATAATACTCATAGAGGTTCCCGGTGACAGCTGTTTGTCCTGCGCTGTGTGCTGTGTCATTTAATTGTGAAAGGGGTCAGCGATGTAAATACGGTGCCTATCATCAGTTCAGTTCAGTTCACTCAGTCGTGTCCTACTCTTTGCGACCCCATGAACCGCAGCAGGCCAGGCCTCCCTGTCCATCACCAACTCCCGGAGTCTACCCAAACCCAGGCCCATTGAGTTGGTGATGCCATCCAACCATCTCATCCTCTGTCGTCCCCTTCTACCGCCCTCAATCCCTCCCAGCATCAGGGTCTTTTCAAATGAGTCAGCTGTTCGCATCAGGTGGCCAAAGTATTGCAGTTTCAAGCTTCAACGTCAGTCCTTCCAATGAACACCCAGGCCTGATCTCCTTTAGGATGGACTGGTTGGATCCCCTTGCAGTCCAAGGGACTCTCAAGGGTCTTTTCCAGCACCATAATTCAAAAGCATCAATTCTTTAGCACTCAGCTTTCTTTATGGTCCAACTCTCACATCCATACATGACTACTGGCAAAACCATAGCCTTGACTAGACGGACCTTTGTGGACAAAGTAATGTCTCTGCTTTTTAATATGCTGTCTACGTTGGTCATAAAGGAAGGAAAAGTTATGACCAACCTAGACAGCCTATCATCAGGATGTCACAAATGAGGAAAGGGAGGCTGACAAGTTGAAGTAAGTTAATCCCGCAGGGGATCAGTGGCAGACAGTAGAGCCTGACCAGAGCCTTTGGCCAGGTGGTGCGCCCATTAGGCGTCACCTGTGCATTTTTCATAATCATCTGGGGTGAGATTCTAGGGAGCAGGCTGGGCAGCCATGGGCCTCTGTGGCCTTTGTTCACAAAGGGCTTCCTCCTTTGGCTCCTTGCCTGGTTCTTTCCAAGATGAAGTGTCTCTCTACTTTCAGTTTTGAGCAAGTGAAGGTTTATCAGTCAGAAAGGTTGTAAAACTAGGGATGAATAATCAACACACTTACCCAGGTTGTCAGGGACACTGTGTTTAGATGCCTTCTAAATACACTGAAGATCAGATTTCTCTTTCGTTTGAAAATGGAATTTAAAATTTATTTGCCAAAAAAGCACATGATGTCTGTATTATCACTGTTACTGATGTTTTGTTGTGGCTATAGAATTCTCTCCAAAAAATAACAAGCAGACATTAAAAAGTATGTTAATTAGAGAACTTCCAAGATAATACATGCCTGGAAAACACACAGGGGATTTCTAGAAGACATTCAAAAAACATGTTAGTTGTGATTCACTTTCCTGGGGGGGGGGGGGAGGGGCGGGGTCCTATCTTCTGCTCTTTCCCTGTGTAGGTTTTATTTCAGTCTGGGCGTAAATTAAGTTTTCACTTGAACTACAGAAGCTAAAGTAACTCTCCCCATAATGCAGAAGCAGTAAGTGGCTGAAGCCCGATTCAAACCCAGGCCTGTTGGATACATCTCCTTCTTCTGGAAACTACTATTGTGATACCCTTGCAAACCCTCCCCCTGCACAAACCTGCCTAGCTCCCTCAAAGGGAGAATTCCAGGTGGAATGGAGTTGTGCCCTCAGTACTGTAGTATGTATTATGGTCTAGTTACTAGATCCGCCTGCAATGCGGGAGACCTGGGTTTGATCCCTGGTTGGAAAGATCCCCTGGAGAAGAGAAAGGCAACCCACTCCAGTATTCTGGCCTGGAGAATTCCATGGACTCTATAGTCCATGGGGTTGCAAGGAGTCAGACATGACTGAGTGACTTAACTGTCACTTATTAGAAGCTCAAATAAATCAGAAGATTTATCTTCACTTTGAATGACGGAAAAATACCAGGGCTTCATAGTATTCCCAGTCTAGCTCTTAGTGGGACTAGGGATCTTTTCTTTGATGATCGGATGATTACAAAGATACATCCAGTCACAGTGGCCTGGACTCCTCCTTCTCTGTACCTCCTGGACATAGAGGATGAACTGACCTTTGTAATCATGTCCCCTGAGTGTATTTGTATTTAAGTGGCTTATATACATATATTTATATCAGTCTGTATATTTAGTAGCATTAACAGTTCACTTAGAAAAATATAGATATAGAGCTTATAATATTTTCTTCCACATTCTCATGGAGGGTCTCAACATGCATTTCATTTTGGAATCCACCTGTCCTGTAGCAATATATAATATTCTCAACCTGGCAGATTATGGAAGTCACTTAACCATGCTCATTAAAAATGCAGATTCCACTGTCACATGCATTAATCCACTTGGTCCTAACAGAGAGTATAATCTTTCCCATCTGCCACAGTCCTCACTCTTCCCTGTTGTTCTCACCCAGCCCGACCCACTCATCTAAGGTGTTTTCCAGCTCCTGTAGGTGTTTCACTTTTATTTCTTTGTTGTCTGGCTCATGAAATCAGGTACACAATCAGATGGAGATTTGTCATATGAACTCCAGACGTGATGAAGAGGTTGTGTTCTGTAGAAATATACTTTGGGTTGATTCTGTTAGGAACATGAGCAAGGAGGTAACAATAATTACACCTGCCATTTATTTACCAAGCAACTGCAGTGTGCAGGGCACTGTACTAGGCACCTATTGAGAAGTCTGGTGGGTGTGCATCTAGACAAGAGACCAGGAAGAAAGAAGTAAATGTAAGGAAAATGATTGATGGGGCTGAAAGAGGGTGTAATAAGGGAGTTTTTTGATGTGGCCACCCTGGAGGGTGTGTGAAGTGAGAAACAAAGCTCAATCAGTAGGCTGGGGCCAAATCATGTAGACTCTTGAGTGATATAGATTCTATGTGCTGAGGAGCCATGAAGCCTTCTTCTTGAGAGCCTCCACACACAACTGTTAAAAGATACAGCACAATGTCCACTGACAGAAGAAGATGTTACTAGAAATCTGCTAGAAAAAGCCTGAAAGGCATGTGTAGGGGGATTATGTGGGAAAGATACTAAGTCATGGTTTATCCCACAAACTGGAGGTGGCCATTTGCAAAAATGTAAGGTCATTTGGCCCGAGGGAAAGTGGAATTGGGAGAAATGGAGGATCCAATGTAAACATTTGGTGCCTGATCTAGCTTCAGACCAAGGTCCCCCCAAGTGGAATACTCTGATGTTTCATCTGTCTTTCCCTGCCACTCCTCAGGTTCGCCAAAGGTTCAAGTGTACTCAAGACACCCACCAGAGGATGGAAAGCCAAATTACCTGAACTG
This sequence comes from Dama dama, assembly GCF_033118175.1. Lineage (NCBI taxonomy): Eukaryota > Metazoa > Chordata > Mammalia > Artiodactyla > Cervidae > Dama > Dama dama. The sequence continues at coordinate 1,669,709 of NC_083692.1, read as the reverse complement.
CTATGTGTCTGGGTTCCATCCACCCCAGATTGAAATCGAATTGCTGAAGAATGGGGAGAAGATGAAATCAGAGCAGTCAGACCTGTCTTTCAGCAAGGACTGGTCTTTCTACCTGCTGTCCCACGCTGAGTTCACCCCCAACAGCAAGGATCAGTATAGCTGCCGAGTGAAGCACATTACTTTCTCAGAACCCCAGACATATGTGTGGGGTAAGTTTTCAAGTTCTTTGGTTAACCGCTGACAGTTGTATGGGAGCACAGCTGTGGCATAAAGCTGCTTTGATATAAAAACATCTGCATGCTGGGATTATCAGGGAATGTCATTAAAGTTCTGCGCAGTGGCACCCTCTGAGAGAGCGGGGCACAGCGTGGTCGCTGGGACAGTGGTTTCCCTTCAGTGAGAGCAGGGGGCATCAGCACAGGCACTCCCAAGGCTTCCTCCCTGTGGCCCCCTTGGCTCTCCTGACCGCCTCGGGCACACCCAGGACCAAGGAGGGTCTCCGAAGGCAGGGGCCTTTGTGTGCAAGCCCTGCTACGGTAGGGCCCTCCAACCCTGGCCTCCTCTAGTTCTCTGGATTGCTTGGGATCTCAGGCTGGTAGGAAACGTCTAGGTTTTTCTTCACTGGCTCTTCTGCCATCTTTGTTTATAACAATTTTAGACTTTTGTAGTACGCAGCATTTCAGAAGTCAAACTTAACTGTTTTCTTTCTCTGTTTTTCTTTTTCATAGATCGAGACATGTAAGCAGCACCATCAAGGTGGGTTTCTAACCTTAAGAAACCCTATTGTAATATCAGTATCCTAGGGACCATTACAGACAGCTCTAATGTGATAAGCCTCACAGTCTGGAAGACATTAATCAGGGTAACAATTCAGCAGGCAGAGAAGAATCCCACGGGGTCCCATTCCCCGCCCCTGAGAGAGGGGGAGATGAGGAAGGCCGTGGCCCTGGGTGTGACTTTCCCAGCATCACTAACCCTCTAAAGGGAGGACAGAGGAGCTGCAGGTGTGGGGTTCCAGGCAGAGGCAGCTGTTACCCACAGCACCTGCAAGTGTTTGCTCTTCTGCCATTTGCACGTTGGGCATCTCTGGGCCTTCAAAGGTGAACTGTCCCTTCCTTTGTGTGGCAGCTCTTTGCTAAATAGCCTGAAGAGAAGAGTGACATGGTTCTGCAGAGACACCATTCCTAAGTGTCTGGGCACTGTAGTTGGGTCTCTAAGCTCCCAGTCCAATAGAGGAGAGAAGTGGAAACAAGACTGTTGTAACTCAATGTAAAGACACTGTAACGGATGTATTGCAGCTCTAGCACCTAACTCTAGCAGTGTGAAACAGGGAGGGATTGGACTTCTCTGCCACTTCAGGTGGAGGCCAGAGGCAGATAATCCAGCTTTTCTGGGGAATTTTATTACTCAGTGTATCCTGGCATGGAAAACCTATTCAAATTTCCTGTTGCACTGTAGGACAGGGAAGTTAATTTGCGAGAGCATCAGAGAGTTTGGCTGACCTGCCCAGCATCACACAGTTACTAAGAGCCAGGATCTGAACTCTAATACCAGTGCTCTCTTCTCTAAGGTTGTAGGAGAACCAATGGGATAAAGTGAAAGGTTTGCAAAATCACATGCACTTTTATCAACAGAGATTTATACAGTGAAAGTTAGATAAGTTTGCTCATGCTGTCTGTGATCTAAAATAAATGTATTTATTATTATTCCTTTTCTCTTTTTTTTTTCAGATTTGAAGATTCTTCTTTTGGTCTTAATTCCAAATTCTATTTCCTTGCTCTTTAATACCAATATGCTTTTATGCTTTATGCACATAATCAGAAGTCGTATTCATGTCACCACAAATACCTTCTTTATAATTGTACCTTGGGTGCTACGTGTCCATGTTTGACCTGCCTAGGCAGGTGCCTGTAGTGGAGGCGCTGGCATCTTAGAGGTTGGGGAAGATAGAATTTCAGATTTAACATCAACATCTGGGTGTCTTCTGCATACAAAACTGGGTAATATGATACTTATGCATGTTAAAGTAAGCCTCCGATTTTGTAACTTTGGTTACAATTTTGGGAAAATTTTGAAAAGATAATTTTTAGAATTATGGAAATTTGTTAATTTTTAGAATTATGGAAATTGTGGATGAGGCATTTTGCCATATAAAATTTATGTTATCTCCTATATCTGTTAGAAACTTGGTTGTGCCTTGTTTTACTGTATTTTTATTTCACTAATTAAAACAATGGTAAAACATTGTGTTCAGCTTCTCAAAGGACCAATAACTGACTTCTCAATATCAGAGGGATCCAGAGCATAGCAGAAAGTCATCATGAATGTGATGAAACAACTTCCTACCTAAAATTCTATATTCAATAAAAATCTTTTAAAAAAATGACCGCATGATAAACATTATTAGATAACTAAGATTGCAGCACCTGTCAGATCCTCACTAAGATTGTAAGTGATACATTTGGGACAGAGGAAAGGCCTAAAATGTGAGCGAAAAGGGAGAGTAATGGAAATGTATCAATTTTGCAACCTAAATATAAAATAGTAATGGTTGCTAAAGTGGTTAGAAAAATAAAACACAACAATAACCCAAGAGTAGAAAGAGTAAACAATGTGAAAGTATTTGATGGACGTTTTACCCTGAAGGGTAAAGTTACAAACTTTCTGGTAATTTAAATATGTACAATATATTTTTTGGGCTGTCCTCAAAAAGAACATAGACTGAATATTTAATGTCCAACTAGAAGATGGCATAGGCGCTTATGGAGCGGCAGTGATGTTTTATTTTTTGACATGGATAGTAGTTACAACAGATTTTACTTTGTAATTTTTTGTTAAATGCACATATATTATGCTCACTTTAAAGAAATCTTATATTTCACAATAAAAATAAAATTTATTAATGTGGTTTATTACAGACTGAAGGAGATTTATATTATCTCAAAAGATTCACAGTAAGCATTCAATTAATTTTCAATACTTAGTGAATTTATCATAAAAAACTCATAGCTGGGGAAAAAGGCAAATTTACTTAGAAAGGTTTTCTTAATATACATAAGCAGACACATGCATTTATTAGTTGAAAGATATTATAGGTAATTTACAGGTAAAATCAGAAATAGGGATCCTTCCTGAAGTTCCACCATGGAACTTCCCTGGTGGTCCAGTGGCTAAGAGTCTGTGCTCTCAATGCCACAAGTGAGAATTTGTATGCTTCAGCTAAAGTCTCACATGCTGCAACTAAGTACCAGAGCAGCCAAATAAGTAAATACTTAAAAAAAATAAAAAAAGATGCCCACTGCCCCTTTTGAGTGATGTTATACTAGAGGTCCCAGCAGCAAATCAAGACAATGAAAAAAAGTAAAAAGAATAAATATTTGAAGAGAAGAAACAAAATTGTATTACTTTGATGCTATATATAGATTATATAGAAATGTCAATAAGATATAAAAGATAAATTCTCTTATTAATCCTAATGATAAATTTGCTGAACAAAAAAACCCCCATAAAAATGCATTTCTTTGTACTGGTAACAAAGTAAATTAAGAATATATAATTTATAATAGTAATAGACATAGTACTTAAATGTATATACAAATGGGCTTCCCAGGTGGCACTAGTGGTAAAGAACCTACCTGCCAATGCAAGAGACTTAAGAGACATGGGTTCTATCCCTGAGTCAGGAAGCTCCCCTGGAGAAGGGCACAGCAATCCACTCCAGTATTGTCTGGAGAATCCCATGGACAGAAGAGCAATTTATGATAGCAACAGACATAGCACTTAAATATATATAAAATAGATGTGCTATATATATTCAAATAGTGTTTAAATGCACATGCCAATATAAAGCTAACAAAAGATGTCAAACTCTTAATGGAAAAATTATAATGTTTTATTGAAATAAATTAATGACAAAAAATGAGAGAGTAAGGTTATGTATAGGAAGATTAAATATCCTAAAGACATAGTTTTTCCCCAACCTGACATATAGATTTACTGTAATTATTTTAAAATTTTTTAATAGGTTTTCATGACACTTGACAAGTTGATCCTAAAATGTGGAAGAGGGTTAATGGAGGGAGAAAGATAAAGATGCTCCTGAAGAATGATAAGGTGAGAGATTTATAATTAAAACAGAATGGAAATGACCCGGGATGGATCAAGACCAACGAACAGAATAGAGCCCAGAAACAAACTTGTGAATACACGGAAACTTGATACACAAGGCATTTCAGATCAATGGTAAAAAGAAGGGCTTTTGAAAAAATACGGTGCTGAGACAAATGGCTATCAATATGTGGTGGAAAAATAAGTCCCTACCTCACACTATGGGCTTCTCTGATGGCTCAGTGGTAAAGAGTCCGCCTGCCAATGCAGGAGATGTGGGTTGGATTCCTGGGTTGGGAAGATCCCCTGGAAAAGGAAATGGCAACCCACTCCAGTATTCGTGCCTGGAGAATTCCATGGACAGAGGAGCCTGGCGGGCTACAGTCCATGGTGTCGAAGAGTCACACGTGACAATAATGACTCAACAACAACCACCACCTCACACTATGCACAACTGTGAGTTCCATCAGAAAAAGAGCTAAATGCCAAACAAAAATTTTAAACACAGGAAAAAAAAAAAAAAAACAACATTTTTATGACCTCAACAAAGAAGTCACAAATTACATGCATATAGCTAAAGACTGATTAATCTCATGATTTAGAACTACAATAAAATTAGACTCCATAAAAAAGTAAGAAGTCAAGTCACAGATTTGAATATATTTGCCGTACCTAAAACAAAGGATTTGTATCTAGAATATATCACACACTATAAACCAATGCAGTATTATATATAATAAATTAATGGAGTGTGTATATACATAATGCAAATTAAAACCCATCATACCATCAGATTGACACAAGCTTTAAAAATCTGGATATGTTGAGTGTTGGGAAAAACATACCCTAAAGAGAACTCATTACATTGCTGGTGAGAGCATAAACTGATAAAACAGCTTTGGAAAACTAGAGTATTATGTAGTAAAATTAAATATGCACATGCCCTATGACCCAGCATTTCTACTACCAACATAGAGAAACTCTTGCACACACACTGCAGTAGGTGTAAAAAACTGTTTACTGCAACACTGTTTCTAACGGCAAACAACTGGAAACAACCTAAAGCTGGATAAAAAAGGTATATTTGGACAATGGAATGCTATACAGGTTGAAAATGAAAGAATTGTCCAAATGTCATTATAAAAATGAACATGGATGAATCACAAAAAAAGTGTTAGTGAATAGAATCCAGCAAGTTCCCCCTAAATATATACAGTGATTCCATTGTATACAAAACTAAGCAGTGCCCAAAAGTAAATAGCATTATTTGTGTGTATGTTTATATGGAGCAAGTAAGATAAATAATTGCTGCAGTGTTATTTACAATAGCTAAGACAAAGAAGCAACCTAAATGTCCATCGACAGATGAATGGATAAAGAAGAGATAGTACATATGTGGGCTTCCCTGGTGGCTCAGATGGTAAAGAATCCATCCGCCTGCAATGTGGGAGACCTGGGTTCGATCCCTGGGTTGGGACGATCCCCTGCAGGAGGGCATGGCAACCCACTCCAGTATTCTTGCCTGGAGAACCCCCATGGACAACGGAGCCTGGCGGGCTGCAGTCCGTGGGGTTCACAGAGTTGAACACGACTGAGCAACTAGGTACATAGTGCATACACACAATGGAATGTTACTCAGCTATTAAAAAGAATGAGATATAGAGTAGGAAATGGCAACCCACTCCAGAATTCTTGCCTGAGAAATTCCATGGACAGAGGAGCCTGGTGGCTATAATCCATGGGGTTGCAAAGAGTTGGATATGACTTAACAACTAAACCATCAACATATTTCTATCACGAGCTTTAAATGCTGTAAGCAGAATATGGATATGACTATATTTACTTAACCCTAATTTGATGCTGGTGATGGTTCCAGGATGTCTTTTGGTTTCATGTACAACTCATCTGTGCTTGCAATAAATCCCCTCCTCGGTCTTTCCCTGCGATGTTATTAGGGTGGTTGTTGCTGCTGTTCAGTCGCCCAGTCGTGTCCGACTCTTTGCGACCCCACGGACTGCAGCACGCCAGGCCTCCCTGTCCTTCACCATCTCCCAGAGCTTGCCCAAGTTCATGTTCATTGCATTGGTGATGCCGTCCAGCCATCTCATCCCCTGACGCCCTCTTCTCCTTCTGCCCTCCATCTTTCCCAGCATCAGAGACTTTTCCAATGAGTCATCTGTTCGCATCAGATGACCAAAATACTGGAGCTTCAGCTTCAGCATCAGTCCTTCCAGTGAACATTCAGGGTTGATCTCCCTTAAGATTGACTGGTTTGACAAGGAGCTGCTGTCCAAGGGGCTTTCAGGAGTCTTCTCCAGCACCACAGTTCAAAGGCATCAATTCTTTGGTGCTCTCCTTCTTTGTGGTCCAGTTCTCACAACTGTACCATGACCACTGCAAGACCATAGCCTTGACTATATGGACCATTGTCAGCAGAATAATGTCTCTGCTTTTCAACACACTGTCTACGTTTGTCATTGGAGTTAATTATTATGGTTAATTACCCAAATTAATCCAGAGAGTCACCTTTCAGAAATGGTGCTGAATGTATAGGTACCAACCTTAGTGTTTACTCTGTGTACTCCACCTGATTTTCTCTGTTCAAAAACAGGTTTTTCTTCCTGGTGAGGCAAGATGGAAGTCAATATCCTTTCCTGCTTTACCTGAAATGTGGTAGTTGACCTCTATTGAGGTGAAAATTACTCTACAGGAGGGCTGAGCCTGGCTCACCCATCCTCTTGAGCTGGACGAGGGGAACTCATCCAAGTTGGTTGGGAATTTCCAGATTGTGGTGTCAGTTGTCCTCAGAGCTGGGAGGATGGTCTGAGAAGTGAGAGATCCAGGATGGGTCACAGTCACTTTCTGAACCCTTGTGGGCCTCTGCCACCTCACTACCATCTTCCTCTTCACATTTTATTTTGAAAAATTTCAATATAAAAGGCTGAGAGAATGATAAAATTAACTTCTGTGTATCCTTCATCAGAAGTTGATAACATTTTGCTTAGCAATATTCCTTAAATAAGCTCCTTCTCTGCTACATTAGGTGGTATCTGTCCCCAGTGACTAGAGACTATGAACAGGAAATTTACAGAACAAGAAATGCAAATAACAACTAAACATGTGAAAAACTGTTCAACATGACTGCCTTTTAAAAATAAAAATTAAAACAAGGAGATGAAATTTTTCAGTGATAATAATCAGCTTGTCGAAGTCTGTGGGGAGATGAACACCCTTTCTAATTTAGTAATGTGGTGTAACCTGGACTCCAAAGGGCAACTTCATACTGTGCAGGATGAGTTAAAATAGGGAAAAATTGGCAATGTTCCAATACAGGATTTGATAAAAATATGGAATATGCATATAATAAAATGCTATGAAAATATGAAAAAACTACATAGACCTTTTATTATAGAAACACACATGCTGTGCATGTGTGTGTATGTGCTCAGTCATGTTCAACTCCTTGTGACCCCATGGACTATAGCCTGCCAGGCTCCTCTGTCCATGGGATTTTTCCAGCAAGAATACTGGAGTGGGTTGCCATTTCCTCCTTCACAACCCAAGGATCAAACCCTCATCTTCTGTGTCTCCAGTACTTCAGGCAGATTCTTCACCCACTGAGTCATCAGAGAAGCTGATACGTCATTAAATAAAACAGCTACTGCAAAGAAATATGGGCAGAATGGTTACATCTTTGTAACCTGTATATGCAGGTCAGGAAGCAACAGTTAGAACTGGACATGGAACAACAGACTGGTTCCAAATAGGAAAAGGAGTATGTCAAGGCTGTATATCATCACCCTGCTTATTTAATTTATATGCAGAGTACATCGTGAGAAACGCTGGGCTGGAAGAAGCACAAGCTGGAATCAAGATTTCCGGGAGAAATATCAATAACCTCAGATATGCAGACAACACTACCCTTATGGCAGAAAGTGAAGAGGAACTAAAAAGCCTCTTGATGAAAGTGAAAGCGGAGAGTGAAAAAGTTGGCTTAAAGCTCAACACTCTGTGTATCTGTGTATCTTAGAAAACTAAGATCATGGCATCTGGTCCCATCACTTCATGGGAAATAGATGGGGAAACAGTGGAAACAGTGGCTGACTTTATCTTTCTGGGCTCCAAAATCACTGCAGATGGTGATTGCAGCCATGAAATTAAAAGACGCTTACTCCTTAGAAGGCAAGTTATGACCAATCTAGATAACATATTTAAAAGCAGAGACATTACTTTGCCACAAAGGTCCATCTAGTCAAGCTATGGTTTTTCCAGTAGTCATGTATGGATGTGAGAGTTGGACCATAAAGAAAGCTGAGCACCGAAGAACCGATGCTTTTGAACTGTGGTGTTGGAGAAGACTCTTGAGAGTTCCTTGGACTGTAAGAAGATCCAACCAGTCCATCCTAAAGGAGATCAGTCCTGGATGTTCATTGGAAGGACTGATGTTGAAGCTGAAACTCCAATACTTTGGCCACTTCATGTGAAGAGTTGACTCACTGGAAAAGACATTAACGCTGGGAAGGATTGGGGCAGGAGGAGAAGGGGACAACAGAGGATGAGATGGCTGGATGGCATCACTGACTCGATGGACATGGGTTTGGGTAAAGTCCAGGAGTCGGTGATGGACAGGGAAGACTGGCGTGCTGCGGTTCATGGGGTCGCAAAGAGTCGGACACGACTGAGTGACTGAACTGAATTGAACCTGTATATGAATAGACAGAGTCTGGGAACAAACATTAGTTCATTAGAAGTGGATATTTTTTGATGGTAGTTTTAAGAGGTGATTTAAATTTTATCTTTATTTTTACCTATGTTGTGTGAACTTTTCATAAGGGATATGAACTTTATAATTGGAAAAAATAAGCTAAGTGGAAAAGTTACTTAAAATACCAAACAAAAAATGAGGTAAAGAAACCACAGGGAAAAAACAAAAACAAAGTCCCAGCTCTGCTGGCACCAGCATCATGGTCCAAAGGTTAAGTTCACATTCTTTTTGTTGGCACCAAAGTCCTTCACAGGCTCTTTGAACCCTCTATGTGGAACAGGTTGCTTTTCTGGAATCATAATCTATCACAGGTATATGAACCAGAATGCATGAACTCTTTGAGGAAAGAATTCCCCAGACCAGCCCCGTGCCTAGCACCTAGCAAGGCGACGGTAAAGGCGGGTAGCACTTGACTGACTGCTGTGAACACCAAGGCCTGATAGACAGGCTGGGACCAGACGAAGAAGAAAGAAGCCAAAGCTTCGGGCACCGTTGTCCTGGAGGCTAGAGGGCTCCTGCCCCTAGTCTCACTTCCTGCTCAGCATGGCAACCACTGGTGGAGCAGGAGTGGTTTGCCTCAGTGGGTGTGTGCTGGAGGCGTTGAACAGCCCAGGAATGGCAGTGCCAGCGGAGCCCACATCCCCGGGGCTGCCTCAGCCCAGCCGGGGCCGTGGCAGGACGGGAGGACCAAGGCTCCTGACCAAGCCGGGGCCCAGCAGAGCTCCTCCCCTCAGCTGCTGGGCTGCTGAGAGCCCTCCCTCACAAGCAGAGTACCCCAAGTGCACCGTGTGGCTAGATCTGGTTAACTAACAGGTAAAGACAACGCGGAAAAGGCAAATGTTTACACTGAGATAGGCTCCTGGCAACAAAGGCCCAAAACTGTATGATTCTGGAGCAGTATGAATGTTTCTTTGTTTTTGTTTTTTTCCTTGCTGCTGTTACAAACTACCACAAACCCGATGGCTAAAACATTACAATCTATCATCCTACAGTCCTGTCAGAAGTCCAACACAAACCTTCTGGGCTTAAAATTAAGCAGGGCTGCTTTACTTGTGGAGAGTACGGGATATTCCATGCGCTTACCTTTCCCCGCTTCTAGAAGTTGCTCACGTTCCCTGATCCATGGCCCCTTCTTCACCTGCAAAGCCAGCATGCTGCAGCTCTCTGATTACGCTTCTGTAGTCACAACTCCCTCTGACCACAGTCAGGGAAATAAATTTCTCTGCTTTAATGACCTCTGTGGTCATACTGAGCCTACCCAAATCATCTTTGATAATCTCCTCATCTCAAGGTCCCTAACCTTAATCACACCTGCAAAGTCCCTTATGCTATGTAAGGTAACGTATTGAGAGGTTCCAGGAATTAGGCTATAAACATCTTTTTTGGGGTATGGGGGGAGGCATTATTCTCCCAACCACAGAAATGTCTATTATTGTTCATGATAGGTAGGCAGTTCTCTATATAAAGATCTGGGAAATATCTATTATGAACTAGAAATCAGCAAGTTCAGTAAATATTTATAGAATGTCCTAATTTTGTAGAATCTCCATTGTTCCCAATAAATGCTGAATGAATTCTCTCTGAGCCACCCCCCCACCTGTAATATCCTGGCTTTTGTGGGGTAATGTTGGAGGCTATTTCATCCACTCAACTCTCAGGGTATTGAACAGCAGAGGGGGAAGTCCCACCTCAGTTTTCTAGTCTTTGGTCATTAGATAGATTTTTGGCTAATTTGATAATGAAAAGTTGTCTTTTAGCAAACCCATTTGTGGCAAATTGATCTACAGTTAAAACCATAATAGATAACAATGATAATAAATAATGAAATAAGGAAAATGATTACAGACTCATCAAACTTCTGTTTACTGGCCCCCTCCTTTGTACCTACACTGGTCCTACTGTGTGTTTGATGGCTCTTGTGTATACATCTCTGGCATTTTTTTCCGTGTTTGTTTTAAATTTCTGATTGGTTACTAAACAATTCTTTCTGGTTTCTTCACAGTCCTGTTTGAGGAGAAGTGTTTAGAAAAGTCCAAGAAACCAGAAAATAGACAGGAAGGGATCTGATGCAGGTTCAACATAGGAGGGGGTGGCCAGAAAGGACCACACACTCTGATCGGTCAGAGGCAGGTGTCAGTCAAGCAAGCTGGGACGTGGGAAGGTGGGGCTTAGAGGAATTTGCCAAAAAGGAAAAAGAACATTTGCAGGAGAGTCTTAAACTTTTGAGAATGCTGCATGTAATCCCAGGCAGAATAAAAACAATCCAAGTTGGGATTCTGCAGTTTGGGGTGGGTTCTGAGATGCAGACCCAAGGGCCTATGAAGGGAAAACACCCAAGAAAGGAGGCTGTGTCAGAAGCCCAGTCGCTGGTGCGGTGACCCCGAGGACGGTGCCCAAGCCTTGGCTCCTGGGGCTGTCCCGTGCCCCACAGGGACAGGGAGTCTAGGCGTCAGCATTACCTAACCTCACTCTCCGTCCAAGCTGAGGACTGAGGCTAACTCTAACTCTCTTTATGCTTTTAGTGGACACTGAGCTCTGAACACCTAATAAGAGCAGGCTCTGTAGTTATAACTTAAAAATTCCTCACCTTCTAAACTATATACAATATTTCAATATATCTATGAAGGGATGGGCTTCCTAGTTGGCACTAGTGGTAAAGAACCTGCCTGCCAATGCAGGAGAAGTAAGACACATGGGTTAGATCCCTGGGTCAGGAAGATCCCCTGGAGGAGAAATGGCAACCCACTCCAGTATTCTTGCCTGGAGAATCCCATGCACAGAGGAGCCTGGGTGGGCCACAGTCCATAGGGTTACAAAGAGTCACACACAACTTAGCATGCATGCAAATGAAGGGATAGGCACCAAAGCTTAACTGTTTCCTGTGGGGAGGAGAGAGAGAGGAGCAGACACAGGAGGGCAACTCTCACTTTCACTCAGTAGACCTCTGAGTGATTGCATTTTGGCAGCAGACATCCATCATGTATTGGACTTGTAATTAAAAATAAGAAGTACTCAGTACTTGCAACACTGTGGTTACTACTATTTAGCTCTGTACTGCTTAATTTATTTAACACCCACTCGGTATGATTTTCCAATGAGATCACATTGGCAGCTGGAAGAGTGTGGTGGTTACACCCAAGCCTGTGGGCAGAGGTTCCGCAGCAGCCAGACCCTTCATCTGTCTCAACTTCAGTCTGCCCAGGTAACTCTCCCTCACTTAGTGATAACAGTACTAGGCTGCCCAGGATCTTGCCAGGTTTTTCCAGTCCTTGTTATGGCTTCTAACTCTCAGGAAACAACACTCCCCTCTGTGTCCCACTTCCTTTGGATCTGTTGCCTGGTATATAACAGCACAAACCTGAGAATTCAGTCAGAACGAACACCTTAGGTGGCTGCTAATAAGTTAATTATTGTGCTGATTTGAACTCTAGGTTGGTGTCTCCTGGTTGGCAGTCTAGAGTCTTCTTCTGGCTTATCCTTACAGTATTTACATTTGCCACAAGCCTGCACTCAACTGACATAGCCTGTATTTAATGGCTCAGACAAGTAAAGATTCTACCTGCAATGTGGGAGACCCAGGTCGATCCCTGGGTTGGGAAGATCCCCTGCAGGAGGGCATGGCAATGCATTCCAGTATTCTTGCCTGGAGAATTCCATGAACAGAGGACCTTGGTGAGCTACAGTCCATGGGGTTGGACACAGCAACACTCACTTGTTCAATGGAATTGTTAGGCAAGTGTATACTCCTCGGTTCTGCCTCGTAACAACAGAGACTTGGAGTGACGGACATTAAGGCCCTTGGCGCATCACAGCTCTTGGGTATTGGACAGAACATGTTATAGTTCTTAGACAAATCAGTGTTACAGCTCTATTTTATTTAGAAAATAGCAAGGGAATCCATCCTCGAGGCGTGAGGGCATGCCGACCCAAAGACGGGAAGAGAGGAGAGTCGGGGAGCGTGCCAGCGCACGCCATGGCTCCCCTTTTTATATGTCTTTTCCTCCCCCCATGGGCCTGCCCTGTGCAAACTGGGCTGGCCAGGAGTGCTGTTGGTTCTTCCTGCGGTCCTCACTCCGGTCCTCCGACCTTCCTCTGACCTTCCTTTGTTCTATTTTTGCGGGCTTCTCCCTTCCTTGTCTTTTAGCCACAGCCATTTTGGACTCCTGTTTCCTATTCTAACTACCTAACATAATTTAACACAAAAGACTGAGGATTTCCAGCCCCCAGACAGATCTAACCAGGATGGATTGTTATTTTTTATATTGAAGTACAGTTTATTTACAATGTTGTGCCAACCTCTGCTGTATGGCGAAGGGATTCAGTCATACACATACATTCTTCTGAGCAGGCAGCCATCTTCAAGCTCATTAAGCCACTTAACGATAGTCCTCTGACTTGCAGGATCACTGTGGTTTTAATTTTCTTTACAGTTTTTAGATTGTTCCAGTTTCCTATCATATGCGTATAATACTTTTTCTCTATGGCAGAAAAAAATAAATGTGAATTAAAAAAATACCCCAAACTACTACACATTGTGTTATTAGTTCCTGCTTTGCATCACTCGTATGCTTTTAATTCTTGCCCTGATCCAAGCCACCTAGTGAACCATTTCCTGTGAACCCTTTCTCAGAAGTGGTTTTCAAGTGGATATTATGAGGCCTTTCAAATCACATGGGCTAGCACTTGAATCATAGCTCAGAGTGAACACGGACAAGCACCTTAATTCTCTGAAACTGTCTCTTCATCTGTAAAAGAAAGAAAGACCTACCTTCTGGATTGTCATGTAGTTGGATCAGCAGCCTCCCAAATTTAATGTGTTGATGAATCACCTGGGAGGTTGTTAAAATGCAGGCTCTGACTTAGGTCTAGGATGGCCCCAAGGGTCTGCAATTCTAAGAGCTCCTAGAAGTGGAGCTGATGTTGTGGTGCATGAACCACACTCTGATGAGGGACACAGCGTCTGCAGGAGTCCGGGCAGGGATGTCCTATCTGCGCTTGTTCCTCTCCTTCCAGGCAGCCTGGGTTTTCTGGCTGCTTGACGAGCCCGCCTCAGGGAAGTGCTGACTGAGATCTCTTAAGGTGCAACCCAACTCACCTGAGCTTCAACCTATTTCTGTTCTCTCCACTTCAATATCCTTATTATTATTTTTTCTGTTCAAGGACTTCATTCTTCTTTGGCCTAACAAAGATACTGGTACCTATGCTTTTAGGTTACAGTTTTTAATTAATTAATTAATTTTTGGCTCTGCTGGGTCTTAGCTGCTGCATGCAGGCTCTCTCTAGTTGCTGTGAGCAGCGTTACTCTACAGTTCTGAGGCATGGGCTTCTCATTGCAGTGGCTTCTCTTGTTGTGGAGCATGGTCTCTAGGGCATGCCCGCTTCAGTAGTTGTGACCTGAAGCTTGTGCAATCTTCCCTGGCCAGGGATTGAACCTGTGTCCCCTGTGTTGGCAGGTGGATTCTTAAAACGCTGGACCACCAGGCAAGTCCAGATTATTTTTTAAAGATTATTGAGGTATAATTGACATATGATAAATTGCACTTAGAATATATGATTTAATAAGTTCTACAGTATGTATACCCTTGAGAAACCATCATCATACTCAAGATAGTGACATATCCATCATCCACCCAAAGTGTCCTTAAGTTCCGGATGCACCCTCCAACCCCTGGATACCAAGCATCTGCTTCTGTTATATAGACTAGTCTGCCTTTCCTAGAATTTTAAAAACAAAGAATCATGCACATTAACTCTTTTACTATCTTTTTTTCTTTTACTCACTTTTTTCTTTCAGCCTAATTATTTCAACCCTATGGATCATAGCCCACCAGGCTCCTCTGTCCATGGGATTCTCCAGGCAAGAATTCTGGAGTGGGTTGCCATGCCCTCCTCCAGGGGATCTTCCCAACCCAGTGATCAAACCCCGCATCTCTTATGTCTCCTGCACAGGCAGGCGTGTTCTTTACCACTAATGAAACCTGGGAAGCCTCATTTATTGTCTCACTTTTTTCTTTCAGCCTAATTATTTCATCCATGTTATTGTGTGTACTCATGTGTTGTTTATTGCTGATAGTGTTTCATTGTATGGATAGCTGTCATAATTTGTTTATCCATTTGCCTGTTGATGGAACTTTGGATTTTTTCCAATTTCTGATTGCTACCAATATAGTTGCTTTTAACAGTTTTGTACAAGTCCTTGTATCAACATACACTTTCATTTTCTCTTGGGTAAACACCTAGAGTGGAGTGGTTGGGTCATATGGCCAGGGGTATGATTAAGTTTAAAAAACTTAATCTATTTTCCAAAATAGATGTACCATTTTACATTACCAACAGAAGAGTATGAAGTTCCATTTCTTCCACATTCTAGAAAATATTTACGACTGTGAATAAACACAGTAAAAAATTTTTTAGGAAAGTCATTAGGGCCAAAACCCCATTTCTATCATTCATCCTACTCATGGGAGATAACACTATCAAAAGGCCATGTTTATATATTTCCAGAAGTTTGCTCTTGTAAGAGAATATAAAAAAGTAATTGAAAAATGTACTTATCTCTGTCTTCACTGCTCTTTTAAAAAGTGATTTTAAAATAGATTTTGAATAGATCAGATTCTATCTTGTTAGAATTTTAAGTATTACGGTATTTGTTTGTGATGTGGTAAACAAGGACTATAGGAGTTTCCACTAGCTCTCTTTCTTCCTATCCCCGGAGGGCACTAGAAAATAACTCAACATGAACATCACAGCCTTCAGTTCAGTTCACTTGCTAGGCGGTGCCCAGCTCTCTGTGACCCCATGGACTGCAGCACACCAGGCCTCCCTGCCCATCACCAACTCCCGGAGTTTACTCAAACTCATGCCCATTGAGTTGGTGATACCATCCAACTATCTCATCCTCTTGTTGTCACCTTCTCCTCCCACCTTCAATCTTTTCCAGCATCAGGATCTTTTCAAATGAGTCAGTTCTTCGGATCAGGTGGCCGAAGTATTGGAGTTTCAGCTTCAGCATCAGTTCTTCCAATGAATATTCAGGACTGATTTCCTTTAGGATGGACTGGTTGGATCTCCTTGCTGTCCAAAGGACTCTCAAGAGTCTTCTTCAACACCACAGTTCAAAAGCACCAATTCTTTGGCACTGAGCTTTCTTGATAGTCCAACTTTCACATCCATACATGACTATTGGAAAAACGATAGCTTTGACTAGATGGACCTTTGTTGGCAAAGTAATGTCTGGTTTTTAATATGCTGTCTAGGATGGTCATAACTTGACAGGCCTTAAGAGCCATAAATGAGTTAACAACAAACAAACAAAAGGGAGGGGAAGGAGTGTCTTTCCTCATGACATTATGTTTGACAACTATTCTTTTATTTCAAGAGAGCTATAGAGAGAGCTGGTAGTAGAAGAAGTAGGTAAATAGCACCAATAATCACAGTTCTTAATCATTACAGAACACTTACTAGGCGCTCCTTGGTGCTCTCTCTGCACATTTCCCTTCATTAGGTCTGTGGAGAGTAACCTGCTTTCTTTAGTGTAGACACAAGCTCCACAACAGGGATTACTGAAAGGTCTAAAAATAGGGGAAAGGAATCCAGCTGACATTTCTTGGGCTCTCTGGGGAAGCACCACCCAACTCCCTTCAACTGCACACCAGGGTGATTTCCAAGACCTCTGCCACTCTCCGCCCCTAGGTTCACTTCCTCTTCTGGGCATTCCACTCCAGAAATGACCCTTGGACACAGTCACCAGGTAATGTCAACTCCTTTTTATGTTATCTATGGAGAGTGCGTTTTCTTAACGAGTCTTTGTAACACTGACACCCTCTTAGAATCTATAGGTCTAGCTTCTTTGTTTGAGCCCACAGAAGATGCAACCCAAATTCTCACCAAAATTGTCCAGTCCTCTATCTTCCAAGTGTCTGAAGCGCGAATGACATTAGAATCAGGCCAGTCTGTAACCTCAGCCTTTTGTTTTCCTATCCCTAAAAATATAACGGGGTAATTCCTACATCCTAGGGTTTATTCACCTATTCCCTCACAAGTTCAGTAGTTCCTTCCTTCATGCGTTTAACCAGCCACTCGTCTGTACACTCATTCATTCAGTTCATCAAGTACCTAGTCCGCGCCAATCACCATTCCAGTGTGCTAAGTCGCAGGGGGTATTGTCCCTCGAGGCGGTAGATACTCTAATGCTCTAAGCAGCTACTGCTTTTTACTATCAGTGGTCATTTCTCCACAAATCACCAAAGCAAAGAAAATTACTTAAACTACAACGGCAAGATACAGACTAGAATTTCTTGGCACAGACGTTTCGAAACGCCTTTCCTTTTTGGAAAATATTCAGGAAGCAAGAAGGTCTTCCTTCATGCCAGATGGTTCTCTGAGCTAGCCCCGTGAGGCCTCGCGGTTCCTGGAAACTTTTCTTGCCCAGAGAATCCAGAAGACTTGCAGTGTATTTCTGGGCTGGAATTGCGAACCGAGTTCTGATTCTGCCCAGTACCGTTCAGTCCTTACCCTTAACTGTTCTATGCTTCAGTTTTCCCAACTGAAAACCAGGTGCTAGGCTCCTAAATGGCTGTGGCATGCACGGTAAGCAAGTCCTTTAGCCTTTTCGGTGCTGTTCCGAAAAGCCAGGGTTCGTCCACACTGGAGTTCTAGGGTGAGCGGTTCGCACTCCAAGCTTGGGCGCGCACCCCAGATAAGAGGGCGTCGATGTACAGGCAGCGAATGCACCCAGCCCAGCCCTGCCTTCCTAAGCATCATGAGACTTATTAGAAAACGAAACTGAAAACCAGGAAGCCTGTTTCTAACCTGCCCCGGCTTAGTTCGCTCGGAGACTTGTGACGGCCCGGCGGGCAGGCTTCCGATTGGCTGCCTGAGGGCGGACTATAAAGGCGAGCGCGGAACGCGGCCGCTCACTCAGCCACCCGCGCAGCTGCTGCAAGGATGGCTCGCTTCGCGTCCTTGGTCCTTCTCGGGCTGCTGTCGCTGTCTGGACTGGACGCCGTCCAGCGTGAGTGTCCTCTCCTCTCTCTCCTCTTCCGCCAGCCCGTCCTGTCCCGGTGACACGCACTTGGCACCCTGGGCACTAACTCTGTCCACCCCGGTCCCGCTCCCAAGTTTTCCTTCCCAGCTCGGTGGAGGAGCACCCGGCTTCCCCTCGGGCGGTGGAAGCGGCGGGGTGCGCGGGGAGTGGGGAGGGGGTGCGATCCCAGGTCGCCGACTTCCCGGGGATGTGGGGAGGGAGCCCCTGGCACGCCCGGACGGTACCGCGTGGGTCGGGACGTAGTTCCCGGGTGCGGATGTGGTTCAGGGCGGGCGCGGTGGGGGAGGGATTCTCTTCCTCTGGTTCGCGGGTCTCTGGCTCCCCCCGCGCATCTCTGGAGCGGGGCGGGGGGGGGGGGGTGGTGGGGGTGGGGTGCGGGCTGGCAGGTCCCAGAGGGCAGGGTTGGGGTCTGCGAACTGGTGGAGACAACCGGTGGGCTTAGGGGGAGTCGCCGCCGGGGTATGTCGGCCAGCTGGCATCCTGAGGGCGTGGAGCTTCCTGCAGGCACCGGGCAGGTTCACCTGCCCCTCTGTACTTTTCCCCAAACAAGGGACCAAACCAGAATGAGGAATTTTCCGGTGACTTTAGTGGAATGCCTTGAGGTTTAACAAACCGATTCGCCTCGTTAATTCTCTTGTTCTCCTTACACTTCGCTTTTAATAATACTCATAGAGGTTCCCGGTGACAGCTGTTTGTCCTGCGCTGTGTGCTGTGTCATTTAATTGTGAAAGGGGTCAGCGATGTAAATACGGTGCCTATCATCAGTTCAGTTCAGTTCACTCAGTCGTGTCCTACTCTTTGCGACCCCATGAACCGCAGCAGGCCAGGCCTCCCTGTCCATCACCAACTCCCGGAGTCTACCCAAACCCAGGCCCATTGAGTTGGTGATGCCATCCAACCATCTCATCCTCTGTCGTCCCCTTCTACCGCCCTCAATCCCTCCCAGCATCAGGGTCTTTTCAAATGAGTCAGCTGTTCGCATCAGGTGGCCAAAGTATTGCAGTTTCAAGCTTCAACGTCAGTCCTTCCAATGAACACCCAGGCCTGATCTCCTTTAGGATGGACTGGTTGGATCCCCTTGCAGTCCAAGGGACTCTCAAGGGTCTTTTCCAGCACCATAATTCAAAAGCATCAATTCTTTAGCACTCAGCTTTCTTTATGGTCCAACTCTCACATCCATACATGACTACTGGCAAAACCATAGCCTTGACTAGACGGACCTTTGTGGACAAAGTAATGTCTCTGCTTTTTAATATGCTGTCTACGTTGGTCATAAAGGAAGGAAAAGTTATGACCAACCTAGACAGCCTATCATCAGGATGTCACAAATGAGGAAAGGGAGGCTGACAAGTTGAAGTAAGTTAATCCCGCAGGGGATCAGTGGCAGACAGTAGAGCCTGACCAGAGCCTTTGGCCAGGTGGTGCGCCCATTAGGCGTCACCTGTGCATTTTTCATAATCATCTGGGGTGAGATTCTAGGGAGCAGGCTGGGCAGCCATGGGCCTCTGTGGCCTTTGTTCACAAAGGGCTTCCTCCTTTGGCTCCTTGCCTGGTTCTTTCCAAGATGAAGTGTCTCTCTACTTTCAGTTTTGAGCAAGTGAAGGTTTATCAGTCAGAAAGGTTGTAAAACTAGGGATGAATAATCAACACACTTACCCAGGTTGTCAGGGACACTGTGTTTAGATGCCTTCTAAATACACTGAAGATCAGATTTCTCTTTCGTTTGAAAATGGAATTTAAAATTTATTTGCCAAAAAAGCACATGATGTCTGTATTATCACTGTTACTGATGTTTTGTTGTGGCTATAGAATTCTCTCCAAAAAATAACAAGCAGACATTAAAAAGTATGTTAATTAGAGAACTTCCAAGATAATACATGCCTGGAAAACACACAGGGGATTTCTAGAAGACATTCAAAAAACATGTTAGTTGTGATTCACTTTCCTGGGGGGGGGGGGGGAGGGGCGGGGTCCTATCTTCTGCTCTTTCCCTGTGTAGGTTTTATTTCAGTCTGGGCGTAAATTAAGTTTTCACTTGAACTACAGAAGCTAAAGTAACTCTCCCCATAATGCAGAAGCAGTAAGTGGCTGAAGCCCGATTCAAACCCAGGCCTGTTGGATACATCTCCTTCTTCTGGAAACTACTATTGTGATACCCTTGCAAACCCTCCCCCTGCACAAACCTGCCTAGCTCCCTCAAAGGGAGAATTCCAGGTGGAATGGAGTTGTGCCCTCAGTACTGTAGTATGTATTATGGTCTAGTTACTAGATCCGCCTGCAATGCGGGAGACCTGGGTTTGATCCCTGGTTGGAAAGATCCCCTGGAGAAGAGAAAGGCAACCCACTCCAGTATTCTGGCCTGGAGAATTCCATGGACTCTATAGTCCATGGGGTTGCAAGGAGTCAGACATGACTGAGTGACTTAACTGTCACTTATTAGAAGCTCAAATAAATCAGAAGATTTATCTTCACTTTGAATGACGGAAAAATACCAGGGCTTCATAGTATTCCCAGTCTAGCTCTTAGTGGGACTAGGGATCTTTTCTTTGATGATCGGATGATTACAAAGATACATCCAGTCACAGTGGCCTGGACTCCTCCTTCTCTGTACCTCCTGGACATAGAGGATGAACTGACCTTTGTAATCATGTCCCCTGAGTGTATTTGTATTTAAGTGGCTTATATACATATATTTATATCAGTCTGTATATTTAGTAGCATTAACAGTTCACTTAGAAAAATATAGATATAGAGCTTATAATATTTTCTTCCACATTCTCATGGAGGGTCTCAACATGCATTTCATTTTGGAATCCACCTGTCCTGTAGCAATATATAATATTCTCAACCTGGCAGATTATGGAAGTCACTTAACCATGCTCATTAAAAATGCAGATTCCACTGTCACATGCATTAATCCACTTGGTCCTAACAGAGAGTATAATCTTTCCCATCTGCCACAGTCCTCACTCTTCCCTGTTGTTCTCACCCAGCCCGACCCACTCATCTAAGGTGTTTTCCAGCTCCTGTAGGTGTTTCACTTTTATTTCTTTGTTGTCTGGCTCATGAAATCAGGTACACAATCAGATGGAGATTTGTCATATGAACTCCAGACGTGATGAAGAGGTTGTGTTCTGTAGAAATATACTTTGGGTTGATTCTGTTAGGAACATGAGCAAGGAGGTAACAATAATTACACCTGCCATTTATTTACCAAGCAACTGCAGTGTGCAGGGCACTGTACTAGGCACCTATTGAGAAGTCTGGTGGGTGTGCATCTAGACAAGAGACCAGGAAGAAAGAAGTAAATGTAAGGAAAATGATTGATGGGGCTGAAAGAGGGTGTAATAAGGGAGTTTTTTGATGTGGCCACCCTGGAGGGTGTGTGAAGTGAGAAACAAAGCTCAATCAGTAGGCTGGGGCCAAATCATGTAGACTCTTGAGTGATATAGATTCTATGTGCTGAGGAGCCATGAAGCCTTCTTCTTGAGAGCCTCCACACACAACTGTTAAAAGATACAGCACAATGTCCACTGACAGAAGAAGATGTTACTAGAAATCTGCTAGAAAAAGCCTGAAAGGCATGTGTAGGGGGATTATGTGGGAAAGATACTAAGTCATGGTTTATCCCACAAACTGGAGGTGGCCATTTGCAAAAATGTAAGGTCATTTGGCCCGAGGGAAAGTGGAATTGGGAGAAATGGAGGATCCAATGTAAACATTTGGTGCCTGATCTAGCTTCAGACCAAGGTCCCCCCAAGTGGAATACTCTGATGTTTCATCTGTCTTTCCCTGCCACTCCTCAGGTTCGCCAAAGGTTCAAGTGTACTCAAGACACCCACCAGAGGATGGAAAGCCAAATTACCTGAACTGCTATGTGTCTGGGTTCCATCCACCCCAGATTGAAATCGAATTGCTGAAGAATGGGGAGAAGATGAAATCAGAGCAGTCAGACCTGTCTTTCAGCAAGGACTGGTCTTTCTACCTGCTGTCCCACGCTGAGTTCACCCCCAACAGCAAGGATCAGTATAGCTGCCGAGTGAAGCACATTACTTTCTCAGAACCCCAGACATATGTGTGGGGTAAGTTTTCAAGTTCTTTGGTTAACCGCTGACAGTTGTATGGGAGCACAGCTGTGGCATAAAGCTGCTTTGATATAAAAACATCTGCATGCTGGGATTATCAGGGAATGTCATTAAAGTTCTGCGCAGTGGCACCCTCTGAGAGAGCGGGGCACAGCGTGGTCGCTGGGACAGTGGTTTCCCTTCAGTGAGAGCAGGGGGCATCAGCACAGGCACTCCCAAGGCTTCCTCCCTGTGGCCCCCTTGGCTCTCCTGACCGCCTCGGGCACACCCAGGACCAAGGAGGGTCTCCGAAGGCAGGGGCCTTTGTGTGCAAGCCCTGCTACGGTAGGGCCCTCCAACCCTGGCCTCCTCTAGTTCTCTGGATTGCTTGGGATCTCAGGCTGGTAGGAAACGTCTAGGTTTTTCTTCACTGGCTCTTCTGCCATCTTTGTTTATAACAATTTTAGACTTTTGTAGTACGCAGCATTTCAGAAGTCAAACTTAACTGTTTTCTTTCTCTGTTTTTCTTTTTCATAGATCGAGACATGTAAGCAGCACCATCAAGGTGGGTTTCTAACCTTAAGAAACCCTATTGTAATATCAGTATCCTAGGGACCATTACAGACAGCTCTAATGTGATAAGCCTCACAGTCTGGAAGACATTAATCAGGGTAACAATTCAGCAGGCAGAGAAGAATCCCACGGGGTCCCATTCCCCGCCCCTGAGAGAGGGGGAGATGAGGAAGGCCGTGGCCCTGGGTGTGACTTTCCCAGCATCACTAACCCTCTAAAGGGAGGACAGAGGAGCTGCAGGTGTGGGGTTCCAGGCAGAGGCAGCTGTTACCCACAGCACCTGCAAGTGTTTGCTCTTCTGCCATTTGCACGTTGGGCATCTCTGGGCCTTCAAAGGTGAACTGTCCCTTCCTTTGTGTGGCAGCTCTTTGCTAAATAGCCTGAAGAGAAGAGTGACATGGTTCTGCAGAGACACCATTCCTAAGTGTCTGGGCACTGTAGTTGGGTCTCTAAGCTCCCAGTCCAATAGAGGAGAGAAGTGGAAACAAGACTGTTGTAACTCAATGTAAAGACACTGTAACGGATGTATTGCAGCTCTAGCACCTAACTCTAGCAGTGTGAAACAGGGAGGGATTGGACTTCTCTGCCACTTCAGGTGGAGGCCAGAGGCAGATAATCCAGCTTTTCTGGGGAATTTTATTACTCAGTGTATCCTGGCATGGAAAACCTATTCAAATTTCCTGTTGCACTGTAGGACAGGGAAGTTAATTTGCGAGAGCATCAGAGAGTTTGGCTGACCTGCCCAGCGTCATACAGTTACTAAGTGTTGGGGTTAGGATCTGAACTCTAATACCAGTATTCTTTTCTGTAATGTTGTTAGTGAACCAGTGGGATCAACCAGTAGGTTATACTCTTTTAATTCATCTGGAAAATCGCCTGCAGGTACTACTGTTACTAAGAATGATTTATATACAGCACAAGTTAGATAAGTGTGGTGGTGCTATCTGCAATCTAAATAAAATAAATGTATTTGGTAATAACCCTTTTTTTCTTTTTTTCCCCCAGGTTTGAAGATGCCTCATTTGGGTTGGACTAACTCCAAATTCTGTTTTCTTGCTTTTGAATACTGATACACTTTTATGCTTAGTGCACATAAATAAGAAATTGCGTTGATGTTACTACAAACATCTTTTAATTCCTCTTTGTGCCTGTGTTTCCCTGTAGTTTGGTCTGTGTTGGTAGTGAGCGGCAGTGGAATTGCTATGCTAGCATCTTAGAAGTGTGGGGGGAAGAACTCTGATGTTCAGCGTCAACATCTGGGCCAAGTAATGCCTTCAGGATGTTTTTCACACAAATTGTAGTCAGATAGGTATGCAGGTTTAGAGTAAATCTCCAATTTTTAATTTTCCTTAGAATTTTGCAAAATGTTGTGAAAGATAATTGTCAGAATTATTGGAAATGTGTCATAGTGGATGGCATTTTGTCATATAAAATGATATTTACTTCTTCTGTTGAGACATGGCTATGCCTGTTTTCATTTTATTTTGTTTTACTAATTAAAATGTGGTAAAACTTGATGTGTACAGTACTTATTTTTAACTCCTAACTCCTTCGTTCAAACAGGGAAGTGGTCATCGGATATCATTTGGAGAAGAATGTAAACTCCTGATTTTGCTGTAGGCTTTTGCTCACAGTGGAAGGAGCATCAGCAATTTGCATTTTACAAATGAGGAACAGCCTCCCTAAGAAGTTAAATAAGTAAAGGGTCTGTGGTCTGCTGAGAGATCTTGCTTCTGTCTTTTAACCAAAATTCTGTTCCCTGGGCTAAGGAATGAGGAATGTGCAGACTCTCAGAGAGAGCCAAAGTATCTGGAGGATTTTTTAGCAAGTGATATATCCCAATGAAAAATACTAGATTTAAAAACCTCAAGGCATAGTTTATACTTGATCAGGTTTGTGCATTTTAAAAATCTTGACCATGAATTTGAGTTAGTGCTAGGTTCTGACAAGGTGAATAAAACTCAACACTGCTCTCAAATTGCCTTAGTGGAGGTGGAGACATGCACTTAAACAGTTAAAATACATCCTGATAAGCAGTATAGCATAGTTATGCCCAAAGAACTAAGTGACAGGAGAATGTGTTCAGGGAATAAAAGTTTTCAGGTAGATCGTATAGTAGTTCTGCTTTTATTTCTTAAGGAACTCCCATATTGTTATCCATAGTGATTGCTAACTTACATTCTCATCAACTATGTACTACGGTTCCCTTTTCTCTAATACTTATCTATCTTACTAACTTTCAATATGCAAAAACACAGACTTTAGGTAAGTCTCAGGGAAGCCATTTGCTTGTGCCGAGTGTTACTGGGAGATGGTTCTTCCAGTTGTTAAATGGGGCCTGAGTTAAGGAGGTAAAATGGTGAGAGGTATAGAGATATGACAGGTGTGGATAACTCCAAACAGTGGCGCAAAGATGAAATGTGCACCCTGGATGCACATTAGAATTGTAGGGTAAGGGAGTTAGAGAAGGCGGGGTTTGGAAAAAGAATGAGACTGGCACTTTATAGGAACAGATCACTTTTAATGAGGCGAGAAGGGGCAGCAGTCAGATTAGTGAGCTGCTGCCCTAACCCAAGAAAAGAGTAAGTATATATAGGCATATATGTGGAAAGCTACTGTCTTTTTTTTTTTTTTTTCTCCACTTATTTTTATTAGTTGGAGGCTAATTACTTTACAATATTGTAGTGGGTTTTGTCATACATTGACATGAATCAGCCATGGATTTACATGTGTTCCCCATCCTGATCCCCCCTCCCACCTCCCTCTCTACTCAATCCCTCTGGGTCTTCCCAGTGCACCAGGCCCGAGCACTTGTCTCATGCATCCAACCTGGGCTGGTGATCTGTTTCACTATAGATAATATACATGTTTTGATGCTGTTCTCTTGAAACATCCCACCCTCGCCTTCTCCCACAGAGTCCAAAAGTCTGTTCTGTACATCTGTGTCTCTTTTTCTGTTTTGCATATACGGTTATCATTACCATCTTTCTAAATTCCATATATATGTGTTAGTATGCTGTAACGTTCTTTATCTTTCTGGCTTACTTCACTCTGTATAATGGGCTCCAGTTTCATCCATCTCATTAGAACTGATTCAAATGAATTCTTTTTAATGGCTGAGTAATATTCCATGGTGTATATGTACCACAGCTTCCTTATCCATTCATCTGCTGATGGGCATCTAGGTTGCTTCCATGTCCTGGCTATTATAAACAGTGTTGCGATGAACACTGGGGTGCACGTGTCTCTTTCAGATCTGGTTTCCTCAGTGTGTATGCCCAGAAGTGGTATTGCTGGGTCATATGGCAGTTCTATTTCCAGTTTTTTAAAGAAATCTCCACACTGTTCTCCATAGTGGCTGTACTAGTTTGCATTCCCACCAACAGTGTAAGAGGGTTCCCTTTTCTCCACACCCTCTCCAGCATTTATTGCTTGTAGACTTTTGGATAGCAGCCATCCTGACTGGCGTGTAATGGTATCTCATTGTGGTTTTGATTTGCATTTCTCTGATGATGAGTGATGTTGAGCATCTTTTCATGTGTTTGTTAGCCATCTGTATGTCTTCTTTGGAGAAATGTCTGTTTAGTTCTTTGGCCCATTTTTTGATTGGGTCATTTATTTTTCTGGAATTGAGCTGCAGGAGTTGCTTGTATATTTTTGAGATTAATCCTTTGTCTGTTGCTTCATTTGCTATTATTTTCTCCCAATCTGAGGGCTGTCTTTTCACCTTGCTTAGTTTCTTTTGTTGTGCAAAAGCTTTTAAGTGTCATTAGGTCCCATTTGTTTATTTTTGCTTTTATTTCCAATATTCTGGGTGGTGGGTCATAGAGGATCCTGCTGTGATTTATGTCATAGAGTGTTTTGCCTATGTTCTCCTCTAGGAGTTTTATAGTTTCTGAGATCTTTAATCCATTTTGAGTTTATTTTTGTGTATGGTGTTAGAAAGTGTTCTAGTTTCTTTTATAAGTGGTTGACCAGTTTTCCCAGCACCACTTGTTAAAGAGGTTGTCTTTTTTCCATTGTATATCCTTGCCTCCTTTGTCGAAGATAAGGTGTCCATAGGTTCGTGGATTTATCTCTGGGCTTTCTATTCTGTTCCATTGATCTATATTTCTGTCTTTGTGCCAGTACCATACTGTCTTGATGACTGTGGCTTTGTAGTAGAGTCTGAAGTCAGGCAGGTTGATTCCTCCAGTTCCATTCTTCTTTCTCAAGATTACTTTGGCTATTTGAGGTTTTGATTAAAACTCTCCAGAAAGCAGGAATAGAAGGAACATACCTCAACATAATAAAAGCTATATATGACAAACCCACAGCAAGCATTACCCTCAATGGTGAAAAATTGAAAGCATTTCCCCTAAAATCAGGAACAAGACAAGGGTGCCCACTCTCATCACTACTATTCAACATAGTTTTGGAAGTTTTGGCCACAGCAATCAGAGCAGAAAAGTAAAAGGAATCCAGATAGGAAAAGAAGAAGTGAAACTCTCGCTGTTTGCGGATGACATGATCCTCTACATAGAAAACCCTAAAGACTTTACCAGAAAAGTACTAGAGCTAATCAACGAATATAGTAAAGTTGCAGGATATAAAATTAACACACAGAAATCCCTTGCATTCCTATACACTAACAATAAGAAAACAGAAAGAGAAATTAAGGAAACAATACCATTCACCATTGCAACAAAAAGAATAAAATACTTAGGAGTATATCTACCTAAAAAACAAAAGACCTATACATAGAAAACTACAAAACACTGATGAAAGAAATCAAAGAGGACACAAACAGATGGAGAAATATACCGTGTTCATGGATTGGAAGAATCAATATTGTCAAAATGGCTATTCTACCCAAAGCAATCTATAGATTCAATGCAATCCCTATTAAGCTACCAACGGTATTTTTCACAGAACTAGAACAAATAATTTCTCAATTTGTATGGAAAGCTACTGTCTTAAGGGGGCCTGTTCTCCAGGTTGTTCGGAGTGGGTGGGGCAAGGAATTTTGGAAATCGGCCAGAGGCTGGACTGGTTGGGAGCTGGGTATAATCAGCCTTAATGTCCATTTTTTTTCTTTAGGTGAGAGAGTTCTTTGTTTTGCATAGAATGGTGGGGAGGACCTAGAGGGGAGTTTTAATTCCTGGCTATTTTGAGCCATGTAACTTTCCTTCAAGAATCACTTATGGAACTTAATAAAAAAATACCAGCTCTAAAAATTAAAGCCTATTAAAAAAACCCACCACCTTCCCAAGCACCAATCCAGACCAACTAAATCGCAATCTGTAAGTATGGAGCCCATATATCAGTATTACTTTTTTTTTTTTTTTTTAAGTTAAGGCCTTATTTTTTTAGAGCAGTTTTAGGATCTCAGCAACACTGAGGGGAAAGTGTAGATATTTCCCGTATACCTCTTGCACCCACACATGTATAGCCTCCCCCACTATCAACACCCCCCACCAGAATGGTACATTTATTAAAACTGATGAACCCACAGTAGCACATCATAATCAACAAGGTTCATAATTTAAAGTTGTTCTTGGTGTTTTGTTCCATAGGTATAACCCAAATGAACTTTTTGGCCAACCCAATATCATAACATGTATCAGTCATTATACTGCCCTAAACTATGTGCTCTACCTATTAAGTTCTGCCACCCCTGGAAATCACTGATCTTTTTTTTCACTGTCTCCATAGTTTTTCCTTATCCAAAATGTTATATCCAGAATCATGCAATATGCAGCTTTTTCATATTGACTTTTTCCATGTACTCATATGCATTTAAAGTTCCTCCATGTCTTTTTTTTTTTTTTTTTTTAATGACTTTATAACTCATCTTTAAGCTTTGAGTAATATTACATTATATGGATGTACCACGGTCTATCCATTCATCTACTGAAGTACATTTTTGTTTGTTCCAAATTTGGGTAATTATGGATGAGGCTGCTATAAACAGCATGTGCAGATTATTGTGGACTTAAGTTTTCACAGTATTTACTTAAATTTTTACATAGTTCTTAGGTACAGCCAAGGTTGAGACTCATTGAGTTACATCATAAAAGACTTTTTCGTTCCATGTCACTCAACAACTATTTTGTGAAAAGCTGCTTTGCTGGCTGATGTTTCAATGTAATGACAATTTGGAGCATGCTTTAGTCTCTCATTTCAGAAGACAAGATTGATCAAAGAGGAGAAATACTGGAGCTTAATTAAACTTACTAAATATAACTGCAGTTGCAAATTAAAAAGTCTCAATTTCAGTAATAAAGAATTCGATCTTATATTCTAACTTGTAAGAATACCCATGTTCTATGGCTGAAGTAGAAAAGCAGTTTCTAGAAAATATATATAAGCCGTTATATATAAGTACATGCATTTTATATCTGTATGATATACCAAAGCAGGTCTGGTAAGTCACACCCTGCTCTGAATTGTTATTCAAGGCATGAATGAGGGTACATAAAGAGAAAGCAAGTCATTTTCATTAGTGTCAGTTGGTGTTTTCCGGAAACCATATGTACTAGGGGAAGTGGGGAGGGATGTGGGGGAGGCATGGGAGTTGGGGATTAGAAGGGGAAACTGGAGGCTCAGGCCCTGAGCAGTGGTGTTCCCCTCCTGCTGCTCACCATGGCCAACAGTGAGGCCTGTGCCTTGCTCTTGTCAACACTGGGAGATGTGGCAGCTGAGCCAATCACCACCTACCATGGCCTGGCCAGATGGAAGGAGGGTAGAACCCATCAATACTGCCCACATTCTCCCAGGCAAAGAACTGGTCTCATCCCAGGCTGTTGGGGTCCTTGCCCCAGCAGGATCCAGGGGTACCCTCAGAATGAACGGCGTGGGCAAGACAGAGAGAGAGAGAGAGAGAGAGAGAGAGAGAGAGAGAAAGAAAGAAAGAGACCAGACCGTGATGTGCAGCAGAGTCTGGCAGTTGCTTTATTTTTCACTGTAGCCTTTATACCCTAAGTTGGTACATTTCTAAGGGGGAGATAAGCATACAGACTTAGTTTAACATTACATCAGCTTGTCCTTTACGAAACCAGGTGTTCTCTGTATATTTTTTGTTTATGAGAGTCTTTTCCCATAGATTTTTTATACATTATCTCTAGCCTTGAGCTTAGCAGAAAATAGAAAAGTGGCAGTCTCTTGGTACAGCACGTTGTAACATAGTAGAAATACAATCCTGTTAACACAACAGTCAGTCTTTTTGCAGAAGTTCTCAGCTAAATTTATCTAAGAAGTTTAGCACACAAAGACTCTGCGGCTCCGGTGAGGCAGCCCCTGTTTAGCACTCCTGGTTAAAATTAACAATTATATTTCTAAACTCTTATTTTTCTAGATCTTCAACTATATTAACAATAGTTTTCACTGTACAACCTCAGCACATTAACATCAATCAAACATTGATCCAATACCCACTTTTAAAACAACACTTTTTGTGTTCTCTAATAGGGCTTCCTCACCCCCCAAAGGGCTCTGTGCCTATTAGGGCCTTTTTTAAGGTTAATCTCTATGTATAACTTTAAGCAACTTCAGTAGTCGACCCTGTCTTTTCTGTGGTTAATCTATTTTCTTTCTATTAGGTGTCATCTCCATGGGAACTAGATAGGATTACATTTTGACAGAACAGAAATGCGAAGGACTGCAAAAACAGCAGATATAGCACAAAACAGGCTCTTAGTCTAAAAGTTAACTACCTGCAAGAAGTCACCAGCTAATCTCTTGCAATGGGAGCACACATTTATCAAACAAGCCAGAATGCCAGCAAAAAGGGTTTGAATTGAAGCATTTCTTTCATCCCTGGCCCCTTCATAGGGTACCAGTGTCTAGGAGATTTATTAATTAGGGTTTTAAGTTGGTCTTTATTCAGTGAAAGAGGAGCAGGAGAACTCTCGGCAGGCAACACAAGAATCTGCAGCAGGGCAAACAAGAACAACAGCAGAAAAAGGGGGGAGGATGCAGCGTGGGGTAGAGGCCGAGGCCAACCTGGAGGGTCCCTTGTATCCTGAATGGCCTTGCGTGTCAGTTTTTTTCCTCATGACCTCGTCATGGATGGGATCCTGAATGGCCTTGCGTGTCAGGTCTTTTCCTCATGACCTCGTCATGGGTGGGATCTCCCACAATGGCTCCCGGCACCAGGCTATGCTGGTGAAAGGGCCCAAGGAAGCTGTCGCTCAGTTTGGAGCAAACTGATTATTTGAAGAATTGTTTTGCTAATTGATAAATGAACTTTTTTCTTTCAAGAAATTGATTTTATAATTGTTCTAAAATTGCCACCCTTATCAGGTGGTGCTAGTCGTAAAGAACCTGCCTGCATTGGCAGGCAGGAGACATGAGACTTGAGTTTGATCCCTGGGTTAGGAAGATCCCCTGGAGGAGGGCATGGCAACCCACTCCAGTATTCTTGCCTGGAGAATCCCATGGACAGAGGAGTCTGGCAGGCTACAGTCCACAGGGTCTCAAAGAGTCGAGCACAACTGAAGCGACAACAGACATAACACACACATCATCAAGTAATGAAAATAGAGAAAAAATATTATAAACTTTTGCAATCTCTCATAACAGGATTACCACCTTTTGGATCCCACTGGATTCTCTCAACCCACCATTCTCCATTTTATGTTACAGAACTCTTTGTTAAATAGATTCTCCTTGCACTTCCTTGTAATTTCCCACTAAGGAGAATTTAGAAAGATTCAAGAAATTAGAGAAAGACAGCACAGGACTGGATGCAAGTTTTAGAACTGCAGGGCAGCCTGAGAGAACCCCATAACTTCACTGACCAAAGCAAGTGATACTGAGAAAGAGCTGTAAGGTGGGAGCTGGGACTTAAGGCAGTAAACCACAGTAAAGGGAGAAAGAACACCTGGAAGACAGAGTCTAAGAAATACAGAAATGCAGGTCAGAACTCAACAATCTTAACAAGAGCTGCTCTGTTGACCCAAGGACCCATAAGGAAACATCAAGAGATGAGGCTGTGACAGTAACTTAGCAGTTTGTGGATAATATTCCTCAAGAATGGTGCTCAGATCTTGGCAACGTGGCAGTCATCCTGCTCATTCGTTTCAGAGCATCGTTATTTACTATCTCAGGTATTCCACGCTGAGGTGCTACCTCTTATCCCATTTTACATAGGCTTAAAACCATATTAACCTTTTAACTTTTTTCTCAACCTCTCTAAGCAGATTAACACCAAAAGAAAAGGTCCAGAAATGTATACAACAGTCTCTTAACAATATTTACATAGGGACAGGGGCCAAGATGTCAGGAGAACATGAAGACAGAGTTTTAAAATATAATTCTACATACTTCTTTTATTATTTGAATGTATGTTCATAATTTTTGAAAAACAGAAAGTCTGTTTAGGCAAAAAAATCCCAAAACCAACTTGTGAATTCCACCGTCCAGAGATGATGTTCATTTTGGTATGATTAGTTTTAAAAAATAGTTTTACTTATTTATTTTGCTGCACCAAGTCTTGGTTGTGGCACACAGGATCTCTGATCTTCACTGTGGCATGCAGGATGTAGTTCCCCAACCAGGGATTGAGCCTTGGTGCCCTGCACTGGGAGTGTGGAGTCTAGCCACTGGACCACCAGAAAGTCCCTAGTGTGGTTAGCTTTTCAGGAGATTTTAACTTTTGTTCTATCTTTTAAAAAATGGTCATTGTTATTATTTTTAAATTTTTGTAATAATTGTTATATCTCACTTTTTTTTCACTGCCCCAGTGAAAACATGGCATAAAAGGAAACAGCACAGCGGAGGCAAATGTTCATATCTAGTTTTTGTCAACAACTACTGTCCCAATATGTTTGGGCTGTCACTTTTACTTGGATTTCTTGTACTTTAAACTTGAGGTAAAACTCAAAGCCTTTAATAAAATCAGCATTTTGTCTGTGATGTAGCCATCAAGATTTTGCCTCACCTTTTCCTTGAAGTCTAGGCTTTTACAAAAATAAAAAAACCTAAAGACTAAAATTGGGGTCCCAGATATCTTAAAAGAAATCAAGTTATATGTGAGTACCATAATTGGAAACGTTATGCATTAAAAAATATTCTGATACTGCAGAGAGCACAAGAAGGGTTTAATAGAAAAAAAAACCAAGTAGTAAATGTAATTACAAATCACAGTTTGATCACATATCAATTACGTAAGTGAAAGTCACTCAACCCTGTCCAACTCTTTGGGACTCCATGGACTATACAGCCCATGGAATTCTTTAGGCCAGAATACTGGAGTGGGTAACCTTTTCCTTCTCCAGGGGATTTTCCCAACCCAGGGATCGAACACCAGGTCTCCTACATTGCAGGCAGGTTCTTTACCAGATGAGCCACAAGGGAAGCCCAAGAACACTGGAGTGGGTAGCCTACCCCTTCTTCACTGGATCTTCCCAACCCAGGAATCGATTCCAGGTCTCCTACATTGCAGGCAGATTCTTTACCAACTGAGTTATGAGGGCAGCCCAAGTACTTACTATGCACTAAATTCCATATATCTCCTCTCACGAGTTGGATACAGAGTTATTCATCTTCCTTAGTTCCCCACAACACAGATGATCACAAATTCTACAAAACTACAGCATATTAAAAAGCAGAGACATTACTTTTCACACAAAGGTCTGCCTAGTCAAGGCTATGATTTTTTCAGTGGTCATGTATGGATGTGAGAGTTGGACTATAAAGAAAGCTGAGTGCAGAAGAATTGATGCTTTTGAATTGTGGTGTTGGAGAAGACTCTTGAGAGTCCCTTGGACTGCAAGGAGATCCAACCAGTCCATCCTAAAGGAGATCAGGCCTGGGTGTTCATTGGAAGGACTGGTGTTGAAGCTGAAACTCCAATACTTTGGCCACCTGATGAGAAGAGCTGACTCATTTGAAAAGACCCTGATGCTGGGAAAGACTGAGGGCAAGAGGAGAATGGGATGACAGAGGATGAGATGGTTGGATGGCACCACCGACTCAATGGACATGGGTTTGGGTTGGCTCTGGGAGTTGGTGATGGATAGGGAGGCCTGGTGTGCTGTGGTTCATGGGGTCGCAAAGAGTCACACACAACTGAGTGACTGAACTGCATTGACCTGAAGGAGATGTTAATATTTCTATAGCACACAGTCCCAGCTGAAGACCGCAGTGATGTGCAATCTTCCCCTCCCCCATGGGCCACTTCCTCTTTTTACTGTTTTTCACTTAGAAAACAGAGAGGACTCTTGATGCCACACAATGCCATACTGTTACTTGAAGTGGTTTTCTAGGTATATTAAGCTGTCTGCAACTTTGCATACCATTTTCCTCATCTGAAGAGTCAGTGAATATCTTATGACTTGTTCTTGCAGAAGCGGGCCCTGAGTCAAGGATCTGGATGTATTAATCTGTGATTTAGGGCTTCCAGGAGAAACCAAAAAGGTCGTGGGGATGAAGGATGGGAAATGAGAAGAAGCCAAATGAGGGTGTGATTTCAAAAATCCTACACTCAACCTATGCCCATGGGAGCTCAGAACACAGGAGTGCATGGCAGAGATTGTCCTGCCTTGTAGCAAGGAAGCTGGCCTTTGGTATTCCATATCAGCCTGGCTTTGCTTGGACACAGCCTGGACGATGTCAGGAGTGTGAAGAAGGGTGAAACATAGAATGCCAAGGTACTGCCAGCTCACTCCAGTGCCTGAGGGTAATTTGCAGCCCTAGGGATAATGCGCATGTGCTAACTGATAGCAGCAAAATATGAAAAAGCTGGGGACGGACTCACAGACCATGGGTGGGGCATCAGTTTGCTACTGTGGGTTTCCTGTAAACTTCCTCTGCTGGGTGCACAGCACATGTAATCACAAACTTTCACTGTAAGTTATAAGTTTCTGACCATAAAGAAGGCAGAGTGCCAAAGAATTGATGCTTCCAAATTGTGGTGCTGGAGAAGACTCTTGAGAGTCTCTTGGACTGCAAGGAGATCAAACCAGTCAATCATAAAGTAAATGAACCCTGAATACTCACTGGAAAGAATGATGATGAAGCTGAAGTTTCATTGCTTTGAGGTGAAGAGCCGACTCACTGGAAAAGACCCTGATGCTGGGAAAGATTGAAGGAAGAAGGAGAAGGGGACGATAGAGGATGAGGTGATTGGGTGGCATCACCAATTCAATGGACAAGAACTTGAGCAAACTCCGGGAGATGGTGAGGGACAGGGAAGCCTGGTGTACTGCAGTCCACGGGGTAGAAAAGAGTTGGACACAAGTTGGTGACTGAACACCAAAAACAAAGCATTAAAGTGTGAGTGAATGCCACTGAACTCAGACTTGAGTTTAAATCCTAATTTCACAAATGGAAAGGGAAAAGTCATGTTTTGTTTAAGTTTTAATTCTAACTCCACAAAAGAAATTGGAAAAGTCATTATTACTGTCTTGATTCTTTGTCACCATATCCATAAATGGGAGAATCATCTTTACATCAAACGTTTACTCATTTATTTGGTCAATCATTCATTCAGTGAATATGGAGTGTCTACTCTGAGTCAGGTTCTGTTCCAGGGTTATTCTGAGAAGGGGACTGTGGTAAGAAGAGCTCCGTAAAATGTAAAGCTCTAGGCAACTGCTTTATTTCCAGTGGTTGTTTATTTTCACAGCTCACTAGAACACATAAAATTGCCTAAAACCACAGCAGGAGATACAAGGAAAAACTTCTTCATACTGAGCTGGTGGGGGAAAAAAACAACAACAACTATAGAGTTGTTTCCAGAGTGTCTAGACCTGCCTCTGTCACAGTTCATCCTTTTTCAAATCTCTTAACATTTCTTATGATTGGTTTCCCTATCTATAAAATGAAGAGTTCTCAGCTACTAACCAGTGATTACCTGTTAAGAGCTCTAGGAGAGGGAGTTAGTGGTCAAGTTCAGGGCTGGCAGACTGAGGCGGGCACAGTCCCTAGGACTCCAGTGTGGATTAGA
The DNA here is from genome assembly GCF_033118175.1 of Dama dama. Lineage (NCBI taxonomy): Eukaryota > Metazoa > Chordata > Mammalia > Artiodactyla > Cervidae > Dama > Dama dama. Next base: position 1,634,223 of record NC_083692.1, on the reverse strand, counting down.
GGCTTCAACTCCAGTCACATCTAGCACCTCCTGTTTATAACAACTGTTTAATGGTAATCTTTTTACTAATTTGATTATGAAAGCTAAGCAACTTAGTACGTGAATGGTCTAGCCTGGCTGCACTGGCTACTGTAATGAAGTGTCAGATGCTCACAACTGGTCTAGGATCTCTGTCGCCCATGACACTGACGACTGAGAACTGCTTTATACGCATGGCTCCAGTCCAGACACGGTATTGCTTGCTGTGGTATGATTCTTTGAAATGGTGAAAAATCTCTAGGTAAAAAACCAAAAGCAAACAAACAAAAACCCCAAATATATATCTTCCTTTGAGTTGCCTAGTAGTTGCCTTCTTGGAAAATTCAGCATATATGGGTCTGGCATAGTAAATGATCAGTAAATAATCAAGGAAAAAAATTAAAATAATTGCAAAACAAAACTCACCTCATCATGTGACTGTAAAGCCCAGATTACAAGCAGGGTTTTCAAAGATAGAGAGGAAGAAAGAAACAGAGTGGGTGTATAGGCTGGGGTCCCTGGCTCAGCCCTTAAATATCTAGAGGGACCCCATCAACGGAACAAGCAAAGGCAGCCCTATTAATTTTCAAAACTTCTCCCAGAGAGACTTACTGCCATTAGGAACCAGTTTTCCGGAAAGTGAGAGTTGCTAATCTAATGACTAGGGGGAAAAAAATACAACCAAGGCAACCAACTTGGCCCCTCCCCTTTCTCAGAAAACGAAACTTCAGAGAAAGACTCCGGACTGCAAAGTCCCCTTTCTAGCCTGAAACAGCGCTTTCTGCCCAGAGACTTGTGACAAGCTACCACGGGCTTGGATTTTGATTGGGCAGTTGATAAACTAAAATAACGGGTTAAAGGGAGAGAAAGCCTGTGATTTCCGCCAGCCGGTTGGTGGGAATGGGGGCCCTGACTCCGGCTCCGTGACCTTGGCTCTGTTCTCCTCTGGGCGCTGCCGCCAGCCTGGCGCGCTCACCGTGAGCCCCCACGCCCGCCCGCCCCGCGCTCTGCTTCTCCCTTCCTGCCCCGACCTCTGGCTCCGTGGTACTCTTTTCCCGCCCCGGGTAGCCAGGCACCCGGGCTCGGCTTGTTCAAGCTCAGTCTTGAGCAGACCATCAAGCCGCGGCGAGCCAGAAACTGGCAGCCGCTGGGGCGCAGGCCTTCTCTTCCGTTCTCACAGGGCCGCTACCCAGAAGGGGCAGGGCGGAGCAGGAGACAGCACCACGGTCGTCGGCAGGCTGCTGGGTGCGTGGGTGGGGGCTGAGGCCGCCGGGCTCTGCTGTGCAGGGCTGCCTGGTGTCACCCCAGGGGTTCTCTTTTCCTGGGCAGAGCGGAGAAGGGACAGGCTAGTCGCGAGGTCGGTGGTCTGTCGAGAGACAGGCGTTTGTGGGTCCAAGATAAGGACCACCTCAGTCAGCAGGTCAGCGCTTTAAGTAGAGCCTTCATCACTGGGCACTGCTCCCTCCTCTGGGCTCCCACCGTTTTCCTCTGGGCACCACACTTCCTCACTAGGTTCAAGGACTTGTATCTAAATCTAAATATCTCACACTGTTGTGTGTATCATTTTTGTGGCATCTTAGGTGTTTTTTTTTGGTTAAAGCTTTATTGAGGAATAATTCACAAACTGTAAAATTCACCTATTTACAATGTACTTCAGGGGGTTACAGTATATTCATGGAATTGTGAAACTATCTTCTCAATATTAAAACATTTTCATCACCTCCAAAAAGAAACACAGTACCGATTAGCCATCACTACCCATTTCTCCCCAACCACTCCCAGCCTAAGGAACCACTAATCTTTCTGTCTGGATGGATTTGCCTATTCTTGATAAATCATATAAGTGGAATCATACAGTATGTGGTCTTCTGTGACTGGCTACTGTCACTTGTTATATAGTATTTTCAAAGATCATCCATTTTAGCAACTACTGGCACTTTATTTCTTTTTATTGCTGAATAATATTCCATTGTATATTGCACTACATATTGTTTAGTCATTCATTAGTTATTGAGCATTTTGGTTGTTTTGATTTTTTGGCTATTAAAAAATAATACTATTATCAACATTTATATGCACGCATGAACTGAACTGAACTGATGTGTGCTAAGTCATTTTGGTCATGTCTGACTCTGTGTGACCCTATGGACCGTAGCCTGCCAGAATCCTCTCTGTCCATGGAATTCTCCAGGCTAGAATACTGGAATGGGTTGCCATGCTCTCCGCCAGAGATCTTCCTGACCCAGGGATCGAACCTGCATCTCTTATGTCTCTTGCACTGGCAGGCAGTTTCTTTACCATTAGCACCACCTGGGAAGCCCCATCAATATGCATGTTTTCTCTTGGGTGGAGTGGAATTCCATCTAGGAGTGGAATTGCTGGGTCATATAGTAACTATATCTTTAAACATTTTGAGGAACTGCCAGGCTGTTTTCCAAAGGTGCCACACCATTTTACCTTCCTACTAGAAGTATATGAGACTCCCAATTTTCCTACATCCTTGCCAACACCTTGTTTTCTTCCCATTTTATTGTGATATAACTGACATACAGCATGTAAGTTTAAGGTATTATATCACAATATGATTATGACAGTAAGTTTAGTGAACATTCATAATTTCGTATAGATACAAAATTAAAGAAATAGAAAAAATGTTTGTCTTGTGATGAGAACTCAGGATTTTCTCTCTCAACTTTTATATATAACATCCTACTGTTCATTATATTTATCATGTACATTTAATCCCTATACATATAACTGGAAATCTGTACCTTTTGACTACCTTCACTGAATTCTCTCTTCCACAACCCCCTGCTTCTGAGTAACCACACATATGATCTCTTTTTCTATCAATTTATTATTGAAGTATAATTGACAATGCTATATTAGTTCCTGTTACACAATGTAGAGATTTGATGTTTCTATTCACTTCAAGATAGTCACTGTGCTTATACTGTCAGCATACAAAGATATCACATAGCTATACTATACATTTTATACCCATGACTTATTTTGCAACTCGAAGTTTGTACCTCTTAATCTCCCTCACTGATTTCTTTCCTCCCTTACTCCCTCCTTTCTGGCAACCACTAGTTTTTCTCTGTAATTAAAATTGTTTCTATTTTGTTAAGTCTGTTCATTTGTTCTGAAGTTTAGATTCCACATATGAGTGAAATCAGACAGTATTTGTCTGTCTTTGACTGATTTCATTTAGTACAACACCCTCTAGGTCCATCCATGCTGTCACAAAAAGCAAGATTTCATTCTTTTTTATGGCTGAGTAATATCCATTATATAAAAATATATGCCACAACTTCTTTATCCACTCATCTATTGATGGGCATTTAGGTTGCTTCCTATCTTGGCTGCTGTGAATAATGCTGCAATGACAGAGAGGGACATATACCTTTTCTAATTAGTTTTCTTTGGATAAGTTTGTTTTCTTTGGATAAATACCCAGGAGAGGAAATGCTGGATTATGAGGTAGTTCTAGTTCTATTTTTCATTTTTTGAGTAATCTCTATACTATTTTCCACAGTGGCTGTACCAATTTACATTCCCAGTTCACAAGGGTTCCCCTTTCTCTACATCCTTGCCAACACGACTTATTTGTTATCTTTTTGATACTGGCCATTCTAACGTGTGAGGTGATATCTCACTGCAGTTTTGATTTGCATTTCCCTGATGATTACTAATGTTGAGCATCTTAAGTCTGTAGCCATCTGTATGTCTTTGTTCGAAAAATGTCTATTCAGATTTTCTGATCATTTTTTTTTTTTAATTTTTATTATTATTATTTTTTTTTTTCCAGTGGGTTTTGTCATACATTGATATGAATCAGCCATGGATTTACATGTATTCCCAATCCCGATCCCCCCTCCCACCTCCCTCTCCACCCGATTCCTCTGGGTCTTCCCAGTGCACCAGGCCGGAGCACTTGTCTCGTGCATCCCACCTGGGCTGGTGATCTGTTTCACCATAGATAGTATACATGCTGTTCTTTTGAAATATCCCACCCTCACATTCTCCCACAAAGTTCAAAAGTCTGTTCTGTATTTCTGTGTCTCTTTTTCTGTTCTGCATATAGGGTTATCGTTATCACCTTTCTAAATTCCATATACATGTGTCAGTATGCTGTAATGTTCTTTGATCATTTTTAAATCAGTTTGTTTCTTTTTTATCTTTTGTTATGTAAGTCCTTTGTATACTATGAATTAACCCCTTATTGGATATAAATTTGCAAATACCTTCTATTCAGTAGGTTGCCTTTTCATTTTGTTAATAGTTTCCTTTGCCATGCAAAAGCTTAGATGAAGTCCCATTTGGATATTTTTGCTTTCATTTCCTTTGCCTGAGGAGACATAGCCAAGGAAATATTACTAAGAGTGATGTCAGACAGCTTACTGCCTTTATTTTCTTCTAGAAGGTTTCTGGTTTTAGGTCTTATATATAAATAAGTCTTTAACCCATTTTGAATTCATTTTTGTGTATACTGTGAGAAAGTAATCCAGTTGTTTTTTTTGCATGCAGCTGTCAAATTTCCCCAACATCATTTACTGAAGAGGCTATCTTTCCCCTACTGTACTATTCTTGCTTCCTTTGTCCTAGATTAATTGCCTATAAAATGTGGGTTCATTTCTGGCCACTGTGTTCTATTCCTTGGTCTATTTGTCTGTTTCTATGCCAGCAGCATACTGTTTTGATGACTGTAGTTTTGTAGTAGAGTTTGAAATCAGAGCATGTGATACTGTCAGCTTTGTTCTTCTTTCTCAAGATTATTTTGGCTAGTCAGGGTCTATTATGCTTCCGTACAAATTTTAGACTTATGTGAAGAGTGCCACTGGTATTTTGATAGGGACTGGACTGAATCTGTATATTACTTTGGGAAGTATGGTCACTTTAGCAATATTAACTCTTCAAATCCACAGACACAGAGTATCTTTCCATCTGCTTATTTCATCTTTGATTTTTTTTTTTATCACTGTTTATAGTTTTCTGAGTACAAGTCTTTTATGTCCTTAGATATATTCTTAGGTATTTTATTCTTTTTGATAGGACTGTAAATGGGGCTGTTTTCTTTCTTTTTTTCCTCCAGCATCACAGCAGGGTTTAATGTTTCTTTGGGACTGTTTCCTTAATTTTTCCTGACAGTTCATTGTTAATGTATACAAATGCAACAGATTTCTGTGTATTAATTTCATATCTTGCTACTTTACCAAATTCATTGATGAGTTCTAGTAGATTTATGGTGGTATCTAGGATTTTCTACATATAATATAATGTCATCTGCAAACAGTGAAAGTTTTACTTCTTCCTTTTCAACTTGGATTTCTTTTTTTTCTTTTTCTTGTCTGACTGCTATAGTTAGGACTTCCAATACTACACTGAATAAAAGTGGTGAGAGTAGTGGTGAGAGTAGGCATCTTTATCCTATTCCTGATCTTTTAGCTTTTCATTAGTGAGTATAACCTTAGTTGTGGGCTTGTCATGTATGGCCTTTATTATGTTGAGCTATATATTCCCTCTATACCCACTTCATTGAGTTTTTAATCACAAGTAAATGTTGAATTTTGTCAAAATCTTTTTCTGCATCAATCAAAATTATCATATAATTTTCATTCAGTTCAGTTCAGTTGCTCAGTTATGTCCGACTCCTTGAGACCCCATGAACCGCAGCATGCCAGGCCTCCCTGTCTATCACCAACTCCTGGAGTTCACCCAAACCCATGTCCATTGAATCAGTGATGCCATCCAGCCATCTCATCCTCTGTCATCCCCTTCTCCCCCTGCCCTCAGTCTTTCCCAGCATCAGGGTCTTTTCAAATGAGTCAGCTCTTTGCATCAGGTGGCCAAAGTATTGGAGTTTCAGCTTCAACATCAGTCCTACCAATGAACACCCAGGACTGATCTCCTTTAGGATGGACTGGTTGGATCTCCTTGCAGTCCAAGGGACTCTCAAGAGTCTTCTCCAACACCACAGTTCAAAAGCATCAATTCTTCTGCACTCAGCTTTCTTTATAGTCCAACTCTCACATCCATACATGACCACTGAAAAAACCATAGCCTTGCTTAGATGGACCTTTGTTGAGAAAGTAATGTCTCTGCTTTTCAATATGCTGTCCAGGTTGGTCATAACTTTCCTTCCAAGGAGTAAGCATCTTTTAATTTCATGGCTGCAATCACCATCTGCAGTGATTTTGGAGCCCAGAAAAGTAAAGTCTGTCACTGTTTCCGCATCTATTTGCCGTGAAGTGATGGGACCGGATGCCATGATCTTAGTTTTCTGAATATTGAGCTTTAAGCCAACTTTTTTACTCTCCTCTTTCATCAAGAGGCTCTTTAGTTCTTCTTCACTTTCTGCCATAAGGGTGGTGTCATCTGCATATCTGAGGTTATTGATATTTCTCCTGGCAATCTTGATTCCAGCTTGTGCTTCATCCAGCCCAGTGTTTCTCATGACGTACTCTGCATATAAGTTAAATAAGCATGGTGACAATATACAGTTAATGATGTCCTGTGAATGCTGACCCATCTGTGCATCTCTGGGATTACCTGATCATGATATATGATCCTTTTAAGGTATTGTTGAATTTGATTCTCTAATATTGTATTTTGTAAGGATTTTTACATCTATGTTTGTCAAGGATTTTGGCCTAAAATTTTCTTTTTTTGTGATATTTATTTGGTTTTGGCACCAGGATGATACTGGTCTTATAAAATGAGTTCAGAAGCATTTCTTCTCCTGCAATTTTTTTCGAACAGTTTGAGAAGGATAGATGTTAACTGTTCTCTAAATGGTAAGTCATCTGGTCATGGGCTTTTTTTTTTTTGGTTGGGAGCTTTGGAATTATTGATTTAACTAATTTCATACTAGTAATTGGTCAGTTCATATTTTCTCTTTCTTCCTGATTCAGTCTTGGGAGGCTGTACATTTCTAGGAATTTTTCCATTTCTTCTAGGTTGTCCATTTTATTGGCATATAATTGTACCCAGTAATCTCTTTTTCATTTTGGTTTTCATTTATTTGGGCTCTCTCTTTTTCCTGATGGGTCTGGTTAATGGTTGATCAATTTCGTTTATCTTTAAAAAAAAAAATTCTGAAGTTTCATTGATCTTTTCTGTTTTTCAAGTCCCGATTTCATTTATTTCCACTCTGATACCTTTATGATTTCTTTCCTTACACTAACTTTCGAGTTTTGTTTATTCTTCTTTTTCTAGTTCCTATATATATAAAGTTAGGTTGTTTATTTGAGATTTTTGTTATTCCTGGGGTAGGCTTGTATCACTATAAACTTCCCCCTTAGAACTGCTTTCACTGTGTCCCATAGATTTTTGGATCACTGCGTTTTCATTTTTGTTTGTCTCCAGGTACTTACTTTAAGATGTGATAATTTTATTTATTTATTTTTGGCCATGTTGCAAGGCATGTGGGATCTTAGTTTCCGGAACAAGGACTGAACCTGCATCCTCTGCATTGGAAGCACAGAGTCTTAACCACTGAACCACCAGAAGTCTTGTCTCCAGGTATGTTTTTAATTTCTTCTTTGATTTCTTCAGTGATCCATTGATTGTTTAGTAGCATATTGTTTAGCCTCCATGTGTTTTTTTCCCCTTGTAGTTGATTTCTAGTCTCATGGCATTGTGGTTGGAAAGATGCCTGATATGATTTCAGTTTTCTTAAGTTTGGTGAGACTTCCTTTGTGGCCTAGTACATTATCTATTCTGGAGAATGTTCCACGTGCACTTGAAGGAATGTGTATTCTACTGCTTTTGCATGGAATGTTCTATATATATCTGTTCAGCTGTTTTAATATAGTGTTTAAGGCAGTGTTTCCTTATTGATTTTCTGTCTAGATGATCTACTGATGTATGTGGGGTGTTAAAGTCCCCTACCATTATTATGTTACTGTTGACTTCTTCCTGTATGTCTGCTTATATTTGCTTTATGTATTTAGGTGCTCTGTGTTGGGTGGACACTTGTTATCTGTTTTTTTTTTTTTTTTTTTTAATTTTTGGCCATGCCATGTGGCTTGTGGGACATTCGTTCCCTGACTAGGGATCAAACCCTGGGCCAATGGCAGTGAAAGCAGTGAGTTGTAACCACTGGAGCACTGGAGAATCCCCATATCTATCTTTTTAATTCTAGTCATCCTAATCGGTGTGAAATGGTATCTAACTATGGCTTTGATTTGCATTTACCTTATGATGATTAACGATGCATTATTTTTAAATTACAAAATAATTTTAAAGAAGTATTTTCATGCTGAGGTTTTGAGAACTTTAACTATCTAGGTCACATGTCCCAATATCACAGAGACTAGACTCAAACCAAATCTTTCTATGGCTAATGCTTGGGCTCCATACCCTCTTTTCTAGAACAGAATCTAGGATAAAACTTCACTAGCTGCCTCTGTTGGAAAGGGAATCCTGGTCAAGATGAACCTCTGCATGGACTAATTGGTTCATTCATTTCTTATTTACTATTAGAAACTCAAATATACAAAGAGCTTTTTAGTCTCTCCATTTTTACTCTGAAAAGAAAAAAAAAGTGTTTTCTTGAGATCCTCATAATGGATCTTGGATGAAGCAGTGACCCTTTCTCGTTGGTTAATGATTTTGTGCTTCTCTTTATGTTAGCGCCGCCTGTGCTGAGCAGCAGGGGAGGGCCTGCAGGGCGGCCTTCTGACGGTCAGCTGCCAGTGGTAGAAAAGAATTCTAATAGTGTTATATCTCCTGCTCCAGTAGCCGCTGGAAGACAGGAATATACAATGGGGAAAAACAGTCTCTTCAATAAGTGGTGCTGGGAAAACTGGAGAGCTAGTGTAAAAGAATGAAATCAGAATACTTCCTAACACCAAACACAAAAATAAACTCAAAATGGATTAAAGACCTAAATGTAAGACCAGAAACTATAAAACTCTTAGAGGAAAACATAGGCAAAGACTCTTTGACATAAATTGAAGCAAGATACTCTATGACCCGCCTCCTACAATAATGGGAATAAAAACAAAAATAAACAAATAAGCCCTGAAAAGTTAAAGTGTTAGTCGCTCAGTCACATCCAACGCTTTGTGACCCACGTAGCCTTCCAGGCTCCTCTGTCCATGGGATTCTCCAGGCAAGAATACTGGAGTGGGTTGCCATTTCCTTCTCCAGGGGATCTTCCTGATCCAGAGATTGAACCTTGGTCTCCTCCATTGCAGGCAGATTCTTTACTGTCTGAGCCACCAGGGAAATTAAACTTAAAAGCTTTTGTACAGCAAAGGAAACCATAAACAAGAAGAAAAGACAATCCTCAGAATGGGAGAAAATAATTGCAAATGAAGCAACTGACAAAGGATTAATCTGCAAAATATACAAGCAGCTCATGCAGCTCAATATCAGATAAACAAACAACCCAGTCAAAAAATGGGTAGAAGACCTAAAAAGACATTTCTCCAAAGAAGACATACAGATGGCCAATAAGCACATGGAAAAGATGCTCAACATCGCTCATTGTTAGATACAATGAAAAGTGAAAGTGAAAGTCGCTCAGTTGTGTCCGATTCTTTGTGACCCCATGGACTATAACAGTCCATGGAATTCTCCAGGCCAGAATACTGGAGTGGGTAACCTTTCCCTTCTCCGTCTCCTGCACTGCAGGCAGATTCTTTGCAAATTAAAAACTACAATGAGGTATCACCTCATACAGTCAGAATGACCACCATCAAAAAATGTACGAACAATAAATGGGGGACAGGATATGGAGAAAAGGGAACCCTCTTCCACTGTCAGTGGGAATGTTAACTGATACAACCATATGGAGAACAGTATGGAGATTTCTTTAAAAACTAGGAACAGAACTACCATATGACCCAGCAATCCCACTACTGGGCATATACCCTGGGAAAACCGTAATTCAAAAAGACACATGTACCCCAATGTTCATTGCAGCACTATTTACAATAGCTAGGACATGGAAGCAACCTGGATGTCCATTGACAGGTGAATGGATAAAGCAGATGTGGTACATATATACAATGGAATATTATTCAGCCATAAAAAGGAACAAATTTGAATCAATTCTAGGGAGGTAGATGAACCTAGAGCCTGTTATAGAGTGAAGTAAGTCAGAAAGAGAAAAAAAAATTCTGTATATTAATGCACATATATGGAATCTAGAAAAATGGTACTGATGAACCTATCTGCAGGACAGGAATAAAGATGCAGACATAGAGAACAGACTTATGAACACAGCCAGGGAAGGAGAGGGTGGAACTAACTGACAGAGTAGCACTGGAACAGATACACTGTCATATGTGAAACAGCTAGCTAGTGGGAAGCTGCTGTATAATGCAGGAAGCTCAACCCAGTGCTCTGTGACAACCTAGAGGTGTGGGGTGGAGCAGGGTGGAGGGTAGGAGGGAGGTTCAAGAGGGAAGGGACAAAAAAAAAAAAAAAAAAAAAAGAGGGAAGGGACATATATATACTTACGGCTGATTGATGTTCTTGTGTGGTAGAAACCAACACAACATTGTAAAGCAATTATCCTCCAATTAAAAATAAAATTAAAATTTTTTTGATAGTATGATAGACCCATGTTGTTAAAAAGATGAATAAGATCGTATCCAAGATGGTAAAGAATCCACCTGCAATGCAGGAGACCCCAGCTTGATTCCTGGGTCAGAAGATCTGCTGGAGAAAGGGATAGGCTATCCACTCCAGTATTCGTGGGCTTCTCGGGTGGCTCAGCTGGTAAAGAATCCACCTGCAATGCAGGAGATCTGGATTCAATCCCTGGGTTGGGACGATCCCCTGGAAAAGGGAAAGGCAACCCACTCCAGTATTTTGGCCTGGAGAATTCTGGGTCGCAAAGAGTGGGACACGACTGAGTGACTTTCACTTTCACTTGTAAGAAGCTCACAACTAGTGGGGAAGAGATGTGAAAACAGTTATAATACAAAGAAAGAAAGAATGTAGTGAAGGGCCCTGCTGGTCCAGTAGTTAAGAATCTGCCCTGCAATGCAAGGGACATTGATTAGATCCCTGCTCTAAGAAGATTCCATGTGCCAAGGGGCAACTAAGCCGGTGCTCCACAATGCTGAAGCTGTGCCCTGGAGCCCAAGAACCGCAACTACTGAGCCCACGTGCCACAATGACTGAAGCCCGCCCGCCTAGAGCCCCTGCTCTGCAACAAGAGAAGCCCCCATAATGAGAAGCCTGAGCATCGCAACCAAGAGTGGCCCCTGCTCGCCACAACTAGAGAAAACCATGCAGCAATGAAGACACAGCACAGTCAGTAAATAAAAAGATCTTTAAAAAAATAAATAATAATGCAGTGAAATAAACTCTATGACAGAAATTTCTGCTAGGTGCTGCTGGGGCATAAAAGAGGAAATAACTGACTTCTCAGTAGCTTCCTTGGAGTCTCGAAGATGGAAAATTGAACTTTCAATTTATATTAAGTTCCACTGGGGTTCTTGAAGATTAATACCTCTTGTTAAGATTAATACCTCTTATAGATACTTATATCTCTTGTTATAGTTCAAGACAAAGTTAATTTGAAGGGGCATTATAAACTATTTTCTGCATCAATGTTAGTGCAATAACAATAACAATAGCTATGAGTATTTATTGGGTGCTTACTATATGCCAGATACTTTACATAAATTATCTCTTCTAATCCTCGAAACAATCCTATGAGGTATGTATTACCGTCTCTATTTTTTTTATTTATTTAAAAATTTTTTGGCCTTGCCATGTGACTTGTGGGATCTTGGTTCCTCAACCAGGGATGGCACTTGTGTCCTCTGCAGCAGAAGGGCAGAGTCCTAACCACTGGACCACCGGGGAACTCCCTATTATCTCCATTTAACATATGATAAAATTGAGGCTTGGAAAAGAAAAGCAACTTTGGCTTATGACTATATTTTCGTTTTCCACTCCCCCCCCCCGCCCCGATTACCAATTACATGGTAAAACCTGGTATGTAGTTTAAAAATTTTTTATTAGTGTATAATTGCTTTCCAATGTTGTGTTAGCTCCTGCTGTGTGACAACATGAGTCAGCCGTATGTAAACACGTATTCCCTCCCTCTGGGGCCTCCCTCCCACCCCACTGCCCCCATCCCACCCTTCTAGGTCACCACAGAGCTGGTGTGCCGTTTGTTAAACATCACTGTCTACTGCCCCCTTGCCCAAAACTTTATTTTTGAATAGTGAAATAAAATCTTGAAATGCCTTTTTGTGAGATTTTGGACCTCTTGCTAAATAGGTTTTGGAATTACAAACTTTGGAGGTGGAAGGGAAGCCTCAGGAATTCATATTTTACAGATGGAAGAACTGATCCCAGAGGAGTTAGACATCTTAGCCAACGTTACTCATCGTTCTGGAGGGAGACAAGGCTTGTCTCTCCTAACCCACTATTCTTGCCCCAGGGCCAAAGACTCAAGAATGTGCTGACTTCAATGTTTAGTACAATCACCTTTACTAAGCATTGTTAAACATTTTAACCAACAACAAAACATTCAAGATGAAACACACTTTTTTTTTTTTTTTAACTTGGGGACATGATTTCTAGGTGATCATCGGCATTTCATAGCCATTTATTTGACAAAGAACTTGCCCCAGTGAAGGTTGTGCACCGCCACGGTGAGCACAAGACTGCACAGCGCAGCGGCTGTTCGTGACTCAGGGAGGGGCAGACGCGCAGTCGGACGGTTAAAATAGTCACGCACAACATGGGCACAGGCCTACTGCGCGGCACCAATGTGTGAAGCAATGGTTCTCAGCTGGAGGATGGGTCCCACTCCCATATCCCCAGCAGACATTTGGCAAATGTCAGGAGATAATTTTGATTCTCACAACTTGGGGGAGGGGGTGGTGATACTGGCATCTAGTGAGCAGAGGCCAGAGATGCAGCTAAACATCCTCAAATTCATAGGTCAGCTCCCCAACAACAAAGACTTAGGCAGCCCAAAATGTCAACAGGGCTGAGGCTGAGGTGGTATACAGGCAGCAAAGTATTTTCTACAAGGGACTGGTTATGGGAGAGTTTACTGAAGAGATAAAAGATTGGGGTGAGGGAGGGAGGGCCCCCAGAAGAATCAGCATGCACACAGCCACAGAAGCAGGCATGCAGGCAATCGCATACACTGGTGGGAGGGTCACGGGCGTAAGGCTGGACAGCTAGGTAGGAGCTGACACAGGAGGAAGCAGGCTGAGTGGGAGGAGCCCCTGTGAGTGAGAACCACGGGTCCTGTTCTGGCGCTTCACAGGTCACTCAGGAGCACAGGCTGGGTGCCGACCGCTGCCAGCGAAAACTGTCAAAGTGTTTAAAATGAGACTTCTATCATCTTGCGTCCTTATGGTCTGGGGTTCTCCAGGCATTTTACTTTCTCAGAGACAGAGTCATTTCAGTGCATAGGTTGTTTCAATGGAATGTAAGCTCTCAGGTGGAACAGCTCTCTACTAACACCACTCAGCTGGGTCTCAACGCTGTAATGAAATCAGGAGCAGGGATGAAGTGGTTATTCCTCACGCATTAATCTTACAGGCAGATGATGACGTTCCACTTTCGGGTAGCAATGTAGGCCAGAAATGGGGATATGTGACCCTTAAGATTAGACTGCCACCTTGAATCTAAATGAGTTGTTTTCCTCTCCCGGCCAAAAAACGGTGGGCAGGGAGGCTGTTTCAATCAGGGTTTCTCTTTCTCTTAACCCAACGATGACCAAAGCAACTGACAAACTGTCACGGAATCAGCCAGACCTCGCTCTGGCCTTCCTGTATCCCCAGTTACTGAACTTTCCCTCCTTCTGTTATCTCTGGGCCCATTCTTAGCAAACTAACAAGTCACAGACTCCTGATCTGCAACCATCCTAGAGGTCTGTTGAGGTCTGGTCCAAGTGTCTATCTCTGCCCCCTGGTGGCCTGATGATAGAGCTTCATGGAGGTGAGCAACCTTTTAAGTTAGCTGGTTTCCTGAGTGTAATGTGGAAAACTGGATCACAGAAGAGGGCATGGATTTTACAGCATAAAAGAAAATTCATGGAAAAAGTTAACTTGTGGCAGTTTATAGCTTCTATATTCTTTCCAGGCCTTGGAATAATTGAGAATTTAGAGAAGAGATTATGGCAGTAAGTATTGAAATCCACCACAAACTTTTGAGAAACATTAACTAAACAAAAATATACTTTCCTTCTTAATGTAATCATGTTATTATTTTATATTGAAAAAATTTAATTTGCTCATTATGCTATCACACTTGGTATTTTACACTTAAAGTTGAATTGATTAAACATATTAAATTGAATTCCTTCAAGATCTCTTCAGAGCTAAAATAATGCAGTTATACTCTGAAGTTAGTGTTTTCTTGATTGTCATATAGATAAAAGAAGATGTTTATTCACTACAACTACAGGAAAGTAAAAAAAAAACAACTCAGATTCATCAACATGAAACTGTGACATGAATTATCATTTCCATTAGTTACCACTTCTTATATAGTTTAAATTATATGTATATTAATCATTAAGATCAGGTTCTAGTTTCCTCTATCACAGGACCTTTAGATTTGCTCTTACCCTTCTCTGTCCTTAGGTGTTGAAACAAAAAAGGTGTAAGTATCTTGTTTATAATTTCTAGAGAAAAAAGCTTCCATTATTGCCTATTTCTACTACATTCTTATTCTTTTACAGTGAGGTCAGTAAAAATAGATACTTTTTTCTAATAAGAAAAAAAATTGTGTAATTGTGAACCTCCCCTTATTTCAAAATTTCAAGCAGAAGCTGGAAAGGAGTGAATTAAATGACTTAAGATCTCTTTCAATTCTGAGCTCTGATAAGTCAAAAAATTCATAATTCTCCCTTCTTATGTGAAAATGGCAGGATTTGTGAAGCATATGTCTTGCTAGTATGGTAACTCTGCCATGTGATTTGTCCTGTACAGATGAATCATATTTCTCTGTGCTTTTGGTTAATTCTTCAGAAAATCTGCCCATCAAAGCTTTAAAAAATTACTTTGAAGTAACAAAAACTGAGAAAAAAATGCTCTTAAATATGCAACAAATGTCCTTACTAAACAACAAATTCCCTTAAATATTTTATTAATTATGATTTCAAAAATCACAATTCAAAAATCAGGAAAAAAAATCTCAGGGAAAAACTAAGTATTTCTTCTGCAAGTTTCCAAGGACTTCATTACTCCTTGCCTTTTCTCTGTTCTAGAAGAATGCGCTTGGTGAGTGGAGAAGGATGGCTTTCTTAGACAGGCTTAGAAGGATGAAATCAATCCCTGACTTGGATTTTATCCCTCTGCCTTAAGGTTAGACTTTCCATAAGGGTCTGTCAGTGGGTGTGATTTCCTAAGATTTCCAGGTAGAGCAATGTCAGAAACTTCTTTGACTTCCAATTGCATTCCTCCCTCAAGAGCAGTAGGAAGTTTTTTATAGGTTTTTTGCCTCACAAATTTGACCCATTTGATAAGTTCAACTGCATAAAACACTGGTTGGCTTTCTGGTGACTAAATGATTATTAGGATAATGGGCTCTTGGTCCTACAAACAGTTCAAACCCAGGCTTCATCACTTAATTACTAGGTAACCTTGGCGAGTCCTTTAACCTCTCTAAGCTTCAATGTCAGTTGGCGCTAGTGGTAAAGAACCCTCCTGCCAATGCAGGAGACGTAAAAGACATGGGTTCAATCCCTGAGTCGGGAAGATCCCCTGGAGGATGGCATGGCAATCACCTCCAGTATTCTTGCCTGGAGAATCCCATGGACAGAGGAGCCTGGTGGGCTATATAGCCCATAGGGTTGCAAAGAATCAAATACGACTGAAGTGACTTAACATACAATCTTCAATCTCCTTAAAAATGGAAAAATATCTATCTCATAAACTTGTTGTTGTGCAGCCACTAAGTCACGTCCAACTCTTTGCAGACTCTATATAAAGTTATATGAGGATTCATTTATACACAGTTATTTTCCACAATGAAAGATCAATAAATATTAGCTAATAAGATTAAGAGAATCCCTTGTTTTATAGCAGTGGCTATACTCTTGAAAGTCAGGATAACTGGCAAAACCTCAATTGGCAAGATGAATTCACATGAAATACATATATTTCATATCACAAAATTCACCCTTCTATGGTGTACAATTCAGTGGCTTTTTTCATATTCACAAAGTTGTACAACCATCACCATTATCTAACTTTAGAACATATTTATCACTCCAAAAGAAATTCCATACCATTAGCAATCACTCCTCATTTCCCCCTTGCTCCAGCCCTAGCAACAACTAGTCTACTTAGTTTTTCAAATTTTAGTGTTACTGGTGTACAGTTGATTTACAATGTGGTGTTAGTTTCAGTTGTATGGCGAAGTGATTCAGTTATACATACATATATATTCATTCTTTTTTAGATTATTTTCTCTTACAGGTTCTCACAGAATATTGAGTAGAGTTCCCTGTGTTATACAATTGCTGTTACACAATTATTGGTTATCTATCTTATATATGTAGTAGTGTGTGCATATTCATCCCAAGCTCTGAATTTGCCCTCCCCTTAACATTTCCCCTTTGGTAATCAAAAGTTTGTTTCTGTTTTGTAAATATGTTCATTTGTATCATTAAAAAAATTAGATTCCACATACGAGTGATATTCTATGATATTTGTCTTTCTCTGACTTACTTCATTTGGCATGATAATCTCTAGGTCCATCCATGTTGCTGCAAATGGCATCATTTCCTCCTTTTTATGGCTGAGTAATATTCCACTGTATATATATTTGGAACCAGTCGGTTGTTCCACGTCCAGTTCTACCTGTTGCTTCCTGACCTGCATACAGATTTCTCAAGAGGCAGGTCAGGTGGTCCCATCTCTTTAAGAACTTTCCAGAGTTTGTTGTGATCCACACAGTCAAAGGCTTTGGCATAGTCAATAAGGCAGAAATAGATGTTTTTCTGGAACTCTTTTGATTTTTTGATGATCCAATGGATGTTGGAAATTTGATCTCTGGTTCCTCTGCCTTTTCTAAAACCAGCTTGAATATCCGGAAGTTCACGGTTCACATATTGTTGAAACCTGGCTTGGAGAATTTTGAGCATTACTTCACTAGCGTGTGAGACGAGTGCAATCGTGCGGTAGTTTGAGCATTCTTTGGCGTTGCCTTTCTTTGGAATTGGAATGGAAACTGACCTTTTCCAGTCCCGCGGCCACTGCTGAGTTTTCCAAATTTGCTGGCATATTGAGTGCAACACTTTCACAGCATCATCTTTCAGGATTTGAAAGAGCTCAACTGGAATTCCATCACCTCCACTAGCTTTGTTCATAGTGATGCTTCCTAAGGCCCACTTGACTTCACATTTCAGGATGTCTGGCTCTAGGTGAGTGATCACCCCATCGTGATTATCTGGGTCGTGAAGACCTTTTTTGTGTAGTTCTTCTGTGTATTCTTGCCACCTCTTCTTAATATCTTCTGCTTCTGTTAGGTCCATACCATTTCTGTCCTTTATTGTGCTCATCCTTGCATGAAATGTTCCCTTGGAATCTCTAATTTTCTTGAAGAGATTTCTAGTCTTTCCCATTCTATTGTTTTCCCCTATTTTCATTAATATGTAAAAGAATGATAAATTTAAAATTCTTTCTATACAACTGTAGGAAATAAGACTAGAAATAAGAATTTGCAACATGGCTGATTCAGGTCAATGTATGGCAAAAACCACTACAATATTGTAAAGTAATTAGCCTCCAACTAATAAAAATAAATGAAAAAAAAAAAAAGAGTTTGCAACATGTTGTAGAGAATTTTGAATTCTGGGGCCCTTAAGAAAACACAAAACTTATTTTGGTAGACTATGGAGAGGAAAAAAAGATTTTTGAGCCAGAGGAGGGTTAGCAATTATCATTTCTATCAGTATTATTAACTAGATCTTGCAGCTGATTAGATGATGGAGAATGAAGAAGAAAACAGCCAAAGGTAATTCAGATTTCAAAAGTGAGATGCTGGTAGTACAATAAATAGAAACAGAGAGGTCAAGTTGGAGAGACTAACATGGAAACGTACATGACCATGTGTAAAACAGATAGTCAATGGGAATTTGCTGTATGTTTCAGGAAACTCAAACAGGGGTTCTGCACCAACCTAGAGGGGTAGGATGGGGAGGGAGATGGGAAGGAAGGAGGTTCAAAAGGGAGGGGACATATGTAAACCTATGGGCGATTCATGTTGAGGTTTGACAGAAAACAACAAAATTCTGTAAAGCAATTATCCTTCAATTCAAAAATAAATAAATTAAAAAAGAAGGAACTGATTGAGAAAGAGAGACAAGTTCTATTTAAGTCATGTTGAATTTAAAGGACACATTTGTGGGTTCAGAGATTCAGATGTGGGAGTCACATTTGTAGAAGCTGTATCTGAAGTTATGGGAACGAACAGCTCACTTGGCAAGACGAGAGTACAGAACCAGAAAAGACTTGAAGACAGTTCTGGTGATTATTACTCAGAGATAAGGAAGAGAAACCAGCTAATGCAGGGGAGTGGTCAGAGGCAAGAGAACTAGGGCAGCACTGGACCACAAGAGTCAAAGGAGAGACTCAATACATCAAGGAGAATGAAAATTAAGTTATTAAAAGAGTGTTTAGTAAATGACACAGCAAGCTTAAAGAAAACACTTTCTACAGGGTGCTGGGGTAAAGGGTCTGTTACAAGAGCAGAGATTCAGAAAGGTTACCTTAAGTAAAGAGTCATCCTGAGGATAAACATCCATCCGTCTAACGCATTTGTTGAGCCCCTACTATGGCAAGGCACTGTGTTAGGTGCAGGAATCCAGGAGAAGCCAAGGGACAGTGCTGTGGTTAATGTAACACAGTCACTCCCCGCATCTGTTTGTTTCTATAGAGTACTTCTTGTCTCGATCATCTAACTGATTCTTTCCTGACCCTACATATCTGCATTCTTTTTTTTTGGCCTTACGTTTAAAATTCATCTTCTAGATTCTGTTTTTTTATGATTCTCCATGACATGACCTTTTTGTCCCAAACTCTCCCTCATGGAAACCTTTAAGCTTCTGCTTCGATTGTCAATTTCCTGATTCTCTCTCTTGTTTCCAGAGTTAAATTCACAAGAGGTTCTGTTTTCCTATACCATCTTTTTTCATTGAGTCACATCTTGGGTTGTTGAACAGCCTATGGAATAGGTCAGAAGCCCACCTGTATTTTAATCACCTGGGAGAAGGAGTGGAGGTCACAAGCTATACGCAGACTTGACCTTTAGCATGGACTATGGGAATGACAGCAACTGTGATCAATATATCTAGTAGGTACTGGGGGTGAATCTTAGTTTAAAAATCTAGCTGTGGGAAGAATAGAGCATAGCCTTTTCTATAATACTGCTTAATATTGACTTTGAGTCCCTATACCTGTTGCTGGAAGGAAATTTAACTTGTAATCTTTGAAGAGAGGCATCCACACTGATGACTGCTGAAAGTTCATTACTTACTCTGATTAAGAAGGTATATGAAAGACATATTGAAATATCCTCCCCCTACCCTCTCCCCAGCCCTTCTCTACATACATAAAAGGACTGGATAAATGGTCAAAAACAATTTAAGTGTTGGTTTTCAAGTGTTAGAATAAAAACAGTGATTTTTTTTCTTCTTTCAGAAATTCATCCAACTCAAAACTATAAAGAGAATGAAAAACAGACAAAATAGACAAATGAAAACAGATAAAAATAGTCTGTAAGCCTGGACTACAGCCCAGTATAGTGAAAGTCAAACAGGAACATGATAATGGATGCCTAGGGATGCAGATTTTATACACTGTGAGAGTACTATTGCTCTCCAAAGAAAGTGACCCAAGACCAAAAAGCTCTTGTACTGAACAACAAGAACAGGCAAGCAGACCAAAGTTGGAGCTTTTTTTTTTTTTTTTTAAAATTTCCATTTGTCACGAAGATTTGAGGTATAGGGAAGGTGAAGCTGAACAAGGACAAATAGTCATGCCTGTAAAAAGCAGTCTGTTGGTAAGGAACAGTGAAGGACGTAGACTCTGCATTGTAAGAAACCCTGAAATGCTAATCATGGGGAAAAGCAAGGGCTGTAAGAACTCATGCACATACTGGTTCATAGAGCAAATGACCTTAAATATGGTCCTGCTTCCATCCTCTTGAAAGTCTCTTGCAAACAGCCGAGGAAGAACTCAGCTCATTTAATGTTTAAAAAAACAAAAAGTAAGTAGCATCCATAAAAAAAAAGAGTGGGGAAAAATGTCCAGAGCAAAGCACTGAGAACTTTGGAAGTAGAGAATATGAGAAGGAAATTAAGAAAAATGTGGGCTAAAGGGAGAGGCTCTTATATTTGTCTGATAGACGTTGCAGAAAGACTGAAGAAAATGGTGGAGGGGTAATATTCCAAGAGAGATGGCTCTATTAGGTCCAGGCAGGCAAGACCCAGGATTGAGGAGATCCAGTGTCAGGGGTAAAGAACACAGGCCACACAGGGCAACCAGGGAGCAAAAGTCTAGGAGCTCAAGCCAAAGCATTTGGATAGAAAGAGGTAAAAATATAAGTGTCGAAAGAGAGCAAAAGAGTCATTGATGAGTATGGAATCTGATGAATGGTGAGGCAAAGCATTTTTAGCCATGTTCTCTTGGCTAGAACAGATCTGAATATGAGTGAAATTAAGTTTACAAGTAGAGGCAAGCACAAAGTTATGACTGGTAATGCAGGGTTAGAAATGAATAGTAAAGAGTTCTGGATACTTAGATTCTTGAGGGGATGTACAGCAGGTAAGAGACAACTGAGGTCTTAGGGTCAGAATCCTTTTTGGACTCCTTTGATTCTACGACTGACTCTCAAGTCAGAGCAAATTCTGAGTTCTAGTTTTCATTTCAAGAGCATGAGAGTAACCTATGGACTAATCGTCAGGGATTCTGCCTCAGAATAAATTTTCCATTTATATTTAAGTTTTTCATCCTGTGGAGGACACAATACACAAATTGAAAAATAGTATATGTACATTTAACATTTCTTTTTCCTCCCATAATAATGTTCCTCACTTCTGTCTGCCTAAGATCTGATCTTTTGAGTCCCGTCTTATATAGCCTATATATTCCCATTGACCACACCCCCTAGTCATACATCAAGGACCCATCTACCATGCTCTCCTAAAACATACTTAGCTCTACTATACAAATTATCCTCCTGTTTTGAGGAGGTTTCATCTCAGTCTCCATTTCTGTACTCCTGAATCAGAGCCTTTCAGCCTTAGCATTTAGGAAAGGGTAAGAATACACAGCCCACTCCAGTATTCTTGCCTGGAGAACCCCGTGGACAGGGGAGCCTGGCGGGCTGCTGTCCACGGGGTCGCACCGAGTCGGACACGACTGAAGCGACTTAGCAAGAACACACAGAGTTGGTAATGGCATACGCTGGGAGCAGCCGATCTTGGCATTTGGAAGTCTAAGCTAGGGGCAAAGTCATTTCAGGAACCCTGGAGGAAAACTCTGGAAGAAGGAGAGCCCTGGGCTGTCAATGGTGACAAGGTCCTCCACACAGCTAAGTCAGACAGATCCCACAGCGCCCTGAGACTCCAGAAGTTCAGTTCTGGTAAAGATATGGCCTGTGAGATGGAACTCCAGACTTGGTTTCAGGCCACCCTCTCCTTGCTGATTCCAGGACAGAGACAGGCTCAACCCAAGGCTAGTGCTCAGATGAGGAAGAAAGAATAAAGGTGAGTGGAGTGGGCAGGGAAGTGCCACTGCTAGACCTGGGCAAGGCTCCCACTCTGACCCTCCTCCAGCTATATTCCTCTTTATAAGATAAAGAGTCCATGTCTGGACACAGAGCACACGCTCCCTCCCATAAATATTTTAAATTACATGCCATGCACCCAGGACTCTTAAAATTCTCTATTCAAGAGATTCTGTGTCCACTGTTAGGACCTCCATAGCTCCCATAGGCAACTGCGTGCCCAAAGGGCAGCCGTGTATAGGGGTGTGTGTGTATGCACGTATGGAGCTTTGTTGTGTGGACTAGGTTGTCCACATACATGCTTATGAAGTATGGGATAGGGTAAGGGAGTTGGGAGGTTAAGAAAAATGGGCCAGGGACTTCGAGTAGTGCTTTGCCATGACCTACAAATGCAAGTGAAAACCCAGATGTGAGCAGTTCAAGGGCAGAGCCTCTATCTTACCCACTTCTATGCCCTAACAAGTTTGGGCATTAGAACAGAGCTGGAATTATTTAATGTTTACTTCATCAGACTCTTAGGTACTGATATCAAATCCACTTCTGCTGGTTACTATTTAATAATAGCAGCTATAATACTGTGAATCATTTATTCTGGGAAACATCTGGCAATACTGTGAACCATTTATCCTGGAAAACCTGCCACTAGAAAACATCTTGAAATGCCAGTTAAAATGTAACAAACATCCTTTGTAATGCATACCTGAGGGTACAAGAAAGTAAAGAGAAATTCCAAAGAATACAGACTGGAAAGCAGTGAGATGGGCTGGAGTCATTGAGAGCTGTATCAGCACTGAGAGTTTTTGTGTATCTCAGGAAAACCCAGATTTAACAATTAAAAAAAAAAATTTATTTATTTATTTTAACTTGTGGAAAATTGATTTAACAATCTTTAGACCCACATAAAGTAGGGAGTTGGACCTCAGACCCTTAAACAATGGTAACACATTTGAAGGGTTACATCCTCAGTGAAGGAGTGACAAAGAAAAATAATAAAGGACCTTTACTATCTTGATCTGGGGTCTGAGTGATAAACAAGAGTGTCCGCGGAGAATTTTTAACCACAAGCTTGCCCTCCTACAGGGTTAGGCTTAAAATTTACAATCCCCTCTATGACCTAGCTAGTGGTACAGAACCCTCCTGCCAATGTAGGAGATGTAAGAGAAGCAGGTTCTATCCCTGGGTCAGGAGGATCCCCTGGAGGAGGGTATGGCAACCCACTTCAGTATGCTTGTCTGGAGAATCCCATGGACAGAGGAGCCTGGCAGGCTACAGTCCACAGGGTCACAAAGAGTCAGACACGACTGAAGCAAGTTATTTAGCATGCACGCTATGAGCTACAGATTTGAAACCAATAATATTAACATAAAATGGCAGAGGGTTGGTGTAATTTGGATCTCCAAGCAGAAATAAACACGGATATTCCCTGTAGGGACTTACCTTTAATCTAGGCAAAATATAAAACAGAAGAGATTTATAAACTAAATTATACTAAATTACACTGCTGCTGCTGCTAAATCGCTTCAGTCGTGTCCAACTCTGTGCAACCCACCAGGCTCCCCTGTCCATAGGATTTTCCAGGCAAGAGTACTGGAGTGTGTTGCCATTGCCTTCTCTGAAATTACACTGAATTACACTAAAATTAAGGACTTCTTTTCATGGCAAGACACTATAACAGGTATGAAAAGACAAGCCATATACCAGAGGTGGGAGAAGATATTTACAAAACAACCAAAATAGAACTAGTACCTGGAATATATAGAGAACTACTCTGAATCAATAAGACAAACAGCTCATTAGAAAAATGAACAAAAGACTTAAGACACTTCTCTAAACAAAAGATGACCCACAAGTATGTGAAAAATGTTAAACTGCATTAGTTAATCACAAAAATGCAAACTAAAGCTATACTGAGGTACCATTACACATCAGTTGGTTTGTTATAAGACAGAAAATATGACAAAAATAGATGTTGGTGAGGATGTGGAGCAACCAAAATGTTCATGTTCTGCTAGTAGAGTATAAATTGCTACCATTGTTTTGGCAAACAGTTTGGTATTATGTGGTAAAGGTAAAGGTGTTCATACCTCATGATCTATCAATGCTATTTCCACATGTATAATGTTTACACATGTCCACAAAAAAATACAGAAAAGACATACAATAACACATGTAAGAATGTTATTAATAGCATTGTGCATTTTTTTTTACAAATTGAAGGCAACCCTGCTCTGTGCAAATATATTGGTCTCATTTCCCCAAAAGTATTTGCTTACTTTGTGTCTCTGTGCCACATTTTGATAATTCTTATAATATTTCAAGCTTTTAATTTAGTATACTAATATCTGAGATATTACATATTATTATATAATATGTAATTATATGTATTATTAAATTTCTAGCACAGATATTATATTATTTGTGATTAGTGATCTTTGATGTTATTGTTGTAACTGTTCTGAGGCCCCACAGATCACACTCGCATAAGACAAGGACACTTAATAAATGCTGTGTGTGTTCTGACTGCTACAGATGGGCCATTCCTTTGTCTCTCTCCTTTTCCCTGGGCCTGCCTATTTCCTGAGACATAGCAATATTGATATTTGGCTGACTAATAACCCTACAATGACCTCTAAGTGTTCAAAGGGAAGGAAGAGTCACATGTCTCTCACCTTAAATCAAAAGCTATAAAAGATTTAAGCCTTGGTGAGGAAGGCATGTCAAAAGCCAAGACAGGCTGAAAGCTGGGCTTCCTGTGCCACATGGCCAACTTGGGAAGGCAAAGAAAAATTTCTTGAAGGAAACTAAAAGTGCGAGTCCAATAAGCTGTGAAAAGTGAAAAAGCGAAGACAGCATTACTGCCAATAATGGAGGAAGTTTTGGGGGTCTGGGTAAGAGATCAAACCAGCCACAACAACCCCTAAGTCAAAGCCTTCATCCAAGCAGGGCCCTAACTCTCTTCGATTTCAGGAAGGCTGAGAGAGGTGAGGGAGCTGCAGAAGAAGAGTCTGAGCCTAGCCGAGGGGGACACACAGCTCCAGGAACCATCTCTAAGACATGAAAGTTCCAGGTGAAGCAGCCAGTGCTGAGGTAGAAGCTACAGCAAACTGTTCACAAGCTCTCACTAAGATCATTAGTGAGAGTGGTCACACTAAACAACAGATTCTCAGTGTAGATGAAGCAGCCTTATATTGGAAGAAGATGCTACTGAGGACTGACCCAGCTAGAGGGGTAGTCAGTGGCTGGCTCCCTAGTTTTCAAAGGCCAGGATGTGTCTCCTGCTAAGGGCGAATGCAGCTGGTAACTTTAAGTTGAAGCCAGTGCTCATTTACCATTCTGAAAATCCTAGGGCCCTTAGGATTTACATAAATCCACTCTGCCGGTGTTCTATAAACAAAACCTAGATGACAACACATCTGCCGACAACATGGTTTACTGAATATTTTAAACCCACTCTTAAGATCTACTGCTCAGAAAAAGATTCTTTTCAAAATATCATTGATAATTTGTCTGATTACTCAAGAACTCTGATTGAGATGTACAATGAGATTCATGTTGTTTTCATGCCTGCCAACAGGACATGGAACAAGGATAATTTCAACTTATAAGTTTTGCCATTTGAGAAATACATTTCATAAGGCTATAACTGCATTAGATAGTGATTCCTCTGATAGATCTGGGCAAAGCAGATTGATAGCCTTCTGGAAGGGATTCACCACTGTAGATGCCATTAAGAACACTGATGATTTGTGGGGAGAGGTCAAACTATCAGCATACACAGGAATTTGGAAGAAGTTGACTAAAACCCACAAGGAAGACTTTGAGGGGTTCAAAATTTCAGTGGAGGAAGTACCTGCAGATGTGGTGGAATATCAAGAGAACTAGAACTGGAAGTGGAGCCTAAAGATATGACTCAATTAACTGCAGTTTCATGGAACTAAAGAGCTTCTTGATCAAGGTGAAAGAGGAGAGAGAAAAAGGTGGCTTAAAACTCAACATTCAGAAAACTAAGATCATGCATCCAGTCCCATCACTTCATGGCAAATAGATGGGGAAAAAATGGAAACAGTGACAGACTTTCTTTTCTTGGGCTCCAAAATCACTGTGGATGGTGACTGTAATGATGAAATTAAAAGACATTTGCTCCTTGGAAGAAAAGCTATGACAAACCTAGACAGTGTATTAAAAAGCAGAGACATTACTTTGCCGAAAAAGGTCTGTATTATAGTCAAAGTTATGGTTTTTCCAGTAGTCGTGTACGGATGTGAGAGTTGGACCATAAAGAAGGCTGAGCACTGAAAAATTGATGCTTTCAAACTGTGGTGCTGGAGAAGACTCTTGAGAGTGTCTTGGACAGCAAGGAAATCAAACCAGTCAATCCTAAAGGAAATCAACCCTGAATATTCATTGGAAGGATTGATGCTGAAGCTGAAGCTTCAATACTTTGGCCACCTGGTGCAAAAAGCCAACTCATTTGAAAAGACCCTGATG
Organism: Dama dama; assembly: GCF_033118175.1. Classification (NCBI taxonomy): domain Eukaryota; kingdom Metazoa; phylum Chordata; class Mammalia; order Artiodactyla; family Cervidae; genus Dama; species Dama dama. The sequence continues at coordinate 1,607,985 of NC_083692.1, read as the reverse complement.
CTGGGAAAGACTGAGGGCAGGAGGAGAAGGGGATGACAGAGGATGAGATGGTTGAATGGCATCACTGACTCAATGCACAAGAGTTTGAGCAAACGCTGGGAGACAGTGAAGGACAGGGAAGCCTGGTGTGCTGCAGCCCATGGAGTTGCAAAGAGTGGGACACAACTGATGCACTGAACAACAAAAACAACTGGCGGTCTAGTGGCAGTCACCTTCCAATGCAGGGGATGTGGGTTTGATTCCTGGTCAGGGAGCTGAGATCCCACATGCCTGGCGGCCAAAAAACCAAAACATAAAACAGAAGCAATATTATAACAAATTCAACAAAGACTTCAAAAATGGTCCACATTAAAAAACAAACAAACAGACAAAAAACAACTCTAACAGAGAAGTTGCCTGTTATGGATGAGGGAAAAACGTGGTTTCTTGAGGTAAAATCTATTCCAGCTGAAGATGCCGTGAAGAGTGTTGAAATAACAACAAAGTATTTAGACTATGAAATAAAATTAGTGATAAAGCAGAGGCAAGGTTTGAGAGGACTGACTGCAATTTTGAAAGAAGTTCTAGTGTGAGTAAAATGCTATCAAACAGTGCCGCATGCTAAAGAGAAGTCATTCGTGAAAGGAAGAGCCAATCAACGCAGCAAACTTCACTACTTATTCCAAGAAACCTCCACAGCCACCCCAGCCTTCAGCAACCATCACCCTGAACAGTCAGCAGCCATCAACACAGAGGCAAGACTCTCCACTAGCAAAAAGACTCCACTTGTTGAAGGCTCAAATGATGGTTAGCATATTTTAACAAAAAAGTATTTTTAATTAAGATAAAAATTTTTTAGTCATCATGCTATTGTACATGTAATAGATTACAGTAATAACTTTCATATGCACTGGGAAACCAAAAATTTCATGTGATTCACTTTACTCTGATATTCATTTTATTGTGGTCACCTGGAACCCAACTCACAATATCTCCAACATATGTCTGTATATAATATAAAAGAACATGAGTAGGAATGTTCCTAGCAACACTATTTATAATAGCTCCACACTGGTAACTACTCAAAAAGTTTATCAACAATATAACAGAGAAATAAATTATGGTATATTTACACACTGGATATTACACAGCAATGAGGATGAATGGATCAAAACTATATAGAATATGAATAAATTCCAAAAATATAATGTTGACAAAAGAGGTCAGCAACAAAAGATTTATATAAAATTAAAAAACAGGTAAAACTAGTACATTGTGTTGGAAATCAGGATGGGGGTCAGTCTTAATGAGGGATAGTGACTTGAAGCAGGCATACAGGGGGACTTCTGGGATGCTGAAAATGTTTTTCTTTTTTTAATGCTGTTTTCAATTTTATTCTTTTTTCAAATTAACTTTTTATTTTATATTGAAGTATAGCCAATTAGCACTGTGACAGCTTCAGGTGGACACTGAAGGGACTCTCAGTCCATATACATGTATCCATTCTCCGCCAATCTCCCCACTCCCATCCAGACTGCCACATAACTTTGAGCAGAGTTCCCTGAGCTATACAGTAGGACCTTGTTGGTTATCCTGAAAATGCTTTGTTTCTTGATCAGGGTCATGATTACACAGATATATTCATTTTGTGAAAAGTCATTGATCTGTATACCCTTATGATTCTACATTTTCTGTATAAATGTTATTTCTGGAATGTGTTTTTTTAAAAAGGAAGGGTGAAGGGCCTGGATGATATTATGGTTGATGGTATTATGCCAACAACTGAGGAATCTGACAGATCTTTCAATTCTTTGCACATGACTTCCAGAAAACAAAATGAAAGGTAATAACTAATAGACCAGATGTTTAAAGTAAAACTTTCAACTGATACAAGGAGAAAGTGAGTGGAAGAAGTGATATACAATGAAACACATTTCTTTGACTGGGTACTCTTTCTTCTTCTGCCTTGGTTCTCTATTAAAGATTAATAATGTTGGGAGTAGAATAAACTCTGATGTTAGAGAACACTGCATTTACTGATCACTTTCAAAGAAGAGATGATAGTGCTTTTACTCTGGCTGCACCAATTCTCAGCTCCTTTAGGAACAGAGCCCACTACCCTGAAATGCTGAAGTGAGCAACAAGAAAGAGAAACTCATTTTAGCTGTTCTTTTTCAAAGGTATCTTCCAACCTCTCCTCCAACACTGACTCAGACAGCTACGGTGAAGTGAATGATTTGATCACCCAAATATCCTCCAAAGTGCAGATACAAGATATTACTATGGAATTACACTGCCCACTGTGTAATGACTGGTTTCGTGATCCACTAATGCTAAGCTGTGGCCACAACTTCTGCCAATCTTGTATCCAAAATTTTTGGAAGCAGCAAGCAAATGAAACATTCTGTCCTGAGTGTAAGATGTTATGTCAGTACAGCAACTGTACATTTAACCTTGTACTGGAGAAGCTAGTAGAGAAGATTAAGAAGCTACCCCTGCTCAAGGGCCATCCACGGTGCCCAGAGCATGGAGAGAACCTGAAACTGTTCAGTAAGCCAGACGGGAGACTAATTTGCTTTCAATGCAAAGATGCTCGATTGTCTGTGGGGCAGTCTAAAGAATTCCTGCAGATCTCTGATGCTGTCCGTTTCTTCACGGTGGGTGAGCCCTGGGTCTTGAACAGTCTTGAGCAATTCCTTAGGAAGGCTGGGAAAAATCATTTGTTGGACTTCTTTCAATACCACCCCTTCATTCAAGTGATTATTAGAAAGCTCAGAGTGCTCAAAAAATACAACGTATCTTGCAAAGTTCTTTCTCTGCAGTTGTCAATTATAGGGAAGCAGTAAAGGAGCTCTGGCCTACTTCCTCAATCAATCAAACATTTACCTAAACCTAGCCTTGACAGCATTCTACCAGAACACTGTACAGAACATGGACATGTAAAATATTGCTTTTGTTATAAAAGTCTTGAAATTTAGACAAGTTTAAAGTGAACAAAACAACAGAAGGAATATAAGACAGTCTACTGCTGAGAGCTAAATTTTTGCCACATTTGTAATTCACAAATGTTTAGAATTTCAGAGATTAGAGAAAACTGAAATGGTCAGGGGAGGCATGGTGAAAGAAAGCTTGAACGGGGGGCAATTATTTGAATTGACAGAAGGAAGAAACAAGTGTTCTCAGAACAATGTAAGTAAAAGTAGAGATAGCAAGAACAGTATAAATATAGTAGAAAATGTACAGAGTTCTGTTATCTTCCTCAAAGCCCTGTAGTTAGCTAACAGGAAGATAAAACTTAGTTTTTCTGCAGTTTGTAATTTTCTTCACAATTTTTGGAAGAGACAGGAATTATGATACGAGGGAAAAGGAGACTTTTGTAGCAGGAGCTTGCTTTCTTTCCCCCTGACACCCTGGGGCTTTGGGGTAGATGTTCCTTATGGCCCTTTATCTCCCAATTAGCAGGGGTTAATTCTTTATGGTATCCCTAGGAGGAGCTTACCATCCATCAGGGTCAACTGGAGGCAACCCTGAAGGAGCTTCAGTCCCTGAAGAATATGCAGAAAGATGCTATTGCTGCTCACAAGGTGAGGAACAGGGTAGACGGATCATGAGACAGAACTGGAATTGTACCCTCCTTGTAACTTCAGCTATGTGGGTGGAAAGGTATCTTTACATATATAACAAAACGCTAAATGGCACCTGGGCTATAGAAGTAGAAAACAGACATTGTAAGAGTGGGAAGAAATATGGCAGAGGACTAGGTTCCCAATAGCTGATCAACAGAGAGAGCAGACTGACCTTTCCCCTAGATAAGCCGATCCTTTTCGTGGTGCAGTCACTAGGTGACTGCTATGGGGCTGTGATCTGTCTGATCTTTCCTATTATCTATGGCAAAATAAGGAATTTATTTTTAAAAAATCCACTAAAGATTGCAATGTTCAAAGAAATACCTTTCTTTTCTTTGGGTTTAAAACCAGGCATCTCTGAACCAAAGTCTCTTAGATTGCTGGCTTTCTCTCTGATCTAATCCTTCTTAGCTTTTCCCAAACTAAATAAAACTACTGCTTATACTTTCAACTTTACAGGAGCTCTAGGACAACACTAATGGTTAGGGACTTGGCAAATCAGTTCCTAGGTTGGGGGAATAATTTGGGAGTTCTGTTTCTTCATTAATTATTCTATAGAGGAGAGTCTTCTCTGGCATTTGGCTTCTGGAAGAAGAAATAAATATAATGAGGGAAAGAAGAAGGATAGATGGAAATAATGATGTCTCAAGAGAATCGTGTTCCTGTTCTAAGAGTTCTTAGTTCAGCTATTACAGTCAACACTCATTCATTCAACAAATATTTGAGTGGTGCAGGATTATGCTAGATATTGTATTCCAACTATGGTGGGAGACAGATGTTAATTAAATAATCCCACCAATAATAAAACATCACTGTGATAATTACTACAAATTACTATAAATATACAGTATATCAGAGTATATAAATGGAGAACCTAATCTAGACTGAAGTCACTAAAAATTGAAATTAAAAATTTCTTATTAAAAATTGAGAATTTAAAGGATAAGTGTTATCTTTAGCCAAGTGAACTGGGTGAGGGGAATATGAAGGAAATGGCCTGGAGAATGTTCTATGAAGAGGAAAGAGCATTACAGAAAAGTTCTTGATACAGGAAGCTACTTACTATGTTAAACAGAAAGAAGGCCAATTAAGATGGATCTTGGTAGGCAAGATGAGACCGAAAAGGCAGATAAGGCCTAATCATGTAGGCCCTTGTAGATAAAGTTATGAATTTTGAATTTCATTCTGTGCATAATTGAGAAGTCATTAAAGGGTTTAAACAGGACATGGTCTCATCTCATTTTGAAAGCATCAGTCTGGTGGCTGTGGGAGTGTGGACTGGAGAAAGGCAATGACAAGGATAATGGTTAGAAGACGACTACTGTGGTGATCCCAGGGAACGATGATGGCTTGGACTAAAAAGGCAGTAGAGACCGAAAGAAATAAACAGCTTCAGCATATGCTTTGGAAATAAAAACTACCTGCATGTGGTGACTGATTAGATATGAGAGGCGAGTGGTGATATCAAATAGACAGTTGGATATATGAATCTGGAGTTCAGAAGTTGGTCTAGGCTGAAAAGAAGTCAGTGTACAGACTACACTTCAAAGTTGTGAGAGCAGAGGCTCTTACCGAGAATGAGAGTGTAGAATGGGAAAGGTAAAGAGCCTAGGACAGAATATCAAGTCATCTAATATTCAAAGCTTGGTTAGAGACACAACTAACAAATGAGACTGAGAAATAGTGGTGAAATAGGTAAAAGGAAAAATGGAAATGTCTGACCTAGAAGACAGTGAGAGTTAAGACTATTTTAAAGAGTACAATTACAGTGGTTGACCATAGAATATAAGCTGGATAAGAGGGGACATGAAGACAGAGAAGTTGATGAACAGAAATGGAGGGGTCAATGAATAGGAGGATTCTATGAAATCCAGTAACTGTTGCAACAGTGGAACCTGGGTAGGTAAACATAAACAGTAATTCTGGAGATGGTACAATTGCCGGGGAAGATAAAACCCTCAGTGTGATTAAAAGAATGAGTAGATAAAGGTAAAAATCACTAGAAATGATGATGAGGAACTGAGAAGCCAGGCTGTCAGATGGCTTACCCATGAGGAAGCTGAAGTCACCTAGGAAAAGAGCTCCAGTGTAGCAGCTATCAATTTCAGGTGCTTCAGACATTGCCCATCTCTGGCTTCTTTTGTATTGTCCTGGCAGCAGGAATGGTACCTCCTCCAGTTCCGATTTCTTAAAAAAGGACAGTTCTTCCAGCCTCCTATGGACCCAGTCTAACAGCATCACTTGGTAGATAATGGTTTGTACTTCTGGATAAAAGGGTATTATTGTTCATTTTAAAATGTTTGATTAACCCCACAGTCTTATTTAAGATGGCATTAGTTACCAACTCAGTTTTGCAACAGGAACCTAGAGATGACTTTTGATTATTTCAACCCTAATTATTAAACTAGCTGGGAAAGACAGAGTAAGTTTCCCAAAGGCCTCCTTTTAGTACAGTTGAATGTTGATATGCAGTATTTATATGCATTTTCCTATTATGGTATTTCCCAAGTTGTGTGAGTGCTGGTGGTGTGGGCCCCCATCCCTAAATCCTAGTCTCAGTAATTACCATGGTGATGATCATGGAGGTTTCCAGGAAAACAAGCTACATCTGCAGCAACACATCTCCCTGGAGTTTCTAAAGCTGCATCAGTTCCTGCACAGCAAAGAAAAGGACCTTTTAAGTGAGCTCCGAGAAGAGGGGAAAGCCTTGAATGAGGAGATGGAGCTGAATCTGAGCCACATTCAGGAACAGTGTCTCCTAGCCAAGGAGATGTTGATGAGCATCCAGGCACGGATGGAGCAGCAGAACCCCTTCGACTTTCTCAAAGTGAGACTCCATACCAACATGACTATGGGTACAATAGAGGGGGGAAGAGAGGGTTGGAAAGAACGTACAAGCAGATTTGCCCTTCCAGGAGGGGAAAAAAATCTGCTGTAGTGATTTTAAGATTCCCTGGGAGAAAAGCAGAAGGTTCCTTTTGCCTTATACTCAACTGAACATTTTCACACACCTAGTAAAGAATGCCATTAAAAGCAATATGCTTTAATATTTCCCCATAAAGAACTCTGAAGCTTTATTTCTCAAAAATAAGAATGCTGCCACCTAAACTGTATCTTTTACTGGCTCTCAGCAATAATAAATTGACCTGTCTGAAAAGCTGTTTGCCAATCTTTGCTACCTGACGCTTCACCTCTAAAGTGGCATTAGTTACCACCTTAGGACTCAGAAGCTTTATTTAGCCGTAGTAAAGAAAGTGGCCTTGGGGTGGGAATACCTATTGTGTTGTTCTCCTGAGACTATGTGGTAGTATAGGTAAAAACAGCTTAACCTTAATTTTTTTCTTGTTTCCTGTCAAAAGAAACTCTAGAAAATCAGAGGAAAGTAAGCCAGTTTATCCTGGGATAGATGAAGGATGAAGATCAGAAAAGGCATTTGGAGGATGAGAGAAGTTGGTGGCAATGGGATGGGGGCCATCTGCACAGGACTGCAGTTTTGACCATCAAATTCTGGTGGTGGCCAGTAACACCAAACAAATTTCTGGAACTGATGAACATGCATCTAACCTTTCCATTTCTCCTTCCCTCTTCTAGGACATCACACCTCTCTTGGACAGGTAAGTGTTTCCTTGTGGTATTAACAGCCTGCCTTCAGTCCCTGGAGGATGTCTAAGAATAAACAATTTACATCCCCTGCAGCCTGGAGCAAGGAATGAGAGTGCTGACGCCCAAGGAGCTTGTCTCCAGAAAGCTGAGCCCAGGCGTGTTCAAAGGGCCCATCCAGTACACGATGTGGAGGGACATGCAGTCCGCCCTCTCCCCAGGTATCAGAGGGTAGGAGCCACTGGTTCCTGGGGCTCCCAATTTATGTTTCATTCTCAGGACCTCTTCTGTGGCCCTAACAGTACGTTGGAGTCTAGACGGAGGGAGGAGTGAAGTTTAGCCAAAAGGCTAGTTGGTACGACTGAATTTCTTCTCTTACTGCTATCTAAGAATTCAGGATTTTATACTTGTGAACAGAGTCTGGTGTTAGAACTAACTTCTCAGCCTATTATTTTGCTTAACTGTTCTATCAAATGTAACAACCAGTATTTCAATATTTTTCTAAAATAGTTATATAAGTCTCTGAGGCATCTCTGCCCTGAAGGTGGAAGTTACTATACATATTCATCACATGTATGAGTACAGTTCCTCTTGTGGTTAATGTTCATAACATAGAGTATGTCATTGTAGGAGATTGTTTAGAGATCTTAAGTGCTTCAAAAGAAAACCAATTATTTCAATAGCTGTGACTAAGTTTTTGTCATCCTGCAGATACTAAAAAAAAAAAACAAAAAAAAACTGAGCACAACAAAAGAACACAAACAACATTTCAAGAACATAAAATAAAGTTCTAAATAAAAATAGTTACAGAAGTAGAGCTCTAAATAAAGTTTTCTATAGACTCATTATTGTTTGTAATTGTAATTGTTTGTATTGTTTGTAATCTGATTTAATGAAAATCACACATTTACCCCCGCTAATTTTTCCAGGTAGCTGACAATGAAAAAAATCAGCTTTACTGAGGTATAATTAACATAGAAAAAAATTCGTTAATTTTAACGTACAATTTGATGAGTCTCACAAATGTACACACTTATGTAAAGATCTCCAAAATCAAGATATAGAAAATTTCTATCATCCCCCAAAGTTCCTGCATAACCCTTTGTGGTCAATCTTTTTCTTCTATCCTCAGCTGCTGATAATCACTGATCTACTTTATATCACTTTACTTGTCTTTTCTAAAATCTCATACATATATAGTCTTTTCTGTTTGGCTTTTTTCATTTAGCAAAATGTTTTTTGAGATTCACCTATGTTGTTGCATGTATCAATCACTGTATTTTATGGATACATCACAATTTGCTTATTCATTCACCAACTGATGGACATTTGGATAGTTTCTAGTTTATGGCTAGTAGGAAGAAACTTGACTATTTGTTTATAAATCTTTTTATTTTAATTTCTTATTAAAATTTTTATTTTTATTTAATTGATTTATTGGCTGCGCTGGTCTTTGTTGCTGCACCCGGGTGTCCTCTAGCTTTGGTGAGCAGGGGCTACTCTTCGTTGCAGAGCTCGGGCTTCTCTTGCTGCAGAGCTCAGGCTTCCCTCGCTGCAGAGCTCGGGCTCTAGGGCACATGGGCTTCAGCAGTTGCAGCACCTGGGCTCAGCAGTTGTGATGCACAGGCTTAGTTGGTCCACAGCGTGTGGAATCTTCCTGGACCAGGGATCGAACCCGTGTCCCCTGAATTGGCAGGTGGATTCTTAGCCACTGGACCACCAGAGGAAGTCTGCCCTTTAATTTCTTCAGGGTAAATATATAGTGATGGGATTGCTGGGTTGTATGTTAAGTATATGCTTAACTATAAGAAACTATCACATTTTTTTCCCTTAAATGGTGGCATCATTTGAATTCCCACCTCCAATGGATGAGAGTCCCAGTTTCTCCAAATCCTTGCCAAAGTTTGATAATGTCTATCTTTCCAATTGTTTTAAATCCATCAAAGAAAATATTTTGTTCAAGCTCCCAAAACAAATTTGAGAAGTTATGCTGGATTTAAATTGAAACAAGCCAAGCTAAAACATGGAAATAAAGTTTTCATTTGGTGGACGCTGAAACCAATGTATACGTTGGACCCATCCCGTGTGGCATTTTTCGAGTTTTTTTAAGGGTCTACCAGGCTAAACCGTTCATTGCCTTACTGCTTTTGCTTTGCTTTCCCACTTTCCTTTCTTGCACTTTGCCTTCAGCTTCTTCTTTTTTTTTTTTTTCCCTGCCTCTGGTTCATCCACATGGAGTACTATCCATGCTGGTCTAGAAGACTCTTTTTGTTTCTCTTAATATCAGTCTCCATTTTTATGTCATCTTTTTAATCTTTTACTACAAGTTGAGTTTTACTGTGACAATGTTTGGATATCACCACAGTTTTATCTTTTTTAAAAATATTTTTCCTCATATAGAATTGTGGGTTGATAGACTCTACTACTTTAAAAAAGCCACTCCATTGTTTTCTCACTTGTATAGTTTCTGATGAGATGTCTATTATCATTTTTATATCATTTGTCTGTATGTACTATCTTTTTTTCTCATGGGTTACTTGTAAGATTTAGTTTTTTGTCTCTTCTTTTCCACCAAGTTGATTATGCTGGGTCTTGGTGTGTTTTCTTGGATCCATGGGTTTATAATTTTCATCAAGTTTGGAAAAATGCTGGCTATTACTTTTTCAGCAGTTTTGTACCACTCCATCTTTTCTTCTCTACTTCTGGAACTCTAATTTTACATATGTTCTTGTTGTTCAGTTACCAAGTTGTGTCCGACTCTTCGCAACCCCATGGGCTGCAGCACACCAGGCTTCCCTGTCCCTCATCATCTCCTGGAGTTTGCCCAAGACCACTGCCTCGGTGATGCCATCCAACCGTCTCATATTCTGTCACCCTCTTCTCCTTCTGCCTTCAATCACATTAGACCACTTAAAATTGTCTCACTTCTCATATTTTAAGCCTTTTTTCTGTGTTTCATTTTGAATAGTTGCTATTGCTATTCAAGGTCTCTCATCTTTTCATCTGCACTGTCTAATCTTCTGTTAATCCTGTTTAGGATGTTTTTCATTTCAGTTACATTTCTTCAAAAAGTTGCATCTTTTTATATCATCAGTTTCTCTCTTTACCACGTTCACTCTTCATCTACATTCTCAGGCTAATGAGAGATATTTGTAATATCTGTTTTAATGTCTTTGTCTGCTAATACCACCACTGTTGTAATTTCTAACATGTTTTTATTGTGTGAGTTTTCTCCTGACTGTGTGGATTATATTTTCCTGCCGCTTTGCATGGCTGATATATATTTTTTCTTCTTAATAAATTTTATTTTTTAGAATACTTTTAGATTTACAGAATAATTGAAAATATAGCAGATAGCTTTCATATACCTCATCCCTAGTTTATATTATCTTATATTTAGTGTGATACATTATTTACAATTAATGAACCATTACAAATACATTACTAGTAGCTAAAATCAATAGTTTATTTGAATTTCCTTAGTTTTTTACTTAATTTCATTTTTCCATTCCATGATCCCATTGAAGGTGCAACATTACATTGAGTTGTCATGTTTCTTTAAGCTCTTCTTGGCTGTGACAATTTCTCAGGCTTTTCTTGTTTTTTGATGATTTTGACAGTTTTGAGGACTGCTGGTTCTGTATGTTGTAGGATGCCACATTAGTGCAATCTGTCTGATGTTTTTCTCACAATAATAGTAGGGTTGTGAGTTACTGCGAGGGAGACCATGGAGTTAAAGTGTCATTTTCATCATATCAGGCATACATTCTGTTGGCATAGTCTATGACTGTTGATGCTGGCTTTAATCACCTGACTGAGGTAGTGTAGGTTATTTCCCCTCTCATTTCCATACTGTATACTTAGGAAGCAACTTACTATGTGCAGCTCACACTTAAGGAATGGGTAGTTATGCAACTTGTCTCTTCTGGCTGTCAAACATGATCGGTTTTACATTGCTATTTGCTAATTTTGTTGTAATCCTTTAAGCTCTATTGATTTAACTTTGGCATTTACTGAAGTTATTTGAAATAACTTTGCTCCTTTTGACACTTTAAGCTTTGTTGAGCCTTTAAGCTTTGTTAGTATGTTTCAAGAGAAGCGTTTAATCTGGGGCTAACTCTGCCAATTTTCTAAGATATTACCCTTCTGAGTACTCTGTCTGATGTTCCACGTTATAACGTTCTTCCATTCTGACTGGCAGGATTGAGAACTATTCCCAGTCTTGTGTGAGCTCTGCTTTCTGGAGATTCGCTCTCTAGGTTTAATGAGTCTCCCTGCAGTCACGGGGCGATGCTCAGTCCCAGCCTGGAGGGAACCCCTCTGTGGACGTTTGACCTCTCTGTGCAGCTCCCTCCTCTGTTACTCTGCCCTGAAAGTTCTAGCTCTGAGAACGCAGTGTTTTTCTTCTTGTACCCTTTGCCCCCAAACTTCACTTCTAGCATCATTTAAAGCACAAACTGACTTTCCCCTTACTTTCGGTATAATTTTACATTTAAGAAAATCAAATGGGACTTATTTAATATATGACTATTTTAATAATAATGTAACTATGGTCAAACCTTGGTAACATATACTTTATACTTCTTATTTCTAGGCCTTTGCTTATTCTTATTCGGCAGATTCTTATTTTCTTCTTTCTGGCCTTGTAAATGAGGCTGTTGCTTTAAGACAGGGGCTCATACTTTTTCTATAAAGAGTTAGATAGTATATATTTTAGGTTTTGGGGGTTGTTTGGTCTTGTCAAAACTATTTAACTATGCCACTGTAGTGAGAAAGCAACCATGGACAATATGGCCATTCATGTATTTCAGTGCAGGGAATTGTTTCTATCTTAAAATATTTTAATATATTTTCTTTAGTTTTGTGTGTATCAATAAAATATCACCAAAGTTCATTCCTTCATTTGACATACTCAGAGAGGGCCTACTACATGCTGAGCATTAAGTTGGGCTCCAAGGATACAGAAATAAAAGACATAGTTTCTGCTCCCCAGGAGAGTCTTGAAGACCAAGTTAGAGTCTGCTGCAACCTTCTAGGTGAAAAATTATTAAGATGTAAGCCAGAGGCATGGTAATGGAACATAAAGAATAGATTGCAGAGACAGAATTCTGAGCTGAAATATACAGGACAGTAATTAGTGGTAAGGGATAGAGAAAGGTGATGTCAAGGATGAAAACACAGCAGATGCAGATTTTGGAGGGTGCTGATGAGTTCAATTTTGGCCATATTGTGTTGACCTATAGAACAATTAAATGAATATATTCAAATGGATAATTATTCTAACTAGAGCTTAGGAGAGAGGCCAGAGCTGGAACAAATAGTATTGAGTGGGGGTAGCTGAGCTATTGATAAATGAGATTACCTAAGGAAAATGGGAGCATACAGTCAAGGAGAGAGCATGTTATACAGAATAACAACAGATGAAGGTCAATTAAGCCTCAGAAGGGACTGAGGAATTATCTGGCAAGAGAAATAAGAGAAAAAACAGGAAATAAAGTCCCCATGGAATCTAAAGCAAACAGAGTGTCAAGGAGAAGGGAAAGATCACTCATACCAAATGCAAAGATCAATTTAGAAAATAACTGGAAAAGAGATGCTTTTAATAATTGGTGGTTTTGACAGGGGTGATTTCAAAAGAGTGGAATGAGTATAAGTTATTATATATTGTATAGGGTTCAGGAACAATTTGGAATGAGGCAGTAATGAAGTGAATAGATCACTCATTTGAGAAGTTTCAATAAGAAGGGAAGGTGTATATGTGGAAGCAAAGACAAAAGAGGACTTCTAAAAACATACTGACTGGAAGCAGCCTGTGGAAGGGCAGAAATCAATAGCATAAAAAAGGGAATAATTGGTGAACGTTGGGAAGAGTGAGAGCTACAGAAGAGAGATGTACTGACTTTACATAGCTTTCTCCAAAACTGGAGAGGAGATAAAGACCATAGAAGCAAACAATTTTGTGAGACAGGGTTTGCAGTATGAGTAAGAAGAATTGAGGGATTCATCTCTTCATCTATTCATTTATAAAATGTACTGTAGTTTCTCTGTGAAAGAGGAGATGAAGCCTTCTGCCTGGAATTGAGGAGCGAAGTGGTGGAACAGTAATTTGAGGAGGAGTTGAAGGTTTGAAATTGCTGTTGTGAGGAAGTGGAGAGGCTTTGATTTAGGAAATATAAGAGTTTGGGGCAGTGCTGATGGCCAAGCATAGAGTAGAAATAATCAATTTGTAGCAGTATCTGTATGCATAATTTTGTGATTTTCATCCTGCAATGGTGAGGAACTGGGATGTGAATTTGAATAGCTGAATAGATCCAAGGTTGGAGAGCTGCATGGCAGATGCTACAGAAACAGAAACATAAGAGGACAAAAGTGTTGAGGTTATTGGCAACAAAGCTATCAATGCTAAACTGTTTAGGGAAGAATTTTAAGCCAGGAAGCAAAGAGATTAGGATAATAAAGAGAAATATGGGGAGTCTAGAGACATTAATGAAGTCAAGTAATGGTTGTAGGGAGAGATGGGAGTGAGAAAGCTCAAAAAATAAAGAGTACGGCATACCTGAATTGAAGATTTTAGAGAACGAACAGTTCCTGATGACTACAAGTTTCAGAATATAGTCATTGATATGGGCAGCTTAAATGTAAAGGAGTCAAAAGTCATTAGCAATAAAGTCACAGACATGCAAGAAGAGAAGGGCAGCTATATCCAAAAGACAGTAAAATCCCTCAAAATGATGGGCTAGATTTGACGTAGGAAAGTAAGGCCAACCCAAAATGCAGGGGGTATAACCAAGAAAAGTTTGTAGATGATAGCATTAAATAGAGACAGGAGAGAAATGTGAAAAGGAATGACAAGAGCCTGAAATGAAGAATGATTTTTTAACATGAGATTGAGGAACAGAGCACAGGTCTGGAAGTGATGGTGGTGACTCTCTGATTTCCAGCATCTGAATTTAGAAAATGAATAGTCTCTTGAACTTCTGGAAACTGTTTTTCAGTTAGCTTTTTTTTTTTTTGGAAGAATCAGTCTGGATTACATTAAATTAACGAGGTGATAAGAGAATTCTGTAAACTGAAGATGTATGAGAGTTAAACGGGGAGGTAGATCCAAAGGGCAGAGTGGAAATGGTTGGGTGGGAACAGCTGGAGGAACAGCTGAAGGCAGAGGAAGTAAAGAACAGAATAATGAGGATAAAAGTACAGTAGACGTTAAATCATTAGAGAGATCTACAATCTGGGTATTTATGCAAAGGATAACAGGAATACGAGGCATGGTGAAATTAGTTGGTGTCAAAGATTCATATGGAACTCTAATTGCAGTTCATTTAATTGTTTAACAAACAGTTACTTGAATACCTAGAACAGTTTCAAATTTTGAAGATAGATGAGGAAAGAAAACAAAGTCCCTGCTCTTCCAGAGATTACACTCTAGTGGCAGAGACAATTGAGTAATTTCACATACTGATGGCTATTCTGAAGAAAACAAAGCATGACACACTCAGCAAATAATAATTTATGACAGAAAAGAAAGCAGGGTAAGAATACAAACCATGATACATGGATGAACATGCTACTTTAGATAGAGTGCCCAGAGAAAATCTCTTTGACCAGGTTCTCCCTGTGTTTTATTGTAGACATTTCTAAACATACTGAAAAGTTTAAAGAATTTTACAGTAAATACTTCTAACCTAGCTAGATTCTATCAATAACATTCTATTGAACTTGCATGAATAAAGATATGAATGATGTGAAGGAGTAAACAATGTGGGGAAAGAATGTCCAGGGACAGGAATAGAAAGTGTAAAGTCCCTGCAGTAGGAATGAACTTAGTATGTTCAAAGAAGAGCCAAAAGGTAAGGGTGGTTGGACCAAACTGAATTGGGGGAGGGAGGTGGTAAGAGGTGGGAGATGAGGTCAGAGAAGTGGGTAAATCATGCAGGTCTTGTCTCTTCAATAATGACTCTGGATTTTACCTTGGATGATGGGAAGCATAAGAGTATTTTGAGTTGGAGAACTAGATGATCTCATTCTTGTTATTGGCAGAATAGGCTGCAGACAGGCAAGAGTGGAAACAGAACAGTTAAAAAGCTACTGCAGTAGTTCCAAGACACTGGTATCTGTGGAAGTTATGTCTATATATTCTGAGTAGGCTCAGAATATATTCTGAAAGTGGAGCTGACAGAACTTACTGTTGGATTGAATATGGCATAAGAAGAAAAGCTGCGATGCAAAGCTGACTCCTAGGAATCCTCAAAGCGAGGGCAGGCTAAGCTAGCTGGTGATGTCAGAGGCTTGGTGATGAGAGCAGACTGGGGTTCTAAAAAGGTTAGCAGGAATTCTTTATGATACCTCCAAAGAAATTACAGTCCTCACATCTGAAAAAATAACAACCCTACATGAATGAGGATCAATCTGTGACAGTGAGAAGATTTGGCCTATGTGGAAAATCTTCAGGATTCTTCAAAGTCTCTTTGTTAGAAAGAAAAAGTCTCTGGGATGATGGAAAAGACTCAAGCTTTTCTGAGAAGAGAGAGCGAGGTTGGATTGTTCTTGCTTCCAAGGATAAATAAATCCATTAACAATAAATGTGTTACAAATACAAATGCATATTTGTATCTTTGTCTATGATTTGAACAGTTTTTGGGTTTCCTTTATCAAATTTTGTGCCAAGGCTCAATTATCTCACACTTAGAATTTGTGTCACCTTCTTGCTAATATGCTTCCAACCTCTCTTCATTTAGAAATTCCTTTTTTATACTGCTGTCCATTGATCTGTCTAAACCACTTGTCAAATTACCTGTGATGAAGGACCAATTTTATTTTATTTTTTCTTTATTTTTTATTATTATTATTTTTTTTTTCCAGTGGGTTTTGTCATACATTGATATGAATCAGCCATGGATTTACATGTATTCCCAATCCCGATCCCCCCTCCCACCTCCCTCTCCACCCGATTCCTCTGGGTCTTCCCAGTGCACCAGGCCGGAGCACTTGTCTCGTGCATCCCACCTGGGCTGGTGATCTGTTTCACCATAGATAGTATACATGCTGTTCTTTTGAAATATCCCACCCTCACATTCTCCCACAGAGTTCAAAAGTCTGTTCTGTATTTCTGTGTCTCTTTTTCTGTTCTGCATATAGGGTTATCGTTATCACCTTTCTAAATTCCATATACATGTGTCAGTATGCTGTAATGTTCTTTATCTTTCTGGCTTACTTCACTCTGTATAATGGGCTCCAGCTTCATCCATCTCATTAGGACTGGTTCAAATGAATTCTTTTTAATGGCTGAGTAATATTCCATGGTGTATATGTACCACAGCTTCCTTATCCATTCCTCTGCTGATGGGCATCTAGGTTGCTTCCATGTCCTGGCTATTATAAACAGTGCTGCGATGAACATTGGGGTGCACGTGTCTCTTTCAGATCTGCTTTCCTCAGTGTGTATGCCCAGAAGTGGGATTGCTGGGTCATATGGCAGTTCTATTTCCAGTTTTTTAAGGAATCTCCACACTGTTTTCCATAGCGGCTGTACTAGTTTGCATTCCCACCAACAGTGTAAGAGGGTTCCCTTTTCTCCACACCCTCTCCAGCATTTATTGCTTGTAGACTTTTGGATAGCAGCCATCCTGACTGGCGTGTAATGGTACCTCATTGTGGTTTTGATTTGCATTTCTCTAATAATGAGTGATGTTGAGCATCTTTTCATGTGTTTGTTAGCCATCTGTATGTCTTCTTTGGAGAAATGTCTGTTTAGTTCTTTGGCCCATTTTTTGATTGGGTCATTTATTTTTCTGGAATTGAGCTGCAGGAGTTGCTTGTATATTTTTGAGATTAATCCTTTGTCTGTTTCTTCATTTGCTATTATTTTCTCCCAATCTGAGGGCTGTCTTTTCACCTTACTTATAGTTTCCTTTGTAGTGCAAAAGCTTTTAAGTTTCATTAGGTCCCATTTGTTTAGTTTTGCTTTTATTTCCAATATTCTGGGAGGTGGGTCATAGAGGATCTTGCTTTGATTTATGTCGGAGAGTGTTTTGCCTATGTTCTCCTCTAGGAGTTTTATAGTTTCTGGTCTTACATTTAGATCTTTAATCCATTTTGAGTTTATTTTTGTGTATGGTGTTAGAAAGTGTTCTAGTTTCATTCTTTTACAAGTGGTTGACCAGTTTTCCCAGCACCACTTGTTAAAGAGGTTGTCTTTTTTCCATTGTATATCCTTGCCTCCTTTGTCAAAGATAAGGTGTCCATAGGTTCGTGGATTTATCTCTGGGCTTTCTATTCTGTTCCATTGATCTATATTTCTGTCTTTGTGCCAGTACCATACTGTCTTGATGACTGTGGCTTTGTAGTAGAGTCTGAAGTCAGGCAGGTTGATTCCTCCAGCTCCATTCTTCTTTCTCAAGATTACTTTGGCTATTCGAGGTTTTTTGTATTTCCATACAAATTGTGAAATTCTTTGGTCTAGTTCTGTGAAAAATACCGTTGGTAGCTTGATAGGGATTGCATTGAATCTATAGACTGCTTTGGGTAGAATAGCCATTTTGACAATATTAATTCTTCCAATCCATGAACACGGTATGTTTCTCCATCTGTTTGTGTCCTCTTTGATTTCTTTCATCAGTGTTTTATAGTTTTCTATGTATAGGTCCTTTGGTTCTTTAGGTAGATACACTCCTAAGTATTTTATTCTTTTTGTTGCAATGGTGAATGGTATTGTTTCCTTAATTTCTCTGTCTGTTTTTTCATTGTTAGTATATAGGAATGCAAGGGATTTCTGTGTGTTAATTTTATATCCTGCAACTTTACTATATTCATTGATTAGCTCTAGTAATTTTCTGGTAGAGTCTTTAGGGTTTTCTATGTAGAGGATCATGTCATCTGCAAACAGTGAGAGTTTTACTTCTTCTTTTCCTATCTGGATTCCTTTTACTTCTTTTTCTGCTCTGATTGCTGTGGCCAGAACTTCCAACACTATGTTGAATAGTAGTGGTGAGAGTGGGCACCCTTGTCTTGTTCCTGATTTCAGGGGAAATGCCTTCAATTTTTCACCATTGAGGGTGATGCTTGCTGTGGGTTTGTCATATATAGCTTTTATTATGTTGAGGTATGTTCCTTCTATTCCTGCTTTTTTGGAGAGTTTTAATCATAAATGAGTGTTGAATTTTGTCAAAGGCTTTCTCTGCATCTATTGAGATAATCATATGGTTTTTATCTTTCAATTTGTTAATGTGGTGTATTACATTGATTGATTTGCGGATATTAAAGAATCCTTGCATTCCTGGGATAAAGCCCACTTGGTCATGGTGTATGATTTTTTTAATATGTTGTTGGATTCTGTTTGCTAGAATTTTGTTAAGGATTTTTGCATCTATGTTCATCAGTGATATTGGCCTGTAGTTTTCTTTTTTTGTGGCATCTTTGTCTGGTTTTGGAATTAGGGTGATGGTGGCCTCATAGAATGAGTTTGGAAGCTTACCTTCTTCTGCAATTTTCTGGAAGAGTTTGAGTAAGATAGGTGTTAGCTCTTCTCTAAATTTTTGGTAGAATTCAGCTGTGAAGCCATCTGGGAAGGACCAATTTTAAAAACTGATGTTTGTAGAATATAAATGTTATTTGAAAAAATGGAGTTAAAAAAATTACAAAGTGCAAGCTCAGTTTTTTAACTAAATTGATTGATATAAAATTACTCTGTCAGATTTCTATGACAGTT
Source organism: Dama dama (assembly GCF_033118175.1). Lineage (NCBI taxonomy): Eukaryota > Metazoa > Chordata > Mammalia > Artiodactyla > Cervidae > Dama > Dama dama. Next base: position 1,589,073 of record NC_083692.1, on the reverse strand, counting down.
TCTAAGAGCTTACTCTTAATTTCTCTACCATCCTGTCCCAGACTGGCAATTATACAGTCTGTGAATCACAGTTGGATCATCAGTGGCATTAACCATTCCAGACCTCAAAAGTTCCAGTGTCTATTAAACCAAATGCAAACTTCTACCATTGTCCTCTAAATTCTGTATCAGTTAGTTCAGTCTCACCTGCTCCTAACAGGCAAGCCCTTATCTTCTCTATCATGCAAGCTGCTGTTTTTAACTCATTCTGTTTTTGCCATTGTTTACCCAAAGCATCCTGATACATTTCATACATGTTGCATAACTAAATACTTATTAAATACTAAATACTTATTAAATAAAACTAAAATACTTATTGCCTTAGAAATCTTTTTTTGGGCACACTTACCGAATCTTTATCCTTTCAGCGTTTGTTATTTTCTTACATGTATTAGTACAGATTTATATTATCTGTAATTTTTATTAGAGTATAAATTGCTTCAGAGTAAAGTCTGATTTTTTACCACAAATATAAAAAATGTCTAGAATGTAGCTACATGGATATCAAAACTATATATATATACATATATATATATATATAGTATTTAGGTTATTATCTGCCCATCTAGGCATATACGGCATAGGGAAATAAAGCACATAAATACTGTCTATGGGAACCTGCATTCATCCCTTTTTCCCCACACCCTGCTTTCTCTTATTTTCTTACTAGGCCTATCTCCATTAACTCTGGACCCTAAAACTGCTCACCCAAATCTAGTGCTCTCCAAAAACCGAACCAGTGTGTGGCATGGTGACATTAAGCAGGTAATGCCTGATGATCCAGAGAGGTTTGACTCAAGTGTGGCTGTGCTGGGCTCAAAAGGCTTCACATCTGGAAAGTGGTACTGGGAAGTAGAAGTAGCAAAGAAGACAAAATGGACAGTTGGAGTTGTCAGAGAATCCATCCTTCGGAAGGGCAGCTGTCCTCTAACTCCTGAGCAAGGATTCTGGCTTTTAAGACTAAGGAACCAAACTGATCTAAAGGCTCTGGATTTTCCTTCTTGCAGTCTGAAACTGAGTAACAACCTCAACAAGGTGGGCATATATCTAGATTATGAAGGAGGACAAGTGTCCTTCTACAATGCTAAAACTATGACCCACATTTACACCTTCAGTAGCACGTTCATGGAGAAACTTTACCCTTACTTCTGCCCTTGCCTTAATGATGGTGGAGAGAATAAAGAACCACTGCATATCTTACATCCACAGTAATCTGTCATACTATTGTGTAAATTCAGAGAGTTATTAAAGAGGTATTGAAATAGTTTACCAGTCTCACTGGTTTCTCTTCCCAATGTATGGGGAACTCTGGAAAATGAAAAGAGGATTCACAAATTGAATTCCATTCTCAGTATTCTAAATGGATTTCATTGGAGCTTTTTGAGATGTTATTCTAATTCTCTGGGGTCTACTATGACACAGGAGCCACTTTCATGAGCATGCTCATCATCCTTTTTTACCAGAGCAAAATGCAACTTGAGTTTGTGATGTTCGGGAACCCTTTTCAAACATGATCAGAAATTCTATCATGAGGTCCTTATTCTCCAACATAATGACTCTTAACAGATTATTTTCAGATGTGCACTCTTCTTCCTATTTAATTATGCTCTTATGTAAACTTTACAAAACATTTATTTCCTGGAAACTGTTACTTTAATTAAAGGAAAACTGTTCCTGAGACTTAAAAAATAAGATGGACTGGGCCAGTTTATAATCTGGTCTTGAATTCTCTCCAGATACTTTTTTAGTCCAGCAAATCTCTGACTCTTTCTCAGTTTCTTTTTCTTGGTTTACCTATCTGTGGAACACTTGTTTTTCTGTATTCAAATATATTTAAGTATATCCATTTACTTTAGACTATGTCCTTGTAAACATTCCTGCCTATAATTTTTTTTTCCTGCCTATAATTTAAACAGCAGAGTATTTCATCTTGTACACTCCAATATATTAATTCTCTAGCTTGTTCCTTCTTTCTAAGCATTACTAACCTCAGCAGTACCCTTGAGGCACCATCCCTGTCTCCTTTCCACAGAAGTCCCATCTAACTGGGCTTCATTCTCTATATCTGACAGTTTTTTGGGGAGGGATGGAGGGCAAGGGAGCAGTGCCTAGGATCTGCAGCACGGCCTTCTAAAATTACAATCAGCACAGCTCTCTTGGCAAGGTAAAAGCCCCCATCCTATCTGTCACAGGGAAGGGGACCCACACCACAGGGCAAACAGCCATGACATGTTATGGCTACATTTAAGAAATGTTTTTTTGTTTTTTAAATGAATTCATTTAAACTGGAATGTAATAAAGACCTATTCTGTACCTGGAACCTTGCTAGATGTTTTGAAGGATATAAAAGTATAAAAAAAAAAAAAGGTTCACCTAGGAGGACTTAAAAGAAATTCAGGTGCCTGGACCCCATTTAAGACCAATTAAATAAGAATCTCTAGCAGTTGGGGCCCAGGCATTTGTAGTTTCTAAAAGCTTACTAATGTGTCCAGGGCAGAGAACCACTGAACTAAAGGAACATGATTTCTCTCTTTTTAAAATCTTTTAAAAAAACTTTAAACATAGAGAAAAATTGCATATTTGTATGATAAACTCCCATATACTCTCCACCTACATTACCAATCATTAACATTTTGCCATATTTTCTTAAGTCTCTCTTCCTGACATCCACCCCATATAATTTTGTGTGTGTCTATAATTATTACTAATGTCATTTTTGCTCAGCTACTTTAGAATAAGTTGCAGGCATTAAGATTCTTATTCCTAAATACATCTGCAAGTATCTTCTAAGAACCAAGATATTCTCTTACATAATCACAGTACTAAATTATCAAATTCAGAAAACTTAACATTAACACAATACTACTTACTAGCTAATATACAGTCCATATAAATAAGTAAATATTTCTAATGGTGGGATTTTAGGCACTATGGTTAAAAAAAAAAAAAAAAACCCTCAAGTAATATGACAAAGAATTTGGGGGAAAAATGAGGGTCTAGTTAAGTCATATACAGGCAAAGTTCTAGATAATTGACATGTAAAGTCTGTCCTTTGGGACAGACAAGTGCTACAGAGTTCAGAGAAAGGGGAGGTCAATATTCACCAGCAGAGGAGGAGAAAGTTCAAAGGAAAAAAAAGACGTGATTAAGTTGGACAAAAGGAAAGGTAAGTAGGAATGAATGTAAATTCTAATCTAGACTTGGACAATGTATTTTTAAAAATGAATGTTTTGTGGTAATGGTTGCATAGCCACACAAATGTACTATAAATAGTGTTAGTTGCTCAATCCTGTCTGACTCTTTACAACCCCATGGACTGTACCCTGCCAGGCTCCTCTGAATTCTCCAGGCAAGAATACTGAAGTGGGTAGCCATTTCCTTCTCCAGGGAATCTTCCTGACATCCGGGAGCAAACCTACATTTCCTGCATTGCAGGCAGATTCTTTACCTGCTGAGCCATCAGAGAAGCCCATACTATAAATAAGTGAGCTGTATACATAATGGGCAATTTTTATGAGAAGTATATTATACCACAGTAAAGTGTTTTTAAAAGAGGGAAAGAAAACAGTGAATGTTTTATTCAGATCACCAGGGGAATTACAACAGGCCACAGATGTATACATATTTTCCACTATCTGTAGGAATCAACCTTTAATACTTTTTCAGATACGCTACTTCAGCTTTACAGTATTTGTCTTAACACAGATGACACAAATTTTCCCACAGTTTTCCCAGATAATTGGTTATTCTATATTGAGTAATTTGAATCCAGTTACTGAGAACTCAGGTTACAATTAAAAGTAGGAATTTTTTAAGGAGTATGAATTATAAAACACCAATATAGGATTGCCCTGCTAGAAACAGACTCTGAATGCATGCGTGCCAAATCATTTCAGTTGTGTCCAACTCTTTTGTGACCCCCATGGACTATAACCTGCCAGGCTGCTCTGTCCAAGGGATTACCCAGGCAAGAATACTGGAGTGGTTGCCATTTCCTCCTCCATGGGCTCTTCCTGACCCAAGGATCAAACCAGCGTATCTTATGTCTCCTGCACTGGCAGGTGGGTTTTACCACTGGTGCCACCTGGGAAGTCCAGACTCAGAATAGCCTTCACTAGGAAGCATGACTGGGGCTAGCTTATATACTGTTTTCTCTCATGCCACAGGAGATGAGGCTGATAATATCCAAAAAATGAAGTAGAGGATAAAGAGGCTCCAGTCAGTGTGTTGGGATTCACTGAGGTGAGAACCTCAAAAGGAAAATGCCTTGTAAAATACATTCTGAAGAGTATATCTAATGCAATGTACAGTTTGGAGAATAATACAAAAAATTCCACTCATTAATTCACTATCTAGCTTTGGAAATACAACAGTATTGAAAACCTTTGAAGGCCCCTATGTTTCTCTCCCAGCCCTGAGTTAATCACTATTCTATGTTTAGTGTCTGTTTTTTTCTGTTTGTAAATAATTCATAAATACATTTTTCCAACAAATGTATTGTTTAGTTTTCCCATTCTACATGTATGTTTAGTTTTCCCATGTATGTATTCCTAGAAAGTATAGTTTCATTATGCCTGTTCTTTGAACTTTAAATAAATGGAATCATGCTGCATGTCTTCCTTAGCTTTTTTAAATTCAAACTTTTGTTGTATTCCAGTGTATGAAAATTAAACAATTTAAATATCCAAACTACTGTTAATAAGTAAGTAGTTGTTTTTAGTTGATTTATTTTTAAAATTATCTCTGTTGCTACCCTTATTAGCAACAATGCTGCCATACACATTATTGGATATGTGTACCAGTAAATGGGAGCAAGAATTTGTCTAGGTTTATACCTAATAACCCGGGAGACCTGGGTTCGATTCCTGGGTCGGGATGATCCCCTGGAGAAGGAAATGGCAACCCACTCCAGTACCCTTGCCTGGAAAATCCCATGAACGGAGGAGCCTGGTAGGCTACAGTCCATGGGGTCGCAAAGAGTTGGACACGACTGAGCGACTTCACTTCACTTCATACCTAATAAGCAGCAGCACATAGGGCATGCACATCTTTAAGTAAGTAACGCTCAATAGTTAGTCAAATCGACTGTGCCAATTTACACTGCCACTATCAGTAGGAGTCCCCATTAATCTAGGGCTTCCCTTGTGGCTCAGCTGGTAAAGAATCCGCCTGTAATGCGGAAGACCTGGGTTCCATCACTTGGTTGGGAAGATCCCCTGGAGAAGGGAAAGGCTACCCACTCCAGCATTCTGGCCTGGGGAACTCTGGGTCGAAAAGAGCTGGACATGACTGAGCGACTTTCACTTTCACTTGTCATTTTTATTAGCAGGAGGGTACATATGTAAGGTGGATACATAATGGTATCTCATGGTTTTAGCTTGCATTTCCCTAATTACCACTGTGGTTGAGCATCTTTTGAAAAGTTTATTATCCATTTAAGTTTCCTCTTCTGTGAAATGCCTATACAAATGTTTGCCCAATTTTTGCATAAGATTGTCTCTCACTGATTCATAAGATTACTTATATGTTCTGGATACCAATCCTGTTGGTTGTCTGCACTGCAAATACTTTCTCTGACAGCTTAATACTTTTTTTTTTTTTTCCTGTTTCTAAATTTTATTAGTCCTCCTTTTAAATTCTTTTTTTTTTTTTTATTATTATTTTTTTTTTCCAGTGGGTTTTGTCATACATTGATATGAATCAGCCATGGATTTACATGTATTCCCAATCCCGATCCCCCCTCCCACCTCCCTCTCCACCCGATTCCTCTGGGTCTTCCCAGTGCACCAGGCCGGAGCACTTGTCTCGTGCATCCCACCTGGGCTGGTGATCTGTTTCACCATAGATAGTATACATGCTGTTCTTTTGAAACATCCCACCCTCACATTCTCCCACAGAGTTCAAAAGTCTGGTCTGTATTTCTGTGTCTCTTTTTCTGTTCTGCATATAGGGTTATCGTTATCACCTTTCTAAATTCCATATACATGCTCTGACAGCTTAATACTTTTGTGTCATTTAAAAAAAATTCTTCTCACAGGTCAGAGACAGTCTCCTGTGTTTTATTCTACATATTTTAAAGTTTTGCCTTTTATATTTAAGTGCTTAATTAGTCAACCAGCTAGAAAGTAACAAGTATACATGTGCACGTATCTGACAACACAATTTCAACATATAAAGCAAAAATTAACAATATATTAATAAATCTGCAAATAACTTGGGAGATTTTAACATGACTCTCTCAGTAATTGATAGAAGAATCAGACAGTATGATTAACAAATTTGACTCAGTGAACATAGGTTAGATAGAACACTGTACCCAACATCTGAGAACATCCAACAGCTGCAGGACATTCTTTGTAAACACACACAGGACGCTGACCATATATGTCAGTCAGAAGGAAAGTTTCAACAAATTTAAAAGGATTATAATCACACCAGTTATATTCTTTGATCTTAATTCATTTAAACTAGGTATCAATAACAAGATAACTAAACAGTCACATGAACTTGGAAATTTTTAGCATTTTAAATAACCCATGGATCAAAAAAAATCCTATTGAAAATCTGAAAATATTTTTAATTGAATGATAATAAAAAACGACATCTGAAAAACTGGCACACAGTTTAAAGTAAATCGATAATCTTATATATGCATACTAGCAAAACAAAGTATGAAAAAAACTCATCTCTTTCAAGAAATTAGAAAAAGACTAGCAATTTAAAGCCAAGAAAAAAATAATAAAGCCAAGAAAAGTAGAAGGAAATTATAAGGGCAGGAATTAACAATATACAAATGAAACATATGAAAGTATCAAAGATGTCACAAGTTTGTTCTTTGAAAAGGTTAATAAGAACTACAAACTTCTGGTAAGACTAAGAAATGAAAGGAAGGCACAAGTAACTAGAATCACAAATGAAAATGGAACCACTGCTACAGAGCCTGACATTACAAAACATCACATGAGTTTTTATTGCATGCTCAGTCACTCAGTCGTGTGTGACTCTCTGTGGTCCTATGAACTGTAATCTGCCTGGCTCCTTTGTTCATTGGATTTCCCAGGCAGTGCTCAACTTTATACCAATATGTTTTACATTTTAGAATAAATTGACCCCATACAGGAACAATGTAGCTTATCAAAACTGATGTGGGGGAACTCTGAAGAAAAACATAACTTGAACACTGGTGATACATTAGTATATTAAACAAACTTTTGAAAAAAAGGTTTTTGGGTTTTCGTTTTTTGCTTTTTTTAGGCCTGCAATGGCAGCTGTGGAATCCTAACCTCTGGACCACCAGGGAAGTCCCTTTTAAAACGTGCTAATGATATTTTTGTTTGTTTAAGAATTCTTCTCTTTTAGAGACTCCAATTGAAACATTTATTTAAAAGAGATAAGATGGGTTTTGTTTCAAAATAACGACACAGCACAAAACCTTTGTTAATACTCAGGGTTTAAAACTCACAAGCAGGATACCTTCCTCCTCGGCCGAGTCAGGGAAAGCTTAGACGACTCTTTACAATTCCACAAGCAGCTCCGCACAGCTGGTAGGGGACCAGAACCTTCTCCGTTGTGCCTCAGGCTTTTCCGAGGCATTACTCTGACAGCCAATCATGGAGCTTGGCTTCGAACCCGGGACCAATCAGTGACCTCACCTTCCGCCCCGCCCCCCCCGCCCCCCCCCACTAAGTCCACGCGTGTGAGGAGCGTGAGTCAGCGCCATGTTTCAAGGGCAGCGGGGCTGGTTCTGTGGCAGCGTCAGCCACGACTTGAGGCAGTTTTGGGGTAGGAGGTTGGGCAGAAGGGGTGGGCGAGGTGGTGAGGAGAGCACCGCTCCTCTCTCTGGTACCTTGGCCCCAGGGCATTTGCTGGGCTCACGCTGTGCTCTTGCCTCCACAGTGGCTGAAGGGGGGACTATCAGTGACCCGAGGGTCGCCGACTTCTTGTTCAGCTGCGATGCCTCACACCCAGACACGCTGAGGTACCTGAAGGTCACCTGGGGGGTACCTTTTGGGTCATGAGGAACCAGGAGTTGTCGCTGGAAGTCGCCGTCGGCTAATATTGATAATAGGAAGAGACTGGAAACGAGCAAATTTTCAGTCCTGTCTGGATGTGCGGGGAGGGGGAGGGGCAGGCGCGGGAATAGCTCACGGTCCCTTTTTTTTACTGCGGCTAAGGCCTGGCCTCCTACCTGCTCCTCAAGTCTTTTCCCGACTTCAAGTTGTGTTTTTCCAGCAGACTCTCCCACACCCGTGGGATGCCTTGTAGAACTCTCCTATTCGGTATATTTAAACCAAATCTGATTGCCTGTTATCTTAAACGTTGTGTTCTGAAAATGTTGGTAATTTTTTGAGTAATAACGCCTACTCCCATTAGTCTATTAATTAATCCAATTAATCCAAGGTCAAACACCATGTACCGTGCTCCTGTAAATGTTCTTTGTTCTTGCTGCCACTATTTTAGTACACACCGTAAATTGTCTCTTGCCCTGATATCCCAGGAACTTTCTGAGAGGTTGCTCCGACTCCAATCTGTCCACCTGGGAGCCCTCTTAACATTGCAGTGGGATTATGTTTACAGAACAGAGGTCTGATCACGGTTCTGGCTCCCTCCGTTTCTCACCCCTTCACTCCCCACCCTCCAGTCTCCAGATCACCTACAGATAATTCTGTTTCCATTCATTTATTCGTTCTTTTGAAATGTTGAATACATTTTTGTTTATTTCATAACCTAAATTATTTCCTTTCTCCTAGAATATATCAGAGTCTTGATTACATAGAAGATAATGCTACAGTTTTTCACGCCTGCTATCTCTCTGCTGTAGCCAATGCTGAAATAAAAAACTCGGTGGCTTTAGGTCATTTCATTCTTCCTCCTGCAAGCCTGCAAAAAGGTTAGCAAAGATCTTTCATCTCTGTTAAACCGCGAAATCCTGCTATGTCATCCAACTTTACTGATATTTGTTATTCATCAGAACTTTTTGTTTTATGTCATTTAATATAAACAGAAAAGCATGTACTTTGGATCATATTGCCTTGGGTGTGTATTCTTGATTTGTTTATCATTCAGTCTTACATTCACCGAGCTCCTGCTGTGTGCCGCGTTTCAACCAAGGCGCTGGGGATTCAGTGGTGAATAAGACTGATGAAAATATTGTCCTCACATTGTTCACTGGCGAGAATCCAGCACTTAACTAATTTTTGTGGCCTCCAGCAATTTCTCCCCAGTTGTTTTGAGGATAATATATTAAGTAATCTGACCTGTGAGTTTATAGTAAATGCTCGTAGCTAGTTTTGACTCTCACCGTTATTTTTTGTTTTTTTTTCCCCCCACTGATATTTCAAGATTCATCGTGATAATAAATCCATGTATTTGTATTGCTTTTATATTATTTAAAGTACTTTTACACATTAATTACTTCAACAACCGTATGAAGTAAAGAGCAAATGAATAGATTGCTTCTGAGATTGGTTCTTTCAGCTTTCCCTGCTAGGAACACACATTCTTAGCCTGTTCTGTCCTAATCCTACTATATTTTATCAACTAGCATTAAATATCCCATTTTTGTAGATCTTATTATTACCCAATTCTTGATGTGTTTCTTGATGTGTATGTGTCCATCCCTAGAAAGACAGACTGAAAGTAGTACAAATTTAAAAAAATTAAAAAAAAAACAAACTTGAAAAATATTTCTGTAGAAGAGCTTTGGGAACTTCGAGGATTGGCTTTCTTCCATAGTTGATGTCCTGGCAAAACCTAGTTATAACTTAAAAAATAAATTGTTCTAAGTGGTTATGCAAATAAATTAATGACTGGATAGGAGAATTGATTTACTTAAAATCAGTGAATACCTACCTTCAGGGAGCTTATATTATGGAATGACTATCTGATCTAAGTTACCACTCCTATCACATCTTTGAGTTTAACAACGTATATTAGAATGTATTCGACTTAAAAAAAAAAATCCGTTTTAAATGAAAACATGCTCCTTTTTAAAAATTAAAAGTATGCATTATTATTCACCTAGACTGGGATAGAAGCGTGAAAGGCAAATGTAAGCAACATACTAATTTTAAGTTTCCTAATACCCACAAGTTAATAAAAAAAGATGAAATTCATATTAAGAATATGTTTTATTTAACATAACTAGAATATTATTTCAATATATACTCAGTATAAAATTATTGATAAATTTTTGCATTCTATTTTTTGCTACTGGATTTGAAATCCAGTGTTTATTTTAAACGTACAGCACATCTCAAGTTGGACTAACTAAACATTTCACATATGTACCCACATTTATCTAGGTAGCTGAGGTTTACAGGAATCTTGACAGCTTAGGTCTAGAGGAATGTTAACTTTTTGTCCTTGAGTGGTGGGCTACTGTGGAAACCTGAGATCATTGATTTAAGATGATGTCAGTCCTTTGACATGCTGAGCATTGTAGAATTCCTACACTATCATGCCCAATAGACATGTTGCTCATCCTACCTTCGTTTAACAAACTAAACTATTGAATTATTTAAGCACTCACAAATTCAGGAATTTTGTGCCTTTTATTTTGACTGGACAATTACCTTTATTAATGCTTGGCCTAAACACACTGACACCTTATGAAAATATCATAGCCGAAAAAGTTTAGAACAATGATTCACATAATGCATTGGAATCATCTGGAGTTTGTTAGAAATGCAAGTTCCCAGCTTCTCCTCAACAATCTGGTTCAATAGGAGTCCTCATTTTAAACAAGTATCTTAGGTACTTGTGATACAAGTGCAATAATGCAGACCTAGAAATTTGAAACCTAAACAAAATTCAGTGAATTCTACAAAGTTACTTTTTGAAAAATAATATTGGATTTATTTTTCTTACTATAGAAATAAGGAGAAAAATTGGTAGTTTTATTTGGGAACAAGACCAACATTTTCTGATAGAAAAGGTAAGAGTAAATTAAGGTATACAGTTTATACAGAATATACAGTTTCAAAAAAACTTGAAAGCTGTGTGATCTTTAAAATATGTACTAGTGATGTGTTAGTTCCAGTGACCCAGAGTAAGGAATCCAGAGGGCATATTTTTATTGAACATTATCTCATTTGGCATTGTTTTTACACTAGTAACTTTAGTGAAATTGAGATTTTTGTATGAATAAAATAAAAAGCTTGAAAATTTTCATCAGTAATATTAAGGGAATAATAAGTACACAGTATTTACCAGTTCTTTGCTGCCAGTGTAGATACTATTTGATTAATTTCTTGTTGTACTATTTGTTAAATGTTATGAATAATACCTCAATAAATGTATGCAATACTGTAAGTTTTTTAGCTTTTGTCATCCTGCCTCACATTTGCCATGTTTTTTATTTACTTCAGAATCTTTATGCAAGGCAAAATTGGGATAAGAATTTATCCAAAAAGAATAATGATGGTGATGGATTATAATATTTTAAATAAAAAAAAAAATCCGTAATTCCACAGTGATACTCCAAAAGCATAAAGAAAAAAAGAACAGAGGAGCAAAAGGAAGAAAAAAGGCAGAAAGGAAAGAGGGAAGGAGGGAAGTAAAAGATGGGGTAGGGAAAATTTCCTTTCAGAATAATAGGTAATAAATGTAGAAAGGATGATAGGGTAGAAAATTTGCATGTTACCACTCCCAGTAAAATAGTTGATTTGGGCAAAGGTCATAAATGGATGCTAAAATCATTATCTAAAATGATCACCTCACAGATTACTTATTAATTACAAAGGCAAACATTGCTTGTACCTTTACAATGGAGGGATCTGGCAGACACCAGCTTAACCAGCTGATCAAATTTAGCATCACCAATTTGAAACAACCTCTTGTTATGTTCAGCTCAATGTCATATAATAAAAAGGACACAGTATAGGGGATTCCCTGGAAGTCCAGCATGACACCGCACTCTTATTGCTGAGGGCCCAGGTTCAATCTTTGGTCGGAGAAATAAGATCCCAGGAACCGCCAAAACAACATCAAGAAAACACAGTATTATCTTGTGTTCATGTTCAAAGTTCTGAATCTAATTATGAGCAAATATGCTAATCCTTGACTTGTTAGAGTGTTCCAGGGACATAGATGGTGGTAGAATGGTTATTATTTGATAATAATTATTGAGTATACTAAAAGGCCCTTGAAGATCATTAATTACTCTGTTTTAGAAATGAGAAGACTGAGGTAAGAAGGTAAGACCTCTGACTTAGTTCACATAGCCAGATATTAGCAAAGTGGAACCAAATTTTCTCAGCTTCAGCCCAATCCAGTGTTTTTTCTAATGTATTAGTAGCATATGCCTGTATTGACTGTTGACTCTAGAAATTGTATGATTATATGATAAAGGATTTTGTTCTTTCAAATATTGATTGATATTGAGTATTAACTAATTAAAATAATAAAACCATGGAATTTTAAGTAGAAGTTACCTCTTTTAATGGCAATAGCAAGGGTAAATCTGGAAAGTAATTTGGGAAACATTATTATTGTTTAGAGTGGGCTTGCAACCTATATATAGAAATTTCCTAATGGAATATTATGTAAATATATTATGTGATAGATACCAGAATCTGAGGCCTGTCAACTTTAACATAATCTTTTGGAAAAGCTTTATATATGTTTAGTTCTTTTGTAACTCCATAGCTAAATGTTTCACTTTAATTTTAAAGGGGAAACAGTTTGTTCAGCTTACTTCATATTTTTGATTTGTAGCTTGCAGGATGCCTAGGAGTTTTCATGTCAAAGATTTTAAGAAAGTTTAGATCAATAACACTTTTCTTGGCTGCTGCTGCTGCTTCTTTTTTTTTTTTTAAACCAAAGCATTGTATGACCACATTAGGGAAAATTTCAAAAATCAATAAGAGAATAAAATCAGTCAGTTTTACTATCTAATATGAGCATAGCTTATATTTTAAAAACCCAGGTCTCCTTTCTGTATGTATCTCTAAAAATAGATAATTCTGTGTGTGTGTGTATATACAAAATTTTGTGTTTTTCCTATGAAACGGAATGGATCTGAGTCTGTAGATACTTTTGTGACTGTTGCTATATATAATGCCAATTTACTTTTTAAAAAAATGTTATTGATTGCATGATTGATATGGCTGATTTTTTAAAATGTGATTTCTTTTGCTGTCCACAGCATGATGAAGTAACATCAAATGAACTAAAGGCCTTTAGGGAAAGCAGTGTACTAGCAACAGATCACAAGAAAGAATTATCCAAAAGGTACTGAATTTGTATACTTCACTGATTTGTATACTTCATTCAATATAGACACCTTTGAACACTGTGTCTTAATCTCATTTAATCTTCAGTCTTCTTATGACATTGGTATCATTATCACCATTGCCATTTTACGGAAAAAGAGATCAAGTATATAGGTCAGGTCAGTTCAGTTCAGTCGCTCAGTCGTGTCCAATTCTTTGTGACCCCATGGACTACAGCACGCCAGGCTTCCCTGTCTATCACCAGCTCCCGGAGTTTACTCAAACTCGTGTCCTTAGAATTGGTGATGCCATCCAACCATCTCATTCTCTGTCGTCCCCTTCTCCTCCTGCCTTCAATCTTTCCCAGAATCAGGGTTCTTTTCTAGTGAGTCAGTTCTTCGCATCAGGTGGCCAAAGTATTGGAGTTTCAGCGTCAGCATCAGTCCTTCCAATGAATATTCGGGACTGATTTCCTTTAGGATTGACTGGTTGGATCTTCCTGCAGTCTAAAGGACTCTTGAGAGTCTTCTCCAGTACCACAGTTCAAAAGCATAAATTCTTCGGCACTCAGATTTCTTTATAGTCCAGCTCTCACATCCATACATGTCTACTGGAAAACGATAGCTTTGACTAGACGAACCTTTGTCGGCAAAGTAATGTCTCTGCTTTTTAATATGCTGTCTAGGTTGGTCATAGCTTTTCTTCCAAGGAGTAAGCGTCTTTTAATTTCATGGTTGTAGTCTCCATCTGCAGTGATTTTGGAGCCCCTCAAAATAAAGTCTGTCACTGTTTCCATTGTTTCCCCATCTATTCGCCATGAAGTGATGGGACCAGATGCAGTGATCTAAGTTTTCTGAATGTTGAGTTTTAAGCCAACATTTTCACTCTCCTCTTTCACTTTCATCAAGAGACTCTTTAGTTCTTCACTTCTCTGCCATAAGGGTGGTGTCGTCTGCATATCTGAGGTTATTGGTGTTTCTCCCAGCAGTCTTGATTCCAGCTTGTGTTTAATCCAGCCCGGCATTTCTCATGATGTACTCTGCATATAAGTTAAAGAAACAGAGTGACAATATTCAGCCTTAACATACTTAACGAACTAGTCTGTTGTTCCATGTCCGGTTCTAGCTGTTGCATCTTGACCTGCAGATACATTTTTCAGGAGGCAGGTCAGGTGGTCTGGTATTCCCATCTCTTGAAGAATTTTCCAGTTCGTTGTAATCTACACAGTCAAAGGCTTTGGTGTAGTCAATGAAGCAGAAGTAGATGTTTTTCTGGAACTCTCTTGTTTTCGATGATCCAGCAGATGTTGGCAATTTGATCTCTGGTTCCTCTGCCTTTTCTAAATCTAGCTTGAACATCTGGAAGTTCATGGTTCATGTACTATTGAAGCCTGACTTGGAGAATTTTGAGCATTACTTTGCTAGCATGTGAGATGAGTGCAATTGTGGGATAGTTTGAACATTCTTTGGCATTGCCTTTCTTTGTGATTGGAATGAAAATGGACCTTTTCAAGTCCTATAGCCACTGCTGATTTTTCCAGATTTGCTGGCATATTGAGCACTGATAGCTCAGTTGGTAAAGAAGCTGCCTGCAATGCAGGAGACCCCAGTTCACTTCCTGGGTCTGGAAGGTCCTCTTGAGAAGGGAAAGGCCACCCATTCCAGTGTGGTTGGGCTTCCCTTGTGGCTCAGCTGGTAAAGAATCTGCCTGCAATGTGGGAGACCTGGGTTTGATCCCTGGTTGGGAAGATCCCCTGGAGAAGGGAAAGGCTACCCACTCCAGTATTCTGACCTGGAGAATTCCAGGGACAGTCCATGGAGTCTCAAAGAGTCAGACACGACTGAGTGATTTTCACTCACTCACTCACTGAGTGCAGCACTTTCACAGCATCATCTTTTAGGATTTGAAATAGCTCAACTGGAATTCCAACACCTCCACTAGCTTTGCTTGTAGTGATGCTTCCTAAGGCTCACTTGACTTCGCGTTACAGGATGTCTGGCTCTAGGTGAGTGATCACACCATCATGGTTATCTGGGTCATTAAGATCTTTTTTATATACTTCTTCTGTGTATTGGTACCACCTCTTCTTGATATCTTCTGCTTCTGTTAGGTCCATACCATTTCTGTCCTATATTGTGCCCTTCTTTGCATGAAATGTTGCCTTGGGATCTCTAATTTTCTTGAAGAAATCTGTCTTTCCCCTTCTGTTGTTTTCCTCTAGTTCTTATCATTGATCACTAAGGAAGGCTTTCTTATCTCTCCTTGCTATTCTTTGGAACTCTGCATTCAAATGGGCATATCTTTCCTTTTCTCCTTTGCCTTTCACTTCCTCAGACAACCATTTTGCCTTTTTGCATTTCTTTTTCTTGGGGATGGTCTTAATTGCTGCCTCCTGTACAGTGTCATAAACCTCTGTTCATCATTCTTCAGGCACTCTATCAGATCTAGTCCCTTGAATCTGTTTGTCACTTCCACTGTATAAGATTTAGGTCATACTTGAATGGTCTAGTGATTTCCCCTGCTTTCTTCCATTTAGATCTGAATTTTGCAATAAGGAGTTCATGATCTGAGCCACATTCAGCTCCTGGTCTTGTTTTTGCTGACTGTATAGAGCTTCTCCATCTTCAGCTGCAAAGAATGTAATCAGTCTGATTTTGGTGTTGACCATCTGGTGATGTCCATGTGTAGAGTCTTCTCTTGTGTTGTTGGAAGAGGGTGTTTGCTATGACAAGTATGTTGTCTCGGCACAACTCTTTTAGCTTTTGCCCTTCTTCATTTTGTACTCCAAGACCAAGCTTGCCTGTTACTCTAGGTGTCTCTTGATTTTCTACTTTTGCATTCCTGTAATGAAAAGGACATCTTTTTTGGGTGTTCATTCTAGAAGGTCTTGTAGGTCTTCATAGAACCGTTCAACTTCAGCTTCTTCAGCATTAGTGATTGGGGCATAGACTTGGATTACTGTGATATTGAATGGTTTGCCTTGGAAGCGAACAGAGATCATTCTGTTGTTTTTGAGATTGCATCCAAGTACTGCATTTTGGACTCTTTTATTGACTGTGATGGCTACTCCATATCTTCTAAGGGATTCTTGTCCACAGTAGTAGATATAATGGTCATCTGAGTTGAATTCACTCATTCCAGTCCATTTTAGTTCACTGATTCCTAAAATGCCAATTTTCACTCTTGCCATCTCCTGTTTGACCACTTCCAGTTTACCTTGATTCATGGACCTAACATTCCAGGTTTCTATGCAATATTGTTCTTTACAGCATCGGACTTTGCTTCCATCACTAGTCACATTCACAACTGCGTGTTGTTTTTGCTTTGGCTCTGTCTCTTCATTCTTTCTGGAGTTATTTCTTCACTGTTCTCCAGTAGCATATTGGGCACCTACCGACCTGGGGAGTTCATCTTTCAGTGTCCTATCTTTTTGCCTTTTCATACTGTTCCTGGGCTTCATGAGGCAAGAGTACTGAAGTGGTTTGCCATTCCCTACTCTAGTGGACCACATTTTGTCAGAACTCTCCACAGTGACCCATCCCTATAGGGTGGCCCTACACGGCATGACGCATAGTTTCATTGAGTTAGACAGGGCTTTGGTCCATGTGATCAGTTTGATTAGTTTTCTGTGATTGTGGATTTCATTCTGTCTGCCCTTTGATGGATAAGGATAAGGGGCTTATGGAAGCTTCCTGATGGGAGAGACTGACTGAGGGGGAAACTGGGTTCTGTTTTGATGGGCACCTCTTGGAGGAGGTCACCATTAACCCCACCACAGAGTGGCCATTACTTACACAGGACTGGGAAACAGACTCTTAGAGGGTACAAACAAAACCGTGAGCACACCAGGACCCAGGAGAAAGGAGCAGTGATCCCACAAGAGACTGACCCAGACTTGCCTGTGAGTGTCGTGGCATCTCTGGTGGAGGTGTGGGTCAGTGGTGGCCTGCAGCAGGGTCAGGGGCACTGAGTGCGGCAGTACGTGCACAACCCTTCTGAAGGAGGTTGCCGTTATCCTCATCACCTCCACCATAGACTGGCCTCAGGTCAAACAACAGGGAGGGAACACATGGGTAGGTAGATGAAGTAATTTCCCCAAAGTCACACAAACTTTTATTAAGTGGGGAGCAGCAGGATTTTAACTGGGTCAGTCTAATTCCAGAACCCATGCATTTAGCAATATTATACTAGACTATCCTTACAGAGAAGAAATGGGATTTTTTTTATTACTGTGATATTATTTTTAAAATACATAATAATAAGGAAATAAACTATTAGTAATTTTATTAGGATTGGAGGATTAGAAAGAGGATTCCCCTCTTTCTTTTCCAAATTGTTTATAATGTGGCTACTTTGGCTTAAGAAATTAAAGTTATATTTTAAAAGACAAACAAACATGGACTTGGTGTTGTGTTAGGGCTAATCCGTGAGAGGCTCCCTTGTTTCAGGCTTATTCACTGTCTAGTCCCAATACTATATTTTCCACTTCAGTGGCTTCCACATGTTCACAGGGAGCATTAACTATTGAAAGTATGGGATTTAGCTGCTGAAATAAAATGACCTTTCTTCAATATAAAAATTAATGAGTCTAATTTATATAGTGTAGTTTTTTTACCTTCAAATTTTTTTCCCATAATTTTTTCTTGTTCCTTTTGTACCTCCTATATGGTTTTCCTTAACTTGATATGCATTGTTACCTGCCTTAGCACAAAGTTGTGTATTTAATTTTAGTGAACTATTGCTTCATGGTCCCGTGACTTATAGATAATCCACCACTTAACTTTGAATATCCATATTCTAGGTCTTTGTATTAAAAAGCAGAGACATTACTTTGCTAACAGAGGTCTATCTAGTCAAGGCTATGGTTTTTCTAGTAGTTATGTATGGATGTGAGAGTTGGACTATAAAGAAAACTGAGTGCCGAAGAATTGATGCTTTTGAATGCTGGTGTTGGAGAAGACTCTTGAGAGTCCCTTGGACTGCAAGGAGATCCAACCAGTCCATCCTCAAGGAGATCAGTCCTGGGTGTTCATTGGAAGGACTGATGTTGAAGCTGAAACTCCAATACTTTGGCCACCTGATGCGAAGAGCTGACTCATTTGAAAAGACCCTGATGCTGGGAAAGGTTGAGGGCAGGAGGAGAAGGGGACGACAGAGGATGAGATGGTTGGATGGCATCACCGACTCAATGGACATGGGTTTGGGTAGACTCTGGGAGTTGGTGATGGACAGGGAGGCCTGGTGTGCTGAGGTTCATGGGGTTGCAAAGAGTCGGACACAACTGTGTGACTGAACTGAACTGAATCTCTATTCATAGAACTCCTTTGAACTTGTTATGCTTTTTGAGATAAGAAACTGGTAAGGTTAGGAAGAAAAATGAAACTGAAAAGGTGAGACCATGAAGATATTAAGGAATTAGTAAAGGAGAGAAAAGTTATCCTAAGTGACCTTGTAAGAGAAGAATGGGAAATAGAAATTTTTCTTTATTTTTTTTCAGTTTTATTTATTTATTTATTTTCTTTACAATATTGTATTGGTTTTGCCATACATTGACATGAATGTGCCATGGGTGTACATGTGTTCCCCATCCTGAACCCCCCTCCCACCTTCCTCCCCATCCCATCCCTCTGGTTCATCCCAGTGCACCAGCCCTGAGCACCCTGTATCATGCATCGAACTTGGACTGGTGATTCGTTTCAAATATGATAATTTACATGTTTCAGTGCCATTCTTCCATATCATCCCGCCCTCCCCCTCTCCCACAGAGTCCAAAAGACTGTCTCTTTTGCTGTCTCGCATACAGGGTTATCGTTACCATCTTTCTAAATTCCGATATATGCGTTAGTATACTGTATTGGTGTTTTTCTTTCTGGCTTACTTCATTCTGTATAATAGGCTCCAATTTCATCCACCTCATTAGAACTGATTCAAATGTATTCTTTTTAATGGCTGAGTAATATTCCATTGTGTATATGTACCACAGCTTTCTTATCCATTCGTCTGCTGATGGGCATCTAGGTTGCTTCCATGTCCTGGCTATTATAAACAGTGCTGCGATGAACATTGGGGTACACGTGTCTCTTTCAGATCTGGATTCCTTGGTGTATATGCCCAGCAGTGGGATTGCTTGGTCATATGGCAGTTCTATTTCCAGTTTTTTAAAGAAATCTCCACACTGTTCTCCATAGTGGCTGTACTAGTTTGCATTCCCACCAACATGTAGGAGGGTTCCCTTTTCTCCACACCCTCTCCAGCATTTATTGCTTGTAGACTCTTGGATAGCAGCCATTCTGACTGGTGTGAAATGGTACCTCATTGTGGTTTTGATTTGCATTTCTCTGATAATGAGTGATGTTGAGCATCTTTTCATGTGTTTGTTAGCCATCTGTATGTCTTCTTTGGAGAAATGTCTGTTTAGTTCTTTGGCTCACTTTTTGATTGGGTCATTTATTTTTCTGGAATTGAGCTGCAGGAGTTGCTTGGATACTTTTGAGATTAATTCTTTGTCTGTTGCTTCATTTGCTATTATTTTCTCCTGTTCTGAAGGCTGTCTTTTCACCTTGCTTATAGTTTCCTTTGTTGAGCAGAAGCTTTTAATTTTTTTTTCAGAAGCTTTTAATTTTAATTAGGACCCATTTGTTTATTTTTGCTTTTATTTCCATTACTCTGGGAGGTGGGTCATAGAGGATCCTGCTGTGGTTTATGTCGGGGAGTGTTTTGTCTATGTTTTCCTCTAGGAGTTTTATAGTTTCTGGTTTTACATTTAGATCTTTAATCCATTTTGAGTTTATTTTTGTGTATGGTGTTAGAAAGTGTTCTATTTTCATTCTTTTACAGGTGGTTGACCAGTTTTCCCAGCACCACTTGGTAAAGAGATTGTCTTTTCCCCAATTGTATGTTCTTGCCTCCTTTGTTGAAGATACGGTGTCCATAGGTGCATGGATTTATCTCTGGGCTTTCTATTTTGTTCCATTGATCTATATTTCTGTCTTTGTGCCAGTACCATACTGTCTTGATGACTGTGGTTTTGTAGTAGAGACTGAAGTCAGGCAGGCAGGTTCCTCCAATTCCATTCTCCTTTCTCAAGATTGCTTTGGCTATTCAAGGTTTTTTGTATTTCCATACAAATTGTGAAATTATTTGTTCTAGTTCTCTGAAGAATTCCATTGGTAGCTTGATAGGGATTGCATTGAATCTATAGATTGCTTTGGGTAGCATACTCATTTTCACTATATTGATTCTTCTGATCCATGAACACGGTATATTTCTCCATCTATTTGTGTCCTCTTTGATTTCTTTCACCAGTGTTTTATAGTTTCATATATATATATAGGTCTTTTGTTTCTTTAGGTAGATATATTCCTAAGTATTTTTTTCTTTTCATTGCAATGGTGAATGGAATTGTTTTCTTAATTTCTCTTTCTGTTTTCTCATTGTTAGTGTATAGGAATGCAAGGGATTTCTATGTGTTGATTTTATATCCTGCAACTTTACTATATTCATTGATTAGCTTTAGTAATTTTCTGGTGGAGTCTTTAGTATTTTCTATGCAGAGGATCATGCCATCTGCAAACAGTGAGAGTTTTACTGCTTCTTTTCCAATCTGCATTCCTTTTATTTCTTTTTCTGCTCTGATTGCTGTGGCCAAAACTTCCGAAACTATGTTGAATAGTAGTGGTGAGAGTGGGCACCCTTGTCTTGTTCCTGACTTTGGGGGAAATGCTTTCAATTTTTCACCATTGAGGATGTTTGCTGTGGGTTTGTCATATATAGCTTTTATTATGTTGAGGTATGTTCCTTCTATTCCTGCTTTCTGGAGGGTTTTTTTTTTTTTAATCATAAATGGATGTTGAATTTTGTCAAAGGCTTTCTCTGCATCTTTTGAGATAATCATATATTTATGTTTCGATTTGTTAATGTGGTGTATTACGTTGATTGACTTGTGGATATTGAAGAATCCTTGCATCCCTGGGATAAAGCCCACTTGGTCATGATGTATGATCTTCTTAATAATGTTGTTGGATTCTGTTTTCTAGAATTTTGTTAAGTATTTTTGCATCTTATGTTCATCAGTGATATTGGCCTGTAGTTTTTTTATGTGGCATCTTTGTCAGGTTTTGGTATTAGGGTGATGGTGGCCTCATAGAATGGGTTTGGAAGTTTACCTACCTCTGAAATATTCTGGAAGAGTTTGAGTAGGATAGGTGTTAGCTCTTTAAATTTTTGGTAGAATTCAGCTGTGAAGCCATCTGGTCCTGGGCTTTTGTTTGTTGGAAGATTTCTGATTACAGTGTCAATTTCCGTGCTTGTGATGGGTCTGTTAAGATTTTCTATTTATTCATGGTTCAGTTTTGGAAAGTTGTACTTTTCTAAGAATTTGTCCATTTTTTCCAAGTTTTCCATTTTATTGGCGTATAGTTGCTGATAATAGTCTCTTATGATCCTTTGTATTTCTGTGTTGTCTGTTGTGATCTCTCCATTTTCCTTTCTAATTTTGTTGATTTGATATTTCTCCGTTTGTTTCTTGTTGACTCTGGCTAATGGTTTGTCAATTTTATTTATCTTCTCAAAGAACCAGCTTTGGCTTTGTTGATTTTTGCTATGGTCTCTTTTGCTTCTTTTGCATTTATTTCTGCCCTAATTTTAAAGATTTCTTTCCTTCTGCTAACCCTGGGGTTCTTCATTTCTTCCTTTTCAAGTTGCTTTATGTGTGGAGTTAGGTTATTTATTTGACTTTTTTTCTTGTTTCTTGAGGTAAGCCTGAATTGCTGTGAACCTTCCCCTTAGCATTGCTTTTACAATGTCCCATAGGTTTTGGGTTGTTGTGTTTTCATTTTCATTTGTGATTTCTTTTTTGACTTCTTCTGTGATTTGTTGGTTATTCAGCAGTGTGGTGTTCAGCCTCCATATGTTGGAATTTTTAATAGTTTTTCTACTGTAATTGACATCTAATCTTACTGCATTGTGGTCAGAAAAGATGCTTGGAATGATTTCAATTTTTTGGAATTTACCAAGGCTAGATTTATGACCCAGGATGTGATCTATCCTGGAGAAGGTTCCATGTGCATTTGAGAAAAAGGTGAAATTCATTGTTTTGGGGTGAAATGTCCTATAGATATCAGTTAGGTCTAATTGGTCTATTGTATCATTTAAAGTTTGGTTTCCTTGTTAATTTTCTATGTAGTTGATCTATCCATAGGTGTGAGTGGGGTATTAAAGTCTCCCACTATTATTGTTAATTTCCCCTTTCATACTTGTTAGCATTTGTCTTATATATTTCAGTACTCCTATGTTGGGTGCATATAGATTTATGATTGTTATATCTTCTTCTTGGATTGACCCTTTGATCATTATGTAGTGTCCATCTTTGTCTCTTTTCACAGCCTTTGTTTTAAAGTCTATTTTATCTGATATGAGTATTGCTACTCCTGCTTTCTTTTGGTCTCTATTTGCATAGAATATCTTTTTCCAACCCTTCACTTTCCGTCTGTATGTGTCCCTTGTTTTGAGGTGGATCTCTTGTAGACAACATATATAGGGGTCTTGTTTTTGTATCCATTAGGCCAGTCTTTGTCTTTTGGTTGGGACATTCAACCCATTTAAATTTAGGGTAATTATTGATAAGTATGATCCCATTGCCATTTACTTTATTGTTTTGGGTTTGAGTTTATACACCCTTTCTGTGTTTCCTGTCTAGAGGAGATCCTTTAGCATTTGTTGGAGAGCTGGTTTGGTGGTGCTGAATTCTTTCAGCTTTTGCTTGTCTGTAAAGCTTTTGATTTCTCCTTCATATTTGAATGAAATACTTGCTGGGTACAGTAATCTGGGCTGTAACTTATTTTCTTTCATCACTTTAAGTATGTCTTGCCATTCCCTTCTGGCTTGAAGCGTTTTTATTAAAAGATCAGCTATTATTCTTATGGGAATCCCCTTGTGTGTTATTTTTTGTTTTTCCCTTGCTGCTTTTAGCATTTGTTCTTTGTGTTTGATCTTTGTTAATTTGATTAATATGTGTCTTGGGGTGTTTCACCTTGAGTTTATCGTGTTTGGGGCTGTCTGGTTTTTCTTGGACTTGTGTGATTATTTCCTTCCCCATTTTAGGGAAGTTTTCAACTATTATCTCCTCAAGTATTTTCTCATGGTCTTTCTTTTTGTCTTCTTCTTCTGGGACTCCTATGATTCAAATGTTGGGGCGTTTAACATTGTTCCAGAGGTCTCTGAAGTTGTCCTCATTTCTTTTAATTTTTTTTTCTTTTTTCCTCGCTGTTTCATTTATTTCTACCATTCTATTTTCTACCTTACTTATCCTATCTTCTGCCTCCGTTATTCTACTGTCAGTTCCCTCCAGAGTGTTTTTGATCTCATTTATTGCATTATTCATTATATATTGACTCTTTTTTATTTCTTCTAGGTCCTTGTTAAACCTTTCTTGCATCTTCTTTTTCCTTGTCTCCAGGCTATTTATCTGTAACTCCAATTTGTTTTCAAGATTTTGGATCATTTTCACCATCATTATTCGGAATTCTTTACCAGGTAGATTCCCTATCTCTTCCTCTTTTGTTTGGTTTGTTGGGCATCTATCCTGTTCCTTTACCTGTGGGGTATTTCCTCTGCCTTTTCATCTTATTTATGTTGCTGTGTTTGGGGTGGCCTTTCTGTATTCTGGCAGTTTGTGGTTCCTCTTTAGTGCGGAGGTTCCTCGCTGTGGGTGGGGTTGGATGGGTGGCTTGTCAAGGTTTCCTGGTTAGGGAAGCTTGTGTCGTTGTTCTGGTGGGTGGAGCTGGATTTCTTCTCTCTGGAGTGCAATGAGGTGTCCAGTAATGAGTTTTGAGATGTCGGTGGGTTTTGTGTGTGACTTTGGTCAGCGTGTATATTGAGGCTCAGGGTTATGTTCCTGTGTTGCTGGAGAATTTGTGTGGTATGTCTTGCTCTGAAGCTTGTTGGCCCTTGGGTGGTGCTTGGTTTCAGTGTAGGTATGGAGGTGTTTGATGAGCTCCTATCGATTAATGTTCCCTGGATTCAGGAGTTCTCTGGTGTTCTCAGGATTTGGACTTAAGCCTCTTGCCTCTGGTTTTCAGTCTTATTCTTACAGTAGCCTCAAGACTTCTCCATTTATACAGCACCGATGATAAAACATCTAGGTTAATGATGAAAAGTTTCTCCACAGTGAGGGACACCAGATAGGTACACAGAGTTACATGGAGAAGAGGAGAGGCAGGAGGGAGATAGAGGTGACCAGGAGGGGAAGAGGGGGAATCAAAAGGGGAGAGAGCAAGCTAGCCAGTAATCACTTCCCTATGTCCTCTCCACAGTCTGGATCCCTCAGAGATGTTCACAGAGTTACACAGAGAAGAGATGAGGGAGGAAGGAGACAGAGGTGGTCAGGAGGATAAAAGGGGGAATCAACAGGAAAGAGACAGATCCAGCCAGTAATCAGTTCCCTAAGTGTTCTCCACAGCCCGGAACACACAAAGAGATTCACTGAGTTGGGTAGAGAAGAAAAGGGGGAGGGGGGAGATAGAGGCGACTTGGTGGAGAAAAAGGCGAGTCAAAAGGGAGAGGGAGCAATCAGGCCAGTGATCTCGCTCCCATGTAAAAATGGGTACTGAAGATTGGGTTCTTAAAGGTAGAAAGTTGATAACAAATACCAAAAAGCAAAGATTACAAATATAGAGTAGAGGGTAGATGCTCAAAAATACAATATTAAAAGAAAGCAAAACAAAACAACAACAACAACAAAACAAAGTCACAAAAATTATGAAATATATATGTGACGTTTGCTTTAAAAATAGGGTCTTTTTATTTTCAAGGTAATAGTAGGTTATAAAAATGAAAATTAAAGGAGTAATAGGGGACTTAAAAGTAAAAAAAATTTTTTTTTAATTTAAAAAATGATAATAGTATCTAGGACTTTCTCTGGATCTGTTGTGCACAGTGTGCGGTCAATTCATTTTCAGGTAGTTCCTTGGTCCGGCTTGTACTTCTCAAGGTCTGTAGGCCCCTTCCTACATAGTCGGTGGTAACTACAGGGTTTTAATCTGTTGCACCTGTCACTTCCAAAGCGGTTCC
Organism: Dama dama; assembly: GCF_033118175.1. NCBI lineage: Eukaryota > Metazoa > Chordata > Mammalia > Artiodactyla > Cervidae > Dama > Dama dama. Next base: position 1,563,751 of record NC_083692.1, on the reverse strand, counting down.
CTCTGTTTATTTTAGCTTCTTCTGTTTACTGGTCTCTTCAGTGTCTAATTTCCGCCCTGACACAAGGCAGGGTGGTGGTGGTCACTTATTTAGGCTCGCTTGTTCAGCCGTGCTGTGGGGAGGGAGGAGCACTGCAAACAAATATCACTGATGTGTGTGGGGAGTGCTCCTAGTGTCTCAGCCACACTGGGTTTGCCCCCACTCATGGCGTGTGTGCTTTCCCAGTCTACACTGCTCAGGCTCTAGGTTGCTCTGCCGGGAACTGTCTGATGCTGGCCCTGGGTTGCATGCATTCCCCAGGTCTAAGCCGCTCAGGTTCAGGTTCTCGGGTACTCCACAAAGGCGCAGAGTTGGTTGGGCCTGCGTTCTGTGCCCATCCCAGGTCTGAGCAGCTCAGGTGACCAGGTGCCTGGTGAGCACAGTCGCCCCCAGTTGAAGGCTGCAACTTATCACCTCCCCCGTCTCAGCCACTCGGTTTTCTGGGTGTACAATGGGCACGCCTTCTCAGGTGTGCTGTGTGTCTCTTCTGGGGAGCTGATCTTTGGCCGCGACCCTCCCAGAGGATGTCGACCATCCAGAATCCCAATAAGTCTTGGTTAGCAACGAAGTCTGCTTGCAGTTTGGCATGGGATACCTCTCTGGGGCTGCGATTGCCCCCTTCCGACTCGGGCTGCCCTTGCCTGTCTGTCTCCGGCGGGTGATGGGCCAGTCTGCAGCCGGCTAGCTCTGCTCAGTCCTTTGTTCTGTGAGCGGGCCTGGCAGTGTCTTAGGTTAAGGCTTTTCATGGGATAGCTGTCCCACAGTCTGGGTTACTATCTCAAGCTGCTGCTGCTGCTGCTAAGTCGCTTCAGTCGTGTCCAACTCTGTGCGACCCCATAGACCGGCAGCCCACCAGGCTCCCCCATCCCTGGGATTCTCCAGGTAAGAACCCTGGAGTGGGTTGCCATTTCCTTCTCCAATGCATGAAAGTGAGAAGTGAAAGTGAAGTCGCTCAGTTGTGTCCGACTCTTAGCGACGCCATGGACTGCAGCCTACCAGGCTCCTCTGTCCATGGGATTTTCCAGGCAAGAGTATTGGAGTGGGGTGCCATTACCTTCTCCGACTATCTCAAGCTAGTTCCCTCAGATTGCCCTCAGGGCATTCAGGCCTGGTCCTTAGCCTAAGCAATGCAGTCCACTCCTCCCTGTCACGCTCCTGCTTGCTAGCGGGGGATGCAAGTGTCTGGGCTGCTGTTCCACTGGGAGTTGCTGTTAGGCACGTAATCTGTGGGTTTTAATTATTTATTTATTTTTCCTCCCGGTTATTTTGCCCTCTGAGATTCCAAGGCTTGCCACAGACCCGCTGAAGAGAGTGTTTCCTGGTGTTTGGAAACCTTTCTCTTTTACGATTCCCTTCCGGGGATGGATCTCCGTCCCTACCTCTTTTGTCTCTCTTTTTATCTTTTATATTTTGTCCTACCTCCTTTCGAAGACAGTGGGCTGCCTTTCTGGGTGCCTGATGTCCTCTGCCAGCGTTCGGAAGTTGTTTTGTGGAATTTACTCAGCGTTCAAATGTTCTTTCAATGAATTTGTGGGGGAGAAAGTGGTCTCCCCATCGTATTCCTCCTCCGTCTTAGGACCGCCTCCTGGAAATAGAAATTAAAAAGTAACTCCCAGTGATTCACTTGACTAGAAAAGATAACAGATGTGTTTTTATTTTCCTTCAAGAAATGGTTGTCCTGCAAAATGCAGAAGCATAAGGAAAAGATTGATAATATGACTACCAAAACTATTTTAAACCTGTGCCTGGAAATAGAAATATAAGCCAAGTTAAAAGAAAAATATATACTTGAAAAAACTTTTGACGAAAGCTATTTTCCTTAATATACAAAGAGAGCTTACGAATCTGGGGGAAATATGTCTAATATTTTCCAGTAACAACAAAATAACAACAAAAATAAAGGTAGATGTGTGTCTTTTTGGAACCACCAGAGCATGTAATATTGAACACTAAATGGTGAACTAGATATTGAACACGTGCCAAATGAAAGACATTGATGAGCTAAGCCATTCACAGTATTTCATTTGATTCTCACAACTCTGTAAGATAGAAAAATAGTATTAGCCTCATTTTACAATTGAAGAAACAGGTTCGGAGAGTTAAATAATTCACCCTGTATTGTTTAAGTAGTGAAGGTAATTTGAAACCAATTCTGAGAGTCCAAACTCTTAATCACTGTGCTGTTTTTCTTTCTCAGTATGTTCCCGAATCTTCTGAAAATAGCGTGAATTTTTGCTTATTTTTCTTGTTCTTATTTTATAATAAATGTAACGCATCTGGTTTGTCAAAATGGAAAATACTAACAAAAAGAATAAAAAAAAATTTAAATTGTAAGCAAACCCACCACTCAGATAACCACCATCAACATTAGTACATTTCTTGCTAGTTTTATACAGATACACACATTAAGTGGGCTTCCCAGGTGGCACTAGTGGTAAAGAATCCATCTGCCAATGCAGGAGATGTAAGAGATGTGGGTTCCATCCCTAGGTTGGGAAGATTCCCCTGGAGGAGGGCATGGCAACCAACTCCAGTATTCTTGTCTGGAGAATCTCATGGGCAGAGAAGCCTGGTGGTTGAGAAACCAGACACATGGACACAGAAGTCCAAAGGGTTGCAAAGAGTTGAACATGACTGAAGTGACTTCCAGGTACACATTAAGTAGAGTTGAGGTCAGACAGCAGAGAGTCTGTCTCTTGATTTTCTGTTTATTATTGTATGGGCAGTTCTCCATTTTGAAAAACCTTATTTGATATTATGTCTGTAATGGCTGTATTGGCATTTATTCTTATTGTCTGTTTAACCATCTCCCTTTAAATTAAAAAAAATTTATAGTTTGCTACTCTTGTAGCACCTTAATAAATATCTTTTTAAAAATAAATCTTTCTCCACTTTTTAGACAATTTTCTTTCATTTTTTGGCTGCACCATGCTGCTTGCAGGGTCTTTGTTTCTCGACCGTGAAAGTGCAGAGTCCTAGCCATGGGCAGCCATGGAATTCCCTAGATAATTTTTCTTAATGTAAATTATCAGATGTGGATTTTATGATATTAATGAAACATGAATGTTTTTAAAGGCCATGATGCCTATTGTTAGTTGCTTCCCATAAAAGTACAAGTTTACAAATCCCACCAGGTGTTTGTCTCACTGCATCCTCATCAGTATAGTAATAAGAAGTCTTGTGCTAACTTAATAGATGAAAAATAGGATCTTGGTTTAATTTGCATTTTTATTAGATTACTAGTAGGTTTGAATCTTTTTAAATTTATTAGCATTTTACATGTCCTTTTCTATGACTTAGTTTTACCCTTTCCCCATTTTCTACTGGGAGTCTTACTGTTTTTCTTGTCAACTTGTCTGATATCTCTATATAATAGCTATATTATCCTTTTTGTCACATTGTCACATATCCAGTTTGTCACATTGTTTCCTCAGATGTTTATCTGGCTTATATTTTTTGGAGACATAAGTTTTGAATTTTTACATTGTTAAGCGAATCACTTCTTTTTCTTTTACTGCTTTTATGTTCAGGAAAGTCCTTTCCCATTTAGATATCAAATAAGTTTTTTATTCTGCAGATATTCATTTTGTATGTGTTATATGTTAACAGTTGAAGATAAAAATTTATTTTTGTCTTACAAATAAGTTTCCACCAGTTTTTTTTAAAGTCACAAACATCTCTGTTTATTGAACACAAACTTGGTGAGCAATGGTGCCAGCAGTTTTTATCCATACTTCAAATAACCGTCACAGAAAATGTAAAATTCACTGTTCTTTCCCCATTTTTAGACTTCTGCCAGTTTTTTAGAGAATAAATCTATCTCCAGCTGATGTATGATTTCCTTTGTCATATGTTGTTTTTAGTATTTCTGGAGATCTGTTTTTAGGCTATGTTTTATTCCATAAATCTGTGGATTTGTTTTGATATTCTTCTAAGTTATATAACTTAAATACAATCTTCTTTTAAGTTATTTAACTTTATGTATTTTAATACCCAACAAGGCTTGTAAATACCAAACTCATTGCTCTCCTTTTAAAAATATTTTCATGCCTACTTATTATTTTCTATTGTCAAATTTTATTTTTAATAGATAATATATTCATATGGTTCAAAATTCAAGATACACAAAAGGGGAAACTATGAAATATACTCTTACTTCTGATGCGGGGTAGCTCCTCTTGGCCATTGCTCCTGCCTACCTAGATAGCATACTGGAAAGCAGAAACATTACTTTGCCAACATAGGTCCGTCTAGTCAAGGCTATGGTTTTTCCAGTGGTCATGTATGGATGTGAGAGTTGGACTATAAAGAAAGCTGAAAAAAAAAAAAAAAAAGAAAGCTGAGCACCGAAGAATTGATGCTTTTGAACTGTGGTGTTGGAGAAAACTCTTGAGAGTCCCTTGGACTGCAAGGAGATCCAACCAGTCCATTCTAAAGATCAGTCCTGGGTGTTTATTGGAAGGACTGGTGTTGAAGCTACAATACTTTGGCCACCTGATGTGAAGAGCTGACTCATTGGAAAAGATCCTGATGCTGGGAAAGGTTGAGGGCAGGAGGAGAAGGGGACGACAGAGGATGAGATGGTTGGATGGCATCACCAACTTGATGGACGTGGGTTTGGGTGGACTCCGGGAGTTGGTGATGGACAGGGAGGCCTGGTGTGCTGTGGTTCATGGGGTCACAAAGAGTTGGACACGACTGAGTGACTGAACTGAACTGAACAGATGACAATATACTGGCTTCTAGATAGCCTGTTTCCCTCCCAGAGGCAACCAGTATTATCAGGTTCTTGTGTATGCATATACTGGCAAATTCAAGTAAATATTCTTCCTTTTCTTCATAGATAGTAATATTCTATAACCGTTGTTCAGCACCTTTCCTCTTTGCTCTTAATAATTTACTTTTTAGATCATTCCATGTTAACTACATAAAGAATGTTTTCATTTTTGTGCTATGTAGTGTTTTATTATATGGATTTACCATAATTTATTTGACTGTTTTCCTATTTTACTGGACTTGAGGTAATTTCTCATTTGCTGTTAAAATCAGTGCTTCAGTGATTGATCAAGTAATGTCACTTTGTATGTGTGCAAGTGTCTGTGGAGTAATTCTTTGAAGGGGGATTGCTGCATCAGGAGTGTATACATTTTGTATCCTTGATCAGTTCAGTTCAGTTCAGTTCAGCAACACGCCAGGCCCTGTCCATAACAAACTCCTGGAGTTTACTCAAACTCATGTCCATTGAGTCTGTGATGCCATCCAGCCATCTCATCCTCTGTCGTCCCCTTCTCCTCCTGCCCCCAATCCCTCCCAGGATCAGGGTCTTTTCCAATGAGTCAACTCTTCACATGAGGTGGCCAAAGTACTGGAGTTTCAGCTTCGGCATCAGTCCTTCCAATGAACACCCAGGACTGATCTCCTTTAGGATGGACTGGTTGGATCTCCTTGCAGTCCAAGGGACTCTCAAGAGTCTTCTCCAACACCACAGTTCAAAAGCATCAATTTTTCGACATTCAGCTTTCTTCACAGTCCAAATCTCACATCCATACATGACCACTGGAAAAACCATAGCCTTGACCAGACAGACCTTTGTTGGCAAAGTAATGTCTGTGCTTTTTAGTATGCTATCTAGGTTGGTCATAACTTTCCTTCCAAGGAGTAAGCGTCTTTTAATTTCATGGCTGTAGTCACCATCTGCAGTGATTTTGGAGCCCAAAAAAATAAAGTCTGACACTGTTTCCACTGTTTCCCCATCTATTTCCCATGAAGTGATGGGACCAGATGCCATGATCTTTATTTTCTGAATGTTGAGCTTTAAGCCAACCTTTTCACTCTCCTCCTTCACTTTCATCAAGAGGTTTTTTAGTTCCTCTTCACTTTCTGCCATAAGGGGGGTGTCATCTGCATATCTGAGATTCTTGATATTTCTCCCAGCAATCTTGATTCCAGCTTGTGCTTCATCCAGCCCAGCGTTTCTCATGATGTACTCTGCATATAAGTTAAATAAGCAGGGTGACAATATACAGCCTTGACACACTCCTTTTCCTATTTGGAACCAGTCTGTTGTTCCATGTCCAGTTCTAAGTGTTGCTTCCTGACCTGCATATAGATTTCTCAAGAGGCAGGTCAGGTGGTCTGGTATGCCCATCTTTTTCAGAATTTTCTGCAGTTTATTGTGATCCACATAGTCAAAGGCTTTGGCATAGTCAATAAAGCAGAAATAGATGTTTTTCTGGAACTCTCTTGCTTTTTTGATGATCCAGCAGCTGTTGGCAATTTGATCTCTGGTTCCTCTGCTTTTTCTAAAACCAGCTTGAACATCTGGAAGTTCACGGTTCACGTATTGCTGAAGCCTGGCTTGGAGAATTTTGAGCATTGCTTCACTAGCGTGTGAGGTGAGTGCAACTGTGCGGTAGTTTGAGCATTCTTTGGGATTGCCTTTCTTTGAGATTGGAATGAAAACTGACCTTTTCCAGTCCTGTGGTATCCTTGATAGGCCTTGTCAAATTGCCCTCCAAGAGTTTAAACCAGCTTACATCCCAATTGACTTTATATTTACATGGCTAGGGTAACCAGACATCCAGATTTGCTTGGGACGGTCTTGGTTTTAGCACTGAAAAGCCCATGTCTGAGAAATCCCTCAATCCAAGGTAAACTGGGATAGTCACCATTCTTCTATACTTTCTCTGACACAGTGTGATAACATATTTCTACCTTCACATTAGCCTTTTGCTAACATATGTTACCCCTTCGCTCTTCTTCACCTCAGCATATCCTGGCTTTTCTTTAATCTTCCTCTACAGTGCCTGGTAGACACATGCTACTTTGGAAATATAGACCTTGTTAAGACTTATCCTGTAGTGTGGCTTTCCAGATGTGCTATGAGTAAAATCGTGTGAAGACTGTTTGCCAAAGAAATATGTAATTTATATAAAAAAATAAATTTTATAAATAAAAATGGGTTTTGCATGCAGAAATTTTTTACTATATGTATTCATTCTTTTTTAAAAGAAATTATTTATTTTTGTCTGTGCTGGGTCGTTGTTGCTGTGCACGGGCTTTCTCTAGTTGCAGCGAGTGGGCTTTTCATTGCAGTGACTTCTCTTGTTGTGGGGCATGGGCTTGGCATGAGGGCTCAGTAGTTTCAGCACAAGGGGCTTAGTTGCCCCATGACATGTGAAATCTTCTCAGACCAGGGATTGAACCCATGTCCCCTGCTTTGGCAGGTGGATTCCTAACCACTGGACGAAGTCCTGTATTCATTCTTAACTAATATTTTCTTTAACGGCTCCTTGTGTTTTGTGTCATTTTTTAAGAAACCATTCTATGAGATTATTGTTGTTATTATTTTGCTAAGGTTTTTCTTAATGATTTTTTTTTATTTTTAAATTGAAATCTTTGACACATTTGGAATATATCTTGGTGTAAGATGTGAGGTTTGGATCTCACCTTCTTTTTTTTATTCAGATAATTACCTACTTTTGTCTGTTGGTTGAATAATTTATCTCCCCCCTGCCGCTGTATTGAAATGCCACCTTTATCCTAGGTTAAATCCCTTTAAGTATTTGGGTCTACTTCTGGACTTTATTATTAATATATTCTGTTACATTCATTTGTCATGCAACAGTATCACTGTTTTAATTATTTATAATATGATTTAATATCTAGAGCTAGTTCCTCCTCCTTATTCTTTTCCAAATTTTCTTAGTTAACTATTCTTCCTGATTTATTTTTCCATCTGAATTTTGATGGAATTTGAACCAGCATATTCATATTAAAAAATTCCTGTTGTTATTTTTAGTGACATTACAAAAATTATAGGTTAATTTAGGGAGACTTTGACGCTGAATCTTCCTCTCTGAGAAAATGGTATATTTTCCCTCGCTTGTTCAAGTTTTCTTTTGTAGACCTTAAAAATTTTTTTTCAGGTGACTTCCCTGGTGGTCTATTGGCTAAGAATCCATGCTCCCAATGCAGGGGGCCCCAATTAGATTCCTGGTCAGGGAACCAGATCCTACATGCTGCAACTAAAGATCCTGCATGCTGCAACTAAGATCTGGTGTAGCCAAATAAGTAGATAAATATTAAAATTTTTTCCCATACTTTCTTCATATAAATCTTATATTTCTTTTAAGACTATTCCTAGGTATTTTTTCATTTTATTATAAATTTAATCTTATCTCCTGTTAGATCTTCTAACGTGATTGTTCATGTGAATTTTAGAATTATTTCGTCTTGAGCACTAAAATCCCTTTGAGAATTGTGTTAAATTTGAGAATAATTGATAATTTTCAGTATTCCTATCCAAGACAATGCCTTTTTTTGTTTTTATTTTTTGATATCTCAGTAAGGTTTCCCAATTTTTCTACAGATAGAATCAGAAACTGCTTATTATGTTATTCCTAGAATTTTTATGAACTTTGTTGCTATAGTGGATTGGATCATTTTTTCCATTTTATTTTCATTAGTCATCGCTGATACATAGAAAATTTATTTATTTTTGAGTATTTGTCTTACATTTACCCACTTTAAGTTTCTAAAAATATTTCAGTTTTTTCTCTTGGCTTTTCAGGGTACACATTTATATCATTTGTTAATAATGGAAGTATTTTTTCTTCCTTTTCTCTATATAGCTCTTCTATTTTACTAGCTATCTCTTCTGTTTCTTGCTTTTCCCTCCCCCATCTCTTTCTGTTTGGCCAGAAATTTTAGAGCCATGGTAAATAATAACAATGATAATGGGTATCCTTGTTTAGTCCCCGACTTTTCTGGGAACATTGTTTTGCTTTATTTGTAGAACTCTTCGTAAATGAGCTATGGTTTCTCTGTTTTCATTTCTTTTCTTTTAATTTCTTGGCCATGCCTCATGGCATGCAGGATCTTAGTTCCCCATCCAGAAATCAAACCCATGACCCCTGCATTGGAAGCACAGGGTCCTAACCATTGGACTGCCAGGGAAGTCTCCAAGCTATAGTTTCTTTTAGATGGACTTTTAAACAAATTGAAAATAAAGTCTTTGTTATCACTCAGTATAATAAATTTAAGGATGATCTCAATTTTTTTATTATTGAAGTTTTTATTCTCATATAGTTGTATTATCTATGGATTATATATAGTCTGACTATAATAAACATTGCTATTTGGCTTTTAGAAAATAGTATATTTTAGTTGAAAACTGCTTAGCTCTGTAAAAATTAGAATATAATTAATTATACTATATAACCACACTCAGAATAATTTAACTTTTTCTCTTTTTAACTCAGAAGTCACTTAGTGTACCTCACGTTTTTTCCCAGACATCATTTTTTGCTTAAAATGTGGAAGTGCTAATTAATAGAGTTCCAGTTATTTGAACACAATAACAGTAAATGTTAACGATTATTTAAAATGGAGCCTTTTCTTTTAGAGTATTTAAAATTACATGTGTATTTATGTATTTTATCTAATTATAAAGTATTATTGAATTATTATGATTTCAAGAATAATGGGGGAAAGACCGGGTCTCTATTACTCAATAAATACTTGTTTTGTGAAGCAGTCAAGAAAACCAAAAATATCTGTTCAGTTCAGTTCAGTCACTCAGTCATGTCTGACTCTGCAACCCCATGGACTGTAGCATGCCAAGCCTCCCTGTCCATCACCAGCTCCCAGAGTTTACTCAAACTCTTGTCCATTGAGTCAGTGATGCCATCTAACTATCTCATCCTCTGTCGTCCCTTTCTCCTCCCTCCTTCAGTCTTTCCTTGCATCAGGGTTTTTTCAAATCAGTCAGTTCTTCACATCAGGTGGCCAAAGTTTGAAGTTTCAGCTTCAGCATCAGTCCTTCCAATGAACATTCAGGATTGATTTCCTTTAGGATGGACTGGTTGGATCTCCTTGCTGTCCAAGGGACTCGAAAGAATGTTCTCCAGCACCACAGCTCAAAAGCATCAATTCTTTGGTGCTCAGCTTTCTTTACAGTCCAACTCTCACATCCATACTTGACTACTGGAAAAACCATAGCTTTGACTAGCTGCACCTTTGTTGGCAAAGTAATGTCTCTGCTTTGGAATATGCTGTCTAGGTTGGTCATAACTTTTCTTCTAAGGAGCAAGCATTTTTTAATTTTATGGCTGCAGTCACCATCTGCAGTGATTTTGGAGCCCCCCAAAATAAAGTCTGTCACTGTTTCCCCATCTGTTTGGAAGCACAGAAGAAGTTCATGGTTAATGTTTTCACCCAATAAGACTGAAATCTTATCACAGAGCAATACATTGCTATACATATTGCCTGGAATAATTTCCTTTTTTTAATTTATTTTTATTAGTTGGAGGCTAATTACTTTACAATATTGTAGTGTTTTTTGCCATACATTGACATGAATCAGCCATGGATTTACATGTGTTCCTCATCCCGATCCCCCCTCCCACCTCTCTCCCCATCCCATCCCTCTGGGTCTTCCCAGTGCACCAGCCCTGAGCACTTGTCTCATGCATCCAACCTGGGCTGGTGATCTGTTTCACACTTGATAGTATGCTTGTTTCAATGCTATTCTCTCAGAACATCCCACCCTCGCCTTCTCCCACAGAGTCCAAAAGTCTGTTCTGTACATCTGTGTCTCTTTTTCTGTTTTGCATATAGGGCTATCGTTACCATCTTTTTAAATTCCGTATATATGCGTTAGTATATTGTATTGGTCTTTATCTTTCTGGCTTACTTCACTCTGTATAATGGGCTAATTTGTATAACAAGTCCAAAAAACAAATATAAATATGACTTTCTATATGTTTCATTTTATAGCACAGAAAAGCGTTTTATAAGGACTCCAGTTGTAGAAAAGCAGATGTACTTTCCTCTTCAGCACTATCCAGTGAACAACATGGTAACAGGTAATTTAAAATAAAATTTACAGTCAACTCAAGTAGGGAAGAAACAAGGGAATACCTTGTACAAAGTATAACTCCCCTGTCATACACACTAATAGGAGACCTCATTCACACTTTAAATAAATTAATCTGCAGAACTGACCCAAAATAGGCCCTGTATTTCCTGTTTTAAAATGCTGGTCTATTGACAAGGTGGAAACACATTCCTGTTTACATAAGACGGTTCCAATTTGTGCCTGTTGTCCTGGCATCAACTTTTGCTCTTAAGTGTCCCGATTTGGAAGATTAATTGTATAAAATGTTAGTGTTAGTTACTCAGTCATGCTCAACTCTTTGCGGCCCTCTGGACTGTAGGCCCCTAGTTTCCTTTGTCCATGGCATTCTCCAGTCAAGAATACTGGAGTGGGCAGCCATTCCTTTCTCCAGGAGATCTTCCCGACACATGGATCAGGTCTCCTGCATAGTAGGCAGATTCTTACCATCTGAGCCACCAGGGAAGCCAGATTAATTGCTTGAACAACCCTAATTATGTGGTTTCCTTTGAGAATCTGATGAAATATATAGGTCCCTTCCTCTAAGCATACATGCATACAAACATAACACATAAACTTTACATATAATTTAAAGAGGCTCACATGTGCCCAGAAGCCCTTTCATGGGTCACCCAGATGTTGACAGACTCCATATTTAGGTTTTCTAGTGCCCAGCATAAAAAGAAGACAATTAATTGAGGCTGACATTGAGAGGGTGCAAACGAAGGAACTAGTTGAAAAGTGGCTGTTGAAATTTGAATAGTGCTAAGTAAGGCAAAGTAGGAAATATTATTTGAATAATTTGATGTGGGTAGTATTTAGTAGGGTCATTGTTAATTTTAAAAATAGAGGATTTAAAAAATTTGTTTTTAAAACACTACGACTAAAATGTGTAGACTTTTGATGTGTCATTATAAAATCATTTGTATATTTATCATTTTATCTTTTTTAGCAGTGTCATAATTACCTCTTGTAACTAGTTTACAAATTCCTAAATGTCTTCTATCATATTACTATTCCTCTAACTAAGTTTATCTATCCATTTGTTTTATTAGTTTTTTCCTTCTATTCATTTGAGTAATATAAATGGCCTTCAGAAAAGCAATTAAGAACATTGAATGTGTAGTTTGGGGCTAAGTGTTGGAGATACCAAAGAAAACTTCTATTCCGACTATGACAGTAGAAAAAGTCAGTTCTGGAACTCTTAGGAGCAGTCGTTGACGGCAAAGGACCGTGAACCAAGAAGAAGTGCAGCTCCCCTTTGCATAGCAAGTGTCTGAGCTCCAGGGCCCAGTATGCGAGGGCTTTAAATAACAGATGCTACAGTTCTACATACACACTCTGCAGTTGGGCGAGTCTGCAGATGGGGACCACAGATAGAGGCGGACACTGAGTCTCCAGGGCCAGCTCTACATTGTAAGTGGACTTCTGACTGCTGAAGGGGTTGGCATCCTTAACCCCCACATTATTTGGAGGGTCAACTGTACTTAAGTACTGTGATTGGGAGTAGCTGATTGCTGCCTAGATTTTTCCCTAGATCTAAATATTCAGATAAGATGTAGGTACCTTAAACCATGGATGGTTATGGTATAGTATTGGTATTGATTTTGCTTCAGGCAGCTCCATCACCACATACTAAATGTCTTTTGCTCATTTGGATTTACTGACTGTTTGATAACATAAAGACCAATAATAAATATTAAAATCAGCCATACAATAAAGACAAATGCTTAGATTTGGATAAGCAACAATGTTGTTCTATATCTCATTGCCATCTTACTGTTTAAAAAGACATGGCAGTGTTATATAAAACAAACTAAAAAAGAACTGTAGGGATGTCCCTGGTGGACCAGTGGTTAAGACTCAGTGCTTCCAATACAAGGGGCCTAGGTTTGATCCCTGGCTTACCAGGTGGCGCTAGTGGTAAAGAACCCACCTGCCAGTGCAGGAGATGTAAGAGACATGGATTTGATCCCTCAGTCAGGAAGATCTCCTGGAGGAGGAAATGGCAACCCACTCTAGCACTCTTGCCTAGAGAATCCCGTGGACAGAGGAGCCTGGAGGGTTACAGTCCATAGGGTCACAAAGAGTCAGACGCAATTTAGCACACAGGCAGAGAACTAGATCCCACGTGCCACCACTAAGATCCAGTGCAGCCAAATAAAATTATTAAAAACTGTAAAAATAATCATTAGTTATCTTTAAAGTATAATTTTAACCTGTGGTAATCTGGTATTGATTTTACTGGTAGAACTAAAGTAAAATCTTCTAATTTTTTAATTTGTGAAGTTGAATAATGATTTTTTTATTTCTAATACTGCATTAAATTTAAAAATAGTACTTTTTTGGAAGAAAGCTTTATTTTAAAAATAATTTAATTGTCTTTAATTTTGACATAAAGTGACAGCCTTTCCTTTGTTATCATGCCCATTTGCCTGTACAGGAAGAAATAACTTCTTGTTGAGAAAATCAGCTTGTGTTAATTGAAAATGTAGGGCAGTGGTAATCTAATTGAAAATGTAGGGCAGCAGTGTTCTAATTTAGGCAGCGGTATCAATATTTGTGACTATAACTTTACTGTCTCTTCCTCAAAATGGGTCGAGTTCAACTCAGTGAATGTTAAATCTCTTAAATCTAATGTTTGGTTTTAGAAAATACAAGTTGAAGCTATACCCTAGAACAGGGTTTCTCAGTCCTGGAACTGTCATATATGGCATTTTCAGTTCAGTTCAGTCACTCAGTCGTGTCTGACTCTTTGCAACCCCATGGACTGTAGCACGCCAGGCTTCCCTGTCCATCACCAACTCCTGGAGCCTACTCAAACTCGTGTCCATTGAGTCGGTGATGCCATCCAACCATCTCATCCTCTGTCGTCCTCTTCTCCTCCTGCCTTCAATCTTTCCCAGCATCAGGGTCTTTTCAAATCAGTCAGTTCTTTGCATCAGGTGGCCAAAGTATTGGAGTTTCAGCTTCAGCATCAGTCCTTCCAGTGAATATTCATGACTGATTTCCTTTAGGATGTACTGGTTGGATCTTCTTGCTGTCCAAGGGACTCTCAAGAGTCTTCTCCAACACCACAGTTCAAAAGCATCAATTCTTTGGCACTCAGCTTTCTTTATGGCCCAACTCTCACAACCATACATGACTACTGGAATAACCATAGCTTTGACTTTGACGGACCTTTGTTGGCACGTTAGGCCAGATAATTCTCTGTTGTAGAGAGCAACCCTGGCCGGTGCCCATTAGATGCCAGTAGCATCCCAGCCAGAAACCTGCCCCTCCCCACCACATGACCCCCATGTTGTGACAACCAGAAGTATATCCAGGTGGTACAAGTGTCCCATAAAATATCAAAGTTTTTTGGGTCTGTTTTTTATTTTTTGCTTTTGACTGGAATTAAGTTCTCTCCATCTGCTGTCACTGGTTATCACCATAATAAAAAATTCTGATTAACAGCTCCATATGTGGCTTCCCAGTGGCTCAGTGGCAGAGAAGCTGCCTGCAGTGCAGGAGATGCAGGAGACGCTGGTTCAGTGTCTGGGTGGGGAAGGTCCCCTGGGGGGGGGGGGGGGGCCCTGGCAACCCGCTCCAGTTCATGGTGGGAAAGCCTGTGGACAAAGGAGCCTGGAGGGCTGTGGTCCCACAGGGCCGGAGAATCAGACGTGACTGAAGCAACTGAGCACATACAGTTAATAAAAAGGAAAAGCATAACTAATAGTGATAAATATCTCGCAGGCAAAAAATTTCAAGCCCAGACCCCCTTGCATTAAAGTGTGAAGTCTTAACTCCTGAACCACCAGGGAAGTCCCCAAACCAAAAAGTTCTGATAATTAAAAGTTTGGGAACTTATAAGAGATACTTTATTAGTTATCTATTTAGTTCAATTCAGTTCGGTCGCTCAGTTGTGTTCAACTCTTTGTGACCCCATGGACTGCAGCATGCCAGGCCTGTCTATCACCAACTCCCAGAGTTTACTCAAACTCATGTCCATTGAGTCGGTGATGCCATCCAGCCATCTCATCCTCTGTCGTTCCCTTCTCCTCTCGCCTTCAACCTTTCCCAGCATCAGGGTCTTTTCAAATGAGTCAGCTCTTCTCATTAGGTGGCCAGAATATTGGAGTTTCAGCTTCAACATCAGTCCTTCCAATGAACACCCAGGCTTGATCTCCTTTAGGATGGACTGGTTGGATCTCCTTGCAGTCCAAGGGACTCTCAAGGGTCTTCTCCAACACCACAGTTCAAAAGCATCAATTCTTTAGTGCTCAGCTTTCTTTATAGTCCAACTCTCACATCCTTACATGACTACTGGAAGAACCATAGCCTTGACTAGACAGACCTTTGTTGACAAAGTAATGTGTCTGATTTTGAATATGCTGTCTAGGTTGGTCATAATTTTATTCCAAGGAGTAAGCATCTTTTTATTTCATGGCTGCAGTCACTGTCTGAAGTGATTTTGGAGCCCCCCCAAAATAAAATCTGCCACTATTTCCGGTTTCTCCATCTGTTGGTCATGAAGTGATGGCACTGAATGCCATGATCTTTATTTTCTGAATGTTGAGCTTTAAGCCAACTTTTTTCACTCTCCTCCTTCACTTTCACCAAGAGGATCTTTAGTTCTTCTTTGCTTTCTGCCATAAGGGTGGTGTCATCTGCATATCTGAGGTGATTGATATTTCTTCCAGCAATCTTGATTCCAGCTTGTGCTTCATCTAACCCAGTGTTTCTCATGATGTACTCTGCATATAAGTTAAATAAGCACGGTGCCAATATACAGCCTTGATGTACTCCTTTTCCTATTTGGAACCAGTTCCATGTCCAGTTCTAAGTATTGCTTCCTGACCTGCATATAGATTTCTCAAGAGGCAGGTCAGCTGGTCTGGTATGCCCATCTCTTTCAGAATTTTCCACAGTTTGTTATAGTCCGCATAGTCGAAGGCTTTGGCATAGTCAATAAAGCAGAAATAGATGTTTTTCTGGAACTCTCTTGCTTTTTCGATGATTCAGTGGATGTTGGCAATTTGATCTCTGGTTCCTCTGCTTTTTCTAAAACCAGCTTGAACATCTGGACGTTTACGGGTCACGTACTGTTGAAGCCTGGCTTGGAGAATTTTGAGCATTACTTCACTAGCGTCTGAGATGAGTGCAATTGTGTGGTAGTTTGAGCATTCTTTGGCATTGGCTTTCTTTGGGATTGGAATGAACACTGACCTTTTCCAGGCCTGTGGCCACTGCTGAATTTTCCAAATTTGCTGGCATATTGAGTGCAGCACTTTCACAGCATCATCTTTTAGGATTTGAAATAATTCAACTGGAATTCCATCACCTCCACTAGCTTTGTTCATAGCGATGCTTCCTATGGCCCACTTGACTTCACATCCCAGGATGTCTGGCTCTAGGTGACTGATCACACCATCGTGGTTATCTGTGTCATGAAGATCTTTTTTGTTCAGTTCTTCTGTGTATTCTTGCCACCTCTTCTTAATATCTTCTGCTTCTCTTAGGTCCATACCATTTCTGTCCTTTATTGAGCCCTTCTTTTCGTGAAATGTTCCCTTGGTACTCTTAATTTTCTTGAAGAGATTTCTAGTCTTTCCCATTCTACTGTTTTCCTCTATTTCTTTGCACTGATCACTGAGGAAGGCTTTCTTATCTCTCCTTGCTATTCTTTGGAACTCTGCATTCAGCTGGGTATATCTTTCCTTTTCTCCTTTGCCTTTCACTTCTCTTCTTTTCACAGCTATTTGTAAGGCCTCCTCAGAAAGTCATTTTGCTTTTTTGCATTTCTTTTTCTCGGTGATGGTCTTGCTCCCTGTCTCCTGTACAATGTCACGAACCTCCATCCATAGTTCATCAGGCACTCTGTCTATCAGATCTAGTCCCTTCAATCTATTTCTCACTTCCACTGTATAATCATAAGGGATTTGATTTAGTTCATACCTGAATGGTCTATTGGTTTTCCCTACTTTCTTCAATTTAAGTCTGAATTTGGCAATAAGGAGTTCATGATCTGAACCACAGTCAGCTCCTGGTCTTGTTTTTGCTGGCTGCATAGAGCTTCTCCATCTTTGGCTACAAAGAATATAATCAATCTGATATCAGTGTTGACCATCTGGTGATGTCCATGTGTAGCGTCTTCTCTTGTGTTGTTTGAAGAGGGTGTTTGCAGTGACCAGTGCATTCTCTTGGTGAAACTCTGTTAGCCTTTTCCCTGCTTCATTCTGTACTTCAAGGCCAAATTTGCCTGTTACTCCAGGTGTTTCTTGATTTCCTACTTTTGCATTCCAGTACCCTGTGATGGAAAGAACATCTTTTCTGGGTGTTTGTTCTACAGGGTCTTGTAGGTCTTCATAGAACCATTCAACTTCAGCTTCTTCAGCATTACTGCTCCGGGCATAGACTTGGATTACTGTGATATTCCAAGGTTTGCCTTGGAAATGAACAGAGATCATTCTGTCCTTTTTGAGATTGCATCCAAGTACTGCATTTCGCACTCTTGTTTACTATGATGGCTACTCCATTTCTTCTAAGGGATTCTTGCCCACAGTAGTAAATATAATGGTCATCTGAGTTAAATTTCATCCATTCCAGTCCATTTTATTTCGCTGATTCCTAAAATTCGACATTCACTGTTGCCATCTCGTGTTTGATCACTTTCAATTTGCCTTGATTCATGGACCTAACGTCCCAGGTTCCTATGCAATATTGCTCTTTATAGCATTGGACTTTGCTTCCATCACCAGTCACATCCACAACTGGGTGTTGTTTTTGCTTTGGCTCCATCTCTTCATTCTTCCTGGAGTTATTTCTCCACTCATCTCCAGTAGCATATTGGGCACCTACCGACCTGGGGAGTCCATCTTTCAGTGTCCTATCTTTTTGCCTTTTCATACTGTTCATGGGGTTCTCAAGGCAAGAATACTGAAGTGGTTTGCCATTCTCTTCTCCATTTATATATTGCTGTGTAACAAATTGCTTCAAAACTTAGCAGCTTAAGACAGTGAACACTTATTATTTCATAGTTTCTGAGGACCAGGAATCCAGGAGCATCTTAGTTGGATGGTGGTAGTTAGTTGCTAAGTTGTGTCCAACTCTTGCAACCCCATGGACTGTAGCCTGCCAGGCTCCTCTGTCCATGGGGTTTCCTGGGCAAGCATACTGGAGTGGGTTGCTGTTTCCTTCTCTAGGGTATCTTCCCGACCCAGGAATAGAACCCAGGTCTCTTGCATTGCAGGCAGATTCTTTACTGACTGAACTATGAGGGGAAGCTTAGTTGGATACTTATGTCTAATAATCTCTAGTAAGGTTGCAGTCAGTTTGTCAGCCAGTTTGCAGTCATTTCAGGGACAGGAAAATCTATTTCAAAGCTTATGCATATGGTTGTTGGCAGGCTTTGGGTTCTTGTTGGATTTTGGAAAAAGGCTTAGATCTCACCAAGTGGGCTTCCATAAGGGCTGTTCACAACATGGTAGCTTGCTTTCCTCAAAATGAGAAATGCAAGTGTGAGAAAGAGTGTGTCAAAGACAGAAGCCAGTGTCTTTTCTATATCCTATTCTCAGAAGGGACGTATCATTACTTCTGCCAAGTGCTGTCAAGTCATATAGAACAACCCAATTACAAACTGGGAGGAGTCTACACAAATTCATGAATACCAGATGATAGGGATCATTCAGGCCCATCTGAGGGGCTGGCTACCACAGATTCATATAGAATTGTCCAACAAGAATGCCTTTCCTAGGAACTCTCTTTTCTTCTTCCCAATTATTTTGGGTTACATTTTCTAAAACATGAGCTAGTTCCTACCTCCAGCAGTTGCTTTGGGAATGAATACCTGACTTGAGCTGGACCAATCACAGTTCTTTGGATTTCTAGACATGGAGTGCAGCAAGTCATGTCATTCTTATTCAAGTGACCATAGCTCTAAGATATAAAACGTGAGAGCTACTGGTGGCCATGTTTTCTACCCTGTAAAGAAAGTCAGCTTGTGTTGAGAAGAAAATTAAATTAATATGTATAGGAAAAAACTGGAGATCATTGAGATGGCTGTGAGAGCTAGTTATTTCTGAGGCTTAGCACCATGTATGCCTTCCTCATAGTTCGGTTGATACGGCAGTGTCTTTCCAGTAAACTCACCTTCAGCTATTTTATTTATTTATTTTTTTTAATTTTTGAAATTGATTTTTATTGGAGTATAGTCGTTTTACAGTGTTGTTTCAGTTTCTGCTGTATAGCAAAGTGAATCAGCTATGTGTAGATGTATAGCCCCACTTCTTTGGATTTCCTTCCATTTTGGTCACCACAGAACATTGAGTAGAGTTTTCTGTGCTATGCGGTAGGTTCTCATTAGTTTCCATTTAAGCTAGTTTAAATTGAGTGTCTGTCAATTTCAGCCTAAAGTCCTAACTACTTCAAAACTGCCACAATAATCCAGTTTTACATCATAAATGTCCTATCCCTCTTTAACTTGCAGGAATAATTTTATTAATATAGTAATTATTTTAAAAATTTCTATCCTCCCACATACCTTTAGAAACGTCACATAGTATGTATGTGCAGTTAATTAAATGTTAATATTTTAATGCACTAGTTTATTTTACATAGAAATCTAGCCATTAGGCAAGGACCATGAACAATATGGAGGATAGTAATAGTGCTTTAAGAGATTTTCTAAAGTAAATGGTTATGTTTAAAATATCTTTAAAGATTGTAATGAATTTTATGTTATTGGCCTCATAGTTAATTTATTAACTGAATTTATTATCTATTATTATAAACAATCAAACTGTATAGATATACTATTGATGGTGGTGGTCTAAATTCAGTCATCTCTGAGCTCTAGCAGAATTTTTTTTCATATGGTATTTACTTTTAAATTAGGTTTCAATATTAGTATAAACCACAAACATTTATATTACACATAAAACATTATCACTCAGATAAGCAACTGCTATCAAGGTAATATTACTCAAAATCATTGAGTCTGTAAGCTCTTTCCATTCAGGTTTTCTTTTTGATTCTCATATCTATTTCAGATTATTAATGACATCAGGATTACTCACACCTACAACCTTTGTTGACTAAGTTGTGATATCAGTTTTCTTCTTAATTTTTTATTAAATACTGTTATCTCAGTGTTAGCAATGCAGGAAGGTGTCACTTGCCCTACTAGGGAAGATGAGCTAGATTTTTGTGTTGTTAGTAGCTAGCTGGATAGAGAATTCTAAGCAGTTATACTCTAAACCAGACACACGTCCAAGTTATTTTGGTCTAGGTACTTTTAAGTTCCAGCCCTAACCTGTACATCACACTCTCTGTAGTCAAAGTGGCTAATGAAGTATCTGGTGTTTTAAAAAGAGTATAACGCTAAGGGTAGTGGTGAAGAGGGGAGGAAGGTGTTCCCCGATAGTTACCACGTTTTATGGAGAATATTCTCATTGGTATTTCTTCTTTTTACTTCTTTTCTAAAAACATTCTTTGGAAATCTTAGCTCTAATAAATCAAAGACCTTGAAAAGGAGATAGTATGATAGAATTTCCAATATATATATTCTATTCTGTAGGTTATATATCAATTGATGCCATGAAGAAATTTCTTGGGGAGCTACATGACTTCATTCCTGGAAGTTCAGGTTATTTGGCATACCATGTTCAAAATGAAATTAACATGTCTGCTATAAAAAACAAACTAAAGAATAAGTATTAAGTTAAATATTGTCCTTCTATCTGGGCATTTATTTTCTGTAAAATATTACCAAAGATGTGCATATTTTTAAATTCTCCTCTTTGGGACAGGAGGTTGGGGGAATGGGGAAGAATTCTTTCTTCCTCAAAATGTACTTTAGGAAATTCAGAATCATTTTGGCTCTCTGTTTTGACATTTGGGATGGCCTTTTCCCCCAGCTTGTAAGGTTATGTCCACCAATTCTGAGTGCACAGTTGTTATGGAGTAATTGTCGATGAAACATACTTCATGAATTCTCAATCTCTCTCTCTCTGTCAGATATTCTTTTTACTTTAATGTTCTATTAGCTATATATATATATTTCTAGGTTTAATGCTGTAAATGCTAAGTTTTATGATTCTGGTCATCTTATTTTGATTAAAATCTCAGAATGTGATAGTTGAATTACTGTTTCTGGCTTGAAAAAACATGTTAAGAAGTAAATAATTCACACTTCATTATATGGACAGTTTCTGATAATCAGTGTATCAGAAGTGATTTAATGTAAACAAATGTTACGTCTTCTGAAATGAACCCACAAGATACCCTAGAATCACAGTGCTAGAAAGGACCTTAGATAATACTGGGTCTAACTTGTTTGTTTTTAATGAGGAAATGAAGGCCTTGACAAAGTGTCTTGCTTAGAGTGACTAACTGGAGGCTAAACTGGGACTGGAACACGGTCCTCTTGATTTTTCAGGCCAGTCCTTCCCCACTCTCCCTCATGGTATGTGATATAGTCTATATCAGATATAATAGCAAATCTGCAAAGGGGACTCAGAAACAAGTCAAGCATGCTTGCCTTATCTTCTGAATAAGCTGAAATAGTGTTGAGATTTAATGGTTTCTAGTGCTTTAGTGATTTCAAGAAGGCAACTTCTTTCCTTTTTAAAAAAATTTTTGGCCATGCTACATAGCATGCAAGATCTTAGTTCCCCCACCAGGCATCAAACCCTCGTCCCCTGGAGTGTAAGTGCTGAATTTTAATCACTGGACAACCATGAAAATCCCAGGCAACTTATATTTATTTATATGATCATGCTATGTGGAATCTGGTGGGTTGGTTACATTTTAAAAATTTACTTTCAATAAGAAAACCCCAGTACTTTCTTCTAGGAAGTGCATACCAGTTGTAGAATTATCTAAAGAAAGTGAACTTTTTTTTTTTTTTTTTTTTTTTTAGTGTTTGGGTTATTTGTGTATATATATGGGCACCAGTTTTTCATTTATGAAAAACTCAATAATATGAAATTTTTAGACTAATCTCAGCATTAGCTGAGAAAGTTCTATTTTTCCCATATGATAATTTTTCCTTATGTCTTCATATGTGTAGTTAAGTTCTTTCCTGTGGGTAAATTCTTCTGAACACCTAAAATATATTAATTATCCTTTTCCTGAAATGTATTAAATATTATCTCTCCTGAATACTCAGTCACATTCAGTCAGTCATGTTTCTTATATAAACACTGAGCCTATCTGTGCACACGGAGTTAATTATTAATAGGGTTAAGTAACTTTACACCAAGTCATGTGCATTGGGACTTCTTGGAATTGTTTGGGTATTTTCTGATATATGTAGTATGCACATATTTACTTGGTAAATCAAAAACTACAACAAAAGTGATTCCTAGACAAAAGTGATCATATCTTTAAGTATATATAGAAAAGGTCAGATGTAACTATATATCCTTGAAATAGAACCAGAAGCAATAAAATCAGTTAATAATATAAGCCTTTTGGGAATTAGAAGCATGTGAACAAATAAAATAGGCGAAGATAAACTTTTGTTAAAAGTCTGTTGTTTTCTGTTGGTGGGATTGCAAACTAGTACGACCACTATCAAGAACAGTGTGGAGATTCCTTAAAAAACTGGAAATAGAACTGCCATACGACCCAGCAGTCCCACTGCTGGGCACAAACACTGAGGAAACCAGAATCGAAAGAGACATGTGTACCCCAGTGTTCATTGCAGCACTGTTTACAATAGCCAGGACATGGAAGCAACCTAGATGTCCATCAGCAGATGAATGGATAAGGAAGTTGTGGTACATATACACAAAGGAATATATTACTCAGTTATAAAAAAGAATGCATTTGAGTCAGTTTTAATGAGGTGGCTGAAACTGGAGCCTATTCTATAGAGTGAAGTAAGTCAGAAAGAGAAACATCAATACAGTATAGTAATGCATATATATGGAATTTAGAAAGACAGTAACAACGACCTTATATGCAAGACAGCAAAAGAGACACAGATGTAAAGAACGGACTTTTGGACTATGTGGGAGAAGGCGAGGGTGGGATGATTTGAGAGAATAGCATTGAAACATGTATATTACCATATGTAAAATCGATGACCAGCGCAAGTTCAATGCATGAAGCCTGCAGGGTGCTCAAAGCCGGTGCTCTGGACAACCCAGAGGGGTGGGATGGGGGATTCAGGATGGGGGGACACATGTACACCCATGGCTGATTCACATTGATGTATGGCAAAAACCACCACAATATTGTAATAAACCTCCAATTAAAATAAATAAATAAATTAAAAAATCTATTGTCTTAATGGGAAGTGAAGGCAGAATGATTTTTTTATTGCTCATTCAAACTGTTTTTTTTTTTTCTTTTTGCCTTCATGTATCTAATAGATTGCCTCTGGTTCCCATTTTATTAAAAACACTCCCCCACATTAGAACTTTTGGTTATTCCTCGACCCTTTTGCAAACATGTCTCCTCTGATGCTTTTCACTATTAGGCACAGTCATTCCTCACATCGTTTATTTAATGTATAGTTCTTAGTTCATCTTATTTCATTGTTCATGATCAGATTATTTTTCTTTTTAGCTTTTGGTAGGGTTTTGTGTCATTAGATAAGTTATGAGTTATTGGCAGAATCTGCTATTTACTTCTGAATGTCTCTTTGTTTCCCTTTCTTCCATGATGACAGAACTCCTAATTTCTGTCCAGGCACATGCTACCTAGAATAAAGACCATATTCTCAGTTTCACTTGAAATTAAGCATAGCTAGGTTACCAATGGATGCATAGTAGAAATGGCATGTGGGAACCTTGCTTTAAGATACCTGGCATGTTCCCTTTGTTTCCATTCCTTCCAATCATTTTTCCTGCGTCTTTCATCCTGTTGCTTGGAATGGGGATGTGATAACTACTGTTTGAACCATAAAAGCATACTCAGACTGGCAAAGCATTAGACTAAAAGGAGCCTGGGGTCCTGAGGACACTGTGGAGATATCTGCCACCCCAGCCCTGGGTTGCCTACCTCTAGACTTTCATGTGACCGAGAAAATGTCTTCTTTGTTTAAGGCACTTTATTTTTGTGTCTCTTTCTGCCAGACTAACCATAAATGAGGCATAAGAACAGGCTACTGACCTTGTTTTATGGGAGATAATTGTGTGGAAGATAACTAGTTCTTTACATCTGTAAAGTGTTAATCTTGAAGTTATAAAGGTGACCTTAGTAACATAGCATGTCTTTTACATTTATAGCAGCTTTACTTAAAAAAAAAAAGGTTCTTTCAAATGGAATGTTTAGTTACACTATTACTCAGCAGTGTGGAAAACCTGAAAATAAAC
The DNA here is from genome assembly GCF_033118175.1 of Dama dama. Lineage (NCBI taxonomy): Eukaryota > Metazoa > Chordata > Mammalia > Artiodactyla > Cervidae > Dama > Dama dama. Next base: position 1,539,511 of record NC_083692.1, on the reverse strand, counting down.
TCAGTGTTTAATAATTAAGTAATAGAATGTACCTTAAAATCATATTTCATTGATTTAATGGAATAGCCATTTTTTCTCTTTAACATCTTTATTAAGATACAATCACATACCACACAATTCACCCATTTAATGGGTACAACTTAATGGTCTTTAGTGTAGTGACCGAGCTGTGCAACCATTACCACAGTCTGATTTAGAGCTTTTTCATCGCCCTAGAAAGAAACCCCTTGCCTATTAGGTCAACAGCCATGCTGCTCTTCCACACCTACACCCTTGACTGAAGGCAGCCACTAGGTCTACCTTCCGTCTTTATAGATTTGCCCACTCTGGACATTTTTTGTAAGTAGAATCATGGAACACATGCTCTTCTGTGACAGATGTCTTTCACTTAGCATGATGTGGAGTTTACTCATGTTACACCTTGAGCTATCAGTACTTTATTTATTTATTTTTTATCACAAAGTAGTATTCTATTGTATGGACATTTAAGTAGAAAAAGATAGCTATTTTGCTTTGCCAGGCAAAGGGAGACACATTGGGCTTCTGCCTCAAAAAACTGTGTCTTCAGGAAATTGTATAGTCTTAAATACATACTTTAGACAAGAACAGGGGCTAAAAATCAATAATCTAATAAACATCCATATCAGGAAACTAGAAAAGAAAAATCACCAGCAACTCCCAAGGAAAATAGAAGGAAGAAAAAATATAGATAAGAGGGGAAATTAATGAAATAAGAAACAAATCTATAATAGGAAGGGACAACAAATCAAGAAAATGTTTACTTTGAAAAGACTAATTAAATTGATACATTTCTAGCAAGACTAGTTAAAAGAGAAAGAAGCACATAAAACCAGTATCAGAAATGAAGCCGAATTTAAAAATTATGAGAGAAATTTGACCAAATTTATGCCAATAAGTTCAAATATTTAAATGAGCTATCTAAATTCCTAGGAAATCTGTTTTACCAAATCTGACATGCAAAAAATAGGAAATATCATTAGTCCTACAACTATAAAAATTATGAATTTACAAGATAAAAAGCTTCCTATAGCCCCATGAGTTACTAGTGTTGTGATCTTGGAAAGCTATGTACCTATTTCCCCATCTCAGAAATGAAGGTAATAACATAATGTTAGGGCTTCCTTGGTGGCTCAGTGGTAAAGAATCCACCTGTCAATGCAGAAGACATAGATTCCATCTCTGATCCAGGAAGACCCCACATGCCTTGGAGCAGCGAAGCTTGTGTGCCATGACTATGGATCCTGTGCCCTACAGCCTGGGAACCACAGCTACTGAGCCCACATGCTAGAGTCTGCAGCCTGTGTTCCGCAACAAGAGAAACCAGCACAATGAGAAGCCTGAGCACCGCAGCTGCAGAACAGCTCCTACTTGCTGCAACTAGAGGAAAGCCCTCGCAGCAATGAAGACCCAGCGCAGCCAAAAATTAAATAATTAAATTTTAAAAGGTAGCGTCATGTCATAGGTAGTACTTTGAGGATTAAATTCTGATAGAAGTACTTTGCACATGGTCTGGTAGTTGACACATGCTCAGTGTATGCTGGCCGTTGAGTCTCCTTTACGGTCTGTGTGTGTACCACTAAATGCAAAAATGTGTCCTGTGGGCACCCTGCTGTGTCTGTTCTGAAAGGTAAAAGGGCCTGGTTTCTCTTTTTTCTGAAGTAAAAGTGCTCAAGGGCAATAGATGCATCTTAAATTTTAAAATAAATCTTTTTCAATTCTGGCTTCCTCCAGAATTATATGGGCTTCCCTTGTGGCTTCCCTCCCTGGTGGCTCAGCTGGTAAAGAATCTGCCTGCAATGCCAGAGACCTGGGTTCGATTCCTGGGTTGGGAAGATCCCCTGGAGAAGGGGAAGGCTACCCACTCCAGTATTCTGGCCTGGAGAATTCCATGGACTCTCTAGTCCATGGGATTGCAAAGAGTCGAACATGACTGAGTGACTTTCACTTTCAGGGTATATGCCTGGGACTGCTGGGTCCCAGTGGTGGGACTGCTGGGTCATATGGTAGTTTTATTCCTAGTTCTCTCTCTCTCTCTCTCTTTTTTAAAGGAATCTTCATACTGTTCTCTATTATTTGATAAAAATGAAAATATAGGCATGGGTAAATGTAACTAGGAGAAAGGAGAGAGCTCGAGTGGACTCACAGGGTATCATTGCACTCGCAGTGAGGAAGACTAGAAGGATGTCTGTTTCCTAAATTGGTGTGGCATCTGCTTCTTGCCCTTTAAGCCACGGCGACTGACCCACACTCATTTCATGCTCCAGGTAACTTGGGCTTCTTTTTTCCTGGGTCAGCTTCTCTTGCTCTGGTCTTCTTTTTGCCAGATGTGAGTCCTGGCTCCTCACTCCTGTTCTGATTCTGCATCTGGATCTGCTGTTTGTAATTAGATTGCCCCGAGGTCTGAAGAGTCTTTAGAATGTAGAATGCATATAACTTGACATTCAAAGAAGTCATAACTCTGCAGATTAGGCAAAGAAATCTAATGTCTTCTTGGTGGATATAGCCTCATCCTTTCCCTTGTTGAGTGGATCACCCCTGGCTGTTGCCACAGCCCTCTTAGCTGACAACTGGTCTGGTTCAGCCACTGCCCCACCATGAGTGGGGAACTGGCCCCTCTGAGGGTCAGATGCTGGAACCAGCCTTTCTGTAGGGTGAGACAGTAAACATGGATTGGCTCTGTAGAAGGATGTGAGTGGAAGCCTTGATGTTCTGGGATTTTCTCCATTACAGTGATTTCCCAACTCCCTTGTAAGTTTACTCAACCTCAGCAGAGATGTATCCTCAATGTGGGAGCAGATGCACACAGGAGCCATCTGACATGAAGGTGTAGCTTGACGTGCTGGACAGGGCAACAAGGGTTTCTGTGATAGACCCAGATTTTATAGTTTTAGCTGCAGATTTCATCCTGATTATCAGTGTCTGTAGAGACCTTCCCTAGTTCTTTGCCTCTGTTTTGTGGATATTCTTATCATTCTGTCTTCTCATCTGCACCTTAACCTCCTTCAGTTGGATCCAGTTCACTGGGCATCTTTGAGTCTCTTCCCTGTTCCAGGCACTGTGTGGGGCTGAGTGACGTCTTGTAGTAGCTGGTGGGTGGCCGAGTGTGTCTGGTGGGTAGTTCCTTTCTTCCTTCTCTAAAGCCGGCCAAGCACTGGGTGTGAGAGAGCTCTATGTTCCACAGAGTCAGGATATGATGGGGATGGTGATTCCAGACCTCATTCTGGGAGAATTTGGGATGATACACTTCCATTCTGTGTGGTACCTGTGGCTGGGTAGGGACACGGAGAAGGAGGAATGGCCGCAGGATGGGAGGGGGGACAGAGTGGCTGTCCCAGTTTACAAATACCTTACAGTTTCTTACTGTGTGCAAAGCTCTCCCACATGTATTCCAGTACTTTATCACTCCCTGTGAAATGATATCCCTGGTCCCTTTTTACAGAGGAGGAAACTAAGGATTTAAAAGGGCTACAAGACAGTTCACAACCTCATAGTTAAACTGCACCTTCTACTTTTGGTAACCCTTCCTCATGCTGCTCCAGCCACAGTGGCCTCCTAGCTGTCTCCCAAACAAGCCCAGCGTTCTCCTGCTTTAGTGCCTTTGTTTTTGCTATTCTTTCTGCCCAGAAAGCTCTTCCCCCATTTATCTACCACATATATACAAATGCCCTCTGCTCCAGGACACTTGATCCCCCTTCCCATTTTTACTTTATCCACAACAATTTCTACCCTCTAACATATTCACTTGTTAATTTTATTTATTGTCTGTCTCCTTCAGATAGTTTGTAAACACCACGAAAGCTGGGATTTTTGTCTTTTATTAACTGTTGTGTCCCTAATGCTTTGCCCTACTCTTGGCATGGAAGAGGTCCTCAGTAAAGAGTTGTTGAATGAATGAATGAAGGTAAAGATCCAAGGGCCAAACCCAGTCCAGCTGACTTCAAGTCCTGCCTTCTATTGACATTACATGAGGCCACTGGATTCTGAAATGATATACAGATTGATGCAGATGTGTGTTGGCATGACTGGTGGAGATGGCAACTTACCATCCTGGAACGCCTTCAAATAGGTCAATTTCTTTTGGCTCTAATACTTTAGAATGTAGAATGCATATAACTTGACATTCAGAATTGCCATAGCTCTGAAGATTAGGCAAAGACATCTAATGTCTTCTTGGTGGGCATAGCCTCATGCCAACGTGCAATCTATACAACTGTATAAAGAGGTTTTATCCCAGTCCCAACTGAGAAAACACAGCCACATGCTGAAGTGGGTCTCAGGGCCTGTTGGCTGCTGAGTTGCGGGGGAGCGAGTCACTTTGGTTCTCTTTGCACAGTGCTCATTGTGGTCCTCAGAGCTGCCAGCCATGTTTGGTGGGCGAGAAAGAGAGAAAGGAGTGTGTTATAGAAAAGAGGAACATTTCACTGTGTCTCCTGCCTCAGAAATACAGGGATCAAGGAACCTGTGGAGCAACATGGGAGCATAGGGGTTTGTGTGCTCTGAGAGGCTCTTGTGAGAGACCATGACTCCCTGCTCCAAAGGAAGTTAGGGAACTAGATTTCTGAGTCAGAACAGTGGATGCCAGGGAGCTGATGGTGTACTAATCTCATTATGAATCTGAGAACTCAAGGGTGAGTGTACAAAAGGTCATGGTGTGACTTTGGACCTTGGTGGGGGCCCTGGGAGTTTGGCCCTTTTAAATCCTTTGGGCCAAGGTATTTGCACTGGGGGAGTGAGTGACTCCTTTGTTCTCTGGCTGCCTCCTTTAATGAAGTCTTTTTTCCTCAAGTGAAACTGACTGACTGGAAACAAGTTTCTAAAACACTGGGCACAGGATCCACCATGTTACCTGGCCTGCAGAGGGCAAGTTTTATCCAGAGTTGCATGTTCAAGAGAAGGTCAGCCCAGGAGAAGGGAACAGTTTGTGTTCAATAGCCCAAGGTCACTGTGTCACAGACTCCTCAGAGCTGGACCCGAGATGGGCTTAGATCTGCTAAGACCTTTCCCGCCTAGAAAGTCCTCAGAACTGTAACCGCCTCATGGTGGCACATGAACAAAGAGGCAGGAAAAGGAGAGGAACCAAGGGTTCTTGAGATTCTGCAAGTACCCTCTCAGTTACTTTATTATTTCTTAAAAATATATCTATTTATTTATTTGGATCTGAAGAGTCTTAGTACGCGGGATCCTCAATCTTCATTTTAGCATGTGGGATCTAGTTCTCTGACCAGGGATGGAACCCAGGCCCCCTGCATTGGGAGCACAGAGTCTTAACCACTGGACCACCAGGGAAGTCCTCCCTCTCAGTTACTTAAAACAGTAATTTCTTCTCAGTTGTCCAAAACCTTACCAAGTGTGTTTTCTCTGTTTCTACTGATGAAGGAACTAGACCCAGACCAGTAGACTCAGCTATGAAAGTTACAGAGCTCATCAGGGGTAGAATTAGATTGCAAACTTGAAGCTGACTTTCTTCTGGGATACACATGGCCACCTCCTGCCGAGGCTAAGTTAGAACCAGATACACATCCACTTGAAACTTTCTGAAACTGGGCCTGGGCTCCAAGATCCACATAGCTCAGTCCTGTGGTTGAGATTTCCTTGAGAGACTGAATATACAAACAGATAATACCCAGACCATGTGTGAAAAATAGAACTCCGGCTGACAATCTGCAGAAAGCAACCCAGGAAACTAACTTACTATCTGCAACTCAGACTTGTAGGAAGTAAGCCCTCTGTCTCCTGCAGCCAGTCTAGGAAGCCAAAACCCCTGTGACCAATGACCCAAACAGCCAAGACTTGATTCATAACTGACCACTTCCCTCATCCCCCACCCCTTACTTCCAACCTAGGGCCAACTGGAGACAGTCAAATATACACCCCTACCCAGCCAGTGTCCCTTGTCCACCTCTCTCACCTACAGCTGTCCTAGGTTGGCAGCCTCTAGCCAGGGCATACATGAAGCCTTCCTCTTTTTCCACAGTGAAACTTTCCTGCTCCTCTACCTGCTTTTGCGTCCCTGCCAAATACAAGTGATGGTGGCTAACTCTCTTGCTATAGTTAGCCTTGAATAAAAAAAAAATGAAAATGTTTTAATTCACAAAAAAAGATGTCCATCAACAGATGAATGAATAGAGAATATGTGGTACATATATATGATGTGATACTACTCATTCCTAAAAAAGAATGAAATAATGCCACTTGTTGCAACATGAATGGAACTAGAGATGATCATACTAAGTGAAGTAAACCAGAAAGAGGAAGACAAATACCATATGACATCTTCATATGTGGAATCTAAAATATAACATAAACAGACTCACAGACATAGAGAACTGACTTGTGGTTGCCAAAGTGGGTGGGCAAGGGATATAGTGGGAGTTTGGTGCTAGCAGATGCAAACTAGTATATACAGAATGGAGAACAACAAGGTCCTACTGAATAGCACAGGAAAACATCAATATATTAAACATACTGTGATAAACCATAATGGAAAAGATATATATATAAAAGAATGTTTATATATGTATAACTGAATCACTTTGCTGTACAGAAGAAATTAGCACAACATTGTAAATCAACTATGTTTCAATAAAAAATTAATTTAAAAAACCCTTTGCTTGTTCACATTTGAATGGCCTTCATTTATCCTTGCTCTTAAGTAATTTCCTGCAAGGAGGTTGCCTAACTCTTCAGACTACACTAATATAGTAGTTTCCTTTGATATGAATCTTTTTGGTGTTTGTGTGTCTTATATCCATAATGAAGCATTAGGCTTTTTGACAGAAGGTACACTGATATTTTCTCTAATGTCTTCTCAAAGAGCAGCACAATCCTATCTACTTAGTTAAGTTGCTCAGTCGTGTCTGACTCTCTGCGATTCCATGAACTGTAGCCCACCAGGCTCCTCTGTCCATGGGATTCTCCAGGCAAGAATACTGGAGTGGGTTGCCATTTCTTTCTCCAGGGGCTGTTCCTGACCGAGGGATTGAACCCAGGTCTCCTGCATTGCAGGCAGACGCTTTAACCTCTGAGCCACCCTACTTAGTCAACACTAATTAATATGTAGTTGATGAGTTTATTTTACTTCCATATTTCCATTTCTGTGGCACAGGCAAGCTAGATGTTCACAATTCTTTTTGCTTTTTGGGGGAGCATACAAGAAAATGGTATTTCTCAGGTTCCATGAGGTTAGGCTGGGAATATTGGATTGAATTCTGGTCAATGAGAACATGAGCAAAGGGCTTCCTTTACTTTTTCTCCCCTCCTTGTGACTAGAAGCAAAGAACTCCAAGATGGTAGAGTTGGAAGGTGGAAGCTCCAGAGATGCTCAGAGTAAATCATCAGGGGACTATTGCCTGACCTGCCTCCAGTGGTGAAATGAACAAGAGATGGACCTGAGGTGAACCTCTGAGATATTGTCTCCCCTCACCAAAGTGTTCATGGAACCTTGATTAATAGTACAGTCTCCTTGTTTCATAGATCACTGGGGAGGTCTGTCTACTGTGCCCTGTACCCTCTACTAAAACTTTTACCAACATAAGCAATTTAATGATATTTTCGCCATTGCAAAATGTGTAATTGGTATGATCACTTCAAATACACACGCCCAGGGTCCGTTTCACAGGCACACAGGCTATGCGGTTGCATGGGGCCAGTGTGCTTAGAAGGGTCCCACATTTAATTCTAAGCTCTGATATTGCTGTCTTAAAATTCTTAAGTTTTGAACAAAGGGCCCCATATTTTCATTTTGCACTGGTCCTTGCAAATGATGTAGCCAGTTCTGATTGGGTGAACTGAGAAGCGATTAGAAGTCAGATCAGCTGTGGTAAAGGTAGGGTAGATTGTTCTTTCAATCATGACAAGACTCAATATTTAAATCCCAGAATTTGGGATTTCCCTGGTGATCCAGTGGTTAAGAATCTGCCTTCCAACTCAGGGGACAGAGGTTTGATTCCTGGTCAGGGAACTAAGCATTTCACATGCAGTGGGTCAGAGCAGCCCAAGAGCAGCAACTCCTGAGCCTGTGGGCTCTAGAGCCTGTGTGCCCCAGCTAGAGAAGACCATGTGCTGCAGTGAAGGCCCAGCACAGCCAAAAGTAGAAGAAAAAACTAAAAAAAATCCTAGAACTTAATGAATTTGAGAATAACACTTTCATGTTAAAATTTTTCCAAGGAGCTTCCCTGGTGGTTCAGTGGTTAAGACTCCAAGCTCCCAATGCAGGGGGCCCAGGTTCGATCCCTGGTCAGGGAACTAGATTCCATGTGCTACAACTAAAGATCCTGTGTGCTGCAACTAGGACCTGGAACAGCCAAAAAAAAAAAAAAAAAAAAAATAGATAAATAAAAATAAATATTAAAAAATAAAACTTTCCCATAGCCCTCCATTATGTAAAATTCATGCTAAGATCAGAAAATCATGACCCAGAAGAAACTAAGGAAGTCCTGATTTTTGTTCTCCACAAGGCTGGTGCTGTGGGGAAACATCTCTTCTGGAACATCCATGAGTGTGGGAAAAACTGGCATATATCTTGTAGGTCAATACATTTTCTAAATTTACTTTTCATGTTAATATATACATATGGATGTCTTGGGCTTCCCAGGTAGTGCTAATGGTAAAGAACCCACCTGCCAATGCAGGAGATGTAAAAGATACAGGTTCAATCCCTGGGTCGGGAAGATTCCCTGTAGGAGGGCACGGCAACCCACTCCAGTATTCTTGCCTGGAGAATCCCATGGACAGAGGAGCCTGGTGGGCCATGGTCCATAGGGTTGCACAGAGTCAGACATGACTGAAGCAACTTAGCATGAACACATGGATATCTTAAATCTGACTAAAGTGAAATAAGGTATAAAAATATGAACATGGTATCAGTTCAGTTCAGTCGCTCAGCCGTGTCTGACCCTTTGCGACCCCATGAATCGCAGCACGCCAGGCCTCCCTGTCCATCACCAACTCCCGGAGTCCACTCAAACTCATGTCCATCAAGTCAGTGATGCCATCCAGTCATCTCATCGTCTGTCATCCCTTTCTCCTCCTGTCCCCAATCCCTCCCAGCATCAGGGTCTTTTCCAATGAGTCAACTCTTCACATCAGGTGGCCAAAGTATTGGAGTTTCAGCTTCAGCATCAGTCCTTCCAATGAACACCCAGGCCTGATCTCCTTTAGGATGGACTGTTTGGATCTCCTTGCAGTCCAAGGGACTCTCAAGAGTCTTCTCCAACACCACAGTTTTATCAATTCTTCAGCACTCAGCCTTCTTCACAGTCCAACTCTCACATCCATACATGACCACTGGAAAAACCATAGCCTTGACTAGATGGACATTTGTTGGCAAAGTAATGTCTGTGCTTTTTAATATGCTATCTAGGTTGGTCATAACTTGCCTTCCAAGGAGTAAGTGTCTTTTAATTTCATGGCTGCAATCATCATCTGCAGTGATTTTGGAGCCCCCCCAAAATAAAGTCTGACACTGTTTCCACTGTTTCCCCATCTGTTTCCTATGAAGTGATGGGACCAGATGCCATGATCTTAGTTTTCTGAATGTTGAGTTTTAAGCCAACTTTTTCACTCTCCTCCTTCGCTTTCATCAAGAGGCTTTTTAGTTCCTCTTCACTTTCTGCCAGAAGGGTGGTGTCATCTGCATATCTGAGGTGATTGATATTTCTTCCAGCAATCTTGATTCCAGCTTGTGCTTCTTCCAGCCCAGTGTTTCTCATGATGTATTCTGCATATAAGTTAAATAAGCAGGGTGACAATATACAGCCTTGACGTACTCCTTTTCCTATTTGGAACCAGTCTGTTGTTCCATGTCCAGTTCTAACTGCTGCTTCCTGACCTGCATATAGGTTTCTCAAGAGGCAGATCAGGTGATCTGGTATGCCCATCTCTTTCAGAACTTTCCACAGTTTATTGTGATCCACACAGTCAAAGGCTTTGGCAAATACCTTAGTTCATTGAAAAAGTGACTTGTATTTCAGAAGTTGATTTCTTATATATTTGTTATAAATTTTCAATAAATATTTATCTTTAAGTCAATTTATCTGTCTATAAAGTGGTAGTTATTACCAAAATAAAAATTGCTTGTAACTCTAAAAGATATTTCTGTCTGCAGTTATACAGTTGTATATAGGTTAACAAATAGCAAATCATTCATTTGGGAATTCTGTAACCTTATTGTGAAATGTTCTCTCGTAGTAAGAACTTCAGACAAGAATTGCTCTAACAGACCCAGTTGTAATAAGACTCAGTTATATCACTTATTTGAAAGTATATCATTCATTTCCATAGAGTTGTTGCAGAAATTTTTAAAACTAAGTTGGTAGTGGACCTTAATTAAAATATTGCATATAATTTGGCCTAGCAATTATTCTACAGGGAAATTATTTCTTAGAGTAAAAAGCACCTTTCATTGGGAATGTAGTTTAACAAACGATGTTGCACAATGATATTAATAAATATTAGGCATCATTTATGTGCATATCAGAGTAAATAATAATATGATTTGTTGAATTTATAAAACAAAAGATATCATTAAAATATTTACATGTATAAGATGAGACTGGAAAAAACTGATGGGGATATTCACAAGTCATGGTTTTTTAATATATTTTCCTAGAGATGATAGTGGGGATAGGAAAGTTAGGGGGAAAGGGAAAGGATTTAAATTTTTGTAAAAGTAAGTATCTGCTATAAAAGCACAAGTGTTGTCCACCTCAAACCTTACATATATACTCATATTAGAAATGATCAATATAAAAATGATCATCATTGTTAATTATGGAAACCACAGAGTAAATTGTTCTATTTTTTCCCTTTTTTTTGAGATTGTTCAGTGTATTATAATAAGTTTTGCTATTCAGGTAATCAAAACAACAAACAATAAATTTGGACACAGAAAATTGTAATGATTAGTTGTGTGTTCTATTTCTAGAGTTATATAAGTTTCAAAATTCCATGTTTATATAATAATCCCTCATATAGACAGGCAACAGTTCATTGCAGAAATATGACCTGTCACCAGTACTCAACGTTAAAAAATATGATGAAGCTTGAACCTGCTTTTTAAGTTTATTCCCATGAAAATATATGTAAGTTCTGCTCACATTTATGTGGAGCTGGCTACTTCCACGTGGATAGGGGACTGTCAAGAGTCTTCTCCAACACCACAGTTCAGAAGCATCAATTCTTCGGCACTCAGCTCTCCTTATAGTCCAACTCTCACATCCATACATGACCACTGGAAAAACCGTAGCTATATCTTAAATGTTTCCTCTTCATGCTCTCACATCTCCTAATGGGTCTAGTTCTTCAGGGAAGGTCAGCCTCTTCTCTACCACTCAGAGAAGTTGACCTCCCATGGGTCTGGGTAGCTCTCTCTTCCATAGCAAGCCCACATGGACATTCTGGTCCCTCAGTTAGATCTGAAGAAGAGGAGCTGGTTTGGAGAAACCTTTCCCAGAAATCTCTTCACATACTTAATCAGATATTGACAAAGTGGTGGTTTAATTTTAGCTTTTCTCTTAATGCTCAGTGTAAAGCTGCCTTAGGTACTTTTCCAGAGGTGGAGGGTGACTGACAGAACGGGATTTGAGCACTCCTGCCTCGGTCCTTGTCCATGGTACCTTCCCATATCAACATTACCCTCCCTTCATGCCTAAGCACCCCAATTAACAATGACTACATCCCAGCTGACCCAGGGGTTCTTTAGTTGTCTACCTCCCTGAACCTCTTCAGAGAAATACTAAGTGAAGTGAAGTGAAAGTCACTCAGTCGGGTCTGACTGTTTGCAACCCCATAGACTATATGGTCCATGGGATTCTCCAGGCCAGAATACTGGAGTGGGTAGCCATTCCCTTCTCCAAGGGATCTTCCCAACCCAGGAAATGGACCCAGGTCTCCCGCATTGCAGGCAGATTCTTTACTGTCTGAGCCACAAGGGAAACCCAAAGAGAAATACCAAAGAGACTCTGAAATGAAACAACAGAGCTCTAAATCTCAGCCTTGTTTGGAGGCATGCATGCTAAGTTGCTGGAGTCGTGTCTTACTCTTCGCGACCCTATGAACTGTAGCCCGCTAGGCTTTTCTGTCCATGGGATTCTCCATGCAGGAATACTGGAGTGGGTTGCCACGCCCTCCACTAGGGGATCTTCCCGACCCAGAGATTGAACCTGTGTCTCTTATGTATCCTGCATTGACAGGGGGGTTCTTTACCACTAGCACCCCATGGGAAACCCTAGTTTGGAGGGGCCTTTGCCTAAAGATACAGCCATTCAATTCTCCCTATACCTCCTCCCCTCAGGTTCCAGAGGTTACTGTGGCTCATGGTCAAGGGCAGTGACCTTTATCCTGACCTCTGAAGCAACCTCACAAGACATAGATTTGCCCCTGAAAAGATGATAAGGCCCTTCTTTCCCTAAAAAAAAAAAAAAAAAAAAGAATTCTCTCTAAAATTGGAGCTGAGGGTCTGGCAGAGGGAGTACGGGCTTTGGGGACTGGAAGATTAGTGTTAGCATCCCAGCTCTGGTCCATGTGCTTGAGAGGAGCACCCAAGCTCCCTGAACCTCATTTCCTCCTGTGATATGTCCTACTGTTGTTGTGAGAATGATATGAAATGCTTTCTGTTAAGAGTTGGCCCAGGATGAATGCTCTGTATTCATTGGGTCTCCCTTCCCTTATTTTATCAGCACAACCTTGGTGAAATCTCTTTTCAAGTCCCTTAGGTCTTAAAGCTCTTTTTGGCATGTTTGACATGGTCTGCTTGAAAACAGGCACAAAGCCTTTCCTTTTGATGATTTTCTAAGGAAAAGAACAAAGATATTCTGGTTTTGATTCATAAGAATGAATTTATAGCTTTTATATATGTCCAACACAATTTCATTCTGTCCCACCCCTTTGTATGTTTTGTATGTATGTTGGCTCTCTTCACATAGTTAATATCTGTCCACATGCACTGGTCCACCCCATTAGCCTGTGGGCTCCTGGGGAACTGGCACGTGTCCAAGTTGTTAGGATGGAAAAGAACTGTTTTTCACCCTTGTAGCATCTTCTGGCTGGTCTAAGAATTAAATTGACATGAGACAGATTAACAGGAGAAAATTGAATTTAATTTCTTGGGTACGAGAATCCCACATGTGTGAGAGGTTCAGAGAAAAGTAAAACCAGGTAAAAATGCCATCCTGAGCTAAGGAATGGGATAGGGACTTGGGGCTCTCAAGGACAGGAGGGTCAGTCACAGGGCGGCAAGAAGAAGAGCACATGTTTGGTAATTAAGTGTTTGCCCTGCCTTACAGACAGCAACTTAGATCAAATTTATCCCTGAAAAGAACTCTTTTCCTGGGAAAAATCTCCAGTTTAAATTCGTCTAGGTTAGTTAAGGGAGGGGAAGTAGCTTCTCTTGAGTCCAGAGGGTCTCAATGGCCACATGTCAAGGTGGCACATCTTGGGAAGGCCTGTTCTGAACCCCCACAAAGTCACCTTCACATTCTCAAGTTCTGGCACAAGGCCTGACTCAGAACAGAAGGTTGTGCAAGTTTGCTGAGGGAATGAGGGAATGCCTGGAACGTAGCTACAGCTATGTGACCTGGAAAGATTTTGTTCACGTCTTCCCTGGCTGACAGTTGGCTGCCTTGAATTTTATGCTGCATTTAGACATTTCTTTTGCCTGGGTTTTCCAGGAAGAAATAACATCAGTTGTAAGAAATGAATATATTCAATTTATTTGCCAGTTCCTTGGAGGAAAACACTCATCCACGATCAATTCTGTTGATTTGATCAGATCAGATCTTCCTTATTTAGAGGGCAAAGGCTACACTCCACTCCCCTCCCTATTGCTTGCCACATTCAGTTCAGTTCAGTCGCTCAGTTGTGTCCGACTCTCTGCAACCCTGATGCTGGGAAAGATTGAGGGCAGGAGGAGAAGGGGACAACAGAGGATGAGATGGCTGGATGGCATCACTGACTCGATGGACGAGTTTGAGTAGACTCCGGAAGTTGGTGATGGACAGGGAGGCCTGGCGTGCTGCGATTCATGTGGTTGCAAAGAGTCGGACACGACTGAGTGACTGAACTGAACTGAACTGATAGCACTCCAACCACGCCTATGTACCTTATAAACACCATATCCTTTAATCCTGAAAACAAACCTGCAAGATTGTTTGATTTGCCCCCCCCACCCTGATATACTATTATATATGAAAAGTTCTAAACATGCAGAAAAGTTGAAAGAATTTTTTCATGAATACCCATAGACTCACCACCCAGATTCTACAATGAACATTTTGTCATACTTGCTTATGGACTTCCCTTGTGGCTCAGTTGGTAAAGAATCTGCCTGCAATGCAAGAGACCTGGGTTCGATCCCTGGGTTGGGAAGATCCCCTGGAGAAGGGAATGGCAACCCACTCCAGTATTCTGGCCTGGAGAATTCCATGGACTATTCATGGGGTTGCTTGCTTGCTTTATCACACACTCTCCATCTGTTCATCCTGCTATATTTGTCAATCCACCTTATTTTTGGTGCATCTTAAAGTAAGGACAAATATATTTTCAGTCTTTATTTTACAGATTCACAAAGTTTTAGAGAGGTTAAACATTTTGCAAAAGGCAACATGGCAAAGTGGTAGAAATAGCATTTAAATTACCCATCTGCTTACTGCAGAATCCATTGATCTGTCTGCTCTACCATCCTGCATTTGATCAATACTTGTTGAATGACTTAATGAATGATGTCGTTTGTGAAGAGCATCAGTAAATAAATGCTGGTTTACTGGCAAAAGAAAAGTGCTGTGTCCACATTTTGAAGGTTCCCTTTGATAATTAAATAAATATTACTTACTGAACTATGAATTTACATTAGAATTTACATTAATATGGGGGAGGTAGACAATTTAAAAAAACAAATTTAAACATTGGAAAACTTTAGAAAGTGATTATTCTGTGAAAGAAGTCAAACAGGATGAGGGTCTCGGTAGGGTCTGCATGCTGAAGCTGACACTGGCTGGGCAGGAGGGAGAGGGGAGCACCCAGGAAAGTGATAGCAACTCTGGGGTGAACCAGATTGTGAGCAGATGCCAGCCTTGAGGGACAGCTGGAGGAAGTGTGCTTTGCCCAACAGGAACAGCAGGTGCAAAGTCACTGAGGTGAGGATGATTTAGGTATGCGTGGGGGAGAGATTTAGGTCATGCTGAGCAGACCAGGGTCAGAACAGATGAGCTTGCAGAGAGGGTACAGCTGGCCTCACAGGCTGAGGAAGAAATCTTAAATGTAAAGAAAGTGAAGTCACTCATGCTAAGTCGCTTCAGTCGAGTCCGACTCTTTGTGAGCCCATGGGATGTAGCCTGCCAGGCTCCTCCATCCATGGGATTTTCCAGGCAAGAATACTGGAGTGGGTTGCCATTTCCTTCTCCAGGGGATCTTCCTGACCCAGGGATTGAACCCAGGTCTCCCACATTGCAGGCAGACACTTACCATCTGAGCCACCGGGGAATCTCTGGTGTAAATACAGGTGCAATAGGAAACCGCCAGAGAATTTTCAGAATGGCGAAGTGCCAAGATATGTAAAGATTACTCTAATTCACTATGGGAACCAGACTTTAGGAGTCAAGAATCAAAGCAAGGTACCTGTGTAATGGGCAGAATTGTGTCCTCCCAAAATTTACATCTTGAAACCCTAACCCCTAGTACCTCAGAATGTATTTGGATCTTTACAAAGGTAATTAAGTTAAAAGGGGTCATTAGGATGGCCCCTATTTCCATGAGATTGATGTCCATATAAGAAAAGATTGGGTTTCCCTGGTGGCTCAGATGATAAAGAATTTGCTTGCAATGCAGAAGACCGGGATTCAATCCAGGGTCAGGGAGATTCCCATGGAGAAAGGAAAGGCTACCCACTCTAGTATTCTTGCCTGGATAATTCCATGGACAGAGGAGTGTGGTGGACTACAGTCCATGGGATCGCACAGAGTTGGACAGGACTAAGTGACTAATACTAACTACAAAGAGATTAGGACACAGACACACAGGGACGATTATGTGAAGACACCGGGAGAAGATAGCTATCTACACACTGAGGAGAGAGGATTCAGAAGAAATGAACCTTATTGAAAATTTGATCTTGGACTTCCTGCCTCCGTAATTATGAGAAAATAAATTTCTATTGCTACAGACACCCAATTTCTGGTATTTTGTTATGGCAGCCCAGCAAACTAATACAAGTAGTTCATGGTCTATTTGAGCGATGATGGTATTGCAAAGAGAAGTGGTAAGATTTAGGATCTATTGGAAGCAGAACCAACAAAATTTGCTGATAGACTGAACATGAAGGAGAGAAGAGTCAAGGTCAGGGGTGACTCTTAGGATCAGGTTTGAGCCATTGGTTGGGTGGAGGTAGGGAAAACTTGAGGAAGAAGTCATTGGGGTGGAAGTCTAGAGTTCTGTTTTGGACAAGCTAGGTTGAGCAATTGAGCAAGCAATGGCATATGAACTCTGTTGAGCCCTCCTGGTAACTACAGAAATAACCGATTCCACTGAGCATCTGATAGGTGCCAAGAACCATGGGAGGAACTTACGCTAAAAGAGAAGAATACAATGTAGACCTTGTGATCCTAAAAGCCAAGAACTTGTTTTAAATCCTCAACCATGTCCCACAGGATTGAATTTTTCTAGTGGCCAAAGTCAGAAAAAGAAGTCCTGACCAGAGCTTCAAAGATAAAACAAATCTTGGGGGTGTTTTTGGGACCAGGTGTATGTAATGCTTGTCTGAGTAGGAGTCAAGAATGTGACACTGCCTACATAGTCATGTTAAATGATCAGAACTTAACTGAACATGTTTTTGTTAAGATGATTTCATTTGTCTAGGACGCTGCATTCTTAGAACAAAGAAAGTCAGGGACAGAAATGTATTATAAGTTTTCCACCTTCAGACTCAACCCACCCAAGTCAAGTTTCACTAGGTTCTTTAGCCTGTTATTGTATTTTACCTTGTTTTTAATTTGATTTTACTGTAAATTACTTCATATCTGTTTTCTAAATAAGTGGTAATGTTGAGAAGATGTAATCAAAACCCATGGTTTAAATGACAGTAAAAAAGCTGCATTACCCCTGAGATCATGAGCAAATGGTGCTTGACACCCATTAGAGTGGTGCCAAGATGATGGAGATGTAGTCCTCTTTTTGTCTTCTTAGGAATGGAGAAGCAGAAATCCATACTGCCTTGGCTTCTTGCTCTAGGCCATAGAAACTTGGCCAACATGTTTTGTCCCAGGTATGGTTCTGGGTCTTGGGCAAGGTCCTAGCCTAGCCCCTGATGGCAATTCTTAGGTTTAAATTTTTTTTGGCTCAATTTTTCTTTAGCTCAAATTCTTTAGCTCAATTTTCCCCTTTTTGCTTTCCATGGTAACATTTGTTTTACTTTTCCCAATCTTTTCCAGGATCCTCTTAGTTAGATAATGATGAATATAGAAATTTTGACTCTGACTTTTTTTAACTTAAAGTTGTATTGTGAACATTTTTCAAGTCATAAAAAATTGTTTGACATTATATGCCAATGGTCATTGAATATTTCATCATCTGGACACATACTAATCTAAGCAAGATTATAAATTATTTCTCTTTAAAGATAATGGTGCAATTAGTGATTGCAATGCAAATTTGAATATTTTTGACTCTACTAAACAATGACATTTTTATGGACAAAGCAATATTTCTGGGCCACATATTTTAATTCTGTTCACCATTTGTTCTGTCTATAATTCTTCTCTCCTTCATCCCTTCTCCTATGCTTGATACTCACTACATGCCTGCATGCTAAGTCACTTCAGTTGTGTCTGACTCTTCGTGACTAAGGACCGTAGCCTGCCAGGCTCCTCTGTTCATGGGATTCTCCAAGAAAGAATACTGGAGTGGGTTGCCATTCCTTTCTCCAGGAGATCTTTCCAATCCAGAGATCAAACCCACATCTCTTAGATCTCCTGCACTGGCAGGCAGGTTCTTTATCACTAGTGCCACCTGGGAAGCCCATAATGGATGTAGCATTTTTATAGATGTTTTGACTTTATGCTTTGAAATGTGAATAAATTTTATGTGAATTATGGTAAATGTCTATGTATTGCATTTATTCATTTTTACTTCAATTGAATTTCAATCATTATATTAATAATTAAATTAATTAGCTAATTCAAATAAAAATAAAAATATAGCTTGGTATTAAATGAAATGAATACAGAAATACTAGTATTTTCATTGCATACCAGTATTGAGATCATTAGTTGCATGGAGTATCTTTGCAAATAAATCTTTCCACAAGATTATAGAATTCCATGCTCCAGTATAGGGGGTCATGTGAAAAATTCTCCCACAGCTCAGGGCTGTGATTCTGAATAATTTGCAGCCATCCTTCCACCAGACTGTCAGAGCTGTGTCAGCCTTAACATTTCCTTCTTTTCCAAAGTTGTCAGGAAGCTCACAACTAAGTTTTGTGTGCAAATGCTACAGACTTTATAGAGGCAGTTTTTTCATATTTTTGGGGGTACTTTTCACTAGGTTCTTTATCCTGTTATTGTATTTCACCTTATTTTTAATTTGATTTTACTGTAAATTACTTTGTACCTTTTTTTTTTTTTTTAAATAAGTGATAATGTTGAGAAGATATAGTCAAAATCCGTGGTTCAAATGACAGGAGCATAGAGTTAAATTATCTTTGGTCAATTGACCAGGTGACGGCAGTGTATTCTCTCCTCTCAGTTTTTGCATTTTCTTACATTAAAAAAAAGGCCATTGAGCAATAAGCCTGCACCAATATTCCATTGTCAATGAACTTGCCCCGCCTTTCCCCTGGTTGATGTGTAAGGTTTTTGCAGTTTTGATGTTGATCTTATTTATTAATGATGGAGGACCAGGGCAGCCCCCCTTTGCCATAATGTCAAAGATCCCAGGTCCATCTGCAAACTGCTCATAGGCCATAGGCCAGCTGAAGACCCGTTTTAACGGGTCTTGTGAGTTTCTGCTTCTCATCCTTTTCAGTTACTTCCCAGGCACTTAGCACGGCCTGCGGACTGCTATCACGGGGAAAGGGGTGCTGAGCTCAGTGGTGGCACGGTAGTGTAGGCCAGATTGCGGTGTACATCTATGAACACTGAGAGGTAGCTATGTTTTGGACATGGCCTGGCACACAACAGGTAATTCAATAAATATTACAGAAGGGAGGAGGGAAGGAGGAGGAAGAAAGGTAGGAAGGAAGGGAGGGGTGGAGAGAGGGAGGAAGAAAAGGAGGGAGGAAATGCCATAAAGTGAGAGAAAGCTCCTTACTCATAAATGATAAGTGGGGAAAGAAAAAAAGTGACCTTGATGTCTTCCTTTGGTCTGTAAAAGTATTATTACTTCTAGAGATTTCTCACATTGCTTGCACACATGGTATACCTAGAAATGTCTCGTAGCTTGAACAAGCAGTGTCCTCTTCCTTATTCACTCTGTACCCAAGCACTGAAAGCAGTCCTAATACTATGCTTCAAAAGAAACAGTGAAAAACTTCCCAGTGATCACATTATCTATGGATGCTGAGAGTCACCCACACAGTCCTTCTCCTCTCTGCCGGGGGCAGAAGAAATCCAGTAGCGGGTTCTTTCTGTTCTCCGCAGTAGGTGAACACACGACTGGCTGGGATCTGGCCTCTCTCTCTTTTCTGGGATTGTGGCACCTACACCACCTCACACATCTGAGAATCTACGATAACTCTTCTCCCATACGATATAACCTGGACTCTGTGCTCTTCCTGATTCATCATCCTAAACCTGCAATCTCTCCCCACAAAATAAACAACAACAACAGCAAAAATCCACAGTCTTAGAAGAGGGGAGAAACACGTCTCTTCAACTTCCTTGAATTTGCCATTTATTTTTCTCATTATTAACCTTCTCACAGAAATCACAGAAAAAAATAAGAGAAAAAAAGTAGAGTCTCATACCTGATAAAGTGACTCAGAATATAATCCCTCTGTATTCTTCTGTCCCAACATCCTTCTGTCTAGTGTTTAGTAAACACTGGAATGAAATGTAGCAAAAACAGGGTAAGCAAAATTCAGCCTTGATTCTACCACTTGCAAACTGAATGGACTTGACAAGTTATTTCTCAGAGCTCTCCTTTATTGCTCTGCAAACTGGTGTAACAACGCTACTGCACAGAGCTGTTGGCGGACTCAAGATAATCCATGTAAAGCACCTGGAGCACGCTGGACTTTGAAGTTCTGGAGCTGTTGTTAATGCGCAGACCTCATTCATCTCTACTGAGTCGGAGAGGTGCTCTGCCTCCACCCAGGAAGCAAGCTGAAAGCACTGCAGAGGAAAAATGTGTTGAGAGGGTGCCATTCCCAGAACTAACAAACGTTCACTGGAAAGTCCCTTGGTGCCCATAAGCCATTACAAATCTACCAACCTTGAGTTCGTCTAAGCACGTTTTTAAGCAATTTATATTTTTCAGCTCATAAAACTTACTGGAATAACAAGTTCCACCTGTTAGTCATAGTCCATAAATCTCGCCTTCACTAACAGGACAGCCTTCAGGGAAGGTAATAAGACCCAAGAGAAGGAGTTCAGATAC
The DNA here is from genome assembly GCF_033118175.1 of Dama dama. Lineage (NCBI taxonomy): Eukaryota > Metazoa > Chordata > Mammalia > Artiodactyla > Cervidae > Dama > Dama dama. Next base: position 1,518,907 of record NC_083692.1, on the reverse strand, counting down.
TGTTTTCAAGTGTGGGCTGAAATTGCCATTTTCTATCTGTAAAAGGGATTAGATAGATGGCTAACCTCTTTGATTCTTGGGCTCCTAAATATGAAGCAGGAATAGTAGAACCTAAGTCACACATGGGTCAGCCTCAGAGATTTTAACCCATTCTTGCTTCTTTCAAGAATGCTTTTTCCTGTAGATAGGTATCTACATGGCTTGCTTGTTCATTTCATTAAAGTTTTTGTCCAAAGCACACATATAAGAACTATCCCATGTCTATACCATAAACACCTAAAAAGCAAGACAAACTTATTTTAGACAGTGGACAATAAGCAGCAAAGTTACTGAGAGTAGGAAATAGTAAGGATGAGCTTTAGGAAGGCACTGGCTTTCTGCTGAGTTTGAATAAAATTATATGGGCTTTATGAAGGCACTGGCTGTTTGGGGTTAATTTCTGGAACTTTGGAAGAGGCAGGAAAAGCCCACACTAAAACTAAAATCTTGCTAAGTTGAAGAGACTAGGATAAGAACAATAGAAGACAGAGCTCACTGGAATTTGTGGGGAAGAATAACAGAAAGGAGAGTGCTAAGCAGAGAAAATCCTCCCCAAATCTGTATAAGTTTCCCTTTTCTGCCTTTGGATGAACGCTAATTTGTGTATGCACAGAGTTAAATTCTACACGACTGTGCAAAGAACAGCTGCTGGAGAGCTCTAAATGGAACAATTGCCATAGCTCACACATAGCTGGGAGACATTTGAGTTTCTACGAGCCAGAGCGGAGAGAACATACTGAAAACTGATGACCTTCAGTAGACCCTAGACAATACCCAATAATTGCAGAATATATATTCTTGTCAGGTGCACATGGAAACACTCTTAGATGATATGCTGGGCTATAACAAGACTAAATAAATTTAAAAGGACAGCAATCACATGGATATATGCTCTGACGTAATGAAACTAAAGTATAAATCAGTAACAAAAAGATATCTGAAAATCCTAATATTTGTAGATTAAGCAACAAACATGTAAATATTCCAAGAGGCAAAGAATAAATCATAAAAGAAAATTTAATGGAATGAAATAAAAGTAAAACATAAGAAAAATTGTGGGATGCAGCTGAATCAATGCTTAGAGAGAAATGTATGCCTATATATTCTTATAGTTTTTAAAAAGAGAAAGGCCTAAAATCAATTATCTAAAATTTCACCTTAAGAACAATGAGGGAAAAAAAGAGCAAATTAAACCCAAAGTAAGGAGTAGAAAGAAAATAATAAAAATGAAAGTGGAAATCAATGAGATGGAGAATGAGAACACAGTAGAAATTTTAAATAAAAGCAATAAACCTGAATGAATTGACTCTTGGAAAATATAGTTAAAAAAAAAAACAGGGTTTATCTCAGGAATGTAAGATTGGTTTATCACTAGAAGATCAGGCAATATAATTCACAGTATTGAGAGACAAAAAAAAAAAAAAAAAACCAATGCAAGTATTTTTTTGAGCTAGAGAAAGTATTTGAGAAAATATGACATCTGTCTCTCAGAACACTAGAATCGAAAGGAAACGTCTTTAACATGTCAGGGTAATCTGCAGCAAATAAATGAACAAACGAAACTCTTCAGTGATATGAGACTGAGTGCTTTTCTCAAGACTGGGATAATCTCATCAATTCTATTTAACAATCTATTGAAGAGTCTAATAAATACAATAAGATAATAAAAAGAAATGAAAGAAATACAGACTGAAAAGGAAGAAGTAAAACTTTTTATTATCAGATGATATTATTACATACATAGAAAATCATAACAAATACTCAAAAAAATTTCCAGAATTAGCAAATTTAGGAAACAATGTAATCAGTAAAACCCACTTGCAATTATATTTAATAATAACAAACAATTTATAAATAAAATTTAAAATGCCATATGTGATAATATCAACAACATAAATACTTAGGGATAAATTTAACAAAATATGTGTAAGACCAGGATACAGGGAACTATAAAACACTTTTGAGAGTAATTAAAGAATTCCTAAGTAAATAGATAATTCATGTTTACAGACTAGAAGATTCAATATTTTTATTTTATTTTTTTTTTAACCGTCCCTAGTGGTACACACTTTATTTATTAGAAGTTCAGCTTTCTTTAAGTGCAAAAAAATGCCCTTGAAGTAAGAAGATTCAATATTTTTAAAATGTCAGTTATCCCCAAACTGACCAGAAAGTCAATGTAATTCCATTCAAAATCTCAGCAATTTTTTTAAAGAAATTAATATGATTTTAAAATGTATGTGAATGCAATATACCCAGAATATCCAGAGGAAATCTGACACAGAACAACATTATACAGCTAATTTCAAGACTTGCCACAAAATTAGCAACTTTCTCTGTAAAAGGCCAGAGAGTAAATATTTAAGGCTTTGTGTACCATATACAACTCTTTAAAGATATAAAAGCCATTTTTAGCCCATAGGCTGTACGAAACAAAATATAGACTGGATTAAACTTAGAGACTATAATTGGCTATATGACGAAACAGTGTGGAAATGATGTAAGGATAGATACACATGTCAGTGGAACATAATAGAGCCTGGAAATAGACCCACACATATATGGTTGACTGATTTTTGGAAACAGAGCCCAGGTAACACAATGAGAAAGACATTCAGCTGCACTGTCCAAGAAGACAGGGTTGGAGCTGGAGATATAATTTAGAGGCAGGAGTCTACATCTTATGGTTTTATAAGCCTTCAGCAAGAGGAATAATCAATCATCTTTCAGTCAAGCATTCAACCTTCTTTACTGTCTCTAAATCCCTTATTGGTTGCTTGGTTGTTTACTGCTATTCAATGCTAAAATCAGAAACACAGAAAAGTAACCATAACATGGTTTTACAACTTCTGAGAACACGCTTAATGAAATCCTAATTTCTACCCTGCCAAGAAACCTGCTGCCCTTTCTCAGTATTTAAGAAGGCTCCTTTACAACTGGACCACTCCACATCTTCATCCACTCCACTAAGTCACACATCCCCAACCCTGTCTTCTCTGGCAGCGTAGCCGAATCTCGTCCACAAGCCAAGATTTCACGAACAAAGACCTGTTCACTCTCTGGAAGGAAAAAAGAAGCCCAGGTCTCAAAGACACAAAGTCCTACTAAAAAGTAGAAGGAAACATGGGTTTTCCCCAGTGACGAGACTGCTTCCAAGAAAATAAGACCTAGTTAATTTTTGTGTGTTACTTTATTGATTTTTCAGAAAATCAATTGCCTTATTGTCAGAATAAATAAGAAAATAAAAACAACTCATAATCTCACCCCTTGAAAATTAATGAATTAATATATTTGTTATACACAGAACTAGAACTAATAGGTGAAGCAGAAATTGAAAGAAAAAAAATAACAACACATAATATGCCAACACATAAATGGGTAAAAGATGTGACAGCTAATTCACAAAAGAGGAGCTAAAAATTGATAAACAGCTTTACTCTTTCTGAAAGTCTCAAATGGGATTCTCTGGTGCCTCAGACGGTAAAGCGTCTACCCGCAATGCGGGAGACCCGGGTTCAATCCCTGGGTTGGGAAGATTCCCTGGAGAAGGAAATGGAAACCCACTCCAGTATTCTTGCCTAGAAAATTCCATGGATGGAGGAGTCTGGTGGGCTACAGTCCATGGGGTCGCAAAGAATCGGACATGACCAACCTAGATAGCATATTAAAAGCAGAGACATTGCTTTGCCAACAAAGGTCTGTCTAGTCAAGGCTATGGTTTTTCCAATGGTCATGTATGGATGTGAGCGTTGGACTGTGAAGAAAACTGAATGCCGAAAAATTGATGCTTTTGAATTGTGGTGCTGGAGAAGACTCTTGAGAGTCCCTTGGACTTCAAGGAGATCCAATCAGTCCATCGAAGGAGATCAGTCCTGGGTGTTCATTGGAAGGACTGATGCTAAAGCTGAAACTCCGATACTTTGGCCACCTCATGCGAAGAGGAAAAGACCCTGATGCTGGGAGGTATTGGGGGCAGGAGGAGAAGGGGACAACAGAGGATGAGATGGCTGGATGGCATCACTGACTCGATGGACATGAGTTTGAGTAAACTCTGTGAGTTGGTGATGGACAGGGAGGCCTGGCGTGCTGCCATTCATGGGGTCACAGAGTCAGACACGACTGAGCGACTGAACTGAACTGAACTGAACTGATATTTCACCTATTAAGTTAGTGGCAAACAAAAATACTGGCAATACAAATACAGTTGCAGACTCCAACATTTCTCTCAACAACTGATGAAACAATTAAACAGAAAACAGCAAGGATATAGAAAAGCTATCAAAACAAAGGTACCATAAACCCTTTGTTCTAAGGCTTATTCTGCATGCTAGGTCACAGTGACTGTAGACCTAGAGGAACACCCTGGAATTAAGTCTTGAAAGCCCAGTAACTCAGTATGAGTTTCACACACACAAGATCCTCCTAAAGTATACATGTTTACTTCAAAACAGATATTGATAATAGAAAAACTACAATAAGGTCCTGATGCTAGAATGTTTCTAATCATGTTGAACTGTTTTTATGAGATTATTTATTTTTGTATATGATAAACTACTTATATATTACTTATTATGGTAAAATAAAATAGGGAAAAATTAAAACTGACCTATAAGAGTGTTAAGGACTTAACAGAGGGACATACAATATACAAATTAACCATAAAGCAAGTAACCAGGAAAAGACTGTTAATATTACATTTATACAGATTAAATGTCCTTAATTTACCATTTGTCTTTCATTTTAAAGATTATTTGCTCCCAATTGTATGATTCTAGTGTTAAAAGTCTAACTTGAATTACTTTGCAGTAATTTATTTGACAGATCTCTACTGTGTAAATGCGTAATATAATGAGAAAAGAGATCTCTCTTTTTTAATGAAAATGTTAATGTATTAATACCCTGTATGGATGATGTTTGACATTTAGTGTTTACCCAAATATGTTAATATGTTTTTGAATATACATATGACTGGAGATGCATGTTCTACATTCTGTGGGATGATCATCTACTTCAACATAGACTATCCTTTTTATGGTGATTTTGTTGCCAATTTTTCAATAGGGAGTTTAGTGAGGCTTGCACAATATAGAGATTTTTAGTTACAAATCATATCATCTAGTATGTCACACTTACATTTTTATGTTTCAATACATTTAATTACTTTTTAAATAATCCTTTGCAATGACTCAGCATATAGCAATCGATTTACATGGAAAATAAACTGAAATAAACTTAAATGGATTTCTATTAGTTCAAAGTACTTATTGAAGAGCAAATAGTACATTTTGCTTGCTTAGACTGACCTACAGAGTATTATGTGTTGACAATTACTGGATTCAATATTCTTTGTAATTTATTCTTACAAAATTTCAGCCTAAAATTGTAAAATGTTGTATGTCAATTTACAGAAGTTTAATAAAGCTACTTTTTGCTGCAACACTACTTTTACACAGTCCTTTACACCAAGTTTAAATCCTTTCTTGTTCTAATTTTAATTAATACATAATTTAATTTGTTAATTTGTTTGGCTCTTCATTTATATACTGTTGTTTGTCTTTTCTGAGTTTCTAGGCTGAGTTCAATATTCTCCAGAATTAGGTGACTGCTCAAAGAACAAGGAGATAAGGCTCTTTTCCAGGTGTTGGAGATATGGCAGTGAATAAAGCAGAAAAAAAAAAAAAAAAATCCCTGCCCTTATGGAGCTTGCATCCTTACTGGGGGAAGACAAAATAAATAGAATAAAATTTAAATACCTTTAAGTTAAATGAAAATATGTGCTGAGAATAAGAATAAATTAAGGAAAGTGGCAGAAGGTGGGTGTTGTGTCCCGAGATAGAGTGACAGGCATGGACCATGACTAATGAGAATGTCTTAGTAAGCTCAGGTTACTATAATCAAATAGCACAGACCGGAGAACTAAACAGTAGACATTTATCTCTCAAAATTCAGTAGGCTGGGAAGTCAAAGATCAAAGTAGCACCTGATTCCGCTTCTGGTGAGAGCTTGTTTTGTGTCTTGTAGACAGCTGCCTTCTTGCTGTCCTCACGTGCCCTCACATGTTGGAAAGAGAGTGCGCTCTGGTTTCTCTTCTGAAAGATCCTATAATTCTGTAAGCTTAGGACTTCACCCTTATGACCTTATTTAACCTTATTACTTCTGAACATGCTCAGCCTCCACATACAGTTACACTGGGGTTTAGGGAAACACAAGTCCATAGCAGGGAGTTACAAATTTCTTCTATTTTAAAACATTCCTTTTTATATCTAAAAATTAGGCTTGCTAGAATTTTATAAGTTAGGTTGCCTAAAACGTTCATTTGGGTTTTTCTGTAAGATGTTGTAAAAAACCCATGTGAACTTTTTGACTGACCCAATGTTTAACATAATGCTTTTGCATGAAAAACATGATAAATAATTGTGAACTGTCTGGCTAAAGTATTTTAATGCTAGAGACTGTAGATGAGCATAGATATTACCAGCCATATCTGGCTACTGAGATGAGACTCTGGCTATGAAACATAGTGAAGTGTTCAGGAATGGGTTTGCAATATACCAATGGCTATTCGAAAGCTGAGACATTATATTCTGGTGATGGTTTCTAAGGATTAGCCATCCTGTTATAAAGATAGAATTGAATTAGTTAGCTTTCCTTTAACTATCATATTGTTTTAAAGAAAATAACAGCGGAGATGTGCTTAATTCTACCAGCAGTCACAGAGACAGACGCAGAACAGAGTCCTGACGCCAACTGCAGTGAGAGCTTTCCACATTTTTGTTTGTTTTTTGTTTACTAAGAAGAAAAGAATAGTAGGTTACTGCACGAATGAGCTAAGTGCTGTGAAATGATGGCTTTCAGGGTGCTCATTATGTAAAAACCCTCACTCATTTTCTACTGATTCCACGCTAGAAAGGTCATTTTGGTCAAGCTTATTTCCTTTCTGTCCTTAATAATAAAGACCATTCTCTCCACTAAGTATAGAAAGCTTTTTAGTACTTTTTTCCCAATTTGGTACCATGTGTTTTTATGGCCACATTTAGAAATTGGCTAATAAATAAGTCTAGTGAGAATGTATACTTAACAAGAACAATTGTTGCATTAAAAAATAAAATGATTCAATTAAAAAAATCTGGAATTGTGTCTTTATCTCCTTTGCTACTAGAGCTGCCTTTTTCCCCTTCTTGGTTTTGAAGCAGTTTATGGCCTTGTGAGGGCAGAAAAGTGAGGAGAGGCAGATTATTTTAGACTAGAGTATGTTTTCCTCAACTTCCATATTTAACACCGCTATTTCCACACTTCCTTTCACCTTGATTTATATCCTACAGAGTTCTCAAGCTTACCTGCTCCCTGTTTTCTTAAATTTGTGTTAATAGTAAGAGATCTATTGCTTAAATAAAGGTGCCTTTCCTCAGGCTAATGAAGCCTGAGCCAGTGTGGGGAGGGGAGGGCAGTGAATGCACTGCCTGGCCACTGGAAGGCTTTGGGGGAGGAGGAAAAACTGAGGGTAATGGCAGGTAGTGAGTAGATGAGGAGAAAGTTGGCTAGCATGACTAACCCTATGATTTTAGGAATTTCTAGCTGTCTTCTGAGTCCAAACATATACTCCATTATTCTTTTTTTAATTAGTTAATTTATTTTAGTTGGAGGCTAATTATTTTGCAATATTATTCTTTTAAGAGGCCTGAGATTCTCAGCGTTAACCACTTTGCTGCTGTTCAGTCGCTCAGTCATGTCTGACTCTCTGCGGCCCCATGGTCTGCAGCACTTATTTAGGGTGGAGTAAATATGATGAGAAAGGAAGGATGCATGTAAGCCCTGCAATGCATTGTGTTAGTCTTGGAAAGAGCTAATTCATTCGATAAGCTTATGACACTGTTGGGCTTCTCTGGTGGCTCAGACGGGAAAGAATCTGTCTGCAGTGCAGGAGACCTGTGTTCAATCCCTGGGTCCGGAAGATCTCCCGGAGAAGGGAATGGCAGCTCACTCCAGTGTTCTTGCCTGGAGAATCCCATGGACAGAGGAGACTGGCAGGCTGTGGTCCATAGGGTCGCAGAGGGTCGGACAGGACTGAGCGGCTAACACACACACATGATATCGTCATCAAGGGCCAGAGAAAACAAAGCACAGAATAAACTTTGGTGAAGATTGGTTGCTTCATGGTGTCTGACTCTGTGCGACACTACGGACTGTGGCCTGCCAGGATTCTCTGTCCATGGGAATCTCCAGGCAAGAATACCAGAGTGGATTGACATGCCTTCCTCCAGGGGATATTCCCAACCCAGGGATGGAACCTGTGTCTCTTACATCTGTGCACTGGCAGGCAGGTTCTTGACCACTAGCACCACCTGGAAGATTGGTTAGAACTCTCTTTTGGAGTTCCCCCCCTGCTGAGGGCAGGGATGAGAATGGTGATGTGATTTGGGGATACAGGCTGAGCAATATGCCTTAAGCATGCGTGGATGTCCAGGGCCCTCTCCTCATCACCCCACTCTAAAGACACAGATATGGTGGAACTAACTGGTGTTCATGAAGTCAAACACAATTCTTCCCATATATCATCTTTTCTTGGAGCTTGGACCCGGGCCTTTCACTTTTGCTCTGGAATTAAAATTTAACAGTAGCAGTGTAACTGCCAAAAACAGAATTGACATACAATTTTTATCTTGTATGAACCTAGTTCTTCAATTGCTCTTTCCACTCTGCCAATGAAAAGATTGAAGTAGTGTGAGTCTCACCAGAGTAGAGGCTTATTCAATTAAAACCAAGAAAATGATGATGCCAGGTCTCTCCTCAACCTTGGTTGAAATGTGATCCTTATAATGTCTGCACAAGAATCACTACGGGTATTTTCTGCATACGTAGATTTAAGCACTCTACCCCAAACCTAGAGGATCAGAATTTCTTTGGGGTTAACTTAGAATAAGAGCTTTTAAACAGTCATTCACTTTCATTTTATATACTACAGTTTGGAATCACAGTCACAAAGGCTTTCTTTAGTCTAGTATTTGAAAAAAGCCCTGTACTCTAAGACTTGGCACATATGTGTTCATTTGCTTTATTTGGGCTTGTGCAACGGTCAGAGTGTTGTGGGTGTATACTGGATCTACAGTGCTATTCTTCAGCAACCAGGACTGAGTGTAACACGGCAAAGCGCCATGTCAAATTCACCATAACTCTGGATCAGTATGGGTTTGTCTGAGTCAGAAAGGATCTGAAACATATTATCCCTATTCAGTTCCTCCTGGGTGAATTTCCTAAGATTGGAAATTTGTATTTAGTCTCTTTCATCATGGAAAATTTCAGTCTCCTCCTTCTTTCACAAATTTATACTGTTTCTGAAAGATACTCATGTGGTCATAGAAGAAAACAGTCTCATACTCCAAGTTGCTCCTCACACATTTCCTTTAGAAACACTTCATAAAGAGAGATTTCTCTTCAAGCCTAAGGCTCCTTGGGTAACTATTTTCTTTCAGCCCCTTCATTGAAATTTCCTGTGAAATGCTACCAGAGTGAACTGTAGTTAAAATCTCTCATTCTTCACGTACGGAGCTGTAATAAAGTGATGGTGGCAGTAATTATATTACTCAGCTATTTTTAGTTTGGGAATGGGGCTGATATAAACCATCATAACTACAGAGAAAATGATATTCAGTTATGAATCACTACCAGATGTGTGAATTTATATCTTCAGGTTTAATTTTTCTATAATATTCCTAATGCAGTATATTCCTTATCCACTTTTTAAACTGATTTTCTTTCTATGGGTAATGGATTTAATTGCATTAAATGTTCAGAAGATCCCAAAATTAATAAAATATGTATTTGTACTCACAAATTTCACAATCCTTTTTTAATTTCTTTTTTCTTTTTTTAAAGAAATCATTCATGTGTTCATGTGTTCAAAAAGTATTTGAACATGTATTGCATTCCATGTACCATGCTGGTTGATATGGATACAAGAATGAGTAATATCTTACCTTTAAGATATTAGAAGGGCTTGCCAGGTGGCGCTAAGTAAGTAAGTAAGTGAAGTCGCTCAGTCATGTCCGACCCTTTGTGACCCCATGGACTGTAGCCTACCAGACTCCTCCGTCCATGGAATTTCCCAGGCAAGAGTACTGGAATGGGTTGCCATTTCCTTCTCGAGGGGATCTTCCCAACCCAGGGATCGAACCCGGGTCTCCCGCGTTGCAGGCAAACGCTTTACCATCTGAGCCACCTAACACAGAACAAATTGAGAGGATGCAGGTTAAACACCGCTGAGCTCCACTCAGCTCAAATCAGACGAGTCTACTGCCTCCAAAGCTGCTTTCCTAACGTGGGGGTTTCAGCAGCATGAGATAAGATTTGCTGAGCACCAGAGTAATCTTCCAAGACACTGATCAAAAACATGGTCCTATATTTTAAAAGCCCCAGAAGTGGTTTTAAAATGGCAGAAGCACCTCAGCCACTAAAATAAGCAAGATTCTAGTAAAATTACCCACACAACAAATCTTTTAACAGTTCAGCAACCAGTAAATGGAAAATGTTCCTTAAAATCTGCTATTTCCAATTATTCCAAAGAATCCTTCAACTGTAGTTAAACTCTATGAAAAATAATTAGTTGTCATAGAGCTTCTGACCACGTTGTGTGTTTCTTAGGAAAGAACACTGGTCTGAGCCAAGCATGGTGACCTTGGACCAGGCACACAGTAGGTGCTTCCAGTTCTGAGGCGGTGGGCTCCTCCTGAGTAGTGTCTGACAATTGGGCAAGTGTCACAAGACTGTACAGCCTGACATAAAAGCGATGCTAACACTCAGCTCTCCTAAAATCAATCCAAGAAAGAGATGACTAGTGTTAAAGGCGTACTACAAATACACAGGCCTGAAGCTTCAATAAATTAAAACAGCCCTTGTTAACATATACTGAACACATCAGCAAATACTGTTATATTGAAGTGTATATAGTCAGACAAATATTATATGTTACCACCTTTAATATATTAGAAGGTCTTGCCAGGTGGCACTAGTGGTAAAGAACCCGCCTGCCAATGCAGGAGACATGAGACATGGGTTTGATCCTGGGTCAAGAAGATCCCCTGGAGAAGGGCATGGTAACCCACTTCAGTATTCTTGCCTGGAGAATCCCATGGACAGAAGAGCCTGGTGGGTTACAGTCCGTGGGATCATGAAGAGTCTGACATGACTGAAGTGACATTGTGTGCACGCGTGCACACACACACACACACACACACACACGAATTAGATATCTCTGGGTAAGACATAAACAGGTTAAAAAAAAAAGAATTATAATCCCACATGCTAAGTCCACACAGTTTAAAATGCCATTCAAATATCATCCAGGCTACCTTTTATGATCATCTGTTTGTGGTGACAAGATAGCTACACTTACTCAAAACTTGGTTTGAGACTGATGGTGGGACATAGGCACCAATACATTTTGAAAATGTTTGTTGGTTACATAATCAGCTTTCTGTGGGTAGCAGGGCAAGCCTCCTACCCTGGTAAAAAAAATGATTTGAGAGATCAAGGGAAGGAGGTGAGTTTGAGATTTTTATGGGATTTAAGGGGTATGGTTAGGGTGGCGCTATTGGTAAAGAACTTGCCTGCCAATGCAGGAGACAGAAGTGATGCAGGTTCCATCCCTGGGTTGGGAATATCCCCTGGAGAAGGAAATGGCAACCCAATCCAGTATTCTTGTCTGGAGAACTCCATGGACAGAAGAGCCTGGTGGGCTACAGTCCATGGGGTCGCAAAGAGTCAGACACGACTGAGCAACTTTCACTTTCACTTTTTCAGGGAAAATGTTCTTGAACTATCCATAACAAAGGAGGAAACACTCAAGTCTGCTTAGAAGTTTGCCCAGATGTGGGGCAGGAGGGGAAATGAGAGGTGTTTGGCTTAAAAACTGTCAGCAGTAGTCACATAATGGAGTCTTAAGTCTTTTTTACAATTCACCCAGTTTACATTAGATAACTACCCATTCCTTCCTCTAAGGTTTTTATTTATTCCTTCCTCTAAGTATTTTATTATAATTGTTCATTTATATGCTTTTAAGGTAAAGCATCAGCTATATAGTAATCATTGTGTTCCTGGTTCAGTGACTGTTATGTTTAATATGTGTTTGTTGAAGGAATGAAGGAAGTGATAAGTCAATCAAAATTAACACTATCTAAAGATATTAAAAACCTAGGAATCAACTAAGAAAAAGAAGTCCCTTCAAGGGACTCAAAAAGCCCATGTGTTTAGGAAAGAATAAAAATGTCAGTGATTTGAAGTAATTCTGGGGAGATAAATAGAAATTTCTTCATGAAAAGGTTACTTTCTCTATTGAAAAATGTAAGCATGCCAGTTTCTAGTGACAATTACACTTGACTCCAGAGAACTAATCTCTAGTTTCAGGTGGAGTAAGCAGGTATCTGTAAGATGCCGTCTGAGGGGGAATCAGAAGTTTCAATTCTTCAAATACTTTGCCAATTTGTGACAGTTCTCAAAATTTTTATCGATAAAACTCTTCTTTTCCAGTAAAGCATTAATTCCATATGTCATCAATAAAAATACTATAATATGAAAAGCAAAAATTAAGATATTAACTTACTATTACAATATACTATATTTTATTGCCTACCAAAACCTGGGACTGGGGTAAGTGGAACTTACAGGTGGGACATATTGGATCAATAGAAATATCTTTTTGGCAGTCAGTTGTAGTATGTTAAATTATCCATTTCTTCCTAACAAACTAACTCCAAAACATAGTGATTTATCATTTCTGGTAGTTCTGTCTGTCGGCTGGATCTGCTGGGCTCCCCTGGGCTCACTCGTGTTGCTGTGTTCCGTTGCTGAGTTAGCTGAGGGCTGGGCTTCTTCACAAACCTGGAAGTCGTACCATCCAAGACAAGGAAGGCAGCAGTCTCAAGGTCTCTTAAGGCTCATGATCGGGAACTTAAAAAAAAAATGTCACTTCCACCACCTTTTTTCCACCACAAGTCCAGCTCAGTTTTAAGAGACTGGAGAATGGAGAAACAGACTCCATCTCTGTGTGGGAGGAGCAGCAGAGCCACTTTGCAAAGGAATGTGCACAATGTTCATCGCAGCTCTGTTTATAATAGCCAGGACATGGAAGCAACCTAGATGCCCATCAGCAGACGGATGGATAAGGAAGCTGTGGTACATATACACTGTGGAATATTACTCAGCCATTAAAAAGAATGCATTTGAATCAGTTCTAATGAGATGGATGAAGCTAGAGCCTATTACACAGAGTGAAGTAAGCCAGAAAGAAAAACACCAATACAGTACACTAACGCATATATATGGAATTTAGAAAGATGGTAATGATGACCCTATATGCGAGACAGCAAAAGAGACACTGATGTAAAGAACAGTCTTTTGGACTCTGTGGGAGAAGGCGAGTGTGGCATGATTTGAGAGGGTAGCGTTGAGATGTGTATATTATCATATGTGAAGCAGATCGACGGTCCAGGTTCGATGCATGAGACAGGGTGCTCAGGGCTGGTGCGCTGGGATGACCCTGAGGGATGAGAGGCGGAAGGAGGTGGGAGGCGGGTTCTGGATGGGGAACACAAGTGCACCCGTGGCTGACTCATGTCTATGTTTGGCGAAAACCACTACAATATTGTAAAGTAATTAGCCTCCTATGAAGATTAATTAATGAAAAAACATAAATGTGGGCAGGACTGGGTTGATGAGGGTCCGTAGGCACTTGCAGCTGCACTCTGTGCTGAAAGGGGTACAGGAGGATTTGAAGGGGTCAAAGCTAAAAGTAGAGTCTGACCATTAGGGAGAAACACATCTGTACCCGCCAGGGGTCTCAGGCCACTAACTGCATCAGCAAAAGGCATTCTTCCAGTTTTCATATCAGATGAAGGCAGAGTAAAGGTTGCAGGAAACAGATCTCGGACACATTTCTTACTGGAAGGCTAAGGCTCGATCATCTAGAAAGGGGTGGGTCCTAAGATGGAGCTGACAAAATGGAGACAGGTTAAGCCATATAAAAGAGTGTCTAAAATGTTTATGAGGTAAAATATAAATGATCAGTTTTGGTTTACCTCCTTCAAAATATTATAGTAATTTAAAGCCTAAAGCAACTCTGTGATATAGAAGGTTTTCCTCAAAGTTGTTCTTCTTAAACTCTGGTTAAGATAACCAAGGATTTGAACATTCTTTTTTGAAAATTCTAGGAATATCCACGTTTTCTTCTCTGTATTTATCTTTATGTGTATCTATTTATTCTAAGGGAAAATAGCTGAATTTATACACAATTTTGCTTTATTTTGTGCTTTCCCCCCTTCAGTGTAGTTAGTTTATGCTTGGGGGGTACTTTCTTAAAGTTAAGAAGTTACAGAGCTTAAAAGCATTAGTTTTCAAACCACAGAGACATTCTGAGATAAAAGGTTTAGACTATCATAGAAGATATGATATATTTAAGAATCTCTTCTCCTTTTTCATATAGATATAAAATAAAGATGAGATTGTAAGAAAAATATGACATAATATTACAAAGCTTCCCTCGTAGATCAGTTGGTAAAGAATCTGCCTGCAGTGCAGGAGACTAGGGTTCGATTCCTGGATCGGGAAGATCTCCTGGAGAAGGGAATGACAACCCACTCCAGAATTCTTGCCTGGAGAATCCCATGGACAGAGGAGCCTGGCAGGCTGCAGTCCATGGGATCACAAGAGTCAGACAAGACTTAGCGACTAAACCACCAACCACCAAAGGTTTTGTGAAAACTTTTTATATAATTTTTCCCTATCATATAAAATGCTCAGATACAATAATATGGGAAATGCTATGTCACCAAATACGTAGATGCCAATATGCAAGTGGTCCCTATTTTATTAAATTTCCCCAACATCCCAAAGGTCAATGACTATTCAAGATCACTGCAGATGGTGACTGCAGCCATAAAATTAAAAGATTTTTGCTCATTGGAAGATGACAAACCTAAACAGCATATTAAAAAGCAGAGACATTACTTTGCCAACAAAGGTCCATATAGTCAAAGCTATGGTTTTTCCAGTAGCCATGTGAGTAGTAGATGTGAGAGATGGACCATAAAGAAAGCTGAGCACTGAAGAATTGATGCTCTTGAACTGTGGTGTTGGTGAAGACTCTTGAGAGTGCCTTGGACTGCAGGGAAATCAAACCAGTCAATCCTAAAGGAAACCAGTTCTGAATATTCATTAGAAGGACTGATGCTGAAGCTCCAATACTTTGGCCACCTGATGTGAAGAACTGACTCATTGGAAAAGGCCCTGATGCTGGGAAAGATTGAAGGCAAGAGGAGAAGGGGATGGCAGAGGATTAGATGGTTGAATGGCATCACTGAATCAACGGACATGAGTTTGAGCAAGTTCCAGGAGTTGGTGATGGACAGGGAAGCCTGCTGTCCATGGGTTCATAAAGAATTGGACATGACTGAATGACTGAACTGAACTGAATGACTATGGGAAGACAGCAACATAAAGACATGACCTAAAATCATAAAGAGATGACATATGAGAAGCGATAGTAGTATTCACACTATATAGGGTTTTGCTTTTGGCAGAGGAAACTGTCCCAGTCAGCTTGGGCTACTATAAACAAAATGCCACAGTAGGGGTAGCTTAAACAATAGGAATTTGTTTCTCAGAGTTGTGGAGACTGGAAGTTTGAAGTCAAAGTGACAGAGGATCAGTGTCTGGTGAGAGCTCTCTCCTTGGATGTGTTAAAAAGAAAAAAAAAAAAAAAAGGCTCAATGTGAGAGTTGTGGGTAGTTTTATTTGGGGCAAAATCAGGGCTGTAACCTGGGAAACAGCAACTCAAATAGCTCTGAAAGTCTGCTCCAAGGAGGTGAAGAGAGGAGCTAGAACACATAGGAATTTTGTAACAAAGGGGAGCTAGTCAGGAATGCCATAAGATTATTGTTAGTTAAAGAAAACCAGATATCTCAAGTTAAGCAATTTAGTGCTTTTCTATGTATGGGAAGATGCAAGAGTCTGGGCCCACTGAAATCATTTTTTAATATTCATCTCACCTATCTGGGGCCAATATCTTTATTATCACATCCTGAGTTTCCCCAGGATTCACAGCTGGGGGCAGCATCAGATATTCTTTTTCACCCTGCCTTTCCGCAGAGTTCACCAGCTCATGTAGGAGGGCTGCAAACTTTGATGACTGTGGCATCCTTTGTTTACTGTTATGGCTGGAAATGTTCCATTTTTCAGGTTTTTGGTGTCTGCCTTCTTCCTGTGTCCTCACATGGCCTTTCCTTGGTGCCTTCCATTGGAGAGAGAGAGGAAGCAAGCCCTGTGATGTCTCTTTTTATAAAGGCACAAATTCCATCATGAGGGCTCCACTCTAATGAGGGCTCCACATCTAAACTTAGTTTGAGGGCAGGAGGAGAAGGGGGAGACATAGGATGGGATGGTTGGAAGGCATCATCAACTCAATGGACATGAGTTTGAGCAAACTCCAGAAGATAGTGAAGGATAGAGAAGCCTGGTGTGCTGCAGTCCGTAGGGTTGCAAAGAGTCAAACACAACTGAGGGACTGAACAATAACAACAACAAAGCTTAATTAACTCCTAAACGCCTTGTGGTTAAATATCTTCACATCGGAAGTTAGAGCTTCAATATATGAATCAAAGAGTGGGGGGGGGGGGGGTGGAGCCCAATTCAATCCATAAAAGAAACTTCATCGCTTTCTCTTTTAAAAACAACCCATATATCCTGTACATCTGTGTCTCTTTTTCTTTTTGCATATAGGGTTATCGTTACCATCTTTTTAAATTCCATATATATGCATTAGTATACTGTATTGGTCTTTATCTTTCTGGCTTACTTCACTCTGTAAAATGGGCTCCAGTTTCATCCATCTCATTAGAACTGATTCAAATGAATTCTTTTTAATGGCTGAGTAATATTCTATAGTGTATATGTACCACAGCTTCCTTATCCATCCGTCTGCTGATGGGCATCTAGGTTGCTTCCATGTCCTGGCTATTATAAACAGTGGGAGAAGGCAAGGGTGGTATGTTCTGAGAGAACAGCATTGAAACAAGTATACTATCAAGGGTGAAACAGATCACCAGCCCAGGCTGGATGCATGAGATGGGTGCTCAGGGCTGGTGCACTGGGAAGACCCAGAGTGATGGGGTGGGGAGGGATGCGGGAGGGGGGATCGGAAGGGGGAACAAATGTAAATCCATGGCTGATTCATGTCAAAGTATGGCAAAAACCACTACAATATTGTAAAGTAATTAGCCTCCAACTAATAAAAATAAATGGAAAAAAAAATAAAATTAAAAACAACCCATATGTCCTAACTAGCTTAAGTTAGAAGCCTCAGTAAAATACAGCAAAGATTCCTTTCAAATTCTAACCAAAGCTCCATCTAACAAACTGCTAAGGTTCATGCAGCTCTAACTCATACTGAGGTGTTAAAAGAGAGCGAGAGTTTTATTCCCAGGGCTTGTATATAGCAGGAGCTATATATACGGGGGAGCATGTGTCTTGCCTTTTTTCCTTTCTTGATCTACTTTACTCCAAGTTGCCGAAGAGCTACTAAGCTGAATATAGATGATGAACACTTGGGAGAAGTGGCGCTAAAGAGACATTGAACAGGATTTTGTATTGGTCAAAGTTGTGAAAGAGCCTTTTAAAAAACACAAACAATTCTAAATATCTATGCCAAACTGATGCTATGAATCTGTGAGTTTGTCAAATGGGCACATAATGGAGAAGGTCCAGGTCTGAAGGCCTACAGAATTGGCTGGCTTTGGATTTTACCATAGGCATTTATTCGCTGTGTGACCAACAGCACGTTGTCCTCAGTCAGCTCACAGGAAGACCATTCATTAAATGGGAGAATTAATGCAAGGCATTCAGAACATTTTTTCATCTAATGAATGGTTATTAAGCACACCAGTCATGGGCCAGGTTCCTTGTTATGTGTTGTGTATTGATTGGGGACTGAGAAGGAGCTGGAACCTGACTTTTACTTTATTATAGTAAAGAAGAGACAAAAATAAATAAACTGGAAAGTGCCTTGAGGAACTAAACAAGTTACCACCATGGTAGAGAAGAACACAGCTTGGAAGGAGGAGGAGAGAGGAGCAATTGACTGAGACAGTTGCGAACCTAACACTTCTCAGAGGAGATGATTTTAAGTGAAAATTTATGGAGAAGCGGGAGATACCCCCCCAACCGAAAAAAAAAAAAAAAAAGTCTAGGGTGGGTGAAGCTGACACAAGATGACTCTAAAACAGGAAAACTCAGCGGCAAGAAAGAGCACAAGTGTTAAATGCTGAAAGGACAATAGCATGGCTTGAGGGTGATGGTGTGGGGGTGAGAACAGAACCTGGCATGAAGGAAGTATCTACAAATGCTTTTAGCTTTTATTCTTGACATTTTTATGAGAAAGAAACAAGATAATGCATGAAAACTATCTAGTATAATGCTTGAAACATAATGGGTGCTCAATCAACAGAATTAATTGTAGCTGTTATTTTTAGCAGTCCTAGTAGCTTTGCTATTTTCTGAAAACAGTTTTTCTTGATTTGGGTCATATGCAGCAGTAAGCAGTGGCTAGAAGTAGGATCTTAGTTCCCAGACTGGAGGTCCTAACCACTGGCCCACAGAGACCAGCTGTGAGGGCCTGAGTCCCTCATTTATGCCTGCTTTGTCAAGAAAGAATTCAGGTGAGGAGGTAGAAGGTAAAGAGAAAAGTAAAATTTATTGGAAAAGAAAAGTGCATGTGGAGAGATGCACGGAACTCAGAGAGAAAGGCACCTTTGGGGAGTTTAAATCCTTTAAAAGTGTTGGGTAGTTAGAACAGGAGAAAGGAGTCCAGAATGGCGGTGGCTAAAAGACAAGGAAGGGAAAAACCCTCGAAAATAGAGCAAAGGAAGGTCTGAGGACTGGAGTGAGGACCTCAGGTAAAACAAACAGTACTCCTGGCTAGCCCAGTTTACATAGGGCAGACCCAGGGCGAGGAGAAAAAACATGTAAAAAGAGGAGCCAGAATTGGGCTAGGGACCTTTCTTCTCTTTGTGTCTTTTGGGTGAGCATGCCCTCATGCCTCGAGGGTGTATTTTCCTTTACTTTCTAAATAAAACTGAGCTCTAACACGGAGCTGTAACACTGGTCTGGCCGTCGCTTCAAATTTTTGCTACGATGAGACAGAACCGAGGAAACTACACACTCCCCCGACAAAAGGAGCAGCCTTCCGGATCTTTGTCTTCTTTCTGACCAATCATTCTGTTTTGACCCCTGTGGCTAATTTGCCTCTGGACCCTCCCCAGGGTGTGCTGCACCCCTCAGTTAAGATGAATCCCACTGTGGAGACTTACGGCAGGGGATAGCAAAACGTGTATGTCTGGCATCCCCTGCCTTTTTGACCCCATGAAGGATTTTGTGCATGCATAGTGTCCCCTTTGTGCTAAAGATGGGGAGTGTGTGACTTCTTGACCTTTCAACAGGGTTTAGTCCCACTCTGTCCTTGCCATTAAAATGCCCAATGTCTGGTCACTTACCCCATTAGTATTGATGGTTTTTATATCAGAGTGGGCTTGCTTGGAGAATCTCCATGGACAGAGGAGCCTGGCGGGCTACAGTCCATGAGGTCTCAAAAGAACTGGACATGACTGAGCGACTAAGCACAGCACAGATCTCAAAACATAGGCAGGAGTTCAGTCCTAAACACGACGTCCTGGAGTCCTTTGTCTTTTGCCTCAGGAAATGTAAACGGAGGGCTGGTAATAAATGTCCTGCCTGGAGCTCATCTTCTCACCCCAGGAGAGGTGACCAGGAGGCCAGTTGTTAAATACCTAGCCTGGAGCCCATCTCTCTTCTGCCTCAATCTCACTTTGAATGTCTCCTTTTGATAATCCTCTTATCTGTCTGTCTGTCTGTCAGTCTCCATGACTCTTCCTCTTGCTTTTCGTGCTTACCTTCAGAGTATCTATCTTAAGCTATCATACCCTCTAGGTATTCTACACATACTTGGTAGACTCTTTGGAATATTTGTTTCTCAAAAACATTTACACTTTTACTTTAACTTTTAATTTATTTATTAAAACCTATTTTTAAAGAGAAAAGACTAAATAAAAATTTTAAAATCAAGTTAGTTTGATCAGATACCCTATATTTGGTACTGAGAGGAATGATCATAACTCTGATTATCTGACAAAAATTAGGAGCCTTGGTCTTGTGAGTGGGATTTGGGAATGCCCCCAAATTTGTCACTTTTCAAGCATAGGGATGCCTGCTCCTCTCTGCAAACTGTCGTGAATGATTGATTTGAGATTCTGGATTCTTCAGAGCTTCTAATGCTTGGAGTCTTGATGGCATTTAGTCAGCCCTTTAATGTGATTCTAATGGTTTGTGTGTGTGTGTGTGAAAATTAACAGTAAATTCATTATGAAAACCTATTTACCACAGGGTTGACACCAGCAAAAGCCTGAGGCAGCTCAGCGAATTCTGGGACATGCCATCTGTTTCACTGAGCACAAGTCAGATCGTCCACATACAAGCTCACTCACTGGGGCTTAATAACTTCTTGCATAGCTCCTTCTCTCCTTGGGACATGCACATTCAGACACAGAAAACCATAAAGGCCAACTGTCTTCTTTAACCCTCCAAGGCTTAGTTAGATAAAGGGGAACTGTCAAGAGCCATAGCAACTAGCTATGTGAAAATAAAACAATAAGAAAAAGAAGAAAGAAAGAAGTCAATTTGATGATTTAATTCAAGATCCTATATTTCCCTGTATTGATGCTTTTGCATCAAATTTTTATGTATATTTAAAATAGAAGGTATAATTCGATTATACCTACTTGTTATTTTTTACTGTTAATGAGTTTGTTGAAGTGTAAATGGCCTCATATACTAATTGGGTGTTCTTCCTGTGACATATGCAAACTGACTTAGAAACTAACATATGCTGTTATTACTCATAATACATCAGCTTTGTCTGAAATATTTGTGCCCAAAATTACCATTTGGCATGTCTCCAAATTCAAATCCACCTTCTGCCCTGAGATGAAATTCAAGGATTTGTTTTCTGTTTTATATATTTTGGAGAGGCTGCTTTCACTGCTATAATAAGGCGTGTTCAGTGTTTACATTATAATGACTATTTATGGAGGTTTAATATGTTGCTTGTTGCAAATCACATCCGACGGAAGCTTGGCAAAGCAGCGCAGAGATGTGGGACCACATTCAACTATATTTAACATCATATCATGCAGTTGATCTTTTGAAAATCTATTTGCATTCCCACCAGCAGTACAAGAGGGTTCCCTTTTCTCCACATCCTCTCCAGCATTTGTTTGTAGACTTTTCGGCGATGGTCATTCTCACTGGGGAGAAGGCAATGGCAACCCACTCCAGTACTCTTGCCTGGAAAATCCCATGGATGGAGGAGCCTGGTGGGCTTCAGTCCATCGGGTCGCTAAGAGTCGGACACGGCTGAGTGACTTCACTTTCACTTTTCACTTTCATGCATTGGAGAAGGAAATGGCAACCCACTCCAGTGTTCTTGCCTGGAGAATCCCAGGGACGGGGGAGCCTGGTGGGCTGCCGTCTATGGGGTCACACAGAGTCGGACGCGACTGAAGCAACTTAGCAGCAGCAGCGTTCTCACTGGTGTGAGGTAGTACCTCATTGTAGTTTTTATTTGTATTTCTCTAATAATTAGTGATGTTGAGCATCTTTTCATGTGTTTGTTGGTCACCTGTGTGTCTTATTTGGAGAGATGTCTTGGGTCTTCTGCCCTTTTTTCTTTGATTGGGTTGTTTGTTTATGTGATGCTGAGCTGTATGAGTTGCTTATTTATTTTGGAGATTAACCCTTTGTCCGTTGCCTCATTTGCAATTATTTTCTCCCATTCTGAGGGTTCTCCTTTCATCTGGTTTATAGTTTTCTTTGCTGTGCAAAAGCTTTAAAATTTAATTAGGTCTCATTTGTGTACTTTTGGTTTTATTTTCATTACTCTAGGAGGTGGGTCAGAAAAGATTTTGCTGTGGTTTATATCAAAGAATGACCTTCCTATGTTTTTCTTTAAGAGTTTTACTGTGTCATCTTACATATAGATCTTTAATACATTTTGAGTCTATTTTATGTATGATGTTAGGAAGTGTCCTGATTTCATTCTTTCACAGACACCTGTACAGTTTTCCCAGCACCACTTATGAAGGGGCTCTATTTTCTCCTTTGTGTGTCTTGCCTGCTTTGTCATAGGTGCCCACAGGTGCCCGGGCTTATCTCTGGACTTTCTATCTTGTTCCATTGGTCTATATTTCTGTTTTTGTGCCAGTGCCATGCAGTCTTAATTACTGTAGTTTGTAGTACTCTCTGAAGTCAGAGAGCCTGATTGCTCCAGCCCCGTATTTCTTTCTCAAGATTGCATCAGCTATTCGGGGCTGTTGTATTTTCATAGAAATTGTAAGATTTTCTTGTTCTAATTCTGTGAAAAATGCCATTGGTAATTTGATAGCAATTGCATTGAATCTGTAGGTTGATTTGGGTAGTACAGTCATTTTCACAATATTGAATCTTCCAATCTCAGAGTATGATATATCTCTCCATCTGTTTGGTCATATTTGATTTCTTTCATCACTGTCTTATAGTTTAATGAGAACAGATCTTTTGCTTCCTTAGGTAGGTTTATCCTAGGTATTTTATTCATTTCATTGCAATGGTAAATGTGATTATTTCCTTAATTTCTCTATCTGATCTTTCCTTATTAATGTATAAGAATATGAGAGAATTTTGTGCATTAATTTTGTTTTATTCAGCTTTACCAGACTTCCCTGGTGGCTCAGATGGTAAAGAATCCTCCTGCAATGCAGGAGACATGGGTTTAATTCCTGGGTGAGGAAGATTCCCTGGATGAGGGCATGGCAACCCACTCCAGTATTCTTGCCTAGAGAATCCCCATGGACAGAGGAGCCTGGCAGGCTACAGTCCATAGGGTTGCAAAGAGACACGACTGAGTGACTAACACTTTCACTTCCTTTAATTTTCAACTTTACCAAATCCATTGATTAGCTATAGAAGTTTTCTGGTAGCATCTTTAGGATTTTCTATGTATGTCACCTGCAAAAAGTTTTGCTTCTTTTTTCCAATTTGGATTCCTTATTTTTTTAAAAATTAATTTATTTCTTTTAATTAGAGGATGATTGCTTTATAATATTGTGATGGTTTTTTGCCATGTATGAACATGAATCGACCGTAGGTCTACATGTGTCTCCCCCATCTTGAACCCCCCTCCCATCTCCCTCTCCGCCTTATACTTCTGGGTGGTCCCAGAGCACCGGCTTTGGGTGCCCTGCTTCACGCGTCAAACTTGCACTGGTCATCTATTCTACATATGGTAATGTACATGTTTCAATGCTATTTTTTCAAATCATCCCATCCTCGCCTTTTCCTACTGAGTCCAGAGGCCTGTTCTTTATATCTGTGTCTCCTTTGCTGCCCTTAATGTAGGAATTTGGCACTGTCTTTCTGGATTCCATATATATGCATTAGTATACAGTGTTTGTCTTTCTCTTTCTGAGTTACTTCACTCTGTGTTATAGGCTTCAGGTTTGTCCACCTCATTAGAACTGACTCATGTGTTCCGTTTTAAAATGGAGTAATATTTTATCGTGTATATGTACCACAACTTCCTTACCTATTCATCTGCCAATGGACGTCTAGGTTGCTTCCATGTCCTATTTATTGTAAGCAGTGCTGAAATGAACTTTGGGGTACATCTGTCTCTCATTTCTGATTTCCTCAGGGTGTATGCCCAGCAGTGTGATTGCTGGGTCATAAACAGTTCTACTTCCAGAGTTTTAAGGATCTCCACACTGTTCTCCATAGTGGCTGTACCAGTTTTCATTCCCACCAACAGATGTAAGAGGGCTCCCTTTTCTCCACACCCTCTCCAGCATTTATTGTTTGTAGACTTTTTGATGATGGCCATTCTGATCAGAGTGAGATGATACCTCATTGTGGTTTGATTTGCATTTCTCTAGTAATGAGTGATGTTGAGCACTTTTTCATGTGTTTATTAGCCATCTGTATGTCTTTGGAGAAATGTCTGTTTAGGTCTTTTGCCCACTTTTTGACTGGGTTGTTCATTTTTCTGGTATTGAGCACATGAGATGCTTATATATTTTGGAGATTGTCAGTTGTTTCATTTGCTATTATTTTCTCTCATTCAGAAGGCTGTCTTTTTCACCTTGCTTATAGTTTCCTTAGTTGTGCAAAATCTTTTAAGTTTAATTAGGTCATATTTGTTTATTTTTGTTTTTATTTCCACTTCTCTGGGAGGTGGGCCATATAGGATCTTCCTGTGAGGATGTCAGAGAGTGTTTTGCATATGTTTTCCCCTAAGAGTTTTATAGTTTATGTCCTTAGATTTAGGTCTTTAATCCATTTTGAATTTATTTTTGTGTATGTGAAAGGCAAAGGAGAAAAGGAAAGATATACCCACTTGAAGGCAGAGTTCCAAAGAATATCAAGGAAAGATAAGAAAGTCTTCTTAAGTAAATAGTGCAAAGAAATAGAGGAAAACAATAGAATGGGAAAGACTAGAGGTCTTCAAGAAAATCAGAGATGCCAAGGGAACATTTCATGCAAAATTGGTACAAGAAAGGACAGAAATGGTACAGACCTAGCAGAAGCAGAAGATATTAAGAAGAGGTGGGAAGAATACATGGAAGAACTGTACAAAAAAGATCTTAATGGCCCAGAATAACTACGATGGTGTGGTCACTCATCTAAAGCCAGACATCCTGGAGTGTGATGCCAAGTGGGCCTTAGGAAGCATCACTACAAACAAAGCTAGTGGGTGTGATAGAATTTCAGCTGAGTGATTTCAAATCCCAAAAGATGATGCTGTTAAAGTGTTGCACTCAATATGCCAGCAAACATGGAAAATTCAGCAGTGGGCACAAGCCTGGAGAAGGTCAGTTTTCATTCCAATACCAAAGAAAGGCAAAGCCAAAGAATGTTCAAACTACTGCACAATTACACTCATTAAACATGCTATTAAAATATGCTCAAAATTCTCCAAGCTAGGCTTCAACAGTATGAGAACTGAGAACTTCTGGATGGTCAAGCTGGATTTAGAAAAGACAGAGGAAGCAGAGATCAAATTGCCAACATCCGTTGGATCATTGAAAAAGCAAGAGAATTCCAGAGAAACAGCTACTTTTGCTTCATTGACTATGCTAAAGCCTTTGACTGTGTGGATCACAACAAACTGTGGAAAATTCTTAAAGAGATGGAAATACCAAACCACCTTACCTACCTTCTGAGAAACTTGTATGCAGGCCAAGAAACAACAGTCAGAATTGGATATGGAACAGCAGACTCTATCAAAATTGAGAAAGAATTATGTCAAGATTGTATATTGTCATCCTGCTTATATAACTTGTATGCAGAGTACATCATGAGAAATGTCAGGATGGATGAAGCACAAGCTGGAATCAAGATGGCCGGGAAAAATATCAATAACCTCAGATGTGCAGATGATACCACCCATATGGCAGAAAATAAAGAGGAACTGAAGAGACTCTTGATGAAGGTGAAAGAGAGTGAAAAAGCTGGCTTAAAACTCAGCATTCACCAAACTAAGTTCATGGCATTCAGTCCCATCACTTCATGGCAAATAGATGGGAAAACAATGGAAACAGTGACAGACTTTATTTTCTTGGGCTCAAAAATCACTGCAGATTGTGACTGCAGCCATGAAATTAAAAGACGCTTGCTTCTTGGAAGAAAAGCTAGGACAAACCCAGACAGCATATTAAAAAGCAGAGACATTACTTTGCCAACAAAGGTCCATCTAGTCAAAGCTATGGTTTTTCCAGTAGTCATGTATGAATTGTGAGTTGGACCATAAAGAAAGCTGAGCACCAAAGAATTGATGCTTTTAAGCTGTGGTGCTGGAGAAGACTCTTGAGAGTCCCTTGGACTGCAAGGAGATCCAACCAGTCCATCCTAAAGGAGATCTGTCCTGAATATTTATTGGAAGAACTGATGCTGAACCTGAAGCTCCAATACTCTGGCCACCTGACTTGAATAGCCGACTCATTGGAAAAGACCCTGATGCTGGGAAGGACTGAAGCCAAGAGGAGAAGGGGATGACAGAGAATGAGATGGTTGGATGGCATCACCAACTCAGTGGACATGAGTTTGGAAGCCAGTCATGCTGCAGTCCATAGGGTCACAAAAATTCAGACACCACTGAGTGACTGAAGAACAACAACATATGATCTTAGAAAGTGTTCTAGTTTCAGTCTTTCCACATAACTGACCAGTTTTCCTAGCACCACTGTTGAATAGACTATCTTTTATCCATTGTATAGTTTTGCCTCTTTGTCAAAAGTAAGTTATCCATAGGTGCATAGATTTATCTCTGAACTTTCTATTTTGTTCTATGGATCTATATTTCTACATTTTTTTTTTATTTCTTTCATCAGTGTTTTATAGTTTTCTCTATACAGGTCTTTTGTTTCTTGAGGTAAATTTGTTCTTAAGTATTTTATTCACAAGATGACTAGCATAGCAAATTTCAAATTAGAAGAGGGTGGCAGACAATGAGATGATTGTGTAGCATTACCAATTCAATGGACGTGAACTTGGGCAAGCTTTGTGAGATAGTGAGGGACAGGAAGGTCTCGCATGCTGCAGTTCATGGGGTTGCAATGAGTCAGACACAGCTTAGTGACTGAATAACAACAACCCTGCCTATTAAGTAAATAAGCAAGTTGGCGATATACAGCCTTGATGTACTCCTTTCCCAATTTTGAACCAATCCATTGTTCCACGTCTGGTTCTGTTGCTTCTTGACCTACATACAGGTTTTG
Source organism: Dama dama (assembly GCF_033118175.1). Taxonomy (NCBI): domain Eukaryota; kingdom Metazoa; phylum Chordata; class Mammalia; order Artiodactyla; family Cervidae; genus Dama; species Dama dama. Next base: position 1,492,004 of record NC_083692.1, on the reverse strand, counting down.
CAGGAGGCAGGTGAGGTAGTCTGGTATTTCCATCTCTTTAAGAATTTTCCACAGTCTGTTGTGATTCACACAGTCAAAGACTTTAGTAGTTGTCAAGGAAGCAGAAGTAGATGTTTTTCTGAAATTCCCTTGCTTTTACTATGATCCAACGAATGTTGGAAATTTGATCTCTTGTTCCTCTGTCTTTTCTAAACCAAACTTGTACTTCTGGAATTTCTGTACCACGGAAGCGTAGCTTGAAGGATTTTGACCACTACTTTGCTAGCATGTGAAATGAGTGTAATTGTGCGGTAGTGTGAACATTCTTTGGCATTGTCCTTCTTGGAACTGGAATGAAAACTGACCTTTTCCAGTCCTGTGGCCACTGCTGAGTTTTCCAAATTTGCTGGCATATTGAATGCAGCACTTTAACAGCATCTTCATTTAGGATTTGAAGTCGCTCAGCTGGAAATTGATCACCTCTGCTAGCTTTGTCCTTGGTAATGCTTGACTTCACACTCCAGGCTGTCTGGCTCTAGGTTAATGACCACACCATGGTGGTTATCTGGGTCATTAAGGTCTTTTTTGTATAGTTCTTTTGTGTATTCTTACCACCTCGTCTTAATCCCTTCTCCTTCTATTAGGTCCTTACCATTTCTGTCATTTGTTTTCTCCATCTTTGTGTGAATTATTCCCCTTTGCATGAACTATTCATCTTTGCATGATATCTCTAATTTGTTTTGCCATATATGGCCTTTATTATGTTGTGATAGTTTCCTTCCATGCTCACTCTGGAGAGTTTTTGTTCTTTTTTTTAATCATAAGTGGGTGTTGAATTTTGTGAAAAATTTTTTCTGCATCTACTTAGATGATCATTTTTATTTTTTGATTTGTTAATATGCTGTATCATACTGATTGATTTGTGTTATACTGAAGAATCCTTGCATTCCTATGATACATCTCACTTGATCATGGTGTATGATCCTCTAAATGTGTTGTTGGATTCTGTTTGCTAGTATTTCGTTGAGATTTTTTATGCCTATTGTTCATTAGTTATATTGATGTGTAATTTGATTTCTTTGTAATAGTTTTGTCTGATTTTGGACTCTACTTTTTTTTTAACTGCTAATGCTTTGGTAAAAATATTCAGGGACACTCATGACTCCTGCCAGTTGCTTTCCCTGACAATATTATTTTCAAGAATCAACAATATTCCTTTGAGGTTAAACACTAGCTGGATATACTATTGTTTACATGATCTGATTCAGTGATCTTAACTCTTTCAAAATCTAGAACATTTAACCTGTTTACACAAATTACAGCTTATGAGATGATGAAGAATCTACTTCTTTTCCTATGTGTCTAAAAGTTTAGATTTTACAACTTAGTGCAATATTTCAAACTGGTATAGTATAATATAAACTGCTCTTGTACAAACCAACCATTTCATTTTGGCTATTGTATTATTCTTTCCCAAATACACATCCCCCACCCGCCCCTTTAGTTTCTGCCTCCATCTTTTACTCAGCCACAGGGGGATGTGCTAACAGATAAGACAAAAACACAAAAGTCCAATAACAGTCCACAAAGCAAGTGTCCCTGAATACTCCTGCCCTGTATATAAGCTACAGGGTTTATCCACGTTCTGACCCTGAGCACTCTTCTTAGTTAGACACACGGGCCACTAAGGAGGTCCAGATGACCCAGGTGGCCTCCTTCCTAGTGGAAGGGAACTGCTGCTCGCTCAAGGATTGCTGCTCCCTTGGCTGTGGGCCTCCATCTGGGCCCATGGGTTGCCCACAGGACTCGGGGGCCCAGGATCCCGCACCACTGTGCTAATGTCCCTGCCATGTGCTCTGCTGAGTGATAAACTGTCTCATCTACATTTGACATCTATGGAATGGTAGCACCTTGTTTGTTCCCTCCCTTTCTCTTAAAGACTGAGGTTCCTCCCTGACAAATATATTTTGAAAGATCCTCCCTGCCTCCCAAATTTTGCGCCTAATTATGTAAGGATTGTACATTGGCAAACAAGTATAATAAACAATGGAAGATATTTTACAAAGAATATAGACATCACTCATTTTTAAAAAGCATTGTATAACATTTATTAGAGCAGAGTTAATGAATGAATAATAAATTTCCCATTTATTGGTGTCTATGATGTACATTTTTCTCAATAACCTCATAGGATCACTATTATTATGCTGTTTTTACATACCAGTTTGTATTATTTTTTTTTTCCTGCTACAAATTTTGTGTGCTAAAACATTTATTTTCAGGGATTCAGTCTGTCACCTCCAGGTGTGGCTGTTGTACACTTTTCATTCTACTGCTCTGCCATTCTGAAATCATAAGCTATATTTTTGAGGTAAAATCAGGATTAGAAATCATAATTTGAGCAAACATCACTGTCATGGGATCTGGACTATTTCTAATAAATAAGGTAAGATGTTTCAGATAAACTTGATTGTTCACATTAGTAAGTAACTAAATAGTCCCCTAAAGGTTGATGTTATTTTAAATAAACTGATTTATGGTGAATTCAATTCACCTCAAATTTTTATATAATAGAATTTAGTTTTGCCAGACTCCTCAATGCAATCGATAAATGATAGAATCTGGGTTAAGTGAAGGGACCAGATGGTCTGAGGTGGATAGGATAGCATAGTCCCCTTAGGTATATTTGATATATCATGTTTAGGATTTTCCCAGTTCTGATGCTGCTGGCTGGATCTACTATAATAATGTAGTGACAATAAACAAAGCAAGCCAGTTGATTCTGCTGTCACTGTGATTAAATTTATAAAACGTGACTTGCTGTTAAATCTTCTAACTGCAGGCAAATAAATTAATACATGATTGAACATCTACTAGGGCTCTGTAGCATTTAGCCAAAAACTTTAAAAACAGATTCTAGAATGTACTGGGGGAAGTAACAGTTGTGGACCCTTTTGTATCCTAACAAGGATACTTCTAAAATGTTGCTTTGGAAAATCACCATCTTCTGTGCTTAAAATGGGAACATTCTGAGCAGTTTCAATTCTCAGACTAATGCCTGAAGAAAGAAGAGGAACTTCTATTTATATAAGATGGAGTCTGACTCTGCATACAGAAATAACCTAGGCTGGCCTGGTTGATTGAATCTACTGCCCTTAGGCATTGTAAATAATAAGAAAGTAGGTCTAGGCTCTGTGGGAACTGGAGTTTAAACTATGGGAAGTGACCTCTCAAATCCAGAAAAAAAGATTATGCTATCAGGTACAAAAATAAGTATTTATTCATATTAGGGAAAAAATTAAACAGTTTAAAATGTGATAAAACTGACAAATATTATAAACACTCCCAAGCTTAGACAAATAACACTATTTTTAGTCAATTAAACCTCTGTATTTACTTCCATAATTTTTTTTTTGGCCATGTGTCATGGCCTATGGGATCTTAGTTTTCCTCAGCCAGGGACTGACTCTATGCCACCTGCATTGGAAGCACAGTCTTAACCTGTGGACCACCAGGGAAAGCCCACTTCCATAACTTTTTTAAAACATTTTTTCCCTGTATACTCTTTAATCACCACTTCAAAATGACAGCAATTATGTAAATTTTTAAACATTGAAAATTTATTATTTCTTTTAACATGGTTGAGTAGAATTTGTATTCTTGTGTTGGTAATTTTGAAAATACTTTAGATTTGTAATTTGGATTAATAATGTCATATAGACATTTGGGATACTTGTCAAAATTGTGAAAAATCTCTATCAAAAAAATTTTTTTTCATGTATTAGCTATCTCATTTCAGATCATTTCAAGTTTTCTTGTGCGATGACTACTTTCAAGTGGTCTTTGAATTAACAAAGGGCATTAACTGGTTTGTCATTGGCATTTTTGTTGTACTGTAGAATTTTGAGTATTTTATTATCTTTCCCCTTGTTCATCTTGGTTTAATCAGAAGGTAATTTAAATCTTTTCTTCAAATGTATTAATATGATTTACTTCTTTTCATTAATTGAATTCTTAAATAAACCAAATGCCTATTCATTATTTCTATTTGGAAATGATCCCCTTATGTAAAGAGCTACTGACTTCAGTATTATGTGAGTTCTGTTGTGCTGAAATTCGTCTCTTGTTATAGAAACATTGTCTTAATTTCCTTGTATGTATTTTTATTCTGTTTCCTACTCCATTAATTTTTAATCTGAGCTTAAAAAGCATATTTAATAGGTAAATTTAAAACAGACAAAATATAAAGTCAAATCAATTATCTGTAATTTCCATGTATTTTACTGAAACCTTCTAAAACATCTTTCTCTATTTCGTTCAATACGGCATACCCCAGCTTACCTCTTCCTTAGCCAAATCCTAAAATATGGTCAGGGTATAGTCATAGCCATATGGCTAAAGCCACGGTCAAAGGTAAAATGTACGTAGGAGTCCTAGGAATGGAAAGATACACCCGTCTTAATCAAGTCAGGTTAAAAGGTCTGACTTTTGAAAAATGTTATTAAAAAGCGTTCCATCATGGAATACATTAATGAAACCTTTCTGAGGGACTTTGAAAGGACTCATGCACATGCAGGGTCTTGAAATTCTACGCTTCAGCAGCTCATGGTAAATGGGCCTCTGCTGCCCACCTGAGGAGGAGTCCAACCAGAAACCATCCCAGAGCACGGGGGCTCTGAAGTTGTAGGTGGCTCCCCTGGTAGCATAGCAACAACTTGGGCTCATTTGAAGATTGTCGCCTCTTCTGTTCACGACTGAGAAGCAAGTCAACAGGACAAAGTTAAAAATACGTGAGTTAGGGCCATTTTGCCCTATGCTCCCCTAGTTCCTTACCAAGACAGCTGAAAACAGTCTCAGAATTGAGTAACTCTTGAGGTCAGAGTGCTGGGAGCCTCTAACCTTTCCTAGGTTACACCAGGAAAGGGTCACTTTGGCCTTCGCGTGTCTACGGCTACCTCAAGTTTACTGCAGGCCTGGCCGTGCTGCACCACAAAGACAAGAGGAGCCAGGATTAAGGTTTCTAACAGGCTAGGGGCCCACAGTACTGACTTTTCCAAGACTGAGGTGTTTCCTTGGAGAAAAGAGGCGCATCTCAGTTAAAACCAGGATAGTCCCAGGGGAATCAGGGTGATGGGTCATCTAAATCAGACAGGCTGATCCTTTAAATGGAACCTTATATCACAATATTTTCTAAACGGCAGAATGTGGATTTCGGAGTAAGCTACAGTGAGTATGAATTTAGTTTCTAGTCACAGAACTTGGGCAAGTGGCTTAAACTTTCTGGGCTTCATTCATAAACCGAAGATGACAATGTTCACATCATAGAATTTTTGTGATCAATAAATTACATACTAAATGCAAAGGTTTTAGTATGGTATCTGACACGTTGAAAGCTGGTGACTCCCACATCACTCATATCATCATCATCTAAGAAGTTAGAAATAGTGGGTGAAGTCGGCCACAGTTTCCAGGTGATGAAGACATTTTCAGCTAGGTAAATTGCAGTATCCGGACTCATAGAGTCTGTCCAAATAAAAGTTACTAAATGTAAGGGTCTCTGAGGATGTCTTGGGGTACTGGTGAACAGGCTTCTGTCTTGGAGAAAGGAACTGGCAAGAATCAGGCAAATGACACAGGTACCAGCTGAATGGACTGGTTTCAAGGGAGCGCATCAACCCTATTGGGGAATTAGTACCACACGCAGAAAGTTGAAGAAGTCATAATTCTGGTTTTGTGTCCTTGGGTGACAAAAACTTCTCTGTGCCTATACTGTAGAAGAATTTGTTAGTGGAGATTGGTACTAATGAATGCTAAATTCCTGGGACTGAGTCTGAGTCCTGGTAGGCACCAAATCAGTGGAAAAGAAAGGCGATGCAGGTGACCCATCCTCAGCCAACTTGGCTTCGGAGTTGTGTACCACTTCTAGAGCCCATGACAAATGAGCCAGTTACCCAGGTGCCTGAGTGTCGGGCATGCAGGGGTGTCCCGTGGCTGATTCCACATGGGTCCATCTATTCTGTATTGCCAATCGAGTGCCAGGGTGTCTGAGATCGGATCTGCTACCCAAACAGAACTTTGGGATAAAGTCCAAATTCTAGTGAGCAGTTGAGCTAGAGACTCAAGAGGGAGTGCCAATCAGAGCCTTAGCAAGCTCTAGACCTAGATATTTGAGAGGGTGTAAAGTGATAATGGTAAGTAACAGTGACCGAGCTAATCTTTCTGTTTGTTATCTCAACAATGGCAGTTCCCTTCCAGGAGGGCAATATTTGTTTGTTGGTATTGTTTCTGGTGTAAGCTGGGGTGTTTGGAAAGTGTCTATTAGAAGTTGGGGAAGGGAGAGGATGTAACTTCTGTTGGACACTTTCTTGGCTTCATGGGATAACTGGGGACAGTGAGTACCTAAGACTCCACAGATTTCTTTAGATTGAGGATGGTCCTTTCGTTAAATTGTGGGTTCTGTTCTGGGATCTGGAAGGGCAGTTGGGTAAGCAATGTATCATTAGCGATAAGAGAGTCCAATACCAGAGAGCAGCCACTGTCCTTATATCTTTCTATTCTTGTGCTTACTGGTGTTGAGAATGCCAGAGAAGCACGCTTTGGGCAAAACTGAGGGAACCATTTGTGTTAGAGGGAGCTGAGACTTCCTAGGAAGAGCACCCCAAGGCCTTTGGGGAAAAATATGTTACCTAGTACAGTGACAAGCTTGAAGAAGGGTCCAATACGCATTTTTTTCAATGGTTGAACAGAAAATGAACAAATAAGTACTCTGGTTTTCAAATACCTAGGTGATTTTAGGCATAGTTTCTCCATTCAGTGATTGGTTAAAAACCCAGAAAAATCAGAAAACTGAACAAAAACATAAAGTTGTAGAAAACAGAAGGGAATCACATTCCAGCATTTCTTAGTTGTTTAGTCGCTAAGTTATGTCCAACTCTTTGTGACCCCATGGACTACAGCCCACCAGGTTCCTCTGTCCATGGGATTTCCCAGGCAAGAATACAGAGTGGGTTGCCATTTCCTTCTCCAGGGGATCCTTCTGACTCACGGATTAAGCCTGCGTCTCCTGTATTGGCAAGAGGATCCTTTACCAGTAGCCACCAGGAAAGCCCATTTCTTTGTTGCCACACAATTGTTTGACTGAGTGAAATAGGCTGTCTGAAGTTGTTGTATAGATATTGGAACTGAAGAGTATTTTCACTTGAAATTATTTTGACTGATCTTATGAAGCCTTATGGCCACCACAGAATAAATCTCTGGTATTCTGATGTATCTAAGGGAGCAAGATTGGGTTTCTCAGGTGGTGCAGTGGTATAGAGTCCACCTACTAATGCAGGACACTGTTTGATCCCTGGGTTGGGAAGATCCCCTGGAGTAGGAAATGACAGCCTCCTCCAGTATTCTTGCCTCAAGGAAAACTCCTTGAACAGGGGAGATTGGCAGGCTATACAGTCCATAGCATCTCTAAGCGTCAGCCATGACTGAGCAACTGAGCACGCAAGAGAGCAAAATGGGTTTGTGGTATATATGGGTTGGGGTTAGCCGAAAATAAAAGTGCAAAACTTCACCCATTATTTTACAATTTTTAAAAAAATGATTGCATTCTAAAACTTTTAAGGGTGAAGAACTTTGCTTTATGTAATTTTCCCACTGCTGTCTTTTATAAGGGCTTATAAAGTAACAATTTTCTCCATTAGAGAAAAACACAAACTTTCTAAATTAATTTAAGCTCTCTCTTTATTGTCCATCACCTTTGGCACATCATGTAGCAAACCTCATACTAAAAATCAGCACGTGGAGCATTATCATAATTTATAAAATCCTCTGGAGCATAACATGCAAAAACCACTTTTCACTAATCGAAGAATCATTGTGAACTTGACTGATGATCCTGTGATAAATGACCTTCATTGTTTCTCAGAAAGTATATGCTTTGTAAATACAGTACATTTCACATGATCTGAAACTCAGTATTGAGGAAAGAGGCTCTTTTTAGTCCAGCAAGAGAATGAAGGATGACTTTTTACTTAATTTCTATGCCTTGGAACATGCCTCTAGCAAAACTATTGGGACTTTCTGTGTTTACATTTGTAGAAGAGAAATCCTAACCTGATTAGTAAGAGTACAAAAAGCATGAATTTTGCACTTGTGATTAATTCAGAAACTTTCTTTGCAGAAACTAATTAAACCATAGAAATTTAGATAGACTGACCTACAAATTTCATTTAATCCAAACTGACCAAGATTTCTAAATGTACACTATTTTTTTTCTAGAGTTGGGAAATCCATTCACAATTCTAGCTAATAATGGTTTTGTATTGAAGATTATGAATATGAAGTAGATTAAATCATCAATAAACCATTATTTCTATTATGAGTTTTAAAAGCTAAATAAGAAATTCTCTTGTCTTTGGTCATGATACCTAAAGAAATTTACTTAGTAAGTGGGCAATTTTACCTACTTAAAGACAGATATTACTGATATTACTTTGAAATATATTAAAGAACCAAGATAAGCACCTTGGAAGACATATATTGGACAAATAGTTGACAACCAATATTATTTGTGTAGGATAAAAATGGGAAAAAATGGATTAAAAATATAAATCATTCAACACCCACATGAAAACGTAGGGGAGCATCTACACCCAGGTGGACCTAACTTCTAAGTCCAAGACTCTACCAAACAACCCAGGGGAGGTCAGAGTTCACAGAACTCTGAGACAATGCCATCACACCCTAGAAGAGCTAAAGCCATATTCTGAGTCAGAGTCCCCTTTCGAGAATAATATATCAGGGCAACAGTGTTATAAAATTCTGAATAATTTTTCTGAGAATTGTATTCATCAAGAAAACAAAATGTTAATAAAGATGTTTCTAAGACACTAGAGATTAATAGTCATGTTGTTTTATTACATTCTTTTTGTTTCAAATGATTCATCTTTCAGAAAAAGAAAAACTCAAAATCCTCCAAATATGATCCATATTGCTGAGTTGGACTATAGAACAATCATTTAAACATGCTGGCTTACCATTTACTCTTTCAATTATGTAACAAATTATGACTGAGCAGTAACTAGGTCAGCTAAAAAGGAAGAAAGACACTCCCAAGGAGCTCACAGTTTACAGTTAAGAGAGGGCTTCCTGGGAAATAAACTGATTAGGAAGCTATGGTTTTGCTCTTGGGTTTGCAAGTCCAGGAGTTTCATTTTTCAGTTTACCCATGGGGCTTCCTAGGTGGCCCAGCAGTAAAGAATCCATCTGTCAATGCAAGAGATACAAAATACATGGGTTTGATCTCTGGCTCTGGAAGGACCTCCGAGGAGGAAATGGCAACCCTCTCCAGTATTTTTGCCTGGAAAAAATCATGGACAGAGGATCCTGGTGGGCTATCACCCATAGGATTGCAAAGTGTTGGACACAACTAAGCAGCAGGCGTGATATAGCATAGGTAAGCTGACTCAGGAGGATAAATGTACGAGACGCACAAACAAAGATAAAGAATCTTGAAAGCATCACAATAAAAAAAGTCTTGGTATATACAGGGGTTCTTTCATAAAATTATTAGAGGATTTTGTGGCAGAAACATTACAAGCCAGAGGGAGTAGGATGATACAGTCAGAGAGCTGAAAGAAAAAAAAGCAACACTTGCCAACCAAGAATGCTAAATGGAGCAAAACTGTCCTTCAAAAAATGAAGGAAAAATAAGGAACTTCCCAGATAAAACCTGAGGGAGCTCATCACTGCTAGGCTTGCCTTAACAAGAGTTGCTAAAGAAAGTCTTTCGAGTTAAAATAAAAGACCCTAGGCAGGAACACAAAAGGATATAAAACTCTCCCTGGTAAGGGAAGTATATAGATAAATACAGAATCCTTCAATGGTGGTACATAAATCATTTTTCAGTTCAGATATAGAGCTTAAATTATAAAAATATACTTATGAAATATGTTAATGGATTAAAAATATTTTTAAAATGATGAATTTTTGACATTGATAACAAAGGAGTGGTGAAGACTTAAAGAAGTAGAGTTGTTATGTCACTGTACTTAATTTGTTATCAGTTTAAAACGGATTATTTTAGTTGTAATATGTTTTATATAATCGGTAAAGAAGATACCTGTAGAAAATGCACAGAAGAAAATGAGAAAGGGACCAAAGTCTGTCACTGTATAAAAATAAACCACAGAGAAAGGCAGTGAGAGGAAGAGAGGGACAGCGTAATTATGCAACACACAGAAAACAGTAAACAAAATGACAATGTAAGGCTCTTTTCTGTCATCAGTCACTTCAAATATAAGTGATTTAAACTCTCCAGTCAAACTCTCTCTATATATGCCTTATATCTAGAAAGGCAGCTCCTTTCTGCTTCCTTATGTCTAGTAAGAGAATCACTAACCCACTTCAACTGGAAATGTGCCAAAAAGATAATGGGAATATAGTTCAGTCAAACAGGCAGTTTGCAAAGTCAACAGTCATGCATTAAGTCTATAGAGTTCTATGCAATATGCTTCTTATATTCTCGTTTTCACAACTGCAGATTCAACCAAACATAGACCAAAGATATATTTTAAAAAATCAAGAAAGTTTCTGAAAGCAAAACTTGAATTTTCCCTGCACCAGGAACTATTTGTATTTTTTATTTCAGAATTTACTATTTACTATTTATTTCAAAATTTACCTTGTGTTTACAACTATTTGCATAGCATCTACATTGTATTAGGCATTATATTAATAAGTAATCTAGAGATAAGTTTAAGTATATGGGAGGATATGTGTAGGTTATATGCAAATACCACATGATTTTGTATGATGAGTTTGAGCATCTGTATGGGGTCCTGGAATGAGTCCCCGAGAATTTCAAGGGACAATTGCATTTTGTTCTCTTTTCTCGCCTTACATATTCTCCTGGCCACCTCAGTCTTCTCTATGACTTTGACTACCATGTCTATATGAATATTCCCCAACTTTATATTCCCAGCTTGGATGACTATAGTCTTCTCTATAGTCTTAGATAACCAAGATGCTGATAGACGTCACCTCGATATCTCACTTAATCTTCCATTTGTTCAGGCTGAATTTGTCTCTTTCCTCTTTGTCTCATTTTGGTTAACAGTACCATTATGTACCTAGCACTCAAACCAGAAATCTTCTAGTCATTCCATACAGTTTTCCTTCCCACACACATATGACTAGTGAGTACTAGTCCCATTTACTCAATTTCTCCTAAATTTCCACTGCTGTTATTCTGATTCAAACCATTATCATCTCGCATATAGATCAAGGCAACCATCTCCTGCCACCCTGCCCTCTCCTGTTACCCCATCATTCTTTGTGCTTTAAGAATAGAAACCAGATATATTACTCTTCTATTGGAAGCCCTTCACTGATCCCCTTTAAGATAATGGGTGAAATCCAAGTGTTGCATAGCTTAAACCATTCTCAATAATCCGACTATGACCTACCTTACCTGTAATCATGTTTGGAGCTATTATATTTGCTTCCTTTTTTAAGACTCAGACTGGACCTATTTTATTATTACTCCTTCCCTGGAGGTTCTCATTCTGCAGCTGGAAGAGAAAAATCTTTCTTCTCTCTTGATGGAGTTATCAGCATGTGGGACTCTAACTCCCTGTGTTCGTGTTCTTCACCCTGTAGAGAGACCCCGGCAGAGTGAAAAAGAACAAACGATAAGATGCAAAACAAAGAAGAGATTAGAGACAAAGATGGAGAAACAGAGTACTAACAGAACTTGTGTCTCTAGATCCCGTTGCCCTAAAGATTACTGTTGACTTTCTGCAGTTCAGATTTTTCTTATATGTTTAAGTTCACTTGAGCTGTATTTCTCTTGCATCAGAGTAGTGATTTATATACATAATTGAAACTCATACATTCAATGTGTAGCCATAAAGTACCACATGAACACATTCCCATTATATGTCACTGTGTCTGATACAGCATTTCTCTTCATTTTTTAAGTGAATGAGCTTGAAGAATAATTCTTCAAGATTCTGTTTAAACATCAAATCTTACCAAGTTACTTCTTGATAACTTCAGATTAAGCTGACCATTATATTTTGAGAGCCTCTTCATACATACAGAATTTACCCTTTTATATTTATTCATATCCTTTATTAGGTGGTAAAATTTTGGAAAAAAGGGACCCTTCCTTCTTCATTTTTGTCATCGATCATAGTGTCTGAGATAGAGAAAGTGCCAAATTAATATTTGTTAAATGATGGATGATTTTGCAATTTATGTTTACTATTTTAAATGGGAATTATTTTTGTGTTTGGGGATGTTTTATCAATTTGCTTTTGGACATACTTGTAGGAACCTTCATATTATCACTTTATTTATACACTATGGGAACAAAGAAAGGAACAAATGCTATTGCTTTCATTTTATACAAAGTATAAATAAGTCAATTTATAGTATTTTGTCAACATGTAAGTTAGAAAAATAAATGGGATTAAACCAAAAGGAAATCGTCCTTAGGACATAGGTTCCTAAGCATTGTGAAGTGAGACTGATACTAACAAGCAGCAATCCAGTGGAGACTAAGCCAAGTGTTGAGGTAAAGCTTTTAGAGTAGATACCCTTACAATTGGGCTTCCCTGGTGGCTCAGACCGTAAAGCGTCTGCCCGCAATGTGGGAGATCCGGGCTCGATCCCTGGGTTGGGAAGATCCCTGGAGAAGGAAATGGCAACCCACTCCAGTATCCTTGGCTGGAGAATCTCATGGATGGAGGAGCCTGGTAGGCTACAGTCCACAGGGTTGCAAAGAGTCGGACATGACTGAGCAACTTCACTTCACCCTTACAATTATCAATTTTTTTCCCATTTATTTTTATTAGTTGGAGGCTAATTACTTTACAATATTGTAGTGGTTTTTGCCATACATTGACATGAATCAGCCATGGATTTACATGTGTTCCCCATCCTGATCCCCCCTCCCCGCTGCCTCCCCATCCCGTCCCTCTGGGTCATCCCAGTGCACCAGCCTCGAGCACATGTCTCATGCATCCAACCTGGACTGGTGATCTGTTTCACACTTGATAATACACATGTTTTGATGCTGTTCTCTCAATTTCAAATCTGGTATGTGCAATCACCAGACTTAAGCCTCATATTCATTTTTCAAAGATTAACAACAATAAATTGATGTACCTATACACAACTGGGGCTTCTGTCATAGCTCAGTTGGTAAAGAATCCCCCTGCAATTCAGGAGATCCTGGTTCGATTCCTGGGTCGGGAAGATCCCCTGGAAAAGGAAAAGCCTACCCACTCCAGTATTCTGGCCTAGAGAATTCCGTAGACTGTATAGTCCATGGGGTTGCAAAGAGTTGGATGTGGCTTTCACTTTCATACACAATTGTTCGTAGAAAGCTCTGTAACTTCCCAATGTAAGTCTGTTTTCTACTATTCAAAATAAAACTCTAAGTCAGTTTGCATGAACTTGCATCAGACAGCCTCTGTATTTCATTTTCAAATTATGTTGTATTGTTCACTTCAACCAACCTCCAAAAGCAATTTTAGTAATTTAATATTATTTTATTTTACTTGAGATAAAACAATCTCCAAATTGATAAATAGATGTACATAATTCTAGCCAACTAGATTGATAGCAAGTAATTGTAAACTATTTTAATTCTAATAGAAATATATATATATATGCTTAGTTGCTCAGTCATATCCAACTCTTTGCAACTCCACAGACTGTAGCCGACCAGGCTCCTCTGACTGTGGGATTCTCCAAGCAAGAATACTGGAGTGAATTGCCATGCCCAGGGGATCTTCCCAACCCAGGGGTCAAACTCCGGCCTCCCGCATTGCAGGGAGATTACTAACTGAGCCACCAGGGAAGCCCAAGAATACTGGATTGGGTAGCTTATCCCTTCGTCAGGGAATCTTCCCAACCCAGGAATCAAACTGGGTTCTCCTTCATTGCAGGCGGATTCTTTATCAGCTGAGCTACCGGGGAAGCTCACATATATGTACACACACACACACACACATATATATATATATGTATGTATATATTCAAAAGTTTTTTATAATTTTAAAATATTGTCCTCTGTCTTAAGCCAGGTTGCTTCAACAAAAATACTGGGTGGCTTATAAACAACAGAAATTCATTTCTCACAGTTGTGGAGGTGGGAATCCCACGATCCAGGCTGGCAGGTTTGAAGTTTGGTGAGGGCCTGCTTTCTGGTCCATAGGTGACTATCTTCTCACTGTGGCAGAGGGGAGCAAGAGAGCTCTCTGAGGTCTGTTTTGTAAGGGCACTGATCCCATTCATGAAGGCGCCATCCCCGTGCCCTAATTACATGCCATGGGCCCCGCTTCCAAATACCATCCCCTTGAGAGTTAGACTTCAGTATATGAATTTTGGGGAGCACAAACATTCAGTCCTTAGCAGTTTCTGATCTATCATTTACTGAGAAGCTGCATGAAACTCTGCCCCCATTTGTATAGATTGCTGAATGAGTATTGTCATTCTATACGTTTTAAATTTCATATATTTTGAAGCAATGAAATTGAATGAAATGATTTTTGACATTTTATGTTTCCAGATAATTGTTCCTTTTATTCTTATAGTGTCCACCTTTCTCCCTAGCAACGAATATTCAACCATTCCTTATCATAATAGCAAATGATTATTTAGTGCTTCAAATGACTAGATGGGCTTCCCTGGTGGCTCAGTGGTAAAGAATCCACCTGCAATGCAGAAGATACAGGTTTGTCCCTGGGTTGGGAAGGTTCCCTGGAGAAGAAAATGGCAACCCACGCCAATATTCTTGCCTAGGAAATCCTGCTGATGGAGAGCCTGCTGGGCTGCAGTCCAGGGTCACCAGGAGTCCAACATGACTTAGCGACTACACCAACCGCCATATATTTGCAGGTTTACAGAGAGTTTTAGCCCAGTAATACAATGCAGTGCTGAGTTTGATGGAATCATAGCATAAAATTTTCTTCATTGATCTTCAAAAAAAGCTGTGAATCAAACCAGTTCTTTCACTCATCTGTACTCAACACCATTGTGTCCATTTTCCTTTCTTTTGAGGTTTTTAGCCAAAAAAGAAAAAAAGATCTAGGACCATCTGATTTTAACCCCATAGGCAGAGATGACCATTTACATCGATGAACTCGGATTCTTTCCTTTGGTTGCTGTTCTTCAGTCACTCAGTTGTGTCTGACTCTTTGTGACCTCACGGATTGCAGCACTCCAGGCTCCCCTGTCCTTCACTATCTCCTGGAGTTTGCTCAGAATCATGTCCATTGAGTGGGTGATGCTGTTTAACCATCTCATCCTCTGCCGTCACTTTTCCTTTTCCTATAGGAAAGCTGAAAATCTTTGAAAAATCTATTTATAGAGCATAACATAACATTTCATTTTATTTAACCTGATAATTTGTTCCATTCCTTAGATATGTAGTTCTGATCAAACTGATAAATTCCTCCACCAACCCCATAAACTTCATTCTACTCAATGTGGTTCTGACTTGGCCTAAGATTTTATATCTCCTATAGCTCTGTGGGATAGTTTGGAGTTGTATATTCAAATAAGGTTTTTTTTGTTTGTTTTTTTTTTTTTGGTTTGAAGGTATCAAAAAAGTCTATAACCTATTTGAACTAAATAGTAACTACTGTCTCATGAAACTTAGAATTCTTGGAGCAGAGCCAACTTCAGATAATAGCTGCATCCTGGCAATCAGAAATTGTCATTAGGGTTCTCCTGTACTCTTTTACTTGTCTCTACTTAATTTCAATCTGCAGGCAGGGGCTCTTCTTGTGATAGTCAGAATGACTTCCTGGACTCCCTCTTAGCTCTTAGGAAACACTATGACTGTTCCAGTAAAATCATATGACCATATTGGAATAACCAGCCTTGGTCATACCCTGTATATCCTGTGCCTGAGGGAAGATATGATATGCTTTTCCAAAAGAAAAGAAAAAACAGGATGATATAAGCAAAGAGGAGGAAATGGAAGCCCGTTCCAGTATTCTTGCCATCGACAGAGGAGCCTGGTAGGCTACAGTCCATGGGGTTGCAAAGAATCAGACACGACTGTGCACACATGCATAAGCAAAAAAAGGGCATAGGATACACCCTGTGATGACCACATCATAGCTTTTATAAGATTACTGTTCTAGAAAACATTCATTTTATCTGTGCAGCCCATATATCCTGAACAAAATGGTACAAAGAATAATGTTAAAAACAGTCAGTTGGAGGAAAGATTGTTTAGGAAAACTATACACTTTTTGACTTATAAGATGTTTTAATGTCTTATACAAGATTTTGAAAAACAAGCAAATAAACAAACTCATGGTCTCAGAGGTGCTCTTAAAATATACCTGATGAGAATTTACATTGGTATAACATTTCTGGAAAACATTTTTGCCAATTCGTAACAAAGATAGTAAAAGATCTAATAATTCTTAACCTAGGTATTTATCTGCTTCTAGGTATACAGCCTAAGGATAAATTAGAAATAAAGACAAATATGTATCAGAATGTTAGTCATAGAACATCAGTCCTTAAAACTGATGAAATATTCAGTTCAGTTCAGTTGAGTTCAGTTGCTCAGTTGTGTCTGACTCTTTGCAACCCCATGGACTGCAGCACGCTAGGCCTCCCTGTCCTTCACCAACTCCCAGAGCTTGCTCAAACTCGTGTCCATTGAGTCGGTGATGCCATCCAACCATCTCATCCTCTGTCGTCCCCTTCTCCTCCTGCCTTCAATCTTTCCCAGCATCAGGGTCTTTTCCAATAAGTCAGTTCTTTGCATCAGGTGGCCAAAGTATTGGAGTTTCAGCTTCAACATCAATCCTTCCAATGAATATTCAGGATTGATTTCCTTTAGGATTGACTGGTTTGATCTCCTTGCAGTCCAAGGGACTCTCAAGAGTCTTCTCCAACACGACAGTTCAAAAGCATCAATTCTTCGGCGCTCAGCTTTCTTTATAGTCCAACTCTCACATCCATACATGAATACACAACAACTCTCACATGAGTACATCAAAACCATAGCTTTGACTAGACAAACCTCTGTTAGTAAAGTAATGTCTCTGCTTTTTAATATGCTGTCTAGGTTCGTCATAGCTTTTTTTAGGAGCAAGAGTCTTTTAATTTCATGGCTACAGTCACCATCTGCAGTGATTTTGGAGCCCAAGAAAATAGTCTGTCACTATTTCCATTGTTTCCCCATCTATTTGCCATAAAGTGCCGTGATCTTAGTTTTCTGAATGTTGAGTTTTAAGTCTACTTTTTCACTCTCCTCTTTCACCTTAGGAAGATTAAATGTACTACAGTAGAAGATGGTTTAAAAAAATCATAGCATATTTCAAATAGTGGAATATTATGTAACCATTGTAACTTAAATGAAAAGAAAAATGCTCATATAAAAACCAGATTTGAAGCTACTTAATACAAATTTAATCTTTATTTGGTGTTTGTAAATAGTTGTATCTATAGAGTTACACAAAAATTTCAAGTTTTTTTTCCCCTGGTGGTCAAGATTACATGTGGTTTCACATTCATATTTTTTTCTAAGTACATAATTTATTGTTACTATTGATTTTTTAAAGAAAAATCTTTCTTCCTGAAAACTGTATCTTATTTAAAAGTCAATATTCAAAAAAAGAAGATTATGGTATCTTGTCCATCATGGCAAATCTATGGGGAAATAATGGAAACAGTGACAGACTTTATTTTCTTGGGTTTGCAGATGGTGACTGCAGCCATGAAATTAAAAGATGCTCACTTCTTGGAGGAAAAATCTATGACCAACCAAGACAGCATATTAAAAAGCAGAGACATTACTTTACCAACAAAGGTCATCTAGTCAAAGCAATGGTTTTTCCAGTAGTCATGTATGGATGTGAGAGTTGGACCATAAAGAAAGCTGAGCACTGAAGAATTGATGCTTTTGAGCTGTGGTGTTGGAGAAGATTCTTGAGAGTCCTTTGGACTTCAAGGAGATCCAACCAGTTAATCCTAAAGGTAATCAGTCCTGGATGTTCATTGGAAGGACTGATGCTGAAGCTGAAGCTCCAATACTTCGGCCACCTGATGTGAAGAATGGGCTCAGTCGAAAAGACCCCAGTGCTGGGAAGGATTGAGGGCAGGAGGAGAAGGGGATGACTGAGGATGAGATGGTTGGATGGCATCACCGACTCAATGGACATGAGTTTGAGCAAGCTCCGGGAGTTGGTGATGGAGAGGGAAGCCTGATGTGCTGCAGTCCATGGGACTACAAAGAGTCAGACACGACTGAACGACTGAACTGAAGTGAATTGACTATTAGACACTATGAATTAAGAGTTTTAAGTGCCTTTTTAGTAGCTATATTACAATGCCAATATAACTAACTCCTTCCCATAGTGCAACAAAGAATATCTAAGAACTGCTCAGATAACATGAGATACTTAAGCGTGTTGGTAAACCAGCAGGGAGAGAGCCACTTGGACTCCTAATGGTGCCAAAGGATGTCAGCTTCCTGAGGCAGGGGCAGGGTCCACTGTCCCCAGCACAGTGGCTGACACAGACGCGATACTCATGGAATTGCTCATCAAACACATTTTCTCACTCGTGCAAAATAACAACTCAACTAACTATAGCAGATAACTATGAATACAACTCACTGGCTACCTGTGTCTTTGAAATCTTTAAATGCTGGCACATATGAAGAGAGGCTTGTTAGTTGGCATTTATGGAGAAAAGGATGATACAATATGAGACCTGGAGGTTCTCCTGGAGACTCCCACCCCTTCTGATGCTGTGAAGAGATTGTCATACAAATGGCACTGAACAATAACTGCACCACACTAACATCAAACAAAAGCATTTTGGATTTTCTGACAAACCAGAAATAATTTTCCAGGTGTAGGCAATATACTCATGTTGGCATTTGTAAGTTCTTACATGTGGTAATAAATATTGGGAAGCAGCCATGCCAGTTGTCTTGGGGGTGGTGGAACCATAGTTATTGGATTTATGGTGTTCCAGGTCCAAGCAGAAACTACGTCCTTGCCTTAAGTTCATGCAGGGATTCTTGGTAATATGTGGGGTCAGAATGGAGCTTACACTAACCTGCTTTCCATTAACTTTTACTCTAGCATTTGGTTCTGCAAAGAGACTGAAAATGACCAAAGGCAGCAAATAAAACTCGCGGCTCGGTCGCAGCTCTGCAGTTGTTTGCCAAAGGTTAGGCACACCGAGTGAACAGCAAGGGGAAAACAACCTAGGAATCTACAGATTGCAAAGATTTAAATGCACTTGTTTCAGCACGTACCCTCATAGGCCTTCTGTTAATAGTAGGATAACTGGTGTGCAGGGTTGCATGTTATAGGGATATTTGGTATATATGACAATCGAGAGAAATGGCACCAAATCCTACTTGGAGTAAAGCCCGACACTCATTCTCTTTATTTAGCAGATTCTCAGCGTGCACATCAGAGTTGAGATGTCTCAACATCACTTAGGGGTTTGGAACAAAACTGAGAGTGGGATCATTTGATTTCAGCAGGGTGTAAGGGAAACAGAGCTGCCCAGCCCTCAGTGGCTTACTACTGATCTCTTGACTGTATTTAAACCACATGCTGCTGGTCAGGCCACAGAGGGAATGCCCGGAGTAACCCTGAACAGGATAAGGAGGGAATATGTGAACAATATTAATGCATAATGTCTGCAGTCTACAAAGTTAATGTTCCCCCAGGCTTATGGTCCTGAGGTAGAGTGAAGGAAACAGAAGATAAAAGTGGAAGTTACTTTGGCAGGTAATGGATCATGGGGAGAAAAGCCATCATACCTCTTCTACGGGAATGCTGCTTCCTGAAGGACTTCTAAGGATGTCTGATGGACACTGGGGTCCCTGTGACTTTGGCCACACAGAGGATGCTAATGCAATGACAGCCAAGCAGACAGGGGAAAAAGTGAGAAAATGAGTCCACTCAGCCTTGAGTCCTCCACAAGCTGTCCTTGCTTTGCTCAGAATCACTCTATCATCTCCTTTGAGAAGTTCCCATCTTGGAAAATCTCAGTGGTTCCTTTATAGCAGTGGTTCTCAAACTGGACTGCTTCAAAGCAATCTGGGTGACTTGTTAAAGCATCCATTTCTGGGCCCTTCCCTGAAGATTTGATTAAAAAGATCTGTAGTGGGACTTGAAAATTTGCATTTCTAAGTTGCCAGTTGATAATGGTCTTGCTGGTCCTGGCAGCAAACTTTGAGACCCATTGCCTTACAGGACACTAGCTAAGATCACGGCATCTGGCCCCATCACTTCATGGTAAATAGAAGGGGAAAAAACGGAAACCATGAAATTAAAATATACTTGCTCCTTGGAAGAAAAGCTATGACAAAGCTAGTGAAAGTGAAAGTCAGTCATGTCCAACTCTTTGCGACCCTATGGACTGTAGTCTGCCAGGCTCCTCTGTCCATGGAATTCTAAAGGCAAGAATACCGGAGTTGGTTGCCATTCTTTTTTCCAGGGAATCTTCCCAATTCAGGGACTGAACCGGAGTCTCCTGTGTTGCATACAGATGCTTTACTGCGTGAGCTACCAGGGAAACTCTAGACAGCATATTGAAAATAGAGGCCTCGCTCTGCCAACAAAAGTCCATATAGTCAAAGCTGTGGCTTTTCCAGTACTCACTTATGGATGTGAGCATTGTGCCATAAAGAAAGCTACGGTCTGAAGAACTGATGCTTTCCAATTGTGGCACTGGAGAAGACTCTTGAGATTCCCTTGGACAACAAGGAGATCAAATCAGTCAATCCTAAAGAAATCAAGCCTGAATATCATTGGAAGGACTGATGCTGAAGCTGAAACTCTAATGCTTTGGCCGACTGATGCAAAGAACTGACTCATTGGAATAGCCTATGATGCTGGGCAAGTTTGAAGGCAAAAAAATGGAGGGGGGCTGCTGCAGAGGATGAGATGGTTAGATAGCATCACTGACTCAGTGGACATGAATTTGAGCAAACTCTGAGAACTAGTGAAGGACAGGGGAGTCTGGTGTACTACAGTCTATGTGGTCACAAAGAGTTGGACACGACTTAGCGGCTGAACAACAACAAATTCTGCTGTCTCCCCTCTCTATCATGATGGTTTTTCTAGCTTCCCATCTCAAATGGCAGGACCAGATTACTGGAAGCTTGTTATGTCAAACCTCCAATCTTCCCTGTAACACTATTGCTATGCCACCAGAGCAGCAAAGAAAATTCAATGTGAATGACTGGCAAAGATTATACATTTCTCAAGAGACTCTGATGCATTTTTTGCACAACCAGCTTAATTAAGAATCCTTGGCAGTATATTAACCACAAGCTTACGGATCTCAATGTGCCAATCAAACATAATAAGATAAATGCAAATGTCAAAGTACAGACTCTTTGCCTAGGAAGTTCCAATGGCTTAAAGCTGTGTCTTCAGTCAGTTGGCAGAAAGCAATGGGAATAGCTGGGTCTGGTGAGGCTGGGGTTTGCCCATTACAATTTAAATATATATGGCATGACCTCCAGGACTGAGCTATGCTGTATCCACGTGGGGTTTCAGGGTGTGAGTATGAAGATAAAAGTCTCTGGCTCACAAACTCACGTTACGCTAACGACGGCAACAACAACGGTAACATACCCCAAGAGACTTTTAGAAGACAGGCCTGTAAGTCAGGAGCCAGAATCAAAGCCTGCACCCAGGTTTGCCTCTATAAGATAACAGACAAGTCAAATGACAGCTCTGTGTCTGAATATCTAATAAAATAGAAATGATAGTAGCTGCCTGTGTTTGTTTTATAATAATTCATATCAGAAAAAGAGAGCAGTACATTTAATTATATTAATTTGTCTTTTCAATGACTGCACTAACAAACAGCTACACTATAGATCTGTTATCTACTTGGTGTATCTGGTTCTTGGCTAGATTTGATGATCTATTAACAGTTGAACAACTTGAAACTTAAAACAGGCTAACAGATGGTTGTTAACCTGGTGGTGTTTGCCATTCTTACTGAAGACCTGAATGGAAAGTATAGATAACACATTTATGTGTGATGCAAATTTGGAAGAGATGGGCAATATTTTCTATGAATAAATCAGGAGCCAAATATATTTTCTTTTTAATTTGACTATAAGGTGAATTTAATCAATTGCACTTTAATAGAGTAAATATAAGGATATTCACGAAGATACAGAAAAAGAAATTCAAACAACAAATTCCACCCTATGGATCGGTGACTTAAGAATATTTTAGGTGGAAGAGACTTTAAAATTTCACTGTGAAGCATTAATGTGTTTCAGATTCTAAGACAGTTAATGTGATCTTTGTTGTCTTTAATGGATTATAATGTACAGAATGAAAGAAGTGATGATGTTGCTGTAAATTAGACAGACTATCTCTGGAGTATCCTTCTTAGCTCTGGATACCATGCTGTTGAGTAAAGAGACAAGCAATCAGGTCAAGGAGACAATGGTTTCATATAACGTGCAGTTGAATGAAAAGGGAGGTTGTAGCCCTTATACATGCAAACTGAAGGAAGAAGAAGATGTCTGGTTTAAAGTACTTGAAAGATAGTCAGGATGAAGAGAAACAATCAATACTTTTATATGTTGAGTCATGAGGAGGATAATTAGGACCAGAAGGTAGAGAGGCAGATAATAGGTCAGAATAAAAAAAAAAGAAATTTTCTTCCAACTGCTTAATACTTAAAAAGAATGTTTATTAAAATAATTCATGCACACAGTTGACAGAGGCAAATAACAGTGCAAAGCGTGTAATTTAAACAACAGCTATTTTCCTTCTCTTCATCCTAGGCCTTGCTGCCCAGAGCAAACCTTATGGACTGTTTTCACTTATTCTTCCAATATTTCCCTCTGTTTTCTAAACGTCATGTATATTCTGCTCTAAAAACATTAAATCTGAACACTTTTACTATAGAACATGGGAATTTGGGTGTCTATCACCTCCCCTCCTTTTCTCCCAGCAAGTTAAATAACCGTTTCTGGTTAAATCAATATTTAGAATGTTATTTTATATAAATAGCTCATGACTGAGTCACATAAAGTATTGAGGATATTTTCTGTTTTACACAATGTTTTGTTTTTCTTAGAATTAATGATTATCCTATTTTTGCTATTTCCCCTGGGTGCTTTTGTTAATTCATCCTCCAGATTCTCCATCAGAGCTGTAGGGATTCAATCAATGCAGTAAACATGTTGGTCAATCTTTTAATGCCATTTTTTTTCCTCAGGAAAATGCTCTTTGGAGCCTTGAGCTCACTGACTCTTATCTGGCAGCTGTGGGTCTTTTCAACACTCCTTACTTCTTTCTGAAATATTATGTATCCTATGTTTTGTTCTATTTCCCTATTTCAAAGGAACATTTTTCCCAGTAAGCTTCCTCAGAAAGGATGTATGATAAATAAAAATTTTGAAACCTGACAATCTGTTTCTGTTCTTTTCTGAAGTTGATTAAGAGTGTTCCTGGGACTAGAATTCTGGATTGGAAATTACACTCTTTCAAATTTTAAAGGCATGTTTTGAATTATTGTTTTCTAACTTTCAAGATTGTTGTTTAGAACCTGAGAATATCATTTGCATATACATTACATTCATTTTTTTATTCTCCTGGAAATTTTTCAGTAAGTAATCTTTATACGTTGTTATTGTTCAGTCTCTCAGTTGTGTCTGACTCTTTGTGACCCATGACTGCAGCATGCCAGGCTTCCCTGTCCTTCACCTCTCCCAGAACTTGCTCAAACTGATGTCCACTGAGTCGATGATGCCATCCATTTTGCTCTCTGTCGTCCCCTTCTCCTCTCGCCTTCAAATCCTTCCCAGCATCAGGGGCTTTTCTAATGAGTCAGCTCTTCACATCAGGTGGCCAAAGTACTGGAGGTTCAGCTTCAGCATCAGTCCTTCCAATGAATATTTGAGATTGATTTTCTCTAGGATACATGTTTGATCTCCTTGTTGTCCAAGGGACTTTCAAGAGTCTTCTCCAGCACCACAAAAGTATCAACTCTTTGGCGTTCAGCCTTCTTTATGGTCTGACTCTCACATCAATACACGACTACTGGAAAAACCATAGCTTTGACTATATAGACATTTGTCGACAAAGTAATGTCTCTGCTTTTTAATATGCTGTCTTGGTTGGGCATAGCTTTTCTTCCAAGGAGCAAGTTTCTTTTAACTTCATGGCTGCAGTCACCATTTTCAGTGATTTTGGAGCCCAAGAAAATAAAGTCGTCACTGTTTCCACCGTTTCCCCTGTTTCCCCATCTATTTGCCATGAAGTGATGGGACTGGATGCCATGATCTTCGTTTTTCTGAATGTTGAGTTTTACGCCAGTTTTTTCACTCTCCTCTTTCACCTTCACTAAGAGGCTCTTCAGTTCCTCTTCACTTTCTGCCACAAGGGTGGTGTCATCTGCACATCTGAGGTTATTGATATTTCTCCTGGCAGTCTTGATTCCTGCTTGTGATTCATTCAGTCTGGCATTTTGCATGATGTACCCTGCATATAAATTAAATAAGCAGGGTGACCATATATAGACGTGATGTACTCTTTTCCCAGTTTTGAACCAGTCCATTTTTCCATGTCTGGTTCTCACTGTTGTTTCCTGACCTGCATACAGATTTCTCAGCAGGCAGGTCAGGTTGTCTGGTATTCCCTTCTCTCTAAGAACTTTCCAGTTTGTTGTGATCCACACAGTCAAAGGTTTTAGCATAGTCAGTGAAGCAGAAATAGATATTTTTCTGGAATTCTCTTGCTTTTTCTATGATCCAATGGATATTGGCAATTTGATCTCTGGTTCCTCTGCCTTTTCTAAGTCCAGCTTGAACATCTAAAAGTTCTTGGTTCACGTACTGTTGAAGAATCGCTTGGAGAATTTTGAGCATTACTTTGCCAGCAAGTGAGATATGGAGATGACACCACCCTTACATCAGAAATCAAAGAAGAACTAAAGAGCCTCTTGTTGAAAGTGAAAGAGGAGAGTGAAAAAGTTGGCTTAAAACTCAACATTAAGAAAACTAAGATCATGGCATCTGGTCCCATCACTTCATGGCAAATAGATGGGGAAACAATGGAAACAGTGACAGACTTTATTTTGGGGGGCTCCAAAATCATTGCAGATGGTGACTGCAGCCATGAAATGAAAAGACCCTGCCTCCTGAAGAAAAGTTATAACCAACCAAGACAGCATGTTAAAAAGCAGAGCCATTACTTTGCCAACAAAGGTCCATCTAGTCAACGCTATGGTTTTTCCAGTAGTCATGTATGGATGTGAGAGTTGGACTCTAAAGAAAGCTGAGCACTGAAGAATTGATATTTTTGAACTGTGGTGCTGGAGAAGACTCTTGACAGTCCCATGGACTGCAAGGAGATCTAACCAGTTCATTCTAAAAGAAATCAGTCCTGAATATTCACTGGAAGGACTGATGCTGAAGCTGAAACTCCAGTCCTTTGGCCACCCGTTGCAAAGAGCTGACTCATCTGAAAAGGCCCTGATGCTGGGAAAGACTGAAGGCAGGAGGAGAAGGGGACGACGGAGGATGAGATGGTTGGATGGCATGACCGACTCGATGGACGTGAGTTTGAGTAAACTCCGGAAGTCGGCAATGGACAGGGAGGCCTGGTGTGTTGCAGTCCATGGTTTTGCAAAGAGTCGGACATGACTGAGCAACTGAACTGAGCTGAACTGAGATGAGTGCAATTGTGTGGTAGTTTGAGCATTCTTTGGCACTGCCTATCTTTGGGATTGGAATGAAAACTGACCTTTTCCAGCTCTGTGGCCACTGCTGAGTTTTCCAAGTTTGCTGGCATATTGAGTATAGCACTTTAAGCAGCATCATCTTTTAAGATTTGAAGTAGCTCAGCTGGAATCCCACCACCTCCAGTAGGCTTGTTCATTGTGATGCTTCCTAAGGCCCACTTGACTTCACACTCCAGGATGTTTGGCCCCAGGTTAGTGATCACACCATCATGACTATCTGGGTCATTAAGACATTTTTTGTATAGTTCTTCTGTGTATTCTTGCCACCTCTTCTTTATATCTTCTGCTTCTGCTAGGCCCATACCATTTCTGTCCTTAATTGTGCCCATCTTTGCATGAAATGCTCCCTCGTGTCTCTAATTTTCTTGAATAGATCTCTAGGTTTTTACATTTTATTGTTTTCCTCTCTTTCTTTGCATGGATCACTTAAGAAGGCTTCTTATTACTTTTTTATTATATTGTATGTATATAATGTATTTTCTATAATATTTCTTATTATTTCTTATTCATATTATTTTTTCTTTTTATTATTTCTCTCCTTGATATTCTTTGGAACTCTACATTCAAGTGGGTATATCTTTCCTTTTCTCCTTTGGCTTCCCTTCTTTTCTCAGCTATTTGTAAGTCCTCCTCAGACAACCATTTTGCCTCTTTGCTTTGCTTTTTCTTGGGGATGGTCTGGATTCCTGCCTCCTGTACAATGTTATGAACCTCCATCCACAGTTCTTCAGACTCTCTATCAGATCTAATCCATTGAATCTATTTGTCACTTCCACTGTATAATAGTAAGATATTTGATTTAGGTCATACCTGAATGGCCTAGTGATTTTCCCTACTTACTTCAATTTAACTCTGAATTTGGCAATAAGGAGTTCATTATCTGAGCCGCAGTCAGTTCCTGGTCTTGTTTTTGCTGACTATATAGAGCTTCTCCATCTTTGGCTGCAACGAATATAGTCCATCTGATTTCAGTATTGACCATCTGGTGATGTCCATGTGTAGAATCTTTTACTGTGCTGTTGGAAGAGGGTGTTAGCCATGACGAGTGCTTTCTCTTGGCAAAGCTCTGTTAGCCTTTGCCATGCTTCATTTTGTACTCAGAACAAACTTGCTTCTTACTCCAGGTATCTCTTGACTTCTTACTTTTGCATTCCAGTCTCCTATGATAAAAAGGACATCTGTTTTTGGTGTTAGTCTAGAAGGTCTTGTACGTCTTCATAGAATCATTCAACTTCAGCTTCTTTGGCATTAGTGGTTGGGGCATACACTTGAATTACTGTGATATTGAATTGTTTGACTTGGAAATGAACAGAGACCGTTCTGTCTTTTTTTGAGATTGCACCCAAGTACTGCATTTCAGACTCTTTACTAGTCTGAAACTTCTTAGTGATTTGCATTAATGTGGAGTTTTTTGTTCATTGTGTGGGATACTTCAGAAACTCTTGGCCTGCAGTTTTGAGACATTTTCTCATGTTCTCTATTAGTTTTTTTTTTTTTTTTTTTTTTTTTTTGTATTTTTAAAATTCCTTTTCTAGTAAAACGCAGTGCCTCCTGGATCTAATTTTCTCATGCTCTTTCTTAATCTTTATCTTTTTGTAATTTGCTTTATATTCTGAAGAGTTATACAACTTTATCTTTCAATCTATCAGAATTTTTACTTCTATTAATGTGTTTTTGATTCTCAAGAGTTCTTCTTTGTTTTCTGAAAGTTCTGTCTTAGAGCATCTCATTTTTAATTTTATGAATAAAATTTATCTCTTTGAGAAAAATTTAGCTTAATATTCTCTGCGCTATCTTTCTCCTCCAAGTTCCTTTTTGTATCCTCACTTTGAATTGATTTGAACTCATTCTTTCATGTTAGAGTCTTTCCTAAAAATAAAGGCTGGGATGTCCTTTCAAATTCTAGAGTGAGTCTGTTAGATCAGGTTCCCTGGGAAATAGATTGTATAGTAAGTTTACTTGGGATTTTCTTGGGATCAACACCTGAGAGGATGAGAGAGAAATTGGTAGAAATATTGTTTCAATCACTTACCGGGCAATAACAGGGAAAGCTCTGGTACTGGGATGACACCTCAGAGATATACTAAATTGAGGCAAGTGTGCTGGATTTGGGTTTTCCTCTGGGAAAGATTGTAACCATCTACAAATCACTGGATTGGGTTTGTCCTCTGGGCAAGGCAGCTGTCTTCATTTGGGGTGATTTTCAGGAAGGAAATCAGCTATGATCCATAAGCCACTGATACATCCAACAACTGGGAGAATTGCCTCAGCCCCTGAAGGGTGAATCCGGAATCCACGAGAGCATGGTAATTAAGTGCTGTGATGTGCATGAGCTTAGGCAAATGGTAGACCTCACCACAAGGTGATCATTTTGGGAGAAAGATCACTTAGGGAGATTCTTAATTGTCAGTATCAGAGATATTTCCCCTGGGCTGTTACATTCCCACAGATGAAATGGGGGAAGGAGTTGGGCGGTGGCTACTGTGTTAGCAGACCAGCTGAGGGGCTCAGTGTTCAGTATGCAGATCAACACTTAACCCCTTGTTTCCAGAAGATGCTTCACAGTCCTCTGTGCCTGGTGTCCAAATGACAATCTTCACAGTTCAACATCTTCAGAATCTAAATCCATATGCCTGGGTGGGAGGGAGAAGAGTTCACTGGCTTTATGAGGTGAGAGAGAGAATCTGGGTGTCTGACTTTTTTAAAAGCAACCTTCCAATAAACTCTCACTTTCAGCCCCATATCACCCCTCAGATGTACCTGAGCCTTTCCATGGTTTGTCTTCCCCCTTGCAGATTTAAAACTCAGCCTCTCTGTTCTGCCAAATCAGCTTCCAAAGTTTCACTAACATCCGTGGCTCTTGCGGGATTTTTCAAAAGCAATGCTATACTTGTTTTACTTGGGTTTTTGGCGATGAAAAAGGAGATAAACCGGTTGCTTAGTATTTCATGTTTGACTTTAGTTACAGTAATTACTTTCTATAAGATGCCATGTGCTATCTCAAGAGATGATGTTTCTCAACCACTGGAGGTGTTCAAGCAGAGAATGGACAATCACTCAAGAGGGATGCTGACAGGATCTTGCCTGATTGGAATTAGGAGATCATTTCACCCAATCCTGGGGCTTCCCTTGTGGCTCAGTTGGTAAAGAATCCACCTGCAACGCGGGAGACCTGGGTTTGATCCCTTGGTTGGGAAGATCCCCTGAAGAAGGGAAAGGCCATCCACTCCAGTATTCTGGCCTGGAGAATTCCATGGACTGTACAGTCCATGGGGTCACAAAGAGTCGGACACGACTGAGTGACTTTCACTCACTTACTAACCCAATCCTGAGCTTCTACAGTTCTGCATAATATAGGAGAAACAACTTTATTACAGGAAATGGTACATGATAGTCAAAGAACAAGACTTTATGTATTAAACTTCTCCATTTGATAGATAGCCCTTAATATTCAAGGTCCTTTTTGATTTTTCTTCTATTTACCATGTGGGTTCAACTCACAATACTACTCAACACAGTTTATTCCCATCAATCAGATGTACCTAGTAATGTCTGAATATCAGTAGTGAGGGTAATTAACCAACACCCAAGGTGAGATCATATATACATAAGAAGGGAAAAGTGAATTACGTATTTCAGTTGTGTATATAGACTCATTAATGGATAAGTTAGTCAAAGTGATCAGTGGCCATGGAACTCTCTTTTGGGCTATTTATACTCTAGGAAGTCTTCCCTGGTAGATCCGATGGTAAAGAAAGTGAAAGTCACTCAGTCGTGTCCACCTCTTTGCGACCCAACAGTTCACGGAATTCTCCAGGCCAGAATACTGGAGTGGGTAGCCGTTCCCATCTCCAGGAGATCTTCTGAACCCAGGGATCGAACCATGGTCTCCTGCACTGCAGGCAGATTCTTTCCCAGCTGAGCCACAAGGGAAGCCCAAGGATACTGGAGTGGGTATCCTATCCCTTCTCCAGCGGATCTTTCCGACCCAGGAATCGTACTGGGGTCTCCTGCATTGCAGGGGGATTCTTTACCAACTGAGCTATCAGGGAAGCCCCCAGATGGGAAAGAATCTGCCTGCAATGCAGGAGCCTGAAATGCAGGAGACCTGGGTTTGATCCTTGGGTCTGGACGATCCCCTAGAGGAGGGCATGGCAAGCCACTCCAGTATTCTTGCTGGAGAATTCCACGGACAGAGGAGCCTGGTGGGCTACAGTCCATGGGGTCATGAGTAAGCAACACAGACACACACGCACACACACACACACACACACACACACACTTTAGGAATCAAATTTAGATCAAGTTTTCCACTCACATCTCTTGAAATTATTTGGGAAAGTAGACCAAGTGTTCTGTCTGATTTCTGTTTTATTACATTTTAGATAATTCAATACTAAGAGGTAATATTTATACAGCCCTTACCCTGCCAGACAGAGCTCTAAAGCTTTGCATGCATAAACACATTTAAACCTCACAATAAAGTCTCATAGTAAATTCTCATAATAAAACTGTATGAGATAAGATAGAGTTTTATTCTCATTTTATAGATGATGAAACTGGGTCACAGGAAAATTAAGTAACTTACCCAACACCACACAGCAAGTGAAAGAGCCAAGATTTGAACCACATTCTGATTTTGCTCTAGACTCCAAGCTCTCAACTGCTGGGTTGCTCTGATCTTTGTAATCAAGGTCAGACACTTTTACACAATGAGAAATATTTGATATAACATACTGCGTCATACAATGTATTATACAACAGTGTACAATTCCAACAAGGTCTGCAAGTACTGCTCCCAATGAGGCCAGCCGAAAGCAGTGCTCAGTGAATAGCACCTGGCATTAGTCAACAGAAAACATACAGTCTGCCCTCAGGATACTGGAAGACCACATATTTCTTTGATGACCAGACAAAAGCTGTTACAGCTTGACAGGCAAGTTCTGATTCATCTGCCATATTCACCAGATATTGCACCTTCAAATTTCCGTTTATTTTTGTCTTTACCACACTGTCTTAATGGAAAAATTTCAGTTCCATGAAAGACTGCAAAGGGCATCTGAAATAGTTATTTGCTCAAACAGATAAAAAGTTTAGGGAAGATGAAATTATAAAGTTGCCAGAAAAATGGCAGAAGGTAGTGGAACAAAACAGTGAATATATTGTTCAATCAGTTCTTAGTGAAAATGGAAAAAAAAAAAAAAAGGAGGCTTTCCCTGGTGGTCCAGTGGTTGAGATATGGTACATACACATTTTAATATTTGCACATTTATTATGGTCTAGATTAAGCCCTCATGAGCATTTTAAAAGCATGTTTCACTTTTTTACAGATTGACAAACTTCACAAATTTTTCTTGTGTATTACACATATGTAGCTATATTAAATATGTGATGTGTGGATAAATGATTAATACTAATATACAATATATGTCTGTATGTACATTGTATATAATATCATACATAATTGAAATATATGTGTGTATTATATGCACATATATTTATAGTTAATATAGTATATAGTTAAACATAATATAATATATATAATATGTAGTTAATATAGCACTATAATATATATTATATAATTAATGGGCTATACATAAAACATATAACATATAATTAATATATGCATATACATAGATATATATATATGAGTATGTTTACATATCTCTGTATTACCATATTGCTTGTGACTTTCAGATTGCATTGCTCAAATAGCTAGAATGATAGAAGACACAAATCCTTGTAATCCGTTTTGGGGCTTCTTTT
Source organism: Dama dama (assembly GCF_033118175.1). Classification (NCBI taxonomy): domain Eukaryota; kingdom Metazoa; phylum Chordata; class Mammalia; order Artiodactyla; family Cervidae; genus Dama; species Dama dama. The sequence goes on along the minus strand of NC_083692.1, from coordinate 1,460,483 downwards.
TTTTTTTAAGATTTATTGCTCTGGACTGAAGAATCTCCAGTTCCATTATAAAGGCACACTTTTTCTCTAGGGAAAGAATGTATGTATTTCAAACACTTATTTTGAGGGGATAGATATGTTGATGACTGTCTGTTTGGATAAAACTATTCCACCAGATGTCACTGTTTCCCTTTCAGTGGAAGTGATTTGCCATCAAATAGTTTCTAAGATACTTTAAATAAATTAAAATGAAGTAAAGAATTCCCTTGTATATGGGTGAGTCAGTCAGCACACATTTTGTCTACAAAGAAACGCATGTTGATATCCAACACAGTCCTGCATGTTAACTTTAATATCGGTGCATACAGCTTTCTAAGCAAAGAGCTTGATGTATATGATATTGCTACACATTAAAGAGAGGGATTCAAGTATAATACAAGGATACCTTTAGCTTTTAAGAAAAATGTAGGTAAAAGTAATTTTCTTGTTAAAAAGTAAGGATTTCAATTAGTTCACGAAGCCTCACTGCCACCTTATTGCTTTATCCTTTATTCTGGGGGGTTGTTGACCCCTTCCCAACCTTGCTGACCCAAATATAGAAGATTTAGTTATAAAAATACCAGAAAAGAGAAATATGTAAATTTCCCAATCTTGTCCTTAAGACCCCTAAATTCATTTGTATCATCTTTCTGTGGGATTATCTGCCATCCATTTCAATTAACCAGATCAGGTATGGAGGGCTTAACTTGATTGTGCATGGGATAAGTATGAGGGTCAGTTTTATCTCAAGCTGTTTTCTTGTCATATTTTATTTTCCTGCCTAAAATGCCTTAGCCATGAGACCTTGAGGGCAGATAAACAGAGTGGGGATAAAACACAAAATAGAACATTTCAAATTGTGTTATTCTTTTTAGGAGTCAGTATTCTTTCTAACAGACATGTTGGAAGACACATAACTTGCTAAGTCAACATAAAAAGTAGTTTGATGATCTTGTGTGAATGGATGACATATATTAATTCTATGAGCAAGTATTTATTTAACTTTGCTACACTTCCAATATTTTGATAGGGAGTGAAGATGACATGAAGACATGAAAGATAAGCTCCCAATCCTCTGGGAGCTTCCAGTCTAATAAGGAAGGACAGGAAAGGGTGTGTAACGTGCCCTTAGGGCAATGGCAGGTGTATTCATATATGTAACACTACAGACTGACTGGTTAAAGTGAGGGGTCTGAGTTCATATTCCAGGAGCCCTAGTTGCCCACTGAGGTTTGCTTATGACGTTTCACTAACAATAGACCTTGAAGGAAACACCTAGTTCAGGATATTAATAAACAGGTAAAATAAAGTTTAAAACAGGTACATTATATAACTGGACTTCCAAGAGACTTATTTCACAATAGTGTTTTATTCCAGCAGAAATAAGTTTATCTTTAGAGATTCCCTAATATGCTCATAGGTTTACCACCACCCCACCTGACTGAATTTAGAAACACACTCTTCTCCACAGTAAGGCATCTGTTTATTTTAATAACATAAATCTGACTGTGGGTAAAGAGAGGATGTCGAGTCTTCTTTTCCTCTGTAGATGCCTAATAGGTGTTAATATAAAATAGAGGATTATTGTGGAGAAGGAAATGGCAGCCCACTCCAGTATTCTTGCCTAGAGAATCCTGTGGACTGAGGAGCCTGGTGGGCTGCTGTCCACAGGGTCGCACAGAGTTGGACACGACTGAAGCGACTTAGCAGCAACAGTAGAGGATTATTGGTCATTTTATTTAATTTTTATAGCTAGATAACTACATAGGTTTTAATCAAAAGAAATGACTGTTTTTCTTCCCATAGTAGTATTGTTTTATTTCTTGGCTAAGGTGAGGAGAGTCTTTACTTTAGTTTTGCATTGTTTATATATAATTATATATTTATATATACATATAAACAGTATATATTATATTAATATATAATATATAAATATATTATAATATTGTATACAATAATATACAATATTATAATATAATATATAATAAAGAGTAATAATATACTATATAATATACTATATTATATAGTATATAATAATATATAATATAATATATAATAATATATAAAATAATATAATTAATAATATATGATATTATATTAATATATAATATACATTATATACAATATATTATAATATATAATATATATAATATATATAATATAATTATATAATACATATAAATATAATTATATATTTATATAAGTATATTATATTTTATATTTCATGATGTTTATAATATTTTAAATATAATATATAATATTATAATGCACAATATCATGTATTAATATTAATATATAATATATATATAACTACAATAGTAGAACTATTTACTCAGATCACAATTGCTTTCCACCATTTTTCCTGCTTTGTGACTTTTTAATGTAAAATTGCATTTTAAATTCCTAATTTTCTAAAATAGACATTATTTATATGTATGCATACAGGAGATTTTCTACTTTGTTTAATAAAAGTTTGAGAAAGAACATAAAAAAAGTGATGGAGAAGTTGGAAAACATAAACTAAATTAAATGAGAGCATTGAATATGAAATAGGAAAAGTGAAACAGACTAGATAAAAGTAAAACGTCCTCATATTGTCCAGTTGTTTTTAAATATGGCTGCTCATTAGAAACATATCTGGAACTCCAGTCAAAAAGAAGAAGCAATACCTGGACGTTTGTATTTTTTGAAAAAACTCCAAGATAATTCTGATACGCATCTGAATTTTAAAAAGTGATTACAGATTTTTCTATAAAGTGGTAGCTTTGATGATATAGAATTCTATTATTTTTCTGTTGACCAATCATGATAAATGGTATTAAATGAGTAATAGTTACGTAATCACAATAGTGAAAGATGTTTATCAGTTTTCACAATCAATAGCCAGACAAAAATAAAAGATAATTACAATTGCAAGCCATAATAGAACATGATTAGCCTAACAATATAAAATAATTGCATGCAATTTGGAGAGTCAAGCAGAGTGATGGAATTGCATACATGCACATGTTTTCATCTGCTCAGCCAGTCTATGTCTTTTGGTTGGTGCATTTAATCTATTTACATTTAATGCAATTATCGATATGTATGATCCTATTACCATTTTTGTCACTTGTTTTGGGCTTATTTTCTGTAGGTAAATATTTTCCTTCTCTTGTTCCTGCCTAGAGAAGTTCCGTTAGCATTTGTTGTAAAACTGGTTTGGTGGTGAATTCTCTTAACTTTTACTTGTCTGGAAAGCTATTGATTTCTCCATCAAATCTGAAGGAGAGTCTTGCTGGGTAGAGTTTTCTTGCTTGTAGCTGCTTCCCTTTCATCATTTTAAATATATCATGTCATTCCCTTCTGGCTTGTAGAATTTCGTTTGAGAAAACAGCTGATAGCCTGATGGGCATTCCCTTGAATATTATTTGTTGTTTTTCCTTTGTTGCTTTTAGTATTTTATCTCTGTCTTTAATTTTTGTCAGTTTGATTATGTGTCTCAATGTGTTCCTCCTTGGGTTTATCCTGCCCGGACTCTATCCTGCCTGGGACTCTGTGATTCCTGGACTTGGTTGACTATTTCCTTTCTCACGTTAGAGAAGTTTTCAGCTGTTATCTCTTCAAATACTTTCTCAGGTCCTTTCTCTCCCTCTTCTCCCTCTGGGGCACCTATAATGCAAATGTCAGTGTGTTCAATGTTGTCCCAGAAGTCTCTTAGGCTGCCTTCATTTCTTTTCATTCTTTTTCCTACAGTGTGTTCTGTGGCGGTGATGTCCACAGTTCTGTCAACATTTCACACATCTTCTCAATCTTTGCTTCCGTTCTTTTTCTGAGATCCTGAATCGACTTCACTATCATTATGCTGAATTCTTTTTCTGGAAGGCTGCCTCTCTTCCTTTCATTTAGTCGTTTATCTGGGGTTGTGTCTTGCTCCTCCAAGGAGTCTTCCCGGCCCGGGATCAGACCCACATCTCCGGCACCAGCAGGCGGGTTCCTGACCGCTGGGCCGCCTGGGCATCGACTCGAGCTGGGGAGCAGGACTAGCAGGCAGAGGCTGATGAGGCCGCAGACTTTTCGTTATGAAATAAACAAGGTCTGACGCGCTAGCTTTACTGTATCTGATAACAATGTTCTATAATCAAAATTCACTGAGAGTAGAAGGTGCTCATTCTCACACACACAAAAAGGTAAAATTATGAAATGATACACATGTTAGCTAATTTGATGGGAAGAATTCTTTCACAATGTATACATATATCAAATCATCACACTGTATCCTTTAAATAACTTAGTTTTGTCAATGATACCCCAATAAAGCTGGAGAAAAAAAAAGAGATCCGGAGGAAACCTTTGGAGGTAATGAGGTGATGAGTATGTTTATGACATAGATTGTGGTGATGGTTCATGGATATCATATATACTTATCTCCAAACTCATCAAGCTCTATTTACTTGAAATATGCTTTTTGTATGGCAATCATACCTCAACAAAGTGATTAAAAAAAGAAACTAAAGAATGGGTGACTATAGATCTAAAGAAGGGAAGCGAACAATGAGATAGGTTAAACTGTGTCTACATAATTTCTAGAATGGATATAAAGCTTGAGATAAATGCAAAAATCATTTTTGAGGACTAGATGCATGCTGTAATGAATAGCAATAATATTAAGTAAAATTTCACATGTTATACAAAGAAATATGTGTTTGAGGATATGCACATATTTATATATCCAAAAACCTATTTCAGGCAGGCCTGAGTTAAAATCTTAGCTTTACCTTTCAGTTTTGTGTGATCTCGGACAAGCCTCAGTTTTCCATCTGTAAAATGAGAAGGCTGCAAGACGCGGGTCCACCCAGAAGCCATCTCAGCCTTTAAGGTGCTGCCCCTTTAAGGAGGGCGGGGTAGCGGAGAAGGTAGCCGCGCCCCCTCCCTCTCCTCGCGGAGCCTTCCGGACCGCCGGTCTCCGGCCTCGCCCCGCCCCCTAGGGGAGGGGCGGGAGCAAAGGGGGCGGGGAAGGAAGACGGCTTACCTTGCGCGGCGGGCGCGCGGCGCGTGCGGACGGCCGGAGAGGTGCGCGTGCGAACGGCCGGACAGTCCCGCGGCGCGCACTTCCGGGCGTTGCCCCTTCCCCCTCCTCGCCGTTGCCCTGTACATCCGGGTCATTTGCCCTGCCCCCTCGCAGGAGCCGTTGCCGCCGCCGCCGCCGCCGCCGCCCCGCTCCGGGCCCGGGGCTCCTCCTAGCGCCGCTGAGGAGCCGCCGCCGCGGCTCGAGGAGGGCGGAGGAACGGGGCTGAGAGAGAGCGCCTGGAGGCTCGCGGGGAGGGTGACTGGTTTATTTTTTCCCGTTTGCCTCGCTTCTCTCACACCCCTGGCTCGTCTGCTCCGCGACCCCATTTTGGCGGAGAGGCGGGCGCGGTGGGGCCGGCGCCCACCCCGGCGCCCACCCCTGGCGTGCGGCGGCATCTCCGCGGGCGCCCCGGGCCCTCCTCCGCGCCCCGGGCCGCCCTGGCGCTCATTCATTCGGCTGCGCCTTTCTCCACCCCTGCCTCCTTCCCCTCGCGTCTCCCCGCGCGTGCCCGCCGCCCTTTCCCGTGGCCTTTGGCTCCGGGCGCTTTCCCCTCCCGCGTCTGTGGTCGTCCCCCGACCCGGAGGTCCTACGTCCTTCCCTCCCAGCGGCCGCCTTCCCTCCTGTGCTGGTCCCCGGATCCACACCCCCTTCTCCCTCGGACTCCACCAGGCCTCGCCCGGACACGCGGCCCTCCTGATCACCTGCCTTGAACTTGGTGCCCCGATACCGGTGAGAACTGGGACCAAGGAGGAGAAATTAGCAAGTTTCAGCTTCATGCAGGTTTTGTGTGGTGGTTGAGGATGGGCTTCATGTCAGATTAAGTGTGTCATTTGATTATTGGCTGAAGTTTCTAAAAAGTTTTAAAAAATTGACTCAAGTCTAGAAAGGTGTCATTTGAAAACAGAATGACTTCCTCTTTGGATGTACTCATGCAGAATAAAGTATTTAAGCAGAGACTCGATTACAGCTTGGCATAAACAGATGTTGTAGAATACATTCTTACTAAGGTTAGATGGTCAAGCTTGAGTCTTCCATTTTAATGCATGTCTTAGTTTGGGCTGCTTTAACAAAGGACCACCGACTAGGTGGTTCATAAACAACAGAAATTTATTTCTCACTGCTTTGGAAGCTCAAAATCAGTCCAAGGCCAGTGTGGATGGTCCCTTCCTGGTCTAAGATTTTCTTACTCGTTGATGATTGGATATTAAACCTTTCTGTCTGGTATCTTTCACTCCTCATGGTGACTGTTAACGTTATGGAGAAACCACAGGGACGTCCCTGACGGTCCAGTAGTTAGGAAGAGTGCTTCAAGTGCAGGGGGCAAAAATTTGATCCCTGGTGGGGGAATTAAGATCCGAATTTGCTACACGGTACAGCCAAAAAAAAAAGAAGAAATCACAGTCCATCAAAAAAAAAAAAAAAATGGAATTCTTGCTTCAGAGAATACCTTTTAATTCAAATTATGAGGGAAAGTGGACAAATTTTTTTTTAATTAAAAAAAAAATTATTTTAGCTGTGCTTTGTGGCATTCAAGATCTTAGTTCCCCAACCAGGAATCGAACCTGTGCGCGCTGCAGTGAAAGCATTGAGTCTTTACCACTGGACCACCAGAGAAGTCCCTGAAGGACAGTTTTTAAGAGCCTCTTAACCATTACAGTCATAATGTACTAACTAGAGATTCTTATTTGTGTTTATCAAATACTGGCAGATTTCTTTGAGCTTGGAGGTCTCCTGCTTTCCCCCTTTTCTTCTGCTGTGAAATCTCTGAGGGAAAAGAATGATGGTGGGTTCTTATTTCCTCCTTTTCACCACCTTGAGACCTCCTTACCTGGGAGTGAGGCCCAAGTTCCTTGAGAATGAGGCAGAATGTGTATATGTAGTGGACGAAAACGTCTCTGTAGCCCTTACCCTCCCCGCCAAGATATGTTAAGAGGCGATTTTTCTGAGGATGAATGTTAGGTTTTAGGATCAAGATTTTAAGAATTTTGGCTCTCACTGCTGTAATGCATAAGAACATGAGAAATACCAATGCATATTTGTTCAGAGGTGATAAAGAGTGTTGTGGGAAGATAACATTGCTGTCTAGATCAGCTTTTATCAGCAGTTTATCAGCAGTAAACCTTTGCCTGTTAGCCTTGCCCTTAATTAAGTTTCTCAGCTTCTGTGGCGGAGAAGGCAATGGCACCCCACTCCAGTACTCTTGTCTGGAAAATCCCATGGACGGAGGAGCCTGGTAGGCTGCAGTCCATGGGGTCGCTAAGAGTCAGACACGACTGAGCGACTTCACTTTCGCTTTTCAGTTTCATGCACTGGAGAAGGAAATGGGAACCCACTCCAGTGTTCTTGCCTGGAGAATCCCAGGGACAGGGGAGCCTGGTGGGCTGCGGTCTATGGGGCCGCACAGAGTCAGACACGACTGAAGCGACTTAGCAGCAACAGCAGCTTTTGTGGAACTTATAGTTTAATTATTCCTTTGTAGTTAGCACATTCCATAAGCTTACCGCCTACTTTGTAAAGTTGCAGTTTGTTTCATTTGACCTAAAGCTGCACCATTTACGGATGCCCTTGGTTTAGATACGCTCTTCTTTGATGAACAAGCTTTTTTCACTTGAATTTTAATTCATTCATTAATTCAACTAATGTTTATTGAGTAGTGACTATATAATAGAATGTCTGCTGGAGGCTAGAGTTTATTTAGGAATTTAAAAGCTTAAAAAGAATTCCATGAATCTACCAGCCATTGAGGAACTAGAGTATTCCCTAAACCTCTGAAGTTTCCCATTCCTGTGGCCCTGTGCCTTCCCAGGGATAACCAGTATCCTAGATTTTGTGTTTATCATTCCCTTGCCTTTCAATGTATGTATTTTTACCACATACAGGTATTGATATATGTAATTTTTCCCTGATTTCAAAATAGTGGTAGGTTTTAAGAAAGTGAATTCAGAATACTGCTTTTGTTCAGTGGTCATAGTTTTTAAAGAAAAACCTTCATAATCCTTATAAAATAGGTAATTTTGAGTTTCAGAATTTTTTTTTTCATGTTTCCATCATACACCATCTTATACACTCCTAAGTCACTTACTTAGAACTTTGTACTAGCCCTTGTCATATCCTGTGTCTGTCCCTGAATGCAGGACACTCGAGCAGGAAGCATTTCTTTGCTTTCTTCTAAATTTGCAACTCAGGCGGCTAATTTGCCTAGTGGCTTAATTTTTAATGGCTGGGTGTATGGAAGAGTACCCGTAATCTCTGAATCAAATTCAAAGATGCCAGGACAATCTGATGTAATATTATTTTATCATGGTTCACTTTCATTTAAGGAGCAATATTGGTCTCCTAATTTATTGTACTTATTGCACATAACCAGGCTTCCTAGTGAGTCTTTTACTTACAATAGCTTAACTAAGCTTATTCATTTTTAAATACTAAATTTAAGTGTATCCACTAGATGTCAGCCTTAGGAAAGGTGTATCGTACTATGTGTAGAATCACAGCCAGAAGAAATGTGAGAGGTTCAGTCTGAGTAGTAAACTGACCTGTGTAAAGTCACATATTTTGTGATAAAATCAGAGCTAGACATCAAAATCCCCCAATTTTCATTCCATTCTTTATGTCACATAAACAAAGTTATTGGCCTTTTGTTTAAGGCCAATAACTTAACTCCCTGTAATCGTTAGACTAATAAAATATATTGATCTTGACATGTGCTTGTGAGATTTTAGTACTACTATAATGATACTGTAGCTGCGCACCCAGAAACACCTAGAATCCTGCTTCTTGCTCTGCCCTTGCACTGCAGGGAACACAGGTTCAACCCCTGGTCAGGGAACTAAGATCCCACGTGCCTTGTAGTGTGGTTAAAAAGTTAAAAAAGAAAAGAAAATGTCATAATGGTGGTTTCTAGGAGCTAAGGGGAAGGAGACATGGAGAATTGTTGTTTAATGGTTATGAAATTTCAGTTTTTCAGGACTAAAGATTTCTGAAGATCGGTTGCATAACAATGTAAAATATACTTAACACTCTGAACTGCACACTTGAAAAGTTTTAGATGGTATTAATACATTTTATATTACGTGTCTTTTACCACAATTTAAAAAAAAATATCAAAAAGCTAGTTCAAGGCAAACAATAATAAAATATCAAAGGATCTTGCATTCAGATTGCTTGCTAAAAGGGTCTTTAAAGTTTCACTACATGTTGAAGAGTCCAAGACTGACTTTTTTACTATGTGTGATATTTGTGCATAAAAGACCAGACAAAACTCAAATCAATATACCAATGATTTTTGTTAGAAAAAAAAAAAACTTTGTGATGACAAAAAGATTAGAAAATAAATGTACATTTACACAATTTTTTAGAAAGTAACACAGAGTGTAGATTCCGAGAGACTGGTGCACAGATTCACTGGGTATATAAAACAGCGACAAAAAGAAATTAATTCTTTGCTCATTCTAGGAATTAGTGGCCAGTTGGAATTAGAATAGAAATTGCTTTAATTATAACATACAAATAACTGTAATTACTTTTTTCCTATTAAATTTTTCCACCATTTACAGGTATGTAGTGGTGGTGTTCTGTATGAAGTTATTTAAATGACCTTTCCACTATAAATCTTTGGATAATTTAAAGACCTCTTTCAGTTCTGTCCTCCATGCAGATGACTTCCAACTCCATCTGCGGGTCAGAGCAATGTAAGTTTTCCAAATGCCCCTGGACATTTTACTTCAGATGTTTCTCTGTTAATTCATATTCAACATGAAAAAGTCAAACCTGTCATTGCCCTTCTAAATATTACTTTTGCTCTTCTTGATGTCAACGTACACACCACACCAACTTAAATGAAAATACTGGTGTCATTCTGTCTTCTTCCATTTGCTCAGCTGTCATTTAATGTGTCCAAGCCCTGCTGACTTGTCTTTTGAAGGCTGTCTTTCATCTGCACTCCCTTTTTCTTCCCTCCAAGTTTCATTCCTTCTGGCCCTTGCCCCTCATGCCTAGGTGAGCACAATAAACTTCTCTTTTGCCTCCTCACTTGTTCAATTTTTTCCTGTTCTAATTCTACCCAAATACACCTCTGTTAATCTTTTTCATTATTGTTGTTTATGTGGATGTTTTTGTTTTTTGGCAGTGACACATAGCACATGGGATCTCAGTTCCCTGACCAGGGATAGAACACATGCCCTTTGCATGGAAGCTCAGAGTCTTAACCACTAGACCACCAGGTAAGTCCCCAACGCTATCTTTTAATGCAGCTCTGCTTCAGCCAAAACACTATATTCATTCTTCCGCAAACTTGCTTTTCTTTTCCTATCTCTTGGTTTTTACACCATTACCTCATGTTTTCTACCTCTCAAAATCCTATTCAGACCCCAAAGCCGCCTTTCTTATGAGTGCAAGACTAAGTGTGGAACACGTTTTTGCTTACATCCTGCAGAAGGCAATTTTCCACACATGTAAACCCAGAAGTAACATAGCAGGATACTTCTTAATTATATAATCATGACTCATGTGCTCAGTTTTCATTCCAATCCCAAAGAAAGGAAATGCCAAAGAATGTTCAAACTACCGCACAACCGCACTCATTGCACACGTGGACGGATGAGCCTGGTAGACTGCAGTCCATGGGGTCGCTAAGAGTCAGACACGACTGAGCGACTTCACTTTCCCTTTTCACTTTCATGCACTGGAGAAGGAAATGGCAACCCACTCCAGGGTTCTTGCCTGGAGAATCCCAGGGACGGGGGAGCCTGGTGGGCTGCCGTCTACGGGGTCGCACAGAGTCGGACACGACCGAGAGACTGAACTGAACTGATTTGATGGCCTGGTTCTAAACTTACTTTTTCATTTTAATGGTTGCCTAGTTGAAAAATACACGTCACAAAGTAACACAGGTGCCTATGGAAAACCATATTCATGTACAAGTCTTATGTTTGATCAAGAAATTTCCATCTTCTATAATGTTAATCTCTTTGTTTACAAATTAAATGAAGATATGTAATATTTATATTTTTATAGATGATCTTAAAACCTACCTAATGGCTTCATATGGACACTTTTTTTTAGCAAATTAGAAAATTCACTTTCAAAGCATTATTTATATTGAAATATAAGAGTTTTACAGTTAAAATAAATCAGTCTTAATCTCAGGAACAAAAATCACATAATGATGAAAATATCTCTAAATATGAACTTTCAAAATTCTTTCCCCCAACCGTGAGTTTTCTTCAAAGGCCATTATTTTCTCATTTATTTTCAAAAATATCACTTTTATTTCAAAAAGACTGATTAAGTGGGTATGTTTTCTCAAAAAAAAAAAAATGCTGCTAGATAACATATCACCAATAGCTATTGTTTTTAGCTCACAATATAGCTGAGAAAAAGTTCAAACTAGGATGAGGCATGCTGTTTTTCCATTTTCCTGCTGTTATTATTGTCTTGAATTATTAGGACCATGTTGACCAGCAGTTTCTTTGCAGAAAATATTTTAAGTCACTTGTACTTAAAATTTTAAGACTGTTAATTTATCATAATCAATAATACAGTACATAAATCCATTTCACCAAGAACATGAAAACTACAACACATCACTGTAAGTTCAGAATGAGGTAGCTGCCACCCACTCTGAGTTACAGAGCTCCCATTCCTCTTGCAGACCATGTGATGCAGAATCCTCTACTTAAGTGATGAGTGATGGAGCCAGTATCAATCATATATTCAACACTAGCAACGTTTAGTGTGTATCTGTTTTCTAAAGATAAATCTGAATAGAAATTGGAGTTCTAATATCTGGTGGCTCAGTGTACAGTACCCTCCTGCTGATGCAGGAGATCCTAGTTCGATCCCTGGGCAGTCAAGACCCCCAGGAGGAGGAAATAGCGCTGGGAAATCCCGTGGGCAGAGGAGCTTGGCAGGCTGCACTCCGTGGGATTGCAAAGGAGTCAGACACCACTTGGCGACTAAACAGCAGCAACAAGGTATTTTCTTCAGGCACCTTAAAGGGCAGTCTCGCACTTACCTAGAATGCACACACCATAATTTGGAAGTGACAGCACGATGCTGTCTCCTGTCAGCAGTGCCACTGCATGGTCACCAAAGAGTAACATGATTCATATTTTTTCCTCAGACCTCTATTCTTCCCATTAAGGAGACTCCAGCACTCACAGCTTTTCTCTTTCTATTCTTCACTGTCATTATCAAATATATTAACACACAGGCACACTTTCAAACTCCATCTCTCGTTTCACTCTTATATCCCTCCTCCATGAATCTTCCTCTTCCCCATTCTTATTTCTCTGTGAACTGAAAAATTAATTATTCCTTAGAAGCATAAAGATAGTTATTAGTCATATGCCAGAGATAGAAACTCCCCATTTTCATCTAAAGTTAAACAACGAAAAGTGAAAGTGTTAGTCTCCCAGTCCTGCCCCACTCTTTGTGACCCCATGGACTATAGCCTGCCATGCTCCTCTGTCCACGGAATTCTCCAGGCAAGAATACTGGAGTGGGTTTTAACCACAGATATATAAACATATGTATGCATATACACATATACACACATACATATGCATTATTGTTGGTCAGTCACTAAGTCTTGTTGGACTCATTGTGACCCCATGGACTGCAGAAGGACACGGATTCCCTGTCCTTCACTATAATAGATGCATTTTATAAATATATATAATATGCAGTTAGGATTTCAACCTATGACTTCTGGGGGTACACACTGGGGGTACAGTAAATTCTAGAAACAACATTTTTTTAACCACAGACATATAAACATAGATATGCACATACACATACACTCACTCCCTGGTGGCTCAGATGGTGAAGAATCCGCCTGCAATGTGGTGGACCTGAGTTCAATCCCTGGGTTGGGAAGACCCCCCCTGGAGGAAGGCATAGCAACCCACTCCAGTATTCTGGCCTGGAGAATCCCCATGGACAGATGAGCCTGGCAGGCTACAGTACAAGGGGTCACAGAGAGTCAGACACGACTGAGCGACTGAGCATAGCACATATACACACTTGCGTGTGCACACATATGTAAGTAATATACACAGTAAGGGCCAGGTGGGAAGGACCACGTGGCTGTGAGCAGAAGCCCTAGATGCGCACAAGCGCCTACCTGTCCTGGGGTCTGAGGGAGACCCATCCTGCTGGGACTGTTACCAGGTGTTCAGCAAGTTGAGAGCGATGCTTGGGGAGAAACTGCTAATCTTCCAAGCAAGAAGCTTCTTGGGGAGTGCTCCAGAGGCCTTGGTCCAGTCTGACGGGTCTTTGAGGGTCCTAGTGGAAAATCAGACTGTGAAGAGTGATTTGTGACAGGGGCTGTTGTCTCAGTCCAAGTCACCGAGGCAACAGCCCACAGCTTTGCCAGAGGACACAGCAAAACCCCAGTGGAAACAGTGTAGATCCCACGCAGACCATCACTACCACCTGAACATCCAGAGGGTGTGACCACAGGTTGACCCTGGAGCTGGTCCAGACAATGAGGCTCCTCGCCCTCCTCTAGCTTTAAAATGTATGCCCACAGGTCCTTCCCTGTGGAAGGGAGCCATTTTCAAGGAGGTTGTTTTGAGATATTGCCAGCACAGGCAGACAAAAGACCTTGAACTTGTACAATGGCTTTCCTGGGCACAGAGCACCTTCTCATCTGTTATCATTTACCAGCCTCATGGGGCTAGCACCCTCTTCTTTCATGTTCATGGGAGGCAACTGAAGGCCAAGATCCCATAGCCACCAGGATACCTGCAGAGGCAGCCCCTCATTCTCGTTTCTTCTTTTTGTTGTTTATTTGGCTGCATCGGATCTTAGTTGTGGCACACAGGACCTTTGGTCTTGGTTGCCACTGCAGCATCTTTTTAGCTGCGTCTCAGAAACTTTTGTTTGTGCCATGTGGGATCTAGTTCCCTGACCAGGTATGAAACCCAGGTCCCCTGCACTGTCTTGGTCCACCAGGCAAGTCCCTTCATTCTCTCTTCTGCTCTAGATGTCGCTTTGTCAAGGAGGTTTTCTCTGCTCATTCCTCAAACTGTAGCTCCTGCATCACTTGCTTACTCTGTATATACTTCATTTTATATTACATGTATATTGCTTGTCTGTTTGCCTTACTACTGTTGATGGAAGAGTAGTGGCATTGTCTGTTTCTGAATCTCCAGCGGCAGGAGGAGGGCGTTAGTAAATAGTTGTCAGCAGTGAGCGAGGAGATGCAGTTTTCATTTGGCGATCACTCCGGGGTCCAATGCCCCTCCCTGCCAGTGGGCACTCTGTTGTGGTTCGGGGAAGGACCAGAGGACAGATAACTGTACAAGATCGCAGAACTCAATCCCAGAGGAGGCCGTGGGGGGCTAGACTTCTGCCCAGGTTGGTGAATTTGGGACTTTATGAGCCGGCTTCAGTTGGCTCCAATTATAGGAGCCAATCGCCAGGCGCTTCCTAAGGGCCTAGTTTGTGGGGTTTTTTTGTTTTTTTTTTTTTGTTTAAGCAATTTGATCCGCAATCAATGGTGAGAAATTAAATGGATTCTTTGGGCTAAGTAGATTGAATAGCCATCTGCCAGGGCCTAGGAATAAGCAATCTCTTGGTAATTTTTCCGCTGAAGTTTGGCATCTACTTAGCATTGTACACCATTTGCACCTCGGGAAATGCCTTTTACACCTCTTCCCCTCCTGTGCCCTTCGCGTTAAAAACAATAACAACAACAAAAGCCAGTATAAGTGAAAGATTAGAAAACTGTGGGGTGGGGGGGAACCTTCCTATAGGGTCTTCACTTAGCACTTCAGCGGCTTCAGCAAACGGCACAAAACTAGCCTCCCGGGGGGGGGGCGGGGGCTAGGGAGCACCCTGTCAAGGGATTGAGGGGCCAGAGCCGGCGGGCGGGCAAGCTGCCAGCCGGGCCCCAGAGGCCGCCACCGCGCGCCCCTCTCGCCGGGCCCGCGACCCGGGCAGACGGAGGCGGCTCTCCGGGCCTCGCTTCCTGCACCCACACGGGGCTAAAAAAGAACGCGCACAACTTTTTTTTTTTTGGTCCCCCTTCTTGCGAAACGCTCGCGTAACAAGCTCGCCCAAGTAACCGCTCCGGGGGCGGCCCTGGGGACGCGGGCATTCGCCGCCCAGAGAGCCTCGCGGCCCGGGCCCCGGGTGAGAGGGGACCCAGTCCGAGCCCTGCGCGGGGCTTGGGGGGGCCGGGGCGGGACCTGGGCGGTGAGGGCGGGGCGGACGGGGGCGGGGCCGGGGGCTGGAGTGGGCAGGCCGGGCCGCTGTGGGCGGGGCGGGGCCGGGCGGCACATGCGCAGAACACTCGTTTGGCCCCGAGACTGTCGCGGCAGCCCCGCCCGCCGCGCGCCCGCTCGCGGGAGCGTGTTTCAGTAAGTCGGTGTCCGCGCTGCCGCCTGTCAGAGCGTGTGAGCAGGCAGCGCCGGCCCGCCGCGACCTGCCCGGCCCCGGACGCCCCCTCCCCGCCCCCCGCGAAGCATCCCCTCCCCCGTGGCAGGGCGTGAGCCGAGGGAGGCGGGTAGCTGAGAACTCCCAACCTCGCGCGCCGCTCGGAGCTGGAAGGGCTCCGTGCTGACCGCTGCCGCCGCCGCCTCCTTTCTCGCCCGCCAGAGCTTTCTCGCGCCGCCGCCGGGATCGCAGCCGCGCCAGGCCGGGCGGCGGGCGGCGGGCTGCGTGCGGGGGGCGTTCATGAGCCGCCGGCCGGCCCGCGGCCCCGGGAGCCTGCGCGGTGACTCACACCCGCCCCCCCGGCAGGATGCCGGACCAGATCTTGGTCTCCGAGTTCATCGCCGAGACCACCGAAGACTACAACTCGCCCACCACGTCGAGCTTCACTACGCGGCTGCGCAGCTGCCGGAACACCGTCACGCTGCCGGAGGAGGTAGGTCGGGGCCGTGCCCTCCGCGCGCAGCCCTCCGAGGACCCCGGCCCGCCCGCCGGGACGCCTCGCTGCCTCCGCTGGCGGCCGCCGCCTCGCAGTTGGATTGCGTCGATTTCCGAGCCGGGGAGGAAGGGGATGTGAGGGCCTTGGGGGAGCCACACCCCCACTGCTGGACTCCCTCCAGCCCACCCCGCGGCCAGGTGATGGGCGGGGGACATAGGATGTGCAGCCCCCAGCTCCGTTTTCCCCTCGAGGCTAGAGGTGGGGAGAGGATTGAACAGGCTGTGGACAGCCCTAAGAAGAGGGAAGTCCTCTCCCTGGCTTGAGTCCTTCTGGGCGCTTTCCATATCATCCTGACTCTCTAGTAACCCGCCAAGTAGATGGTGTCAGGCCCCCGAGGGCAGAGGGAGGCAAAGCAACGTGGCCAAGGTCACCAACAAGGGACTGGGAGATGGTCAATTAATGGACGTCTCCACGGCCCGACTTGGCCAGACAGGCTGAGCTGCTTCGGCTAGGACTGGTGGAAAAACCCCAGAGGAATGAGAGGGAGCTCTGGCCGGGACTGCCTCCACCCCGGGATTCCTCCTCCTCGCTTGTCCTAAAGCCCTGGGTGGAAAGAGCTATCTATGCAGACTGGTCCCCACCCGGCTCCCCTGGCTGGCTGGTTTGGTAGAGTCAGGCTGCTGCGCCAGCAGGACCTGCCCGCAGGGCACTCATAAGCTGTGAATGGATCCCCGAGGCCGATGGTGCCCCAAGGAGCTGGCCAGACAGGAAGAAGGGAGGCCTGAGATGCAGAAAGAATCGCTCCTCTTATCTAGGTCTCCAGGGAAAGCTTGTGGGTGCCTCCAACAGCGTCAAGAGCTTAGCAATTTCCTTTAAAATTTTAGGTTCATTAGTGATAGGGCCGAGTGGGACAGTATAATGTTGTTGTTGTTCAGGGGCTAACTCATGTCTGACTCTTTGTGACCCCATGGACTGTAGCACACCCGGCTCCTCTGCCCTCCATATTCTCCTGGAGTTTCCCAGACTCATGTCCACTGAGTCGATGATGCCATCCAGCCATCTCATCCTCTGCTGCTCCCTTCTCCTGCTTTCAGTTTCCTGGCATCAGGGTCACTTCCAATGAGTCAGCTCTTCTCATCAGGTGGCCAAAGTATTGGAGCTTCAGTGAATATTCAAGGTTGATTTCCTTTAGTTTGATTTGACTTTGGTTTGACCTCCTTGCAGTCTAAAGGACTCTCAAGAGTCTTCTCCAGCACCACAACTCGAAACTATCAATTCTTCAGTGCTCAGTCTTCTTTATGGTCCAACTTTCACATCCATACATGACTACTGGAAAAACCATGGCTTTGACTTTACAGACCTTTGTCGGCAAAGTGATGTCTCTGTCTTTTTTAGTGTGCTGTCTAGGTTTGTCATACTTTTCCTACAAGGAGCAAGCCTCTTTTAAAATACATCTAATAGTCTGTGACAGAGTTTATTTATTTATTATTTTTTTAGTTTTTATTTTGGCTGTGCAGACTCTTCATTCACCTGGGCAGGCTTTCTCTAACTGTGGTGCACGGGCTTTGTTGCTCCATGGCACGGGGGAGTCTTGGTTCCCCAACCAGGGACCGAACTCGCATCCCCTGTGTTGGAAGGCGGATTCTTAACCACTGGACCACCAGGAAGTTGCAGTGGGGCTTCATTTTATCAACACAATCAGCAAAAATACGATTTTTTTATTCTTGTGACCATTTGATACAAACCTTTCTGCTTCAGGATGGGGAATGTCCTGCCCTATCTTTATTATTTTTAGAGCCATGCCTGTTTATTGTAGAAAGAAAGGAGAACGTGAAAGGTGCCTGTAATTCCATCACCTGAAAATGATCAGAGTTAGTATTTTGGGTTGTAATTCTTTTTAAAACCACCGTTTAAGCGATCCAACGGGTTTGGATGAGGGAGAGCATTTAGGAAATGAGGGGTAGATAGAGAGAGTCTATATAGTAGATGTATAGTTGTAATTTCCCCATGACGTTTGAGAGTACAACCTGGTTAGACCTCCTAACAAAAGTTATCATAAAAGGTTGAATGGTTTTATGCTTATAGAATCTTTGCATATGTTTTAATTTCTAGTTCATACTGTAATGTGAAGATACTTTCCTTAGCTCATCACTTTATTTTCCCTTTTTAAAAGAGATTTCTCTGTAGCCACTATCGATTTGTTAGATTTTTATTTTTAAAAAAATATTTTCTGAAGTATTTTTTATAAAAATGAAAATTGTGTCTTCACATTAAGGGCAGCCACTGGCTAGTTGGGGGGCTTCTCCTTCCTGGTGGGGGAGTGAATAAAGATCACCCTTTGACTTCGAAAGAAGTGATAAGGGAGGTAGAAAGTAAATTGGCGTGAGATTAACTAGAGAGGGAAACTTTTTATTCTATTCTCAGCTATTTAGGAGAAAGAAAAACTTTTTTTTCTTTTTTAATATGAGAAAGAAAAGTCCTTTTGCATTCTGGAATGCTTTCAAAAGCATTGCTATTGGTGTTAAATTCCATTTGGATTTGGAATTATGAAATTTTTAAAGTGTTGAAGTAAAATTAGTTCTCTGTGTTGTTTTTTGACAGTGTACAAACAGCAGTAACTTGAACTAAACTACCATTACATCATCGCAGAAACCAGTATAAAAGTGGTTATTTACTTTGAAATGGAATTGAATGTTCAGAAGTGCAGATGCGGTGGGTGGGTTTCTGGGCACACGGGGTCTCCTTTCTCAGCGAGACGGGAGGGGGTGAGAGTGTCCCCACTGGAGCTGCTGCCAGTGGCGATGGGTGTGGAGACGCGGGGTGGCCCGGGCAGTGTCTGCAGCAAAAGCCCCGGAAAAGCACAGAGCAGAAGCAAGAAGTTTCACCGGAAACTCCAATAAATCAGATCATTTGATCAAGAGTTGCTCAAAAAATTCCAGATAGAGGTCCTGAAATAATATGACCCAATCAAAAACATGACCCCCCAAACCAAGCCAAACAAACGATAAATTGGGTTCAACATATTCTTGATGGCTTCATGTTTAATTTTCTATTTGAGTCAGTTGATAGGCTCAAGAAGGGAGGTATGTAAAGACAGGCTGGATTCTCATGTGATAAAAAATACACTGTAGATTCATTTGATAGAATCCTATACTCTCTCCCATCCCACATACAGGTATAAATACTCATTTAACATGGGGATGGAGACAGATCCATCGTAAAGCTTACCCATAGGACAGATTCCTTACCGCTGTAAAAATCTCAACTGCTCGGGAAGGCCTCCCATCAGACTGTGTGCGTGCTCAGTCATGTCTAACTCTGTGCAGCCTAATGGACTATAGCCCACCGGGCTCCTCTGTCCATGGGATTATCCCGGGAAGAATACTGGAGTGGGTTGTCATTTCCTGCTCCAGGGGATTTTCCTGATCAAACTCTCATTCGCCTGCACTAGCAGGTAGACTCCTTACCACTGAGCCACCTGGGAAGCCGCACCCCTCCCCACCCCAGCCCCCTCCGCAATATCAGACTAAGTTCAGTTTAATTTGCTTCTCACATTGTTTGAGCACCTGCTGTGTGCCCATTCTGTGTTGGATGCTGAGGGGGATGGGTAACAGAATGAATTAGAGATACGATTTCTGCCCCAAAGGTGTTCGAAGGCGAATGGGGACTAGGGAGAGGGTACAGAGTTAAGTGTAGTGGACAGTGCTGTGAAGACGGATCCCATGGCTCTGGGAATGCAAGCGAAGCCACAACTGGTTCCAGCCGGAGAGAGCTTACAGCGTCCCTTCTGACCTGGACCATGAGGGACAGATGAGTACAGCATTCCAGGCAGAGGACACCCTTAGAGCAAAGGCCCAGGGTGGGATGGACTTCGTGAGGCGGGGAGAAGGCAGACAGCACACCCATGGTGATGGTATTGGCTTTACTTCATGCCTGTTCCATTTGACTAGATGAAGCCATCAGTCTCCCTCTCTGTCTTTCTCCGTCTTTTTTTTGTTTTATATTTTGTTGGGGGTGTGTGTGTGTGTGTGTGTGTAAGGGATTCATTTCCAGCTGGGTCTAGCTGCAGTGAAAATGTCCTACTTGACACATTGGGAATTAGATTACAACCATCTCTCGTTGCAAGGCGGGGCAGTAGCTGCAGCATCAGACACCCCTCTCAGTGGGGGCAGGACAGGAGGGAAGTGTTGATTTAGGGCTGCTGGGTGTCTTGACTTAAAAATTATTTGAGAAACTAAGGCTGTGTGGTCCCAGTTGATTAATAAATATGGCTGCTTGCCCTGTCCTGGGGGTTTTCTCCTGGAAAACTTGGGATGGCGCTATCAGAGGCTGTCCTGGCAGAGAGGCTGTCCTGGCAGAGAGGTACAGCGTATCATAGGTGGGTGGACATTTTTTTATTGAAAAAATTAGTGCCTTTATGTGCTTGATTATTTAATTCCTGTTTCAGAGCTCTTCTTAAAACGTAAAAGATGCTCAACTTTAAAATTTTGCAAACACCTGGAGTTTTTGGTCCCCATTTAATGAGGCAGGAATACGTTTGCACAGGAGGTCCGGACTCAGGCCCCCAGTGGCACTGGTGGGGTTCCGCACCAGTTTTGCCGCCCCTTGCCCCAGCCACTGTCTGCGTCTGTAGGGTGATGGCTTTGGACCAGCTGGCCTCCAGGGCGCCTGACACAGGAGCCCCTCAGAAGTGGGAGGAAGGGACCCCAGGTCCTGCATCCCAGTTCTGCACCAGACAGTGTGGCAGCCATGCGAGGAGGAAGTGAGTGCTGGGGGGCTCGGTGGCGTCCTTCCTCCACGGGCAGACTCCCCGCCACATCTGCACCGCAGCTGGGGGTCACGTCTTGAGAGGAGTGCCAAGTAGGGACAGAGCTGGAGTCTTCCCAGAAGTGGCTCGGGGAACGATTGTGCTGTGACCCAGAGAAGGGACAGCATGGGCGGGAGTGGGGGCAGTGCCAGCCCAGAGAGCCCTCCCGCCCTGATCCTGAGCGTGGGGCAAGGAAAGACGTATCACCCTGAATTGAAACTGGGGGCCTCAGAGAGCCCCAGGGGCCTCAAGGGGACGATTAAGCCGACGCCGTTTTCCAGCTAGGAGAAATCTGGTCAGGGAACCTATTGCCCTGAATTCCCAGCTAGCATAGGAGGCCTGCCCTCTTCCAGCTGTTCACAGTCTATACTGAGCCTCAACTGATTGCTAGTGTTTTTATAGCTTTTTGTATTAACACTGTACATCTCCCTCTTGAAAATAATTTGCTGTGATATTGTCTGGTCAAGGTGTTATTTGTGCCCAGGGCCTATTATGAGACAGCAGGTGCTTAGAACCTGTTATTTTTGCGAGGGGGGTGTCACACCGTGTGGCACGCAGGACCTTAATTTCTTGACCAGGGATTGAACCCACACCTCCTGCACTGGGAGTGAGGAGTCTTAACCACTGAAGCAGCAGGGAAGTCCAGGAACCGCTTGCTTTTTTGTTGTCAGAATTACATCTATTTCTTGTCTTTCCTTAGTCTGAAAATTACTGTGGAATTTTCATAACAGGAATAATACCAAGGTTAAGTCACCTGTGCTTTCACTACTCTGAAGACTGTTGGCCACTGTATAATTCTGCACAGAGATCGAGAGCATCCAGACTTCGGTCTGATGGTCCTGGTCTTGGATCTCCTCTGTACCACCACATACCAACTGCATGGACTTGGTCAAAGTCTTTTGTGTCCATACGTCGTGACCGTTTCCTCATCTACCACAGAACCAATCTCACCCAGCTGTTGTGACTGTAGGTGAGAAATGCATGGAAAATAACTTATTAGTGGTTGGTGCATGGTTTACACACTCATTAAATGTTAGGCAGTTGCAGTAGTGATGGCAGAAGTAGAATTAGTAGAAGGCAGTAAGCCTGTGAATGTGTGTGTGTTGTTTTTTAAAGTTTTTGCAAAAGTGGGATCTTGTTAAATAATGTGCTTTAAAACCTATCTTTCCCGCTTAACATTATATTGAGCATTTCTCTACGTTGTTAGTCTCCCAAACCATCATTTTTTTTATGACAGCTTTACTGAGATGAAATTCACATACCATAGTGCTTTCATTGAAAAGAAACAGTTCAATATTTTTTTTTTTTTTTTTTACTGTTTTCTGAGTCGTACAGTCAATTTTAGAACATCTTTATCACTGCCCCCCGCCCCATTCCTTGTGCCCAGAGTAGGAAATGGCAACCCACTCCATTGTTCTTGTCTGCAAATCCCATGGCCAGAGGAGCCTGGCGGGCTGCAGTCCATGGGGTCCCAAAGAGTCAGACACAACACATCACACCACCCCCCGAAAAGCCCTGAACCCCATTAACAATCACTCCCCATTTTCCTCCAAAGCCTGCTAGTCCCTCAACTAATCTGTTTTCTGTCTTTATGGATTTGCTTATTCTGGACATTTCCAAGCTATTTAAAGGCTGCACAGTTTTCTGTCATGTGGATGTCCCTTGATTGAGCAACCATCTCTCTGCTGGTGGGCATTTAAGTGACTTCCATTATTGTAGGTAACATCCACAGTGGGCCTTTTTACCATCTCAGTAGAGTGCCCTGGGAGTCATGTAATGAAGGTGATGTCTTCAGCTGTGTGGGCCACACCCCTGTGCTGGGAGATGCCCCTATTGCCACTGAGGAAGACCCCAGCCCGAGCCATGAGGTCCCTGGCATTGTTCGGGGGGCAGCAGCAGCAGCCTGCCAGGGGTGGGGGGCACGAGTGACTTTCTGAGCAAAGCTGAGAAAGGGACTTTCTGAGACCAAGCACAGGGCCATAGTCATCACTTCCAGTAGTGCGGAACCAGAGTGCAGAGAGAATTACTCATTACATCTGAGCAGAGATGGCTACTCAGGGCTGACTGCCGGGCATCCATCCATGTCTTCCCAGTGAATGGTGTTTCCTGTTGGTGGTGCAGAGACCGACGGGGTCGGGGAGAATCAGCCACAGTACGTCTGATGAGCCTGCGTCTAAAAGGCTCAAGTTCAGGTGCCTCAGGAAGGAAAGAGACCTTGAAGAAACAGACCACCCTTCCTCTCTGAATCTCTCCCTCAGGATCGTGTTCAAGTCCCAGGGCTGGATAATGTGCTGTGGGGAGGTGCATTCAGCTTACGCCCTGCTTTGAAATGTCGCGATTACCATGGGAGAATCAGTTTCTGCACGTTTGCCGTCTGGCTGTTGTGAGCGCGTTCAAGTTTGGAACATTTACATTCGTTGGGTGTTTTCTCCACCCTCTGCTGGGCCCCCAGGTGAACACGGCTGATGCAGTTTAATTAGGGCCAGTAGGCTGGCCCAGCCTCTTTCGGGGGAGACGGAGGGGGTTGCCACAGGAGCTCAGCAGGGTCGCGCTGACCACCCTTCAGACATGCCGGTCTGTTCTTGCTTTGCGTCAGGCCTGGGTTAATCTGGGGTGGGAAGTGGCTGCAGGCCTTCCAGCTTCTTTGTGCTTAGATTGGGGCCCCTGTTGCAGCTGGCTGTTCTATAAAATGAGAGAATGGGAGGAGAGAAGCGTGGCCCTTGCAAGCAGCCAAGGTCTCAGGTTTTGCAGGCAGGCCTGGAGTCCTCCCATCATGATGGTTGACCTGTAAAAGCAAGCCCCTTGCGTTTTCCATCATGCATGGGCGTGCCAGGACTCTGCTCGTCCCCAGCAGGAAGGGACGGGCCCCGGGAGGTAGGCAGGGAACCGCGGCATCAGTGTCACATGCCACCTCCTCCTCAAGCTTCCTGATACCACAGGGCGCCCCACCTCATAGACGCGGGGGTGGCGGTGACGGGTACTTGCTACCGACTCACAAAGCCCTGGGCTCTTAACCCAGCTTTGCTGAGGCTCCTTACAGAAATTCTGTGCATTTCCTCATTGGAGAGTTGGTGTCAGTGATACTGCTTAACTTAGAGGGTTATTGTGAGGTTGGAATGAGAAAATCCCATGTGAGCTGTGTTCGTGTAGCACAGTTTTCTACATTTCCAGTGCCCTGTAACAGCCATGATTACCGTTACTGATTGTCTCAAATTTTTATTTTGTTTATTTCAAAAATTTAAATTTTATTTGTTTATTTATTGGCCATGCCAGCACATGTGGGATCTTAGTTCCCAGAACAGGACTCGAACCCTTGCCCCCTAACTGCAAGTGCAGAGTCTTAACCTACTGGACCTCCAGCGTAAGCAGGGAAGTCCCTGTTACCAATTGTATGATTTGGAGTCAAATGTCTCTGAGCCTCAGTCGTGTCACCTACAAAATGAGGACAGAAATATTGATAGCAACAGCAGTTTTGTGAGGAGGGGGTGAGACGGTGCTAGAAAAGCATGGGCGTAGCTCCTGGCGCTTGTCCTGGCTCTTGGTGTGTCAGGATGCGGTAGTTATGCAGTTACAACAGTTCGATTTGTTCTGTGGTCTATAGTTGTTTATGAATTGCACCCCCGCCCCGAACCTGTAAGCAGACGCTATGCTTTCATCTTTGCCCCCAAAATGCTCAGCCCAATAGTTAATCAGCGAACGGTCGTTCAGACAAGGCGTGCTTGAGCTTACAGAGCTCCTGGACTAAGAACCGGGGCAGCTCACTGTGCTCACGTTGATTGTCCTAGTCGCTCAGTTGTGTCCGACTCTGCGACCGCATGGACGGTAAAGCCCACCAGGCTCCTCTGTCCCTGGGATTCCCCAGGCAAGAATAGTGGAGTGAGTTGCTGTTCCCTACTCCAGGGGATCTTCCTGACCCAGGGACCGAACCTGCGTCTCTTGTGTCTCCTGCATGGGCAGGCCGTTCTTTCCCCCTGAACCACCGGGGAAGCCACCTGCATCTACACGAGGGGAGCATCGTACCTTGATGCCCTTTCCTCGCTGTGAGCCACGTGAAGTTGTCCTCAGCACTGGAAACCTGTATACCCCGAGTCACGTCTAGACATTTCTGCTTGCCTTCAGATACTTTGAAAGAAAAGAATTCTCTCTTGTGTCAAATTCTCCTCACAGTTAAAAAGAAACCACCAGTTGTGCCCTCCCCACCCCCCGACCCCCCAGAAAGATCCGGCTGTAAGCTTGTCCGAGTTTTTGGAAAAGGAAGTGTTGAAAGCCCACACGTTCATCACTGCGCTGCTGGTCTCCTCCGTCCCTCCCCATTCCCAGCGTGTCAGGGGAATTCCAGTCCCTGGGTTAGGAAAAGACGCCCTCGCCTCCGAAGGGCCTGAGAGCAGGGCCACCAGTGACAGCAGCTGAGGCTCAGGCTTTTGGAGGTTTGTGGTCTCAGCTGTTAACCTTTGTTTTGCAAGGTTTCAGTCGCCTCTGCTTGGCTTTTGCAGAACTCAGGGTTACCGAACCGACTGTCTGGAGGCCGTTTGTGCTTCTTGCTTAGATGCCCATGTTCTCCTGTCACCAGTCAAGGAAGCAGGTTGCCACTAGCCAGGGTCTTTATGTTTTTTCAAAAGGATATTCAGCAGTTAAGATGTTAGCCGTGCGACCATTTGTTCCGTGAATCTTTGTGCATTTGGATAAAACTGATGAAGTAGTAAGTTCCACTGAAATTTCATAGCCCTGTTTGGGTATCCATAAAATCTGCTGCTGCTGCTAAGTCGCTTCAGTCATGTCCGACTCTGTGCGACCCCATAGACAGCAGCCCACCAGGCTCCCCCGTCCCTGGGATTCTCCAGGCAAGAACACTGGAGTGGGTTGCCATTTCCTTCTCCAATGCATGAAAGTGAAATGTGAAAGTGAAGTCACTCAGTCGTGTCCGACTCTTAGCGACCCCCTGGGCTGCAGCCTACCAGGCTCCTCCGTCCGTGGGATTTTCCAGGCAAGAGTACTGCAGTGGGTTGCCATTGCCTTCTCTGCATAAAATCTGAGGCCTGTGTTTTAACTGATTTTATGAATTATGCTTCCTAAATTGATGTAGAGTTAAATAGGATGTAATTAACTCTTCTTGACACACCCGAGTCACTGGGTGCATGCACAGGGGCCCCTGGTTATCTGAGGACTGTGCTCCAGCCAGGTGACTCCCCAGGTCACATCTCACCCTGCCTGTGTTATGTGGACAGGGACTGTCCTAGGGGGCCAGTGGTTAAGGCTCTGCGCTTCCACTGCAGGGGGTGCAGGTCTGATCCCTGCTTGGGGAACTAAGATGCCTCAGATATAGATGAGCTTCCCTGGTGACTCAAATAGTCAAGAACCTGCTTGCAGTGCAGGAGACCCAGGTTTGATCCCTGGGTGGGGAAGATCCCCTGGAGAAGGGAATGGCCACCTACACCAGTATTCTTACCTGGAGAATTCCACGGACAAAGAAGCCTGGCGGGCTACAGTCCATGGGGTCACAAAGAGTCAGTCACTATAATTCTTTTTTTAAAAAAAGCATTATGTGGACATGCACAGGGTAAGCACAGCAGATGTGTGATAGAGGGCAGTAGGTGTCTCCCTTCTAGTGTGTGATGCCCCTTAAGGGCACACTCTTGCCTTTATACCGCACAGCCTAACAGAGTACCAGGCATGAAGATGACTCACCTGGATACAAACCCAGAAACACAGGGGATCAGATGCAGGAGAGCACCTCCCTTCTTGCCTAGAGCTGCCTGTGGTTTCCTTGTAAGACTGCACCCCCACTCCCCCAGGGGCCATCCCCCTCCTGCCCTTCCAGCCAGCTCTTCTGGATACAAGCTAACCAGAAGAGCTCCCTCTTCTGTTAGGGCTCTGGCTCCACCAGCGCAGAAGTAGAATCCAGCTTTGTGTAAAGAGCTGGGAGCTCTTCATCAGGAAGACCTGGCCCATGCGGGCGGGGCCCTCTGATTCCGCAGAGATCATGACTCAGCCCCACTTCTCCTCCAGCTGTCTGTCAACATCTGTGCTTCCAGAAACATCAGGCTGGCTTCTCTTTTTCCAGAATGGAAGGCAAGTATCAGAGACCAGCAAGATTTCGGGCTGTCGCAGAATCAGGCAGGATGAAGGATGAAAGGATGAAGCCCTTACCCAACTGGAGAGCTGGCTCCATCTGAAGAAAAGTGATTTTTAAAAAGCTAAAGTGAGGACTTCCCTGGTGGTCCAGTGGTTCAGACTTCGCCTTCCAATGCTGGGGGTGCTGGTTCGATCCTGGGCCAGGGAGCTAAGACCCCACACACCTCATGTCCCCAAAAAAATCACAACATAAAACAGAAGCAATACTGTAACAAATTCAAGAAAGACTTTAAAAACAAGTCCACAATCAAAAGAAAAATCATCTTACAAAATAAAAAGCTGAAGGTCTTAAAAGATTAATCTGAGTTTGACCCCTCTGTCTGAGGAAGAGGAAACACAGGCAGAGTGAGATGTGACCTGGGGAGTCGCCTGGCTGGAGCACAGTCCTCAGATAACCAGGGGCCCCTGTGCATGCACCCAGTGACTCGGGTGTGTCAAGAAGAGTTAATTACATCCTATTTAACTCTACATCAATTTAGGAAGCATAATTCATAAAATCAGTTAAAACACAGGCCTCAGATTTTATGCAGAGAAGGCAATGGCAACCCACTGCAGTACTCTTGCCTGGAAAATCCCACGGACGGAGGAGCCTGGTAGGCTGCAGCCCAGGGGGTCGCTAAGAGTCGGACACGACTGAGTGACTTCACTTTCACATTTCACTTTCATGCATTGGAGAAGGAAATGGCAACCCACTCCAGTGTTCTTGCCTGGAGAATCCCAGGGACGGGGGAGCCTGGTGGGCTGCTATCTATGGGGTCGCACAGAGTCGGACACGACTGAAGCGACTTAGCAGCAGCAGCAGCAGCACCTGTCATTTTATTTAGTTCAATAGACTTTAAAAATAATTCACATCAGAAAATGTAAAAAACGCCACACCTCAGGGTGCCTGCCCATGGGGGAAGGAGCGCGCCCAGCTCCTGCAGCATATTCAGGAAAGGCATCCACACAGGGACCTGAGCGCACCGCCCACTGGCTGGTTCACAGGACTTATTATCCTATCCTAGACGTCCTGGCCCTATTAGCCCTAGCTGCAGGGACCGAAAGTTTCCTCTGCCCCTTCTGAAAATATTAGATAATGTCAGTGCAGGGGAATAATACACTCTTTCTGCATTTCTACCCTGCAGTGCAGCAACTGTTGCTCTTGGGGATGATTGTGCTAATTCTTAGCTCATTAATGCCAAGTACTACATGCCTACACACTACTCTAACCAGAGAGAATGCAAAAGAGAGTGTGATACATCTTTCTGGAGCATTGAAGTTTAATAAGATTGAACCAAGGGAAGAACCAAGGAGTTGGCAATAACTATCCTCTCCCCCACCACATGGAAGACAAAAGAGTGGGGGATGGGGACATGCCCCAGGGCACAGTCCAGTCTCTGAAGTTTCACCCAGCAGGGGAGGAGGGGCAGTCAGGCCAGGGTGGTGCCTCTTCTGGTCGCCCAGGTCCCTCCAGAGCGTCCTCTGTGCTGGTCAGGGTTTTGGACAGGAGGCTTCCTGAAGGGGTGGAGGTGTCTACGGCCATGCCACCCTGAACGCGCCCAAGCTCGTCTGAAGGGGTGGAGGTGCTGGGTTTGAGTCCCATCATCCAGGTGGGAACATGCCCAGGTCCCAGGGGGCTTGGCAGGTCATCCCCTAGGTGTTTC
Organism: Dama dama; assembly: GCF_033118175.1. NCBI lineage: Eukaryota > Metazoa > Chordata > Mammalia > Artiodactyla > Cervidae > Dama > Dama dama. The sequence continues at coordinate 1,431,954 of NC_083692.1, read as the reverse complement.
TGGGCTCACTTTTTTACCCCTCTTGCTGGGCAGCCCACAGCAAAGATGTTTAAGGAGACCTCTCCATATTCTCCCAGCCACCCCCTTCTTCTTCTGGGTGAGGCCAGGGGGAGTGACTGGAGACAAATTCTGGGGCTGCCCAGCAAGGGTGGAGCTTCCCGCAGCAGGCACGTCTGGGGGGCAGTGGGTTTCACTGCTTACGTCACAGGTGCCCCTGGCGTCCCGGGTGACGGTGGCGTGAGGGTCCTGGGTGCCGTGGGCACCGCCGGTGTCCCGGGCGCCTCTGGTGTCCCTGGGGACGCGGGCGCCGCGGGCGTCTTCTGTGTGGCAGGCCCCAGTGGCGTCCTGGGTGCTTGGGGCGTCGTGGGGGAGGCTGGTGTCGCAGGTGAGGCTGGTGTCGCGGGCGTCTCTGGTGTCCCTGGGGACGCGGGCGCCGCGGGCGTCTTCTGTGTGGCAGGCCCCAGTGGCGTCCTGGGTGCTTGGGGCGTCGTGGGGGAGGCTGGTATCACAGGTGAGGCCGGTGTCCCGGGCGCCTCTGGTGTCCCTGGGGACGCGGGCGCCACGGGCGTCTTCTCTGTCGCAGGCCCCAGTGGCGTCCTGGGTGCTTGGGGCGTCGTGGGGGAGGCTGGTGCCGCAGGCGTCTCTGGTGTCCCGCGTGAAGCTGGTATCACGGGTGTGGCTGCTGTCACGCCCGCCGCAGGCGTCACAGGCGAGCCTGGCCCCGCACGTGTCGTGGCGGTCACCGGCGCGGTCGGTGGCTGGGGCGCTGCGCTCCTCACGGGTGCTGCGAGTGGAGGGGGCTGAGCTGGGGGTGATGGTCCTCGCCTCCGGGCAGGGTGAGGGAGTGGCAGGCTCTCTGGTCTTCTCCCTCGACTCCTGGTTCTCCTGCTCCGTGGCCTCCCACAGCCAGCCGGGAATAAGCGTCGACACTTCAGGGCTGGCGGGAGGCGTATGTTCTTCGCTGCTGAGGTCGAGGGAAACAGCCGGCCTCACAAAGATGGTGCGGGCCCGCACCTTGGGTACAGTCCAGTCTCTGCCAGTGCTTGTATGCCTGCCCTGGATCTGGTCCCTCGACCAGCCCAGTGTCATCCCCATGGTCACCCCAGGGTAATCTCCATAGGCTGGCGGGAGTGGGCTTTCCAGGCCCACGTTCAGCCAAGGATGATGCCGAACATCATCTAAAGTCGCCCTGTTGGCCGGGTTGAGCCTTAACATACGGCGTATCAAGTCTTTTACTTCACCTGATAGGTCTTCGGGCACATGGTAGTGCCCTGTGCGGATGCAGTCCCGCACCTCCCGGAAGTCTCGTCCCGTGAAGGGGACGGATCCCGTTACCAGGGTGTACAGCACCACGCCGAGGCTCCACACGTCCACCTCTGGGCCTGTGTAGGGCAGCCGCAGGAAGAGCTCTGGGGCCATGTACACAGGGGTGCCACAGAAAGTGTTCAGTTTTCTTCCTGGGTGCCACTGGCCGCTGAGGCCAAAGTCTGCAAGTTTGATCTTGCTCGCCTCCAGGAGAATGTTGCCCGGCTTCACGTCCCGGTGCACCACGCCCCGCCGATGGCAGTGCCGCAGGGCTGAGACCAGCTGGCGGAACACGCCTCGGGCCTCCTCCTCGGTCAGGTAGCCTTGGGCCTCCAGGTAGGTGGCTAAGTCTCCCCCACTGAGGTGCTCCATGATCAAAAAAAGAGTCTCCTCTGTGTCTATGATCTCCACGAGCTGGACAATGTTCCTGTGCTTGTTCACGCTTCTCAAGGCCCTGACCTCCCGAAAGAGTTGCCGGAGGTTGGGCTGCTCTGTCTTTTCGACGATCTTGATGGCTACCAGTGCCCTGGTGAGACGATGCCGGGCCAATTTGACCTTGGCGGATTGGCCTTCGCCAATGGTATAAAAGATGTCATAATCTGCTATACGAGCCATCTTGTTCGTCGAGATGGCTGTGAAGTCCTGCATCCCTAACTATACTAACTACCACTAAGCTATACTAATGACCTAACTATACTAACTCTACCACTAAGCCCTCACTAAGAATGCTAACTGTTCTAACAATACTGCGTATGCTAACCGTGCTATACAACTATCCTAATGCTAACAACTATGGTAACAGTGCAGATACTAACTATGCTAGGAACCTGTTAACTATACCCACCACACTAACTATGGAGAAGACTAACTGCTGACACTAACTATACTATCTATGCTAGCGAATTAGTAGCTATACCGACTCTGCTATAACTATGTCAATGATGGTCTCTATGCTAACACTAGCAACACTAACTGAAAACAAAAACAAACAAACAAACAAAAAACAATAAAATGAGAAAAAGAAGGGGGAAAATGGGGAAAAACAAAAAATGGGGAGGAGAAACTAAAACTGAAAGAAAAAAATAAGACAAAATTAAAAAAATGAGAAAAAGAGAAAGAAAAAAGAGAAAAAGTAAAAAAAAATCAACAAAATGGCAAAAACACGGAAAAACGCTCGCTAGCTATAGGTCCAGCCGTCAGGTCACCAAAATCAGCTTCCAGGGCTCTGCGGACAAGACCAGCTGAGGTCTTATAAAGGGTGTTGGTGAGTTTCATCACAGTGATGCCCTGTGAGGTCAGAGCAAGAAATGGACCAATCGTGGCTGGGATAAACCCAGTGGTTTTTCTCCCTTTTCAGCTTCAAGGCCCCTTTACACTTAGGTAAAAGGTCCCAAAGAGATTTTTCTTTAAATATATTAGAGACTGGTATTCACTTTGTTAGAAATTAAAATCTGTAGGAGGCTTCAGCAACTTTTTCATTTCTAGTTTGAAAGTTAGTAATAATTCTAAAGACCTCATAATGTGTCCACTTGAAATATTCATTTCTTTTTCCTCAAACTCTGGTCACAGTGTGATGATTTAACTGACTTGATGAAACTATAGGAAAATGTTCTATTGTGTGAGACACTGGTAAAGCACATTATTAATGTTTATGAAGCTGAGAGAAGATTTGCCAGGAGGATCAAGAGCAGATTTCTCATGGGGAGCCTCAGAAGTCAGATGACATGGGTCAGTGTCTTTGAAATGTTGAAGGAAAGAAGGAAATGTTGACCAAGAATCCTATGTTTAGCAAAACTGTCCTTGGAAAATTAAACAGTGATTAAGGCATTCCCAGTTCAGGAGAGTTGAGAGAATTCTCAACCACCCGATCTTCCTGAGGCAGGGAGTCCTTCAGGTTGGAATGAAAGGCCCTCACAGTGACTCTAAGCTTTATGAAGAGGTCAAGCTCTCTGGTAAAAGGAGATAAATGGATGATTAGAAGAGCTAGTGCTACACTGCTGTAATTAAAACGGATAACCAGCAAGGACTTACTGTATAGCACAGAGAACTCTGCTCAATGATATGTGGCAGCCTAGATGGGAGGGTAGTTTGGGAAAGAATGGATGCATGTGTGTGTATGGCTGAGTTCCTTTGTTGTCCACTCAGTTGTAAAGGCTGCCCTTTGTTCACTAATTGTTGTGTCAAATTATAGGCAGAGAGAGAGACCAGGCACCCTCAACATATTCAAAGGAGAATCAGCAGGATGGTGAAGGATTGCAGAACTGGGTGACATGAAGAGCAAGGACATGGATTAAGGAGATTTGTTGAACCTGAGGAAGATAAGATTCTGGACACGTGAGGGCAGATTTTCATTATCTGAAGGTCCTTCATTTAAAAGTTTCCTGGTGTGGGTCCTAGTCCCCAGAAATGGATGGTGATACCATTCAGCAAGAGAGGAATTCCAGGTCCCACAGGTTCCCAGAAAGGGTGAAAATAACTAAGTTTGACTTCTGAATGTGCTTTAAAGTTCATTGGACATGCAGGTAGAGACAGTGAATGAGCAATTAAAAATGCAGGTCTGTCTTTCTCTTTCTGACTTACTTCACTAATGTGATAGGCTCCAGGCTCACCCGCCTCATTATAAATGGAATCTGTAAAGACGGTGCTGACGATGGTAGTCGCAGGGCAGAAGAGAGACAGACGTTTTGGACCCAGTGGGGGAGGAGAGGGTGGGTGACGTGAGTGAATAACATTGAAACGCATGCACTGCCATATGTGAAACAGCCTCTGAGAGTTTGATGTATGTGACCCAAGGGAGCCAAAGCCAGTGCTCTGTGACAACTTAGAGGAGGTGGGGTGAGAGGGAGGTTGGAGGGGGATTCAGGCAGACATATGCATGCCTGATGCCAATTCATGTTGATATATGGCAAAAGCCATCACATTATTGTGAATTATCTTCTAATTAAACCAATGAAAATATATAAAAAATGTAGGTCTGGAGTTTAGAAGAACAGTTTGGGCTAGAGATAGAGATTTGAAAATTATCAGCACACAAATGGTAAATAGAGGTGTTTTGATTTTCTTTTTTTAAAGTAGACTTTATTCTATAGTGTGAGAACAAAGCTAGGCAGAGGATGGAAACTCATGGCATATCAGCATTTAAGGGTGAAGAAAGGAAGAAGAGACAGAGTTCAATTACTGGATGATTAAAGGAAATCAGAAAGAATTCACAGAGACAAAGGACAAAAGAATTTGAAAGAGTTAAATGTCAACTGAGCAACAAGGAATAAGATAGGGAGCGAAGAAGGGTCAGTTGGCTGTGGCAGTTAGTAGGTCACCAGAGACCTTGGAAGGGAAGTTTTGTGGCGTTGATGAGGCCCAAAGCCAAACAGCAGTAGTAGGTTAGGGAGTAAACGGAGCTTTAAGCAAGAGAGGGCAGTAAATGTGGATGACTCGTTTAAGAAGCTGAGGTTAGACAGGGTAAGTGACATTGCTGAAAGTCACGAGGCTCATAAGGGTTGGAGCCAGGACATCAGACCAAGTGCCCTGATGAATTAAAATGTCCTTTGAGCATTTTCACTTAGTCATTTATTTATTTATCCAAGTGTGTATTGGTCACCGACTCTATTCTAGATGCATGGGAGTTAGACCCTTTAGATATTGCATCATACAAAGCAAGGTATGGATAACTGTCAAGAACAGTCTAAGATTTCACTCTGCTTGCAAGCTAATAAGTTAGCCTTCCACAGTTTCGTGGAGGCTGGCTTAAGACAGGAGACTCCAGGGTCAGAGAAAGAGGACAGTTGATTATTTATAGCAAGAACAGTAACCAGGGTAACACCATTTTCTTAAACCAGGTTCTTCAGCCTCAGTTCACATAGGGTAGGTGACACAAATAAGGTCATGTGATATAAAGCGTTTTCCTGGAATGCAGGAGACATAATTCAGTCCTTGGCTCGGGAAGGTCACCTGGAGGAGGGCATGGCAACCCCTCCAGTATTCTTGCCTGGAGAATCCCATGGACGGAGGAGCCTGGGGGCTAGGGTCCATGGGGTTTCAAAGAGTTGGACACAACTGAAGCAACTGAGTGTATACAGTAAGAAGTGTTACAGGGGAGGAGTACTGAGTTCAGGGAATCTGGATCTTTTTTACAATGAGCAGCAAGCATTGTCAAATCTTTGCCTCAACATATGACTGTATCATATTAGACAGTAAATAAGCCTGCCTTCTATCTTCTATCTCTAGCTTCCATGGTTATCTGCTACACAGACATTCAGGAAAAAGCCTAGAACAAAGCAAAGCAGAGTTTTTGCTTGTAAGATGTGCAAAAATGCAAAAGACCCATGGAAAATTGTCTCTGAATGATGATATGGTATAGAATATAAAATTCCTATTTAATATTCATTTTCTTCCACTTAGTAAAAGACCCTAAATATATACCAGACAGAAATGTGCCCCATTGAAGACTGTGAGAGCTGGAGCTCCAGCAGCCCTTTTGTGACTGAAAGCTCACACGAAAAAAGGTAGACTAGAGGGACAGAAAGAGTCGGGGTCCCTGATAGCAGTACGGACGACTTATCTCCAAATTATATGTGAATGGATAAATCTTTAGGTGTTTATGTCATTATATTGGGTTTTGCAGTATAATGGCATATTAGCAGTCACATACTAATAGTTCCTATTATTAATAGTCAGTTCACTCATTCAGTAGTGTCTAGTACTGATGAGGAAAGAATTCTAGACAGAAGTCAAGATAACTAGGAGACTAGAATTGTAGCTTTCAATTTGCTACTAACTTACTGTGTTACCATGAGTATACAACTTAACCTCTGTCAGCTTCATATTTCTCAGCTAACTCTTAGGTACTTATTGGTGCTAACATTTTTTTTTTAAATTTTCAGCTCTTAAAATATCTACTCTTTTTTGTTTTTCAATACTCTTTTGTTCTGTATCCTATTTTCTTTTGGGCAGGTGCTCATCTGAAAAGCAACTGGGTGAAAGGAAATCAAATAATGTCTTAATTTGTTGTCTTCCTTCTCCCAAAGGTGAAATATTTGTACTTTGGAGATGTCTCAACCTAGGGACCTTTGCCAGGGACCTTTAAGCTTAGTATGGGAGGGGCTTAGATGCAAATAGCTCACAATAATTTCAAGGGTCACAATCATCAAGAGGAAATGAACTATCAACAACATTGAGTTTAATGAAGTTGGGAAGTAGAATCATTTATAGGAACATGTATAACAGTTGCAGGCAATGGAATAAAAAGGAATAGAAAGAGATTTTGGATTTCTAGTGAAAGCTTAAATATTCAAGTCAGTAGTGTTGCTTTGCTTCTGTATAGAGGAGGAATTGTTGCCTGACTGGCTTCTGTGACTGTGAATCTGAGTAAGACTGGGAGGAAATAGAAGGAAAGTGATACTAACTGAGTTAGGTTTGGCGTATTCATATGCATGCTCTCACTTCACCTTACCGTTGCCCTGCAAGGAGATTTTACTGTTCCCATTGTCCAGATGAGGAAAGTGAAAAGTAAAAGGCCCCAGACATGACAGTATTTGGGTGAAAGCTGAGTCCAGTGACCTCTGCCTGGCTCAAAGGATCTTTTAAGCATCCCAGTTGTCAGTCTATGGAATCCTCTGTCAAGTCCTGCTTCCTCAGCTCCAAAGAGCAGAGGTTACTAGAGAGAGAGACTGGAATGACTTCACTTCCAATTTCTAATTTTTCTTTTCCTTTATCTCTTTTCTCCTTCATTTCACCTTTCAAAATAATTCCTCCAATCACATTTCCTTTCCAAGTTTCCTCTTGGCCCATGTACTGTTTCCTCCTGTATGATTGTTACACACAGCTCTCATCCTAACTGGCAACTTGAAAGAAATACGTTACTCCCTGAGAATAATTAACTCTTTGTTAATTGTACGTTTGGAAAGGAATAGAAGCAATTTTTAAAGCCTAGCCAGGAGTTGCAATATGGCACTTAATTTATCAGTACAAATGGCTTTGGTTTAGTGGGTATTTGAAGAATGATGTTAAAAGTGTCAAGAAGACCTTGATTTCGTTCTCTTTTTTAATTTTTATTTTATATTGAAGTAGAGTTGATTAATGATGTGTTAGTTTCAGGCGTACAGCAAAGTGATTCAGTTATACATACACATGTATCTATTCTTTTTCAAATTCCTAACACTCGAAAATGCATTATTAAAAATGTTTCTAAGGAATCAATATAGTAGTTCTTTGAAATACAATCCATGAAATTTCTAAATTTCCACATATTATATTACACATTTATCAGTTGTCATGACTTTATCTTCATGTCTGATAATATATTTTTGAAAGTCTTAATAAATAGATATATCTTCAGTGACAAAGGACATTTTGCTAAATTCCCATTCCTTTCACATGCCATCTGCACCACCATCTGGTACACTCATTCACTGATTTAGTTATTTCCACGATTAATATTTTTGGTATACCTATTATAGACCAAGCATGTGCTACATACCAGTGATAGGGTCATGAGAAGAGAAATGTATTTCTAATGTCATCAAGTTTCAGCCTCTGGGAAGAGAAGCCATAAAACGTGTAATAATCATCATAATAACAACAACTAGTCTAATAATAACAAACAATGAAAGAAGCCAATATAGGGAAAAGAGCTGTGCAGGAAATGAGAGGGTAATGGGGCTGGGGATGTGCCATTCTAGTTGAGCGGTCAGGATTAGGTGTGGCATTAAGAAGGAGACTGTGTTCCCTCATCTGTAGACGGGCGTGGTGGCTGCCTCCATGTCCTGGCCACTGTGAATAGAGCTGCAGTGAGCACTGGGGTGCGCGCGTGCTCACTCGCTTCAGTGGTGGCCAACTCTGCCACCCTACGGACTGTGGCCCATCGGGCTCCTCGGTCCAAGGGGATTCTCCAGGCAAGAATGCTGGAGTGGTTTGCCATTTCCTTCTCCAGGGGATCTTCCCCACCCAGGAACCAAATTCGGGTCCTCCTGCACGGCAGGCAGATTCTTACCAACTTGGCTACAGCTCAAATGGTAAAGAATCTGCTTGCGATGCAGGAGACCCAGGGTTCAGTCTCTGGGTTGAGGAGTTCCTCTGGAGAAGGGAATGGCAATCCACTCCAGTATTCTTGCCTGGAGAACTCCATGGAGAGAGAGGCCTGGTGGGCTACAGTCCATGGGGTCGCAGAGTCGGACACAACTGAGCAACTCACACACGCTATGTGCACGTGGGGAAAATGACGGCAAGGATTCCTTGGTTAACTGAGAGCAGATGCCGCTTCCCGTGGTGGCCCCAGCTTCTCCTGAGACCCATACCGACTGGCTGGGTGACTAAGGTGATTACTGCTCAGAGGACACTGCCCTTCCTGGAGACATTGGCCATCTGTATTTAGGTTACACCTGAAGCATCTCCCCAGGAATCCTATCTTGCTTTTTTGATAAGCTCTCAAACATCTTAGCTTGAATTAGCTAACAAAGGGGAAAATGGATGTGTTCTTAACTTCCTTAAGTGAATGGCTTCTAAATACTGTTTCCAGTGGATTCCTACTTCCAATTCTTCCATGGTGTGTGACTCAGAGAAGAGCAGAGCTGCTGGGATTAGGTTGAGGAGGTGCTCACTGTTATGCCCTTGCTCCCTGTGAGGACCTCTGAGGTACCTTTGGGTTTCTTGGAATCTAATTTGAAACCTTAGAGAAGTGCTGGCTCTCTGCTTGTGGTTTTTAGTTAGTTTGTTTGTTTGGTTTTTTAACATCAATGAATATTTGAGCATTGTCCTCCTGAAAAGGTCTTCCCTGGTGGCTCAGATGGTAAAGAAACTGCCCACCACAATGCAGAAGACTTGAGTTCAATCCCTGGGTCAGGAAGATCCCCTAGAGAAAGGAATGACTACCCACACCAGTATTCTTGCCTGGAGAATCCCATGAACAGAGGAACCTGGTGGGCTACAGTCTATGGGATTGCAAAGAGTCGGACACAACTTAGTGACTAAAACCATCTGTGAAACAGTGGATGAAGACCTTGAGGGCATGAAGACATGAAAAGTAGCCTAGACCTCTCTTTATTCCCTCCATTGCTGTGTAGGGGAATTATGGACTTGTGTGCATGCTCAGTCGCTAAGTTCATTGTTCTCTCTGGAGTGTTCTACTGATGACTGGGCCCTTTTCCTTCACATAATTTCAAATCATTTGTCACCTCTTCAGAAAAGTCTTTTCAGATCACACCATCTAAAGTAAACAGCCCATGCACATATTTTTGTAATCACAAAAATAATATGCATATGTAAAGTATCAGTTCAGTTCAGTTCAGTCGCTCAGTTGTGTCTGACTCCTGACTCTTTGTGACCCTATGGACTGCAGCACTCCAGGCCTCCCTGTCCATCACCAACTCCCAGAGTTTACTCAAACTCATGTCCATTGGGTTGGTAATGCCATCCAGCCATCTCATTCTCTCTCATCCCCTTCTCCTCCTGCCTTCAGTCTTTCCCAGCATCAGGGTCTTTTACAATGAGTCAGTTCTTCACATCAGGGGGCCAAAGGATTGGAGTTTCAGCTTCAGCATCAGTCCTTCTAATGAATATTCAGGGCTTATCTCCTTTAGGATGGACTGGTTGGATGTCCTTGCAGTCCAAGGATGTCTCAAGAGTCTTCTCCAACCAAAGCATCAGTTCTTTGGCTCTCAGTTCTCTTTATAGTCCAACTCTCACATCCATACATGACAATGGAAAAATCATAGCTTTGGCTAGATGGGCCTTTGTTGGCAAAGTAATGTCACTGTTTTTTAATACGCTGTCTAGGTTGGTCATAACTTTTCTTCCAAGGAGCAAGCGTCTTTTAATTTCATGGCTGCAGTCACCATCTACAATAATCTGGGAGCCCCCAAAAAAACAAAGTCTGTCACTGTTTCCATTGTTTCCCCATCTATTTGCCATGAAGTGATGGAACTGGGACTTCCTCTGCATCCCTGACAAGTGAACATTACTGTCCCCATTTTATTAATGAATAAAATGAGCTGAAAGAGGCTAAATGACCTGCCTAAGGGGTAGGATTGTGATTAGAAAGCAGGTCCAAGGAACTCCATCCATCCTGGTTAATGCTGGCTGGTACTAACCTCTCTCTCCTCTGCAAAGGCTTAAGGTTACCTGGGGGGCAGCTATACCAGCACCCACCTGGTTTTTAACTCAACATTAAAAAACTAAGATCATGACAACCAGTCCCATCACTTCATGGCAAATAGAAGAGGAAGAAGCGGAAACAGTGACAGATTTTATTTTCTTGGGCTCCAAAATCACTGTGGATGGTGACTGCAGCCTTGAAATTAAAAGATGCTGCTCCTTGAAAGAAAAGCTTTGACAAACCTAGACAGTGTATTAAAAAGCATAGATATCACTTTGCCAATGAATGTCTGTATAGTCAAAGCTATGGTTTTTCCAGTAGCCATGTATGGATGTGAGAGTAGGATCATAAAGAAGGCTGAGTGCTGAAGAACTGATGCTTTTGATCTGTGGTGTTGGAGAAGACACTTGAGAGTCCCTTGGACAGCAAGGAGATCAAACCAGTCAATCCTAAAGGAAATCAACCCTGAGATATTCATTGGAAGGACTGGTACTAAACCTGAAACTCCAATACTTTGCCTACCTGATGCGAAGAGGTGACTCATTGGAAATGACTCTTTAAAGTCATCCTCATATAAAGAGGATGAGATGAATAGAGAGAGTGGGTGATAGTGGAAGACAGGGGAGCCTGGTGTGCTGCAGTCCATGGGGTCACAAGGATCTGGACACAACTTAGCCACTGAACAATGACAATTGTTAGTAGTAGCATTATCATAAAAATCTTATGCTTACTCTGTGTTAGGCAGCATTCTCAGTACTTTACAGATTTCTAATCATTGAATCCTCTCAACAAGCACCTTGAGGAAAGTACTATTATTATCATCATTTCATAGTTGAGCAAATAATATTAACGGTGATGATTTGGAATAAAAAGTAAAAAAATAGTAATCTGCCATTATTAATTATTGCTGCTAAGTCACTACAGTCATGTCTGACTCTATGCGACCTCAGAGATGGCAGCCCACCAGGCTTCCCTATCCCTGGGATTCTCCTGGCAAGAACACTGGAGTGGGTTGCCATTTCCTTCTCCAATGCATGAAAGTGAAAAGTGAAAGTGAAGTCGCTCAGTCATGTCTGACTCTTAGCGACCCCATGGACTGCAGCCCACCAGGCTCCTCCGTCCATGGGATTTTCCAGGCAAGAGTACTGGAGTGGGGTGCCATTGCCTTCTCCATATTAATTATTAGTTACATATAATTATTATAATGTCATTCCATAGATGATAAAGTACCCTCCCTTGGTCTTGCATGATCGTATTTAATCATATAAAGTCTATGAAACAGAAAGTGGGCAGGTTCCACCAAGCACCTTGTGTAGGAACTGCCCTTGGCAACTGGTCATCTGAACCTTCCAAGATGATCTTTCCCACTAGAGCGTGTCTCCAAACACCAGGAAGTTCTTTCCTCTGTCTGAAACCTGTCTCCCTTTCACTTCCTCCCAGCAATCCTGGATTCACCCTCCTGGGCCACATTCCCTCAGTTTAATCCCGTTTCCACTTGATGCCGTTTAAATGCTTTGAGGTTGTGACTCCCTCTCCCCGAGTCCCCTTCACTCCAGGCCAGATGCTGTCGGTCCCTTCAGCTGCTCCTCATGCCGTGTGGCGATGAAGTCACGGAGCATTCCGGCCACACTGTTGAGGGTACTTTCCAGTCAGTCATGCCCCTCTTCATTTGAGATAAACAGGGCTGAGAGTACCAACCTGGACGGACAAAGAGCTTCTGGAAGGGAGGGAGTCATCCGTCTACCAGCTGTCTGACACTGGGGAAAGGATGGACCTTTCTGAGCCGATGTATTCTAGGCTTTGCACCAGGACTGCTAGAATGTCTGTGATAAGATATGACATAATCAATTATGTGAAGCCCCTGAACATAATATTCATTCATACATTCATTTATTCATTCTACAACGATAGAATAAAGACTATTCTACAGAGAGTTTAAGGAGCCAATACTACATGTTATTGAGGATACAGAATGAGAAGTAGAACCTGTAACCTTGTAGGACACAAATTCCTATATGTTTAAGGTAGAATAATTTGTATTATATCGAGATTCCTTGATATGTAACTGTCAGTCTAGCATTATGATTATTTATTTTACACAATCTATCCGTTTCCAATTCTCTTTTTGAAACCAGGTGCTGAGCTTTGCTTTTCCCCATTTTATAGGATCTGAGATCTGTGAACAGACCACCTGTATTGTATCTCAGGCAATTAGCTGCATGATTTGGGACAAGTTCCTTCACCCACATCTATAAATTAGGGAAACTAACAGTACATTCCATTAAGCTTGTAGTGAACGTTAAATCAGAAAATGTGTACAAGATTTGATCAGTGCCTGGCACATAGCAAATTAGTTCAAGCATTAATCACTGTGATAATCATTACTGATATTGGCAGTACTAATATTATATTGGCCAATTATTTCAGTCCGTTGGTACATTGTATGTTTGTTTTTTTAATCCAATTGCCAAATATTTACAGAGCATCTTTGAGGGATTCTGTTCTCATCTTGGTAGGACAATAGCTTTTTTGCTGATTTCAATAAACTCAGAATTTAGTGGAGGAGATGCACACACAAGTAACATACTCTACTACCATGTTGTAAAGACAATACTAGCAAGCGTACAGTGCACAGAAGAAGAGGGGCCAGGGAAAGGGTAATCTAACTCATGGGATGGCCAGAGGAGACTAATTACAGCATCATGCCTGATGTGTGTTTTAAGAGATAAACTAGAGATAGCCCAATTAGACTATTTTTTTTTTGATCCAATAAATAAATAAATGACATAATAATATAAACATTTTCAAATACATATTTTCCAAATGCTCTCTTCATAATATGATTTTCCCTTGGGAGCAGTTCTTTCACTGTGAAATGCCACTCCTACCTCACAGGGACAGATCGAGTGGGTTTATTTTTACAAACGTTTCTGCTGGCTACCGACAATCACTTCTCATTACAGAGAAGGTCAGCAAATTTGGAACATTGGCCTTTATTGTAAAAGAGGAATGCACATCTCTCTTTATTGTTCTGCAGCCCCTTCAACATTTTTGCCATGAGGTAATTTCCACAATAAAATCTGTAGTGTAAAAAAGATTGCAGTCATTTCCTATCTTATGGAAAATATTACTTATTCTTTCTTGTTTTAGAGACTTTGACAGCATTAAGTGCATTCCATATGTAAAGCATTTTTTTTGGTTTTCACTCAACTTTGATGCAATAGCTTCTCCATAACTTACACAGTAAATAATTTTTAAATCTGGTGCCCTCTTTGTGTTAATTATGCAAACTCATAGCTTCTAATGTGAGACCTTCTGCTCCAACAATGGTAGCATTCAGACACTTCTTCCGTAAAGCACTGTGTTCATTAAACCAACTACTGTCTGTGAGGGTATTTTTGCTTTCTAGGATCACACTTTTTTTTCATACCCTTTAATATTACATGAGAATCCAGAAAATTCTATAAACTGAAACATGTTGGAAACATTTGTACTTTCATTCCACTGTAAAACATACATTCTGTTATGTAATTGTTTGAATGTTTATTTCTATAAATATTTAGCAGCATCATAGTATTTGTTGACAAAGGAATACATCTGGCTTGTTACTGTGTTGTTTTCCAGTTACTACATCAGCCTGTTTCACTGGATCAGGAGATAGCCACAGAGATATATGACTTTTTGTCGTTTAAAAGACACATGTTTGTCTATGACCAATTCATACTGATGTATGGCAAAAACCATCACAATATTGTAAAGTAATTATCCTCCAATTAAAATAGATACATTAATTAAAATAAATAAATGAAAGTCAATTTAAAACTGAAAGATAGGTTTATAAATTATAAGTTTGTTGACATTTCATGAACCATTAGGATAAGTAATGCATAACTTTAAACATTCCTGAAAAAAAATACTGTTAACATTTGTCCTCATATTGTTCATACTTTCTTATCGAATGCCCTGCTCATTGCAGTGGCTTTGTGCTCTTATTCACTAACATCTCAAGGCACAGATACACTTGAAGTGAGGTTCACAGTCAGTGTGAGTGACTATATAAATCCATATTTCACATAGACTGTGATCATGTCAACGTTTGGGGCTAACTTCCTGTCAGATCTGATTTTATCATTCTTATTTTTCCTTCAGAATTTGGAGAATAAAACATTGCAGGGTTAGGAGTGATGCCAGCTTGGCTATTTCCGCATTGTTGTCTGGTCTTGCGTGATTAGTGTTTTGCGGTTTCTTTACAGGAAGATTTTCAAGGCACTCATCCACTTTGTGAGGGGCAGTTTAATTAAAACTCCATAAGATCATCTCAATTCCCAGAGCAGAACCCAGGAAGCTGCAGAGAGCTGGCAGAGCATCTGCTGGAAGGCTCATCTGGGGACCCTGGGGAGGGAAGGAGGGAACCTGCCACGGATTGAGCCCAATGTTCCCAACCAGCTGAGAGTTCCCCTTATGCAAAGTTTAATTATAAGACAGTTTACATCTGTATGTTTTTTGGCAACCGAGGAAATTTTGGTCCCAGTAAATGCAAATTTTGTGACCACTATCATAGTTAGAAAAAGAGGGAGAAGGTACAGGAAATGAAAACAAAGCCAGTGGCAGGGCAGTTAAGAGAATTTTCTCGGAAGCTTTGGGAAAGGCCACAAGGATGAGGAAAAATACAACCTAATTTTAGAATTGCAATAATTTTAGAATTAGAGTAGGTTTAAGAGGAGCTATTGGGGCAGGACAGAGGGAAGCAGCAAACAGTGGGCGCGGCGACTGAGGGCAGCAAGCGTTCTTGGAGGTTCTGGATCCCATATGGAGAGACTGGAGGGTCAGCCTTAGGGAAACACAAGCAAGGGTGCCAGTCTGTGCATTGCCTCAATCAAGCTGAGGATATGAAACAATGTAGGAGTTATTTCCTGGAGAGTTTCTAGCTCAGTTCAGTCGTTCAGTTGTGTCCAATTCTTTGCAACCCCATGGACTGCAGCACACCAGGCTTCCCTGTCCATCATCAACTTTTTGGAGCTTGCTCAAACTCATGTCCATCGAGTCGGTGATGCCATCCAACCATCTCATCCTCTGTTGCCCTCTTCTCCTCCTGCCTTCAGTCTTTCCTAGCATCAGGGTCTTTTTCAATAAGTCAGTTCTTCGCTTTGGGTAGCCAAAGTATTGGAGCTTTAGCTTCAGCATCAGTCCTTCCAATGAATATTCAGGACTGATTTCCTTTAGGACTGACTGGTTTGATCTCTGTGCTGTCCAAGGGACTCTCAAGAGTCATTTTCTAACACCACAGTTGAAAAACATCAATTCTTTGGCACTCAGCTTTCTTTATGGTCCAATTCTCATATCCATACATGACTACTGGAAAAAATCATAGCTTTGAGAGTTTCTAGTGACAAGGAATTCTAAATGCCCATGAATAGTGAAGGATTTACTACCGCCCCTTTAAAATGTGCAAAATGTTAGCATGGTTTTATTTACTATATAATCAAGGAGTTGGCTGCATTCCTTCTGGAGGCAGCAGGGAACAGTCTGCTTCTCTGCCTTTTCCTGCTTCCAGAGGCTGCTCATGTTCCTTAGCTTGTGGCCCTTTTAGCACTGTGCCGCCTGGGAATCCCCAAGAACAATCTGCATCAAAAAGCATGGAGGGCAGAGAGATCAGAATGTGGAAGGAAAGGCAAGCAGTCTTGTCAGGTTGCAGCTCAGGGGTGGGAGGTCAGTGGTGCAGGAAAGAAGGGAAACAGAAATGTAGAGGTGAGACGAGAGAGGAAACACACAAGGGAAGTGGGGCGCATGTTCCTCAGTCACATGGAGCTGGGTAGTTTTGGGTCATTGCTAGCTCTTCCTGGGAGAAAAGTCAACTCATCTCTCCACTTCTTCAGCAGAGAGCGAGAGAGAGAGAGAGAGAGAGAGAGTGTGTGTGTGTGTGTGTGTGTGTGTGTGTGTGCGTGTGTGCATGTGCATGCACACACACTGTCTGAGTCATGTCTGACTCTTTACGACCCTATGGAATATGGCTGCCAGGGATTCTCCAGGCAAGAATACTGGAGTGGGGTGCCGTTTCCTCCTCCAGGGGATCTTCCCAACCCAGGGATTGAACCCGTATCACTTGCACCTCCTGCATCAGCAGGTGGATTCTTTACCACTGCACCACCTGGGAAGCTTCTTCAGCAATGCCACTACCTAATAGTCCAGATGACCAGAGTGTCATGACTTTCCCTCTTTTTGAAAGTGAAGTTTGAGTTACTCCTGTTCAGAAACCTTGCTCATAGAACATTAATGGTAGCAAGAGATTGACTTTTGTGGGACACAACTTAAATCATCAAGTCCCCATTTGACATTTCAATGATATTCTTGCTTTTAAAGCCTTGGGTGGATCTGTATCTTCATATGGCCAAGGAATTACAAAGTCGTCTTGTGTCCCTTCTGTGGACAAAGGACATGGCAGAAACAAAGCTGATGGAAACAGTCACGTCGTTTGAGCAAACGGTATCTGCAGCCTCTTCAATCTGCCTCATCCTTAATGTCATCAGCTTGGAGGGGCAGCTGCCACGTTAGAAGAGGCTGGACATTCCTTGAAACAGGTGTCTTCTTTCCCAGGACTCAAGCAAGAGCTGAAGATGCTTTCATTAATGTCAGAAAGCACATCCTTAAAAAAAAAAAAAACAAAAAACACATTAGAATCTCTAAACGGGGACACTCGGTCTCAGTTCTCTAACCTGTTTTTGATTTGGGTTCTCCATCAGAAATTGTGACAATATTTAGAAAATCTCGACTTGAGGGATCCAGAGAGGAATAACTAGGAGATTAAAATAAAACCCTACGGTTAGAAGGAATAAGTTATTTGTATAATGGAAAACTGACCACTTTATGCCCCTTCTTCAAACGCTTAGTAAATATTCATTTCAGTTAGAATACAATCTAATCTTTTTGACTCCATTACAGAGCCCTCCACGCTACGACATTTCTATGCCTTCTATGCCTCAGTGCATTACTCTTCTTTTACTTTTTGAGACTGCTCCATTATTCTCTCTCACCTTCCATCCCCGCTCCCTACACACCCTGACCTCAGCACACATCGTGGCCTCTGCCTGAAACACTCTCCCTGCCCCTTGATTGACCCTACTGACTCCTACTTGGCTTCAGCTTAGATGTCATTCCCACTGGGAGGTGTTCACCATCTCCTCCAAACTGGGTGAAGCGTCACTCTGTTCTATCACCCTACATTTCTCTAATCAAAGTATTTATCACCCTCTATTAGAATGTGCCTCCCCCGTAAATCAACTATATTCTAATAAAAATAATAAAAAAGAAAGGGAACTGATGGAATCAAGAGCAAAGAGGAATTGTAGTTACTTAGTGATTGTGTGGTCTATATAATGAGTCTGAAGTGAAAGGCTGAAATATAATGGTGAGGAGTGCAAGGAATTGAATACCAATGTTTGGAAAGACTTTAAGTACATATTAAAGTTGTAGGTAATTAAGATGACAGGTAGTTAATTTTTGTTGTATGGGCGCTACAATTTATAAAGCTAAAATAAACCTGGAGAAATCACTAAGCAAAAATACAAGTGCCTCCTATCAAACTCTAAGCACCAAGTAGAATGCTAGGATTTGTAGTTATTCTGTTCAGCATCACATCTTCAATTCTCTAAAAGTACCTGGAGTGTCACTGGAACTTATATTTGTAGAAATGAAAGACCAGTTGAATGAACAAATAAATGGAGAAATGGATAAATGATTGGGTGAATTAATACAATCAAAGGAACGGGATAGTTTCCCTGAGGTGAATACTAAAAAAGAACTCATAATTATTTTAAGTATGGGAAAGAGGATTTTATAAAGGAATCAGTAGGTTTGTTTTGTTCCAGGCCGAAGAGTTAATGCCTGAAGCTAGGAGATGCTTGGAGTGAAGTTTCTGTCCAGAGAATTTTACTGAAAATAAAGTAGCCTAACAATGGAGCAGATCACCTGAAAGGTAGATATGCCCACAGGAGAAAAGATGCTGTAGGGGATGTATGGGATGCTGTGTGGGGATAACCAGGGACTGAGGACAGGAATACAGAAAAAACCCTAGAGGAGATAGTTTATTTAGTCATCGTTCATTCATTCAGTGAACATTTACTGAGCACCTGGGTTCCGGGTGCTGACGTAGACATTGGAGATTTATGTATGAGATCCAGTCACAGGGACCCTGATGCCAAAGTACATATATTCTAGAGAAAAAGGAAAAACACACAGCCAAGAGTGTATACAACTGCTTTGATTAAGGTATGTGCAGGATAATGTAGAGGTTAGAAAGAGGGGAACTTAACCCACCTGGTGGGGGCAAAGGAAGGGAGGAAGATATCAGGGGGCCTTCCTACAAGAGGAAACAACTGAATTAATCCCTCAAATGTAACAAAGTAGGAGCCTGAGTCAGTTAACAGTTCAGTCACTTAGTCGTGTCCCGCTCTTTGCGACCCCATAGAGTGCAGCACGACAGGCTTCCTTGTCCATCACCAACTTCTGAAGTTTACTCAAACCCATGTCCATTGAGTCAGTGATGTCATTCAACCATCTCATCTTCTGTCATCCCCTTCTCCTCCCACCTTCAATCTTTCCCAGCATCAGGGTCTTTTCAAATGAGTCAGTTCCTCGAATTAGGTGGCCAAAGTATTGGCCTTTCAGCCACATCATCAGTTCTTCCAATGAATATTCAGGACTGATCTCCTTTAGAATGGACTGGTTGAATCTCCTTGCAGTCCAAGGGACTCTCAAGAGTCTTCTCAACACCACAGTTCAAAAGCATCAATTCTTTAGCGCTCAGCTTTGTTTATAGTCCAACTCTCACATTCACATGACTACTGGAAAAACCATAGCCTTGACTAGATGGACCTTTGTGGACAAAGTAATGTCTCTGCTTCTTAATATGCTGTCTAGGTTGGTCATAATTTTCCTTTCTAGGAGTAAGTGTCTTTTAATTCACAGCTGCAGTCACCATCTGCAGTGATTTTGAAGACCAAAAAAGTAAAATCTGCCACTCTTTCCCCATCTATTTGCCATGAAGTGATGGAATCAGATGCCATGATCTTAGTTTTCTGAATGTTGAGTTTTAAGCCAACTTTTTCACTCTCCTCTTTCAATTTCATCAAGAGGTTCTTTAGTTCTTCTTCACTTTCTTTCAGATTGGTGGTGTCATTTGCATATCTGAGGTTATTGATATTTCTCCCAGCAATCTTGATCCCAGCTTGTGCTTCATCCAGCCCAGGGTTTCTCATGATGTACTCTGCATATAAGTTAAATAAGCAGGGTGACAATATACAGCCTTGACGTACTCCTTTTCCTATTTGGAACCAGTTTGTTGTTCCATGACCAGTTCTAACTGTTGCTTCTTGACCTGCATACAGATTTCTCAGGAAGCAGGCCAGGTGGTCTGGTATTCCCATCTCTTGAAGAATTTTCCACAGTTTGTTGTGATCCACACAGTCAAAGGCGTTGGCATAGTCAATAAAGCAGAAATAGATGTTTTTCTGGAACTCTCTTGCTTTTTCGATGATCCAGTGGATGTTGGCAATTTGATCTCTGGTTCCTCTGCCTTTTCTAAAACCAGCTTGAATGTCTGGAAGTTCATGGTTCACGTATTGTTGAAGCCTGGCTGGGAGAATTTTGAGCATTATTTTACTAGCGTGTGAGATGAGTGCAGTTGTGCAGTAGTTTGAGCATTCTATGGCATTGCCTTTCTTAGGGATTGGAATGAAAACTGACCTTTTCCAGTCCTGTGGTCACTGCTGAGTTTTCCAAATTTGCTGGCATATTGAGTGTGGTGTTTTCACAGCATCATCTTTTAAGATTTGAAATAGCTCAACTGGAATTCCATCACCTCCACTAGGTTTGTTTGTAGTGATGTTTCCTAAAGCCCACTTGGCTTCACGTTCCAGGATGTTTGGCTCTAGGTGGGTGATCACATCATCGTGATTATCTAGGTCATGAAGATCTTTTTTGTACAGTTCTTCTGTGTATTGTTGCCAACTCTTCTTAACAGCTTCTGCTTCTGTTAGGTCCATACCATTTCTGTCCTTTATTGAGCCCATCTTTGCATGAAATATTTCCTTGTTATTTCTAATTTTCTTGAAGAGATCTCTATTCTTTCTCATTCTGTTGTTTTCCTCTGTTTCTTTGCACTGATCACTGAGGAAGGCTTTCTAATCTCTCCTTGCTATTCTTTGGAACTCTGCATTCAAATGGGTATATTTTTCCTTTTCTCCATTGCTATTCACTTCTCTTCTTTTCACAGCTATTTGTAAGGCCTCCTCAGAAAACCATTTTGCTTTTCTGCATTTTTTTTTTCCCCTTGGGGATGGTCTTGATCCCTGTCTCCTGTACAGTGTCACGAACCTCCATCCATAGCTCATCAGGCACTCTATCAGATCTAGTCCCTTTAATCTATTTGTAATTTCCACTGTATAATTGTAAGGGACTTGATTTAGGTCATACCTGAATGATCTAGTGGTTTTCCCTACTTTCTTCAATTTAAGTCTGAATTTGGCAATAAGCAGTTCATGATCTGAGTCACAGTCAGCTCCCAGTCTTGTTTTTGCTGACTGTATAGAGCTTCTCCATCTTTGGCTGCAAAGAATATAATCAGTCTGATTTAAGTGTTGACCATCTGGTGATATCCATGTGTAGAGTCTTCTCTTGTGTTGTTGGAAGAGAGTGTTTGCTATGACCAGTGCGTTCTCTTGGCAAAATTCTATGAGCCTTTGCCCCACTTCCTTCTGTATTCCAAGGCCAAATTTGCCTATTACTCGTGACATTTCTCGACTCCTACTTTTGCATTCCAGTCCCCTATAATGAAAAGGACATCTTTTTTGGGTGTTAGTTCTAAAAGGTCTTGTAGTTATGTCTTCATAGAACCATTCAACTTCAGCTTCTTCAACATTATTGGTCAGGGCATAGACTTGGATTATCGTGATATTGAAAGGTTTGCCTTGGAAATGAACAGAGATCATTCTGTCGTTGAGATTGCATCCAAGTACTGCATTTCAGACTCTTTTGTTGACCATGATGGCTACTCCATTTCTTCTAAGGGATCCTTGCCCATAGTAGTAGATATAATGTTCATCTGAGTTAAATTCACCCATTCTAGTCCATTTTAGTTCACTAATTCCTAAAATGTCAACATTCACTCTTGCCATCTCCTGTTTGACCACTTCCAATTTGCCTTGATTCATGGACCTACCATTCTAGCTTTCTATGCAATATTGCTCTTTATAGCGTCAGACCTGCTTCCATCACCAGTCATATCCACAAATGGGTGTTGTTTTTTCTTTGGCTCCATCTCTTCATTCTTTCTGGAGTTATTTCTCCACTGATCTCTAGTAGCATATTGAATCTGAGTAAGACGTGCCAATGGAGACAGTGGGAGTCATGGTGAGAAGGAGGAGGTAAATATGGGAGAAAAAGAGGAAGGGCTTTCAGACAGAGATGAATGCTTATAAAAACAGTTCAGTTTTACTGTAGTGAAAAGGTCAAGGCTAGAAAGAAGTAGCTTCAAAGTTCACTTAAACTTTCAGTTCTCTGAAAAGCAGATGGAAGTCAAAGATAGAAGCTCGAAGTATAAAGAGCTGGTTCTCACAGGTCTGGATCTTGAGGGTTCAGTGGACAAATGCATCAGGGCAAAGCCTTTGGGCAGAACTGCTCCACGGGGGCCACCACAACCTTTTTAGGATTCCTGCCCCATGCTCTCACTCTGCGGCCGTGTGTCTGAGGACAGGATATCCTAGTGCTATTTGTGAAAATAAATCCTTTTGGACAAAGGCCACAGCAGACTAATACTGCCACTCATAGCCTACAGCAACCCAGTAGCAGGGCGAATGCCCAGAGATCAGTGTTGTCATTTGATGTCAGCTGTTCAGTGAGAGGTTGGGGAGTAATGACAAACAGACTTTTGAAAAAATTAAGTAATTGTATTTTCGGCTGTTCTGTGTCTTTGTTACTACATTCAGGTTACTCTTTAGTTGAGGTGCTCAAGCTTCTCATTGTGGTGGCTTCTCTTGTTGCAGAACACAGGCTGTAAGCGTGGGCTCAGTAGTTGGGGCTCGTGGGCTTAATTGCCTCATGGCATGTGGGAATCTTTCTGGACCAGGGATGAATCAGTGTCCACTGGACCACCAGGGAAGTCCAATGAAGAACAGTGTTCATGCTGAGACTGATAAGATGAAAACTTAATGATTTGTCAGAGCAGTGAGTCTTTCACAGTGTGGTTCAAGTCAGAGCTAACCCTGAACTAAAATAAGTGATAGGCACCGTTCCAAGTGCTCTGAACACATCAGCCACTTAAAAGTAGATACCGCTTCCCCCGTTTTATACATTAGGAAGCTAGTGCCCAGAGAACACACATGGCACAGAGCAGACCCACTTTTCAGACTCAGGCCATCTCGGTTCAGAGTTTAGCTTCCTGATTGCTACTGTATTCTGTTTTTCAAAGGGCGGGGAGAAATGAAATCTCATGAAAATTTCACAACACATTGGGAAAGAAAAGAAGAATCCGTCTCAAGAACCTTGGGGGACAAGCCTTATCCTATGCCATTTCCACCCTTGCTTCCTCTGCTGTCACCCTGGCAGCCTTCTCATAGATTCTGGAATGTGCCAGGCTCTTCCTTGCTTCTGAGCCACGATTCTTGTTGTTACTTCTACCTGGAGTAGTTTTCCCAGTCAATGCATGGATCCTTCTCATCATTTAAATATGGGTAATGTGTCACCTTCTGAGAAAAAACTTCCCTGATGACTCTGATAGGATTGCCCCCTTAAACTCACCCCCATCATATCACCATTTTTATTCCTTTTGCTAGTATACTTCATAATATATGTTTACTTTTGAATATGACAGTTTGTTATGAACTAAATGCTTGTATCCATCCTCTGAAATTCATATGGTGAAACTTTAGCCCCCAGTGTGATGAAATTTGGATGTGAGGCTTTAAGAAGGTTTAGATAAGATCATGAGAGTGGGGACACTATGGTGGGATTAGTTCACTTATTGACCAAACCAGTCAATCCTAAAGGAAATCTACCCTGAATATTCATTGGGAGGACTGATGCTGAAGCTCCAGTACTTAGACCACCTGATGTGAAGAGCCAACTTATTGGAGAAGACTCTAATGCTGGGAAAGATTGAAGGCAGGAGGAGAAGGGGATGACAGAGGATGAGATGGTTGGATGGCATCACCAACTCAGTGGACATGAGTTTGAATAAACTCCAGGAGATACTGAAGGACAGGGAAGCCTGGTGTGCTGCAGTCCATGGGGTCACAAAGAGTTGGCCACAACTTAGTGACTGAACAACAACATAAGAAGAAAAGAGAATGCCAGAGCACTTTATATCGTGTAAGAACATAGAGAGAAGCTAGCTATGTGAAAGCCAGGAAGAGAATCCTTTCTGGGAACTGAAGCTGCCAACACCTTCATCTTGGACTTCCCAGCTTCCAGTGAGAGACAACTGTCTCTTGTTTAAGTCACCCAGTATTTGATATTTTTTTTTATGGCAGCCCAAGCTTATTTATACACAATTTATCTGTACCTTGTTTGCTTCCTCCTTTGTAATATAAACTCCCCAAGGCAGAGACCACATAATTCTTTAAAGGAAGACTTCACAATTATAATTTACCACTATTTCCCCATCACCTAGGAAGGAAGAATTACCAGCTCCTGGGGAGTTTGTCTTAGGGGTTTCTCCTAAAATATCTAGTTGTCTAGTTATATCCTTCACTTCTCAAACAGCAAAAATTTTAATAATGTTTACATTTTAAAGTATCTGTTAATACAAGAGGGATAGATTAGATAATTGCTATGGAACTTTCAACATCCCTTCCACAGCTTTCCAATCGACCATCCATTCTCAGACCTTTCCAACGTCAACAAATCTTACTTTTACTTCATGTCAGCCATTCTCACAACAGCCTACTCTTGCCCTGGTTACCATCCATTATTTCCTTAGAGTTCTCAAGCACTAGTATCATAGTTATTTACTTCAACTTCCAACTCTTACAGGTCTCTCAAGTCCTCACTCATTGAACCCTTATCTTTTGTTCTCTGAGGAATTTCAGGTACTTTCCAGTCCACTCTGAAAATCAGGTCTCTTCGAATCTCAAATTTGAATCCAAACTTTCAATCCAAATTTGGCTCCATGATTAATCAGCTAAATCAAAGTTAACTAACTATGGAACAAATCTGGTCTGCATCTGTTCTTGCAAATAAAGTTTTATTGGCACACAGACCTACTCATCTCTATACATATATTTTATGGCTGCCTTCATGCAGTAATGGCAAAACTGAGTAGTTGCAGGTGAGGCTGTGTGACTCAAGAAGCCTAACATATTTACTATCTGTCCTTTATATAAAAAAAATTCCAATCTCTGGTCTCAATTATAATCTTCAATATGAACAGTGAAAGACGATTACTTGGTGTCAAAGAGAAGATTTAGTTATTGCTGTCCAAAAGAAGAAAAGCAAGTTGAGTTATTTATATTTCTATTCAATTAGACACGCTCTCAGTTCATCTTCCCCAGAGAAGACGCCTGCTGGGAAGAGGAGAAGGTCCGCAGTCTGAGGAGGTTTCCAGACCCGCCTGGTTCAGCCAGTCACTGCCAGCTCCTATTACACTGTCTAGTCTGTCTGTCCCTGGTGGGACTTGATTTAGATAAAATATTACCTAGCACTACCTTAAGTAAACTTCAAAATGGACAGATATCTTTCAAACACTCTTGCAAAAAGTGATTAACGATTATACTAATCATGTAAAGAACTTGCAAATAATAAGAACTTGGAAGGGCACAAGTGATTCATCAGCCTTATTATGAGGTATATAAAACAATAGTGATGTAATCATATATGACAAGAAGTCTGTGAAAAAAGTTCTAAATTATCAGGAAGGCTATTTGATACGCAAACCTATATCTACTAGCATTAATGTTGGAATTTGCCCTACTTGTTATTGGTGCCTTGAGCAAGGACAATAGGAAGATACTATTATTAATAAGATATTTACATTTCAGTATCCACAATATTCATGTGACATAGTAAAATCTACTTTGAAGGCAAATTCTGAGCAATGAGTAGTACCTTTCCCACTTAGAGAGTGAGAGAGTGAAAGTCGCTCAGTCAAGTCCAACTCTTTGTGACCTAGAATTCTCCAGGCCAGAATACTGGAGTGGGTAGCCTTTCCCTTCTCCAGGGATCTTCCCAACCCAGGGATTGAACCCAGGTTTCCCGCATTGCAGGCGGATTCTTTACCAGCTGAGCCACAAGGGCTCCAAAAATCACTGCAGATGGTGATTGCAGCCGTGAAATTTAAAGACGCTTACTCCTTGGAAGGACAGTTATGACCAACCTAGACAGCATATTAAAAAGCAGAGACATTACTTTGCCAACAAAGGTCCTTCTAGTCAAGGCTATGGTTTTTCCAGTGGTCATGCATGGATGTGAGAGCTGGACTATAAAGAAAGCTGAGTGCCAAAGAATTTGATGCTTTTGAACTGCGGTGTTGGAGAAGACTCTTGAGAGTCCCTTGGACTGCCAGGAGAGCCAACCAGTCCATCCTGAAGGAGATCAGTCCGGGATGTTCACTGGAAGGACTGATGCTGAAGCTGAAACTCCAATACTTTGGCCACCTGATGGGAAGAGCTGACTCATTGGAAAAGACCCTGATGCTGGGAAAGATTGAAGGCAGGAGGAGAAGCGGGTGACAGAGGATGAGATGGCTGGATGGCATTACCGACTCAATGGACATAAGTTTGAGCAAACTCCGGGAGTTGGTGATGGATAGGGAGGCCTGGCGTGCTGTGATTCATGGGGTCGCAAAGAGTTGGACACGACTGAGTGACTGAACTGAACTGAAATATGAAAACAAAATACTATATTTGAGGGTGATGTTAAATAATTCAACCTTTAATCCTTTATTTAACTTTTCAATATTTGATCCTTTACTACATTTTACTACAGTTTGTGATATTTAGTGGTGTTTTTAACAATGTAAGATAGAAATTTCATATCATCAGTTAAACATTTTTTTCTTCTTGTCACAAAAAAAGGAGTTAAAATAATAGGTGGAAAGTAATATTATGATAAACTAAAATTCATTTACTTTTCAACAAATACTTTTAGGAAATAATTCGGTGGGGGTTTATTCTGTATGCATTGTGTGAAATTACAGATGTTTCTGAATGTCTCAACTAAAGATATTTTTTCTAAGTTCTATTTCAGAAGTGAAACAAAGAAAGTGCTTTTCAGAAGGCCATTAAAATAATGAATCAGACTGAAAGATCTGTTCTCTACAGAAAACTATTAATACTTCTGTGATAACAAGAACAATTACAATGATCCTAATAGTGTTTTCTCGCACAGACTGTGCTACGTTCAGTCACCACTGGAGCAGCTGAAATGGGAACAACAAATCACAGAGCAAAAGGACTCTGGAGGATATACCTGTAATTTCTCTGAAAATTGCTCCCTGCATCACTCATATTCAAATGAGTAAGTCCGTTTTTTCATGCCAAAAGGAGCCAGAAGCATTCAAATGGTATATTTGTCCTTATAATGGGAGTGATGATCATCAGGTAATGACAGTGGTGATTTAGGACCCTTAACATACAGGATATCCTAAATACGGTTTGCAAAAACCATAAGAAACTGATAGTGCATTTTGATTATTTCAAGATTTCCAATCGAGTCCCAAAAAAATGCAATTAAATCTAGAAGATTTATTTGCAAAAAGGTTTACTACTATTGCAGCATACCTAATATGATTCTTAAATTAATCTTTGAAAGATCCAACATTCTAAAGTCTGATTTCTTGCTGCGATCCTGAATATTTTATGTCATTTGCCTTATCACAAAGCTTTTAAAACTTAAGTTTTTGTTTCTCTCTGTCTCTGTCTGTTCCTCTCTCCTTCCTCTTTACTGTGGACAATTTCAAGCAATCAAAGAAAATATGTAAAAGAGTTCAGTAAGTCCTCACATACCAGCCTACCAGGCTCCTCCGTCCATGGGATTTTCCAGGCAAGAGTACTGGAGTGGGGTGCCATTGCCTTCTCCTGTTCACATAAAACCACCCATCAATTCACAACCACTCTTGCTTCATTTGTACCCACATATATTCCCTCGTATTGGGGAAGGAAATGGCAACCCACTCCAGTGTTCTTGCCTGGAGAATCCCAGGGACGGAGGAGCCTGGTGGGCTGCCATCTATGGGGTCGCACAGAGTCGGATATGACTGAAGTGACTTAGCAGCAGCAGCAGCAGCAGCATATTCCCTCATCCTAAGATCGATCTGGGCTTCCCCTGTGGCTCAGTGGTAAAGAATCCACCTGCAATGCAGGAGGCAGAGAAGACACAGTAGATGTGGGTCTGATCGTCGGTCAGGAAGATCCCCTGGAGGAGGAAATGGCAACCTACTCCAGTATTCTTTCCTGGAAAAATCCCACAGACAGAGGAGCCTGGCAGACTCCCAGCTGAGTGACTGAGCATGAAAACAATGAGCAAAACACGGGTTTATTTGAGGTATATCTCATACATACTGACATTGCAGTCAGAGACATTTCAGTGTATATACTAAAAGATAGAGGCTTCTTTTAAAAATATAACCATAATGTCATTATCACAAGAAGAAAATTAATAATAATTCTTTATAGATCTCTTGATCAAGTATGTATATTGTTAATACCATAAGGTTATGCTCCACCAAAATCTGCATTTATATTACTACCAAAAAATCACCAATACTCTTTATCTTTGATGCTAGACTCTTACTGAATTTGCAGTAGCAGTCACGATAATGTAAAATATCTCACTTTGAGCAGAATGCACGTCCAAACACTCTACTTTTGATTCTATAAATTGCACAAAAGGATCAAAAAATTATTCCAATTATTTTAACTGATTTTCTACCTAAAGGCTCTGATGACACTAACATAAAGCTGACATCACTTCCTGGTTTACTAAGTTTTTCCTACACTCATGAAACCAAAACACATATATCAATAGCCATTATTTCAGGTTTTGTAAGTGCACAAGAAAATGTGGAATTGACAGTAAGTGAAATTAAACAGAAAATGGAACCATTTGATCCAAATGAAAAGTCATGTTTTTTATAATAATACATAAACACAACTCACTCAAGCAGGGGATTTCTGAAATAATGTCTATCTTTTGAAGTAGATGCTGACATTTGTTCTACAGATCTGAACAGTTTGGATTTCAAATAGCCTATGATATAACAACTGCTGCCCTAAGATGGGACCACGGCTGACTGGAAGAACAGAATGGATGGCTGCCAAACCCATCATGACTTAATTCAATGCACATTAACAACAACTTTACACTTCACAAAAGGAAAACTATGGGACAAATATAAACCAGAGAGGGCACTGGAACAATAGGCATGAATGGGACTATTTCACGCAAACTGGAATGTATGGTCATTTACTCTTCCAATTTCCATGGATAGAAATACAGAGAGTTCAAACCAACTTGTTTGGCTCTTGGAGAAAAGAAGCTAAAAGTGAAAGCCATTGTTTAAAAGGAATGTTAAAATTTCTTTAATTGATTTCATTGAAAAAAATGGTCAATTTTGACTAAATGTTAGGTATTAAGGGAAAACAATTTGAATACATTACTTCTTACTATGGTGAGAATGACTAATAGATAACATTCTTCCCAGAGTCAGCTTCTTTCTAACTCTATAATTCAATAATTTTTTCCTCATTGGGGTGTGTTGTCATAATTTCAGGATTAGTTATAAAAATAGTTCTTACTGAGTTCTTGAAACCATCTCACTTAAGACTTTTATCTGGGGCTTCCCTGTTGGCTTAGATGGTAAAGAATCTGCCTGCAATGCTGGAGACAGGGGTCAATCCCTGGGTCAGGAATATCCCCTGGAGAAGGAAATGGCTACCCATTCCAGTATTCTTTCCCGGAGAATTCCATGAAGAGAGGAGCCCTGTGGGCTATAGTCCATGCGGTTGCAAAAAGTTGGACATGACTGAGCAACTAACACACTAGGCTAATATCTATGTTTTCCAAAATAAAATAACTGCACTAAACCCCCCAGATATTTGTCTCTTCTACTCTGCTAGTAGCAGTTAAAAGAAAATTGTTTTCACCTGCTCTGCTCTTCTCCTTGTCACCCCTGAACTCATTAGACATGGTTCTTAAGGCACCGCCTTAGCTGGTCATTTGAGTTCTTCCTGCAGGGGTTGAGCTTAGTCTGGGCTGTCCAAGTATCATGTGGCTGAGGAGGGCTGATCTCTTTGGAGAGAGGGGAGGAAGAAGGGACAGAAGGGAAGAGAAGGAGAAGTAGAGAGAGAAATGGGGAGGGGAAAAGAAAGGACTGGGTACCCAGTTTCTTCTCCCATATTCATTCAATCACATAAATCACCTCTTATGGGAGTGAAAAAGTGCAGGTTCAGCTGGAAGCCAGGAATAAAACTTTAGCAAAACTCCCTGTGTGTGAAGATGAGGGGGATACCCAGGTGCCACTAGAGGTAAAGAGCCCACCTGTCAATGCAGGAGACATAAGAGACTATGGTGTGATTCCTGGGTCAGGAAGATCCTTTGGAGAAGGGCATGGAAATCCATGCCAGTATTCTTGCCTGGAGAATCCCATGGACAGAGGAGCCTGGATGGTTACAGTTTATAGGGTCACAAAGAGTTGGACACAACTGAAGCAACTTAGCACACACACACACACACACACACGAACACACACAGGACCCATCTCACAGTGAGACACTACAGGTTGTCAGTCTGGAACATTTACCTCTGGTTTCTCTGATTCAGCCCAAAGTGCTTCAGCTCCTCCTACCTCTCTCCAGGAGCCTCTCCTTAAATGCTCCCATACCTTGGACTATAGGGAGTGCATCAAGGTTAGATTAGAGTACACAAGTGTTTATTCTCTGAAATTAAACTATGAGGCTGAAGTCTCCTTTCCCTCCACCAGGGTTCCCTCCCCACCTCTGCAATCAGAGGTATCGTTATAGGTTCAGATGATTTCTGAGATGATAATAATAATCAGATGATAATCATATGCTAATTCTGCTGCAAAAACAGACCAGATGTTTCTACTGCATTAACTGTCTCTTGATACTCTGTTTAGTTCTGTGTTCCCATCATTGTTGAAAGTATCCATTGCAAAACTGTCCCCATGGACCATTCTGTCATTACCAAGCAGTATCTAAAGAAAACAGATTAATCAGAAATCTGTAGTTAAAGGCTTCTTTGGGTAGTCCCCAGTGATAGGACACTAGAGAAGGGGAAAAACTGTCAGAGAAATAGTAAGATTCCATTTCTTTGGAGGGAGAAATTATCATTCTCAACTCAATAACTTGTAATTTAATAATTTGGCAATATACAGGATCAATTCAGGTGCTTTGACAGTAATAGTATCCATGATTTGGGATTTAAAGAGATACAAAGGAAGGAATATGTGGTATGTATTTCAGATTATTTGATTTAGTAAAAAGTAACACAAGTTTTGGGAAAGAATAGATGTTGGTGTAGCACCTGAGTCAAAGATTGTAAACCCTGGGCAAGTCTGTTTAATCATCTCTAAAATACGTCTCTCTGTGCATGAGTGCTAAGTCGTTTTGGAGTCTGAGTGACGGCATGGGCTGTAGCATGCCAGGCTCCTTTGTCCATGGAATTTTCCAGGCAAGAATACTGGAGTGGGTAGCCATTCCCTTCTCCAGGGGATCTTCCAGACTTGGGGATCATTTATGAACAGCTCACGCCTTCTGAACCATGCGCTTTATCATATACGTTTGCATGTAGGACACACACACACACATAGGATATAGAAGCCCTGAACACAGTGGGTCCTAAAATAATTTTAGTTTCCCTTCTCTTTACGAAGGGAATTTGAATTGAATACTTACAGTTGGCTAAGAGGATTTAAGAGCATCTTAAATGCTCTCACCACACACACACACACACACACACACATGAAAACTACGGGAGGTGATGGAAATGGAAATGTTAATTTGTGACAATCATTTTACAATGTATAAATATAACAAAACCTCACATTTTACTCCTTAAATATACATAGCCTTTGTCAATTATGCCTCAATAAAGCTAGAAAAATCAAATTATAATTTCAAACCAAAAATAAGAAAAAATTAATTTTGAGCTTCTAGCTTCTAAAATTCTGAGACAGTAAATTACTTTTGTTTAAACCACCAAATTTGTGGCACTTGGTACAACACTCATAGTTAATTAATACAGAGTAATAAAGTGAATTACCATGCTGGGTTTGAATAACTTGAACCAGAACCAGAAGACTTAGTTTTAATAAGATCCAGTGTACTTTTTCTGGTAACTTGGATGCCTTCTGTCTAACAATTCATTAATTCTCCTCTGTTTTCCCCCTTCTGATCCATTTATTTTTTTTAATTCTACTGAAGTTGATTTATCATGTTGTGTTACTTTCAGGTATACGACAAAGTGAATCAGTTATACATCCATCCACTTTTAAAGCGAGGAGGAGCTTCCTGATTTGGAATGCTCTGCATAAGGCAAATACCACAGGACAAAGTAAGAGTTCACTTTCTGTCTGTTGGTTGCTCACATCTGCATCAAGGATACGCCTTAGTGTATTGTATTCTAACATGAGATGTGACATTATTGTGTAGGAATAACAAAATCACAGTCCTAGAGAGTTTGCACGTGTGCAAGCTCAGTCATGTCTGACTCTTTGCCACCCTCTGAGCTGTAGCCTGCCAGGCTCCTCTGTCCATGGAATTCTCCAGGCAAGAATACTGGAGTGGGTTGCCATGCCCTCCTCCAGAGGATCTTCCCAACCCAGGGATCAAACCCAGGTCTCCCACATTGCAGACAGATTCTTTATCATCTGAGCCACCGGGGAAGCCCAAGAATACTGGAGTGGGTAGACTCTCCCTTCTCCAGGGGATCTTCCCTACCCAGGAATCGAACTGGGGTCTCCTGAATTGCAGGCAGATTCTCTACCAGCTGAGCTACCTGGGAAGCCTTTAGAGAAATTAGATGCCCACAAAAACATTATTCTTAAAGCCAGCCTCTTCAATCATTTCCATCTCTTAAGTTGTTCAGGTGTCACTCAAGCTGAGATTTCTCAGGATGTGTACCACCCCCCCCACCCCCTCCACCCTGCAATGACTCTAGTTGACCCAAGGAAGTATAGATAAGGTGAAGGAGCCAGCATCTCTCATCTCCTCCTCATTGTCTGAGGATTCAGGCCCGAAATGCTTTATAAACCACAATTCTATACAAGTACAACACAGTTTTCACAAATGCACATTCAGACATTGAAAATTATATAATATAGACAGACTTAGAAATGATTAATGGCTGGCTAATGAGATCGTATAAAAGTATGCGGTCCATAAATAGAGTCTTATAAAAAGTGAACTGTTAGTCGGAAGATATTGCATTTTGCCAAAATGCCATTCCTCTAAGGGCATCGTGTCCTATTAACAGCTCAGCAGCATCCATCGTGTGGACACCACTGTCAAAGGTGTGATTAGAATGACTCTAAATTCTGATAAGCTACCCCAGTCCTTTCACGGGGCTTATTTTAAGCTGTCTTGATTCTTTGTCTCATTCTGGATTTTCAAAGCGTGTCTTAGAAAAGCAGTCTTTCTGCATGGTCCAGGACCTAAAATCATTCTGTGGTCTTGAAAATTTTTCCAATATTCAGCACACCTACTCCTGTTCTAGAAAGGAGTCTATATTGTCCATGTGGGACATATTCTTGACTTCTAGGATTTATTACTCACATTTCCAAAGAGGGTTAGGCTTGGTTACTAGTATGTCATGACACTTGACCTAGGGGTCAGAAGTTAGGGTTCTTCAGTAGCTTCAGGCCCAAGATCTATGGCTGTATTACCCAACTTCAGAAACTTGGATTCTCAGCTCAGCACTGTCATGTTTGACTCTACATATTTAGTAAGTCATTTATATTTTCTGAAATAAGGAAGATAAATTTATTGAGTTTTGTCATATATATTTTTTAATCCATGCTGTTACATGTCCAGTCATTTTTCATTTTTTTACCCTTTTATTATTGAGTAAAAGTCCTTTGTATAAAAGTATACATATACCTTTTTATACATACAGTATTAATTTACAAAGTATATACATAAAGTATATTACCTTTTCAATAATTTATATAAGTATATAAAATATAATGATTACTTTATTATTCATTATGGTTAATAAAATGAATAGAATACTTTGAACTTGGGACCTAGATCCACTACAACTAGCTTGTGATTTTAAGTAAGGCATTTGGTTCTTTTAACTTGTTTTTTTATGTCTATAACATGCAGAATGACCACATTCCTCTCTCCTAGTTTATCAGTTTGCAATAAGAATTTATACGTACTGAAGCCTCATGCAGACTAGTCTAACCACCATCCACTCCTGCTTGAATTACTGGTAAACCCCACACAATCAATGCATAGAATATCATGTATCTACAACATATAGAAATCAATGTATAGTACAGGATATACTCTTTCATGTCTGACTTCTTTGGTTCAACAGGTCTGTGAGATCAATCCACACTAGTCTGCCAACTGATCTTTCAGCTTCCACCATTCTCCAATCAGAAGCCAGGATGAACTTTTAATTATAAATTAGAATATGTCATTCGCTTCCTTGAAACACTTCAATGGGGGCTTCCCTGGGTGGTCTAGCAGTTAAGAATCTGACTGCCAATACAGGGAACACGGGCTCAATTTCCTGATCCAGGAAGATTCCACGTGTCACGGAGCAAGTAAGCCCATGTACCGCAACTGCTGTGCCCACACAAATTAGAGCCCTCCTTCGCAACAAGAGAAGACACCACAGTGAGAACCCTGCACGGCCCAACTATGCGGCAGTCCCCACTCACTGCAGCCAAAGAAAGCCTGTGCGTAGCGACAAAAACCTAGTGGAGCCAAAAATTAATCAAAAAATCTTTAAAAAAAAAAAAAGCCACCTGGAGCATTCCCATTTCCTTAGAATGAAATAGAAATTTTCACCAGGGCTTACCCAGACCCACTTCCCCTTTGCCCACCCGTCTTCTCTTCTTCCCACTCTCCCTCTGGTTGACATACTTTATTACCATGTTTCCAACATGCTCCCTTCAGTCCCACCACCAGAGGATCTGAAGAAAGCTTCCCTTCTCTGTTGCAAT
This sequence comes from Dama dama, assembly GCF_033118175.1. Taxonomy (NCBI): domain Eukaryota; kingdom Metazoa; phylum Chordata; class Mammalia; order Artiodactyla; family Cervidae; genus Dama; species Dama dama. The sequence continues at coordinate 1,397,377 of NC_083692.1, read as the reverse complement.
TTTGTGGGTTTTTCACATTTGGATCTCGGCTTATAAGTCATCGTCTCAGAGAGGCCCTTTCTGCCTTCTCTGACCAGGCAGAGGATCATGTAGGGCACTGAGAAAGCATTCAACAATGGTTTATTAGATTAGTGAGAAAGGGGAGTGAGAGTGTTTTATACACTATTAAGCATAAAATGCATGTGAACATTTGTGGTTTTTTTTTAAGTAACAAATACATGTAATAAAATGTACACTAATAAATGAGACCGTGTCTTCATGGTCACTATGAGAAAAAGACTGCTCTAGACCTTGTATTCCATAAGCATACACTTAAGATGTGGAGTAAGACGGAGAACACTGGAAATTATCTAATTGTCCAGAAATGATAACTAAAAAACACATTAGCCGCATGTCTGAGTGTGAATGCCTGGCGAGTAGGAGGCTTCTTACAGAAGGGAGGTAGAGGCAAGTCTTGAGATCTGTACAAAGACTGGATTTACGTTTCAGGAGGTAGTGTGAGGGTGAGGACAATAAAATTATTGTTGCTGATTTCTTTTTCATTTTCATTTCTATGAATCAGAATGTTAGTGTATAAGCTATATAAGTGAATACGATTTAAGATATTTCATAAATAGAGTCCATTTTTCTTCTCTTGAAATCAGCGACGTTCTATTCCCTGGCTATTAAACGTGCAGGCTGATCCCCAAGGCGCAGTCAGTACTCTGGGTCCGGCAAACAGCTCGTCTCCTGCTCTCCTTCACCTCCACCAGTCTCATCAAGAGAGAATTGTGTTTGTTCCCAAACTTATGTATTCATTTGTACTTATTTATAAATTAATAAAATATGGTTCCAAAAAAAACCCCACAACTGTTTCTATGAAAACTAAGATGAATCTATTGAAAAAATTCAGTAAGGGTGATTTGCCTTTTTTTGTTGTTGTTGACATGGGTGTAGGTAACACCGTTATAGAATATTTGGATAGGGTTGTAAAAATCTATAGACATATTCTGCATTAAAATAGCTGTAGGTGTCTTCTTATTTTTCCATAACTTAAGGAAATAAAAACTCAAATATTTGCCTTTAGGCAACTTATTTCTATGCAAAAAAAAAAAAATTGGATCTACATCAAAGGATTGGCAAAGTAATGTCTCTGCTTTTTAATAATAATAATATTAAATATTAAAATTATTAATATATTAATTTATATATTTATATATATTTTTATATAATAAATATAATATAAATATATTATATAAATATAAATTTATATAATTAATAATTATATTAATATAAATAATATTAAAATTATATTATTATAAATAAATTATTTAATAATTAAATAATTATTAATAAAATATTAAAATTATTAAATAATGCTATCTAGGCTGGTCATAGCTTTTCTTTCAAGGAGCAAGCATCTTTTAATTTTATGGCTGCTGTCACCATCTGCAGTGATTTTGGAGCCCCCCCCCAATAAAGTCTTTCACTGTCTCCATTGTTTCCCCGTCTATTTGCCATGAAGTGATGGGACTGGATGCCATGATCTTAGTTTTCTGAATGTTGAGTTTTAAGCCAACTTTTTCACTCTCCTCTTTCACTTTCATCAAGAGGCTCTTTAGTTCTTCTCCTTCTGCCATAAGGGTAGTGTTATCTGCATATCTGAGGTTATTGATATTTCTCCCAGCAATCTTGATCCCAGCTTGTGCTTCATCCAGCCTGGCATTTTGCATGATATATTCTGCATATAAGTTAAATAAACAAGGTGACAATATACAACCTTGACATACTCCTTTCCCTATTTGGAACCAGTCTGTTGTTCCATGTCCAACTCTAACTGTTGCTTCTTGACCTGCATACAGATTTCTCAGAAGGCAGATCAGGTGATCTGGTATTTCCATCTCTTTCAGAATTTTCCAGTTTGTTGTGATCCACACAGTCAAAGGCTTTGGCATAGTCAATAAAACAGTTGAGTTTAATTACTCAGTCATGTCCAACAGGATATACTTGAAAAATTGGCTTGATATACACAGCCCTGATGCCTCATGTGAAAATATGCTATTCCTAAGGGTACCGGAGATGAGACTTAACTAAATTCATATTTTCCACCTAAGTCTTTCCTTTGGGCTCACCATGAGGCTAGAGCAATGGTCTCAGCACACCTGATCACATGTGTGTCTAATTAATCACAGGAGGACTTTGATTTAGCCCAATTAGACTGTGGTTTTCCCTTACACATTTTCTCCGTGGATCATCATTTGCTTTTGAAACTTCTCACTTTGCTGTTTCCTTCCTTGATCAGGTTATAAACTACTTGAGGACAAGGACTATTTTTTGCATCTGTAGGCCACGTGTGCCCTTGAACGGGGCTGATCCTCCCACAGGCAATTAACCTAACTTTGCTGAATTTTCTTGATAATGCTAACCAGAGCACTGAAGAAATTGATGCTGGATGTTATTAGTTTTATCCATCACTAAGCTTGGAAGTAATTAAACCTTGGTTCATGGTCACTCTGAGCCACTTGTTGGCCAGTTACCAAAGAGCAGGGACAAGAGAGAAGCAGAAAAATCAAAAGGTATCAAATAGCAACTAGAAGCTGTACGGGGAAAAAGTCAAAAAAGAAACTGGAACTATAGTTTTAAATTATTTTTGAATATTTGTAGAGTCTTTTTTTTTTTTTTTTTTTAACACTTCCTGTGGCCATCTCTGGGCCTTCCCTGATGACTCAGCGGGTTAAGAATCTGCCTGCAGTGCAGAAGCAAGAGGCACATCCCCGGGTCGGGAAGATCCCCCGGAGGAGGACACGGCAACCCACTCCAGTATGCTTGCCTGGGGAATCCCAGGGACAGAGGAGCCTGGCGGACTACAGTCCATGGGGTCGGAAAGAGTCGGGCACAACTGAACACCTGAGCATATGCACATGTGATAGTCTCTGGAGAAAATTAAATCAGAGAAAGTTTAGTTACCTTTGGACGTAAGGTGATCGGATGCCAAATCGCAAAGCTACCAGGAAGGCAATGCCAGATAGGCAGTAAACTTCCTTGAATTTTTGTGGTTTTTTTTTTTAGGTTTGTTTTTCTGTTTATTAGTGGGGTTGTTTTGTTCTTACCTGGAAGACATCTACTTCAAGATTACCTCACGTATCATCTTTGTAGAGCCTTCCAGGTGTCCTTCCAAACAGTGAATCACCAAATTTCCATATCGTGGTGTCTGTATTTGTCAGTTAACTGACAAAATTTAACCCTAGCACTGGACAGAATGCGCTGAAGGAAAGCGATCATGTCTGTTTCACGTCTCCATCTTGTATGGCGGTCACAAAGTAAAAAAAAAAATAGTAATGGTAGTGTGTTAAAGTGTTAGTCGCTCAGCCGTGTCTGACTCTTTGTGACCCTGTAGATTACAGCTCGCCATGGAATTCCATGTCCATGGGATTCTCCAGGCAAGAATATTGGAACTGGTAGCCATTCCCTTCTCCAGGGGATCTTCCCAACCCAGGGACTGAACCTGTGTCTCCTGCATCGGCAGGTCGGTTCTTTACCACTTTGCTACTGGGAAGCCCTCCCGATCCCCAAGGTGATGGAGTTAGGATGTCGAGACTTTGGCAGGTGATTCCACGATCAGGGCAGAGGCCTCCTAAATGGGCTTTTACCTCCTATGAAAGTGACTCCATGGACATCCCTCCCCACTTCTGTCGAGTGAAAATACAAGAAGTTTGGACCTGAAAGAGGGCCTCAAACTGGCACCCTCATCATGGACTCACAGCCTCCAGACATGAGAAAAATGTCTCTGTTGTTCACAGGCAGCCTGTGTGTGGTATTTGGTTATACACGCTTGGATGGACTAGGACAAATGCTACGACAAGCATTGTGCTTACGTGATATCATTTAATACTCACAAAACTTTGCAAAGTAGTTATTATACCCCTTTCACACATGAGAAGACTGGGGCTTAGAAACATGGAGCGGGCTTGTCCAGGCCACCCCGCTGGGAGGTCATCACACCAGGAAGTCCTACCCCAGAGTCCACCCTCTTCTTCACCATGGGACACAGCGGCAGTTACCAAACTCCAACATGCTTCAGAAGCCCCAGGGAGCTCGCTGAGAAGGCTGACTTCCCGGCCGGCCTGCTGGGGCGATTCTGATTCAGTTTGGGATGGTGTCCTGGAATCTTCATTTTAACCAGTAGAATCCTCTCTCTAGGCAATTCTGATAAAGTTTCTTACAAAACTTTCAAGAAACACTACAACACTGCTGCTTACACACCAGACACTCAGAGATGGTCAGTAAGTGAATGTGACATTTATCGACACTTATACAAGATAAGCACGTCACATACTTTCTATCTGCTTTAGTAAAGGTAAAGATGGAGAGTTAAAACGGTGAGACAGATTTAGGGACCTCTATGTAAACACAGTCAAAGGGTTTCTTTACATCAAGACCTCTCAGAGCTTTCAACATAGGTAAAATATAACCTTTTGGGGCTTCCCAGGTGGCCCTAGTGGTAAAGAACCTGCCTGCCAATGCAGGAGATGCAAGAGACACAGGTTTGAACCCTGGGTCAGGAAGATCCCCTGCAGGAAGGCATGGCAATCCACTCCAGTATTCTTGCCTGGAGAACCCCATGGACAGAGGGCCCTGGTGGGTTGCGTCCACAGGGTCTCAAAGAGTTGGACACGACTGAGTGACTCACACACACACACACACAGCCTTGTTTTCAGTTGTTTGATCATGGATCCCATTACTTCTTTATCTTTTACATGACCTCTTTTAACCTGTATCAACAGTTTGGGAAGCAATGTCATGAAAAGTAAATTTATAATAATAGCTGGCACTTGTATGGAGCTCAGTTTACCAAGCACACACATCATCACCTTTCGCAGGGCTGCATGCGAGAGTTCATAGACACCATCAGAGGTCTCCCCAGGAAGCAGGAACTGGACTGAGCAGCGTGGGGGCAGAAGGGGCCTTCGGGCCTCAGTGTCCACTGTCGACCCGTGCTGTCAGAGCAGGCAGCCTCCTTTCCTACAGAAACTTAATGCTTAGGGGATGCAGTGCGACAAGGTGAAAGGTCATTCACCTTTCTTTGCCTCAGTTTCCTCATCTGTAAAATGAGGCAGTTGGAACAAACTTAAGAGAGGTGCCGCGCCAAAGTCAAACACCATCTTCCGTAGCATGGCTGGATTTGTAATCAGTTTTCTCAACTCCTTAACCAGTTCAACCCGGGTGCCGTGAACTAGGAGCCAGTAACAGTGGTGGGCACTCCGACTGCAATAAAAAATTAGGTGTGATTCCTTCTCTGGCAAATTCCATCTCCCAGAATGCACTGGTGGAAATGTTTGTGTGCAACTGTCCTCTACAGCCAGAGTACCATGCCCTTTTGTACCTCTGACCTGTCATCTCCCGAAAAAAACAAACAAAAACCAGATAACGCAGCACTGCCTTGAAATGTCACCAATGTCCTTGCCGTCAGTACCTCATGACCGTGCCCGAAGGTCTTAAATCTACTGTTACTCAACAGCAGGGTTGGAAGTCAGCTTCCCCTTGGTAATAAAAGTTATTACCCAACTCTTCAAACATTTCAACTTTCCTCCCTATTTCACAGTTCATAAAGCACCTCTCTGATGTGGAAGGATTTTTTATTTAAAAGGAGATATAAGATAGCATGCTTTTCCACTTCTTGATGGCTTATTACTTCCCAGAAGCTAAGAAGCAGTGATTCTGCAACACAGCTTTGCTAATTGCTCACGTCTGTTAAGATGTCAGTGCCCTGGGCATCTTGCTGCCCCCCTCCCAACTCCATCCCATGGGGAGTCTGGCGTTAGCACGGCCAGAGCCTGGGTTAATACGTACCCCATACAACTCATTAGCTGTACATTAGTATTGGAGCCAAGAATCAACATGATGGATCCAGCAACCTGCTGGAGCCTGGGTCAGCGTCTCGGCTCCCCGACGAGGACCGAGGGCGCCCTGACGCCGAGGTCAGCAGCTCAGTGTTGGCCCCGTGGTCCAGACCGAGCACGTTGCGCTCCAGGGAGGACGGCAAAGATGGGCCCCATTAAAAACTGATGGGAGGAGAACCTTCGCTTTGCAGGACCCACGAGGCTTCACGGTTACCGATCTACCCTTCCACTCGCATGAAACGTCTGCTGGGTTTAATCACCAAAATAAGACAGCCCTGAACAGTCAAGGGCTATCATCATATTTCCAGGAGTCAGACACCATGCATTAGGGATCCAAGTGAAAGTTTTAAGCATGTCTCTTTAAATGTAAATGTTATTTTTGTAACATTTGCTGGTTTAAATCCAGTGGAGTAAAATGATTAAAGCAGTGTTTCTCTCCCCTCCCCTCCTTCCTTCCATCTCTCCTCCCTGCTTCCTGTTTTCTTCCTTCCTTCCCACCAACTTCTTCCTTAAATGGATACAGCAATAAATAGTCCTTTAAAAACTGTCCTTCCCAGGTCCGGGCCTCTCAAGTCATCCCTCATAATATATCATTTGGCACAAAACAGTGTGCACACACCTCCTATCACCTTCTCCCAGAGGCCAACAAACCCAGCAGGGCAGAAAAATTACTTCCGAAAAGAAAGGCTTCCTCAGGTCTTCAAATCCGTCATGTCTCACAGTAATTACTGAATAGGACATTCTGGGTAGGACTGTCTTGCTATTACGAACAGTTTCCTTTCCTTTAAGAGTGGAACAAGGACATACAGGCTCCCAGCAGCTGGTATTTTAGAGATGATTACCTGATCCTACATGGGTATTTCAAATTAGCTTGATTTTTGTAGGTCTGGTTTGAAAAAAGAAAACAAATCCAACACTTCATGTTTAAAATTACAGAGCATGCAGTGCTCACACTTTCATAAAACCACTTAAAAATAAAGGTCAAACTAATCATTCCAGCACTGAGACTCAGCTTTCTTGTCAGCACGATTTAAAAAGTGGCCTTTGCTTTCAACGACCGCGCCTTTTTGGGCGGCATCCCAGTGAGCTCTTTGCGCCATCTCCCGGGCTGCCTGTGCCTCCTGAAGACGGACGCGATCCCTGCAGACCCAGGAGGCTGCCGCCTCTGAGCCGGGCACGCGGCCTCCTGCTCTCTCGTCAGGCGGACGGCCCTCAGCTCTGCTCTGGTGTTAGACGGAGTAGAACCAACCAGTTCCTGGGAGGGTCACAGGAAGCAATGCAGTTATGGTCTGAATGTTTGCATCTCCTCAAAGTCCGTATATTGAAAACTAACAGACAAGGCGATGGTATTACGAGGTGGGGCTTCTGGGAAGTGATTAGGTCATGAGCACATGCAACCCACATGAGTGGAATCAGTGCCCAACAAAAGATCTTCCAGAGCGACCCTGGCCTCTGGGCCCTCCCCCGCCTGAAGACAAGACTGCAGTCCAGAAAGCGGTCCTGGCCTGCCCATGCCGGCACCTGGATCTGAACGTCCAGTCTCCAGACCTGCGAGAAGTGCACTTCTGTTGTGCATAAGCTACCCAGTCTGTATGTGTGTGTGTTCTGTCGTGTCCAACTCTCAGCAGCCCCATGGACTGCAGCCCGCCAGGTGCCTCTGCTCATGGAATTTTCCAGACAAGGATGCTGGAGTGGGCCCTTCCCAGCCCACGTACCAAACCCGCATCTCTTGCAGCTCCTGTGTTGGCAGGTGTGCTCTTTGCCAACGTCCACCTGGGAAACCCGGTCCCTGGCGTTTTGTTTTAGCAGCCCAAAGGAATCGAGACAACTGTTCATCGTCACTCGGGTGGTCCTGGAGTCGGGAAACTGAGGAAGGACGTTTCTGTGGGAGGCACACTGGAGTGTTCCCTTCTAACCTATGTCGGCGCAATGCGTAAGCATTTCAAAAAAGCAGTATGTCACTGTTCTCAAACTTAAAAAAAAACGGGAGTCCTGAGTGTTCAGGGTGAACTGAACGTACTGGGTGAAACTCACTAAACCTGGTGGTAAAGTGGAACAGAACACCTGACGCAGTGGCAAGGGACGGCAGGCTCTCCCCATGCTGCTGAGTTATTTTCCGGAAGAATTTATAGCCTTCCGCTTCCTCAGGCATTCTGGATGCTCTGCCCCTAGTGGTCAGGCTTAATTGGCACAACAACACTGTTCCATCGCCAAGTCGTGTCCTCATGGACTGCAGCACGCCAGGCTCCTCTGTCCTTCACTGCCATTCCAGGCTCCTATGCAATAGTGCTCTTTACAGCATCGGGCTTTACTTTTACCACGAGACAAATCCACAACTGAGCACCATTTTCACTTCTTTCTGGAGCTATTAGTAATTGCCCTACGCTCTTCCTCAGTGGGTTTCCCTGGTAGCTCAGATGGTAAATAATTTGCCTGTAATGCAGGAGACAGGGGTTCCATCCCTGGGTTGAGAAGATCCCCTGGAGAAGGTATTCTTGCCTGGAGAATTCCATTGACAGAGGAGCCTGGTGGGCTACAGCCCATGGGGTCCCAAAGAGCTGGACATGACTGAGCGATCAACATACTTCCCCGGTGGCGTACTGGACACCTGATCTGGGGGCTCATCTACCGCTGTCATAGCTTTCTGCCTTTTCACGCTCTCCGCGGGGTTCTCCAGGCAAGAATGCTGGGGTGGGCTGCCGTTCCCTCCTCTAGGGGACCACGTTTCGTCAGAACTCTGCACTATGGCCTGTCTGTCTTGAGTGTCCCTGCAGAGCGTGGCTCATAGCTTCAGGGAGGTACTCAAGCCTCTTCGCCAGGACGAGCCTGCGATCCGTGACGGCATGCCCTACGTAGTCCTAGGCAAAGGGCAGCTCCAGGTCCCTAGGTCTGCGAGGCTAGAGTTATTGTCTAAAGGGGTAGAGGGTCCTGGGACTGAGCCAAACAGGGTGAAGGTGAAAGAGAGAGAAAGGACATATTTGGACCAAGAGAGGATGTCTATGTGACTCTGAAGCAGATACTCACACACTGCTAAGAAACTGTCTTTGAAGGCAATTCCAAAGAAGAATTCTAAAAACAGCAGCATATGAGTGAAGGTACCCCTGTCTAAGAGTGTTGCTAAGAAAGACAGAATGACCTGAAGGTATATATTCAATGCTCTAGTCACCCAAGATTAATGGCTGCTTTTAAAAGAATGGCCATGTATTTTGCTCCATTAAATCTCTGTACATGTTCTTCTTGCAACTGAAAAAGTCTTCCTGATTTTTAAGATTCACCTTCACACCTTTCCTACCCTCTTAGGCCAGGTTAGATGATTTCTTCCTATGAACTCAAACAGGATTTAATACCAAGTTAACACACATACTGTTCTATATTTGAAATTCTAAGCTTGCATGTCTGTCTTCCCCATTTATTAGTGAGTTTCTCGAGACCCTCTTTGAATTTCCAACCCACTGCCTTGCCCGTCATGAACAATTATCTAAGATCACTCCCCTAGCTCCTTACACGCAAAACGCTCATTCCCTTTATAGCACTTACCGCTATCTCAGTTGCGCGCTTTCTTGTGTGTTATCCATCTCCCCTGCTGAAATGCAAGCTCGATACAGCAAGGAGCTTGTCCGCTGTTTGCCGCCGCACTCCCAGCACCCCAGCCTGCCCGGCGCAGTGTATGTGCTCAGCGGTCACTTGTCATGAATGGGTTGTTGGTGCTGAATGTGTGCACAGTCAGTTGCTCAGTCCTACTCTCTCTGGCCCCGTGGACCGTAGCCGCCAGGCTCCTCTGTCCACGGGATTCTCCAGGCGAGAGTACTGGAGTGGGTTGCCAGGCCCTCCAGGGGATTTTTCCCACCCAGGAATCGAACCTGCCTCTCCTGCGTCTTTTGCATCACAGGCAGATATCATTTCTTTATTTAATCAAGTTTATACAAACTTTAGAAGAGTGTTTTTATAATTAATAGTTGATTAAATACAAAATTACTTCTAAAGCTTAATAATACAGTTTTGGTTAAAATTTTATATGTAAAATCTGAGCTTCCCTGGTGGCTCAGACTGTAAAAAATCTACCTGCAGTGCAGGAGACCCAGGTTTGATCCCTGGGTCGGGAAGATCCCCTGGAGAAGGGAATAACTGTCCATATATATGAATTTCACATTCTTTTTAGATGGAAATTGAGATTATATAACTTTGACTTTATGACATCTTCTCCAGGCATCTCATACATGCTCCTCAAGTCTGATTTTTCCCTTCAAGCTTTCCCTAGAAATCCCAATCACCCTGTTTCTTCCTCCTCCCTAAATCTGGTGGCATTCTTGGGGGCTACACATTTGGATTCAGCTTGTCCTCTACCACAAACAGTAGATCTTTGGCTTTCCCGGATTTAACAGAGTTGTTACTGAGCATGACCGTGAATGCTGATGACTTGTCGTCACTTGTCATTTTGCTAAGGTCAGATCTGAAAGTCTGGGCTGCCACAGCCCCAGGGGAAGCTAGCTCACTGCCCTCCGCACATAGAGCAGCTCTCCCCTCGAGTGAAGCCGGTGGAGACACACACCCCACACATGTCCATCCTGCTTAGCTGCTCCTTGGAAAATGGCCTAAAAAGACAAACTCGGTGTCAAGGATGGAAGCGCTGTGATAGTGATAGTTCTTTGCAGAAAACAGAAGTTGGGGATAAGTGAAAGAAAAGGACATTCACCTGGTCCTTCTGAGCCACTGATTAATCTAGAGTTGGGTGAAACTGCCAGAGCAAGTCCTTCTCACTGCATTTGGTAGAAGAAAGTATGCACTGTGCGTTAGTAGCATTCACAGATTTGGGAGTTTAGAAAAGCCTCTATACAAAGCTCACCTTAAAAATAGTCTTTAGATGAGAGTGCTACCTCTCCAGTCAGATGTGCAGAGAGAGAGCTGCCTTCATATGCTGCATTATTTAGCAGATGTGATGTGCCAGACCCTGTGCCAGACACTGTCTATAAAACTCTTCATTTAAACCATATAAATCCTCTGTTGAGGTATGTATTAATGTCTCTTTTTCTAGAGACACAAAAACTGAGGTTCAAAGACTTTAAGAAACTTGCCTAAAGTCACCCAATCAACAAGCAACAAGTGACAGGTGTTCAGTCTCGTCTGACTCGCGACCCCATGGACATGGCCCACCAGCCTCCTCTGTCCCTAGGATTCTCCAGGCAAGAACACTGCGGTGGACTGCCACAAAGCAGGGATTAAACTGCAGCAGGCCCCATCCAGCGCCTACGCTCCTGCCTCTACATTATCCTGTATCCCAACCCCCAGCCCTTCCCTGCTTCCCGCACATTCGTTCAGTTGATTCTTATTGGGTTTACTGACTCCAACCTCATTTCTAGGTTTCCCAGATCCACCTGAGCTGAAATGCTCGTTACACTGAAGCATTTTAATCACATAAGATATGTGCAATTAAACTATGCATTGTGCACACACACACACAAGAAATGATTTTGCACTGACAATATTGACTTCAGGTTGTCTTACTGTGTCCATGTTGGGAGACCTGGGTCCATAAGATAAGTGTTCATCTGAAGCTTTTGTGAAACAACAATGTTCACAAGCTCCATCTTCACTGGTGGCGTCCCTCCCCTCCCCCCTCCACCAACACATCTCCCCCCGCCCCAAGGCTTCTGGAAAGAATCCAATTCTTTCCAGAAAATTGCATTTCTCACTCTTTCACACCCATTACTGGAGGTGCTAATGAGCAGAAAGCAGCCCTACAAGTAGACCAAAAAAAATAAATAAATAAACTAGAGAAAAGGGTGTGCAGTGGAGAATCTGAGAAGAATCAGACAGACCACAGTTCACACAAGATCCAGTCCATCACATGCAGAGCACAGTGTGAATAACAGTGAGTCCGGAATGAGGAGGCAGGTGAACCGGCAGCCAGATGTTCTCTGAGCCAAAATAAAGTTGCCGGGCAAATCACTGTTTGGCAATAATAAGCATTACATGTGTGAAAGTCACTCAGTCGTGTCCAACTCTTTGAAAACCCGTGGACTATAACCTGCCAGGCTCCTCTGCCCATGGAATTCTCCAGGCAAGAATACTGGAGTGCGTTGCCATTCCCCTCTCCAGTGGATCTTCCTGACCCAGGGATCGAACCTAAGTCTCTTGAATTGCAGGCAGATACTGAGACAGTCAATTCCTAGGCAGGTTGATAAGAAGTCCAGGATCCCCACCGAGGAGGAAAGGGGAGTCTGGAATTCTCAAGGAGGAAGAAAGGACAAACCTCTTTTTTTTCTCGACATTCCTTAGACTTAGTCACATAAAATGTTTTTTTTCTTTAAGCCCGGAACTAATGATAAACAGCAAACAACTCAGTTTAAACTCTGTACTAAGGATTATACAACAACAGTGTATCCTGCTTGAGGACAGTTTCTCCTTCCTGAAAACCTTCTGATTAATCCTGATATCTTAGAATGTATATTATGGGAATGGTAAGATCTGGTAAGATCTTTCTACTGTTAGCTCTAATCCTGTCATCTTAAAATGTAAATTATGGGAGAGGGTCACTTCCCTGGTGGCTCAGACGGTAAACTGTCTGCCTACAAGGCGGGAGACCCGGGTTCAATCCCTGGGTGTGGAAGATCTCCTGGAGAAGGAAATGGCAACCCACTCCAGTATTCTTGCCTGGAAAATATCATGGACGGAGGAGCCTGGTGGGCTACAGTCCAAGGGGTCGCAAAGAGTCGGACATGACTGAGCAACTTCACTTTTCACTTTCTAGTAAGACCATGACAACCTTGAGACATTCTTTTGATTTATTGTAGTAACCAATTGAAAAAGTATACAGCTCCCTGCTTAGACTAGCAGGGGGTATGCTCCATCCCCCTCCTGGTGTCTGTGTCAGAAGCTCTCTCTGCCCTCTTTCACTTTAATAAACTCTGCTACACAAAAGCTCTTGAGTGATCAAGCCTGGTCCCTGGTCCTGAAGCTACATCTTCTTCAGAGATCACAAATCCGACACCGTTCACCACAAGCTATCAATTCCTTACCATCCGAGCCACCAGGGAAGCCCAATAAACATTGCCAGCACTATTTTTTTTTTCCAATTTATTGGAGTGTACGTTATTTACAATGTTGTGTTAATTTCTACTGTACAATATTGTAAAGTAATTAGCCTCCAACTAATAAAAATAAATGAAGAAAAAAGATCAAGCTTTATCCATGGAATCTAAAAAATTAGTACAAATGAATTTATTTTCAAAACAAAAATAAAGTCCCAGATGTAGAAAACAAACTTGCAGTTACCGAGGAGGGAAGGGAGGGAAGTATATAAATTGGGAGAAGGGGACTCTGCCAGCACTATTTTAAAAGACTTTCAGGACAACAGGAGAGTGTCAAGGCTGCTTAAGGCAAGAGAGGCTGTGGCCAGCAAGTCACCATGACCGGAAATCCTCTCACCCCACCTTCTTTCTCCGCCGACGCCCGCCCCCCACCCGGGTTTCACTTTCACTCGCTGTCAGAGACCTTTTCCACTATCTGACTCTTGTGCTCTAGAAGTACCCGCGTCTCTTGTGCATCCCTACCTTTGATCTCACTAAAGTCCTTGGCCAGCAGCACCCCCATCCTCCCCGACAGAGAAACAGCTGAGGTCACAGATTTGCATGATTCTGCAGAGCTCTTACAATGCTTTACGTGACAGTGAGGTGTACCAGGTGGAATGTCTTAGACTGAAAATCAGAGTGAGTTTTAGATTCACACCTAAAGCTAACTAGCTGCACGATTATGACCAAATAACATAAAGCTGCCAATTCATATTCTATTATTTTTTGTACCTCCTAGCTCTAAATCTCAATAAAAACTTGACATTTCCCACCAGAGCAATCAGCAACCTCAGTTTATAGAGTTCTCCAATTCTGAGTTCCGATCTAGTGTTCTTTTCATTAAGAAAGATGTTAAATTCACAAAAATAAAGTATGGCCACTCTGAGCGTTGGGGAAGGAAATGGCAACCCACTCTGGTATTCTGGCCTGGAAAATCCCATGAACAGGGTAGCCATGGACTGCAGTCCCTGGGATCACAAAGAGTCGGACATGACTGAGCAGGCACTCAGCGACCACCACACATGCACCTCACTCAACACTGAGAAGCCTGATATTTCCAAGGAAGGAAATCCCTAAGCATACCAAGTTTATGATCTGAGAGTTCTCATGTGAAAGCATGATTGCTCAGAACTCAGAAATGAGGGTCGGGTGCCTGGGCCTGACTGTGCCCTTTGAACACAAAATGTGAAGCTGTACTTTATTTCCAGAGAAAATGCTTAGCAGTGTCTACTGGTGAGCAGGAATGCGGGCTATGGCTGGAAGTGCTGGTGCACTGACATACATTTGAGAAATATCAGCTGACCACCTGGTGTTTCCCAGACACTGCTCAGGCACTGGGGCTACAGACCTAAATAAGAAGTCGCCTCTTTTCAATCAGCTGACCACCTAGTGTTTCCCAGACACTGCTCAGGCACTGGGGCTACAGACCTAAATAAGAAGTCGCCTCTTTTCAAGGTTACATCCTGTAGGGTATAAACAGATCAAGTGATATTTTAGGGCTTTCCCTGAATCATAAAGAAGCAGAAGTGAGTAGGGACAATTCTGAGAGTCTCGCTTGACTTCTGAGGCTCCAAAAAGATCCTCACTTTTCTCCTGATGCAGACCATATGTAAACAGTGTTATTAATTATTAGTGACTCAGTCGTGTCTGACCCTTTGCAATCCCATGGCCTATGGAAGTGGGAAGTCCATGGGATTTCTCAGGCGAGAACCCTGGAGTGGGTGGCCGTTTCTTTCTCCAGGGGATTTTCCCGACCCAGGGATCGAGCCTGTGTCTCCTGCAGCCCCTGCATTGGCAGGCAGGTTCTTTACCACATGAGTCACCTGGGAAGCCCATGTGTAAATAGGGAAATGTAAATATGTAAATAGGGATGTTCATAAGTCAGGTTCTAGAACTCTAGATACACCTATATTTCTAGCCCTAATTCTAAATAAAATCAATATAAGGAACTTCTAGTTTATGCACTTGATAAACCCAGGAAGTGATTCAGTTGAAAAAAACCTGAGAATACCAACTTGAAGGAGTTTCAGGAAGAAAAATGAAATGTGTTAATTTGTACTGAATTTGTAAAGTTGCAGTCTACTTGTATTAGAAGTAATAAAAAGCCCAAGCCAAAAATGTAAGTATGCGAAGGGACTCTGAAATAACATTTGGGAATTTCAAAGCATTAAAAGTATCTTTCTCTCTCTGCTCCTTAAGGGTGCCACGTACATCTGTTGGCATTTTCTCCCCCTCTCAGACACGCCAGTAATGACAGCAGGTACTGCTGGTCTGAAGAGAAGATCTTCAGATGTGAAGATGTGAACACTGACTGCTCAGTGGCCCCTTTGCCTTCTTTAGAGAACTGCCCGTGGCTGGCGGGCGGGGCCTCCTGTGACCTCCAGCGGAGCCCACGGCTGGCTTACGGGAGGGGGATCAACCCCAGCTCATGGCTCCGGGTGGCAAAGTTCTGTACTGCCATTCATGCTGCAGACTCCCCACAGGGTGGGCCGATTCTGAGACGGGAAGGGGCCAGGCACAACCCTGAAAAGAATGACACGGCCATTGCAGATGGACATGACATAAACTGGTAGAAGCAACTAAGTCCAAGATGGCAGGCGATGTGACTTCTGGCAGACCACAAGCCTCAGCATACACTCACTGTAATACATCGGCATATGCTAAATGACACACCCCTGGTGCCATGCCAGTCCCAAGGCTGACCATAAAAGGCCAAGAAGTAGGTGGTGACCCGATTCCTGGAACTCCCCCGCCCTCTCCCCCAAATAGCTGAAATAATCTTCCCACTCATCAGCCTGTGAAATTGCTGAATTGTTTTGTGTTGTTTAGCTGCTAAGTCATGTCCAGCTCTTTGTGACCAATGGGCTGTAGCCCGCCAGGCTCCTCTGTCCATAGGATTTCCCAGGTAAGAATACTGGAGTGGGCTGCCTTCTCCTCTCCAGAGGATCTTCTTGACCCAGGGATTGAACCCACATCTCCTGCATCAGCAGGTGGATTCTTTAACACTGCGCTACCAGAGAAGTCCAGCCTATGAAATTACCCAACCCGTAAAAACCCATATCCTTTTGCCTTCTGAGATGACCCGCACTCTGATTTTGAACTGTAGATCTCCCTGAATAAACCTGCTTTCACTGTACTCTGGCTTGCTCTTGAATTTCTTCATGCGCAAAGCCAGAGGCCCTCACTTGGCAGCTGGTCCCAGGGACTCGCCTGAGACCCAGGATGTGACCATCCTCTCACAGCCCATTTTTTCCCTGCAGCGTCACCACGTCATCCATGCTTTGCTTCCTCCCCTGTCTACGCTGCGTCATTCATTTCCTTACAGGTTTCTCCTAAGAGCTGCTAAGTTAAGTAAACAAGGAGGCCATTAGACTGAGATGGATCTATTGCTTAGGAGGTCTATGTGAGCAAACCAAAATCTAAGCCCTGAAATGCATTGAGGTTATGAAATCAAACTTAAGAATAATCAATCACAGCCAATGTGGGCTTTAAGCTATAAATGATCGAACGTTTCTTTCCTTTGCTTCCACACTTTTTCTATATAAGCCTTTCCCTTATATACTTCCAATTTGAACTGATTTTTGCTCAAACTCTGAAAATGTCCAACATGCCTCAGTTTATCGTATAGCAGAGTCCTCTCTTAGCAATCGCTCCTAGAGAATCTCCATTTCAGACTCAACTTCCAAAGAATTCTACCTAAGACTGTCATCAATGTATGATCTATTTCATAAAGGAAGAGCAATCTGCAAAGCCTAATAAACTTAGTCTGCTAGCCACACAACCAGGCACAGGAAGCTCTCTATCTTGAGTCTCATGACCATTTCCAAAGAGATGGAATCAGGTGAATTTGCGCAAGTCAGCCTATGAGCACTGAACACACACTCCCCCGTGTCTCTCGCGCGGGCAGCGCTGCGGCTCCAGCCCCAGGGAGAGTGACTCAGGACTACTCTGCACTGGGAGTCATGTATAAAAGTGGGCAACTCTTCACGCTTTCATCATGGCTGCCTCTGTCTCCATGCCAACAGCCATCCTAATTTTAAGTCACTGATTTTTATTAGAGAGAATGGAAGATGGGGGCAGTTTGAACTCCACTCATCAGCTCAGTTCAGCTCAGTCACTCAGTCGTGTCTGACTCGTTGTGACTCCATGGACCGCAGCACGCCAGGCCTCCCGGTCCATCACCAACTCCTGGAGTTTACTCAAACTCATGTGCATTGAGTCGGTGAAGCCATCCAACCATCTCATCCTCTGTCGTCCCCTTCTCCTCCCGCCTTTAATCTTTCCCAGAATCAGGATCCTTTCAAATGAGTCTGCTGCTCGCATCAGGTGCCCAAAATATTGGAGTGTGTGTGTAAACAGAAATCATATTTGTGTAGTGTGTGTGTGTATTCCAGTGTTCCTCTTAACCTGTCTTACCAAAGATAACTTCAGTCTTTGTAGGGCAGGAGAGAAAAGACTTTAGGAAGCGCTGCCCTGGGGTGGTACGCCCGCTCCCTCTGCTGTGGATGGAATGCTTCCCCCCCTCTCAAATTCACACGTGGAAGCCCTAATGTGATGGTTTTAGGAGGCGGGGCCTTTGTGAGGTGATTAGGTCATAGACTGGAGCTTCCATGGTGGAATTAGTGTCCTTATAAGAGGAAGAGTGGCTATTCCTCTCTCTCTCTGCCACGTGAGGACACAGAAGAGGGCGGTTTGTAAATCAGGCTCCATGCTGGGACCCTGATCTTAGCCGTCCAGCCTCCAGAACCACAAGACAAAAATTTCTCTTGTTTATAAGCCAGACAGTCAAGGGCATTCTGTGACAGCAGCCGAACCAACAGCCACCCTTTATTTCCATAAAGGCGAATGAAGGGTCTGAGATACTTTGATATGGCTCTTAGTTCTGAAACTTTGCTTTTGGTATGGGTTCTGGGGGTCCCGGGGGTCTCACTCATGTGAACACTTGGTCCCTGGGTCCCTTTAGCTCAGCTTAGTGGAAAGTTCTGGCCTATAGAGTTAGAAAGAGGGGTTCAAATTCTGGCCCTGCCTCTTACTAGAGGAGTGATCTTAGAAAAGTTCCTTAACTTCTCCAAGCTTGCCTCCTAGGCTAAGTCGTGTCCAACTCTTGTGACGCCATGGCCTGTAACCTGCTGGCTCCTCTGTCCATGGGATTTCCCAGGCAAGAATACTGGAGGGGGTTGCCATTTCCTCCTCCAGGGGATCTTCTGGACCCAGGGACTGAGTCCCTGTCTCTTGCATTGCAGGTGGATTAGGGATTATTTAAAGCACTCTGCCTGAGACAGACTAAGCACATAATAAATACCAATTACCAACTTACTTACTCTCCTCTAATACCACCCTGGGGAGACACATTCCTCTAAACATTCCCTTTTGAAAGGAACTTTTGTGGAAATGAGGGGAAGTTGAGAACTGAACTGCATCTCAGAGCTCCCAACTGGGTTATTTTTTTTTTAAACCATGTTGTATTTTTGTGTTTTTAATATGACAAGAAATAGTTTGCAAACTGAGATAACAAGGTAAAAGTAAAGACAATACCTGATAAACTGAGCACAAAACAGAATTTAACAATTCTGCCATGTATTTGCTTATTACTGTTTTTTTTAAGTAGCGAGTCAGAACTTTATTTTTTTCTGTTTATTTTTCCTTTATTAATCTTTGTTTTCTTTTCTCTCTTTCTTTTGTCCAAAATAGGACCATTAAAGACACCTCAGTAATAACCATAAAAAGACTACCTAAAGAATGATGGTTCAAAAAATTTATTTGGGGCATAATGTGTTTTATAGTTCAGGGTAGAGACGAGCACTTATGGGGCAAGCGGGGCTTGCAAGGAGTTAAACGGTTTGAGACTAATTTGATGGCGGGAAAGATGTTTCTGTTGGTGCACCTGGCCCATCTACAGATGAGAGTACCCACGGGGACAGCAGCGACCCGTCACCACGGCCCACAGCTCACAGGCCCAAGGACGTCAAGGGGACGCAGTAACGGCCCCGTTTGGGGGGCGGCATGGCTGACCTTGATTGCAGCAGGCTCAGAGAACGGCTGCCAGAGTCCAAGGGGAGAGGCAAAGTGACCGCGATGAAAGAGCTGCACTAGACTCTTTACAAATTAAATAAAGGAGACAATGAAACCACAGCATTGTCCCATTCACTCGTTATTCCTGTACCTTGATTTAGAGTGTGGCTGTAAATAGGAGACCTTCCATTTTCCGGGTCCCAGGTCCCTCGTCTTTAGAAAGAGGAGGCGTGTTTGATCCCTCTCTTGGCTCAGGCTGCTTGCGTACATTATCATACACTGGACGGCTTAAAGAGCAAACTCTCATTTCTCACAGCTCTGGAGGCTGCAACTTCAAGACCAGGGTGCCAACACGGGGTTCTGGTGAGGGTCGTCTCCCTGGCTTGGAGAAGCCTCCCTGCTTGATGTATCTTCGTGGGCTGGAGAGACACTGCTCTGGGGTCCTCACCCCTTAGGACACCAACCCTATCATGGAGCTCCACCCATTTCCACGACTTCATCTAAACCTCATGACCTCCCAATGCCCCCACCTCCAAATCCATCACATTAGGGATTGGGGCTTCAGTCTACAGATTCTGGGGGGAGACAAACATTCAGTCCAGGGAGGTCACCTCTAAGTTACCTTCTCCTTGACTATGTATATGAAGATTCCCTACGGCCAACAAATCAAATTCAAACCATCTGTCCAGTTTTCAAGACCTTCCACAATTGGGAGCCACCCAAGGTACCAGATTTTCTCATCACCTTCCTCAGGATAACCCCACTTCCCTTTAGACCAGTCTCTGCTCTGCCCTCCCTACAAAGTGTAAGCCTCTGAGTGCTAAGTTGCTTCAGGCATGTCCGACTCTTTGTGATCCTACGGACCATAGGCCTCCAGGCTCCCCTGTCCATAGGGTTCTCCAGGCAAAATACTGGAGTGGGTTGCCACGCCCTCCTCCAGGGGATCTTCCCGACCCAGGGACCGAAGCCGCATCTCTTCCATCTCCGGCACTGGCAGGCGGGTCCCTTTACCCCTAGCGCCACCAGAAGCCATCACCTCCCTTTCTCTGATGCTCGTTCTCCTCGGGGCAGGACTGAGTTCTCCCCGCTAACTCACGATCATTTCTTCAGGTCCCTGGATCACCTCACTGTAAAGAGTGACTTTAATACAAAGTTTTCATTCTGTGTAGTGAAGAGGAAGCTTGAGGATTTGCACTGAGAAGAATTTTAGAAGGGAAACTGTTGTTGCCTCCTATTGTTTTAGTTCATGTAAATGCCAGTTTTAAAAACTTGAAATTGAATATAATATGTACAAACTTTGTCCTGGAGCTACTGTTATTAGTCCAAAAAAAAAATAAATCAAAGATTAACAGCATAGGAAAAGACAAAGGCTATCAATTTAAGATAAATTACAGCTGAATATATATAGGATCATACTTTATATCTTTACAAATACCAAGTGAACTCTCTGATATTTGTGGTAATATAAGAAAGCCACAGTATTAAGGATTTGCCATTCATTGTAACATTTTGCTAAAAACCATTCTTATGTCTCCACATCAGGATTCAGTATCAAATATTTATTCAAAAAAATTCCAGTTTGGATTTGCTTCCTTGGACTTGAACTATGGTAATCTTTTAAGACATTTTGAAGATGAAGGCAATAAAAGACATTCTCCCTTCTGATAATTATCCATGATAAGTCGTTACTGATTGCTTTTATGGGCATAATGCATGATACAATTTAAAGAAACATCTGATGATCTGAAAGTACATCAAAAGAACAACAATATTCTAAAACAAGAACGCTTTTTATGCACCTTTATGACTGCTCCATTGGAATGCTTAATGGGTCTACGGATAATTTGGGATAAACAAAAGGCATAAGCAGACAGTTTATAAGTGAGAAAATGGAACCTTTGGAAAAAATGCTACTATCACTACTAACGACATAATAACTATTTTTCAACTGTCCAAATGGTAATGGTTTTAATTGTAGTTGGTGCTAGAAGAGATGAGAGAACAGTACCTTCTAGAGTTGACAGCATCTTGGTTACTTGCGAGGTGCAGGGGTGTGTGTGCTGGACAGCCTCCCCTCGCCTCCAGAGCCAGGTCCACCATCCGCTGCCCCGCTCAGAGCCCAGGGAGGCTGACCTTAACCGAGCATCTGTGGCCCCTGCCTCTGGCTTCCAGGCAGCCTCAACCCAAGGCAGACACCAGTAGGAGATCAGCAGGCAGGGATTCACGGGGATTGTCTCTCTGCCAAGAGACCACAGCTCGCAGCGAGTGGCCCTTTTCCAGAGCTGCAAGTCTTGCTAGCGTCAGGTAGCTGCTCCTCTTCCTGGCCACTTCCGGGTAAAGGATGGCAGTGACCTCTTACCGCTCAGCTCCTGATTTCCTCTGTCTCGGCCACACTCATAAGCTGTCGCTGTGTTGAATCCCGTCCAGTCACCCCTTCTGAGTTTGCCATCCATTTTCTGCCAGACCCTAACATAGACAGCACATCCCTGCATCCACTCTGGATCCTAACCCAGTAAAGATGTTTTTCGTTCTGATCAACTCCTCCCCATTCCCTTCTACAGCAAATGTCTGTTGTTTTTGCTTCCCCAGAATCCATTCAGTCTTTTTCTTGCACTGTACCCTACTTTTCCATTTCAGAACTACCTTTCCTCATCCATTGGGGCACAATTTAGATAAGGCTGATTTAGGACTTTTGTTGGAAATATGAGAGCAAAGAGCCTTCTGTTCACTGAGGCAGCCAGCTATAAAAACAAAACAAACAAAAAACACCCAGACAAAGCTGGAACTCTTGGGCCAAAGAAAAGGGCGCTTGCTAGGGTATAAACCAACAAAGTGGAGAGGGTGCAAAAACATGTAGACGCAGGCCCGTTAGCCTTCTGTGAGCCCTGGAGCCCACCGTTGCTGAAGCTCACCCTTGGACACTGCTGTTATCAGAAGTGCTAGGTCCCCTTTTTTGTGCTCAAGCCGAGTTGAGCTTTCTGTCACTTGCAACTGAAAGATCCCAGACTAACAGGACTGCCCCTAAAACAAACACATGTGATTGGAGAGAGTAAAATTGGAGAGGGCGAGAGGCTGTGACTTCTGAACACTGCCGTCCAGCTTACAGTGCCGTTTTCACCAGGAAGCCTCACACACCCGGTCACGAGACACGGCCTGTGGCCTTTGTTTATTACGATCTCGGTGTCACCACCACCTGCGTTGTCCCTTTGGTCCTTCGCAGTCTGCGAGAGATGGGACAATGCCACAGCAAACACACACTTTGTGTTGGAGTCGGTGGCTGGGACCCACGCATGAACTGATGCAAACAAAGAACAATGGTGGAAAACAGCCAGATGCCCTGTTCAAGTGCCACTGAACCAGGCCTTCTCAGATGACAGGTTCATTGGCAGGAAAGCTGTTATTGCAACAATCATTATTCCCGTTTACCACCTATTAGAATGTGAGTCACTGGGAGGTCAGACTGTCCCCAAAGCCCACTGTCCCTGAGCACTCACGGTCAAGTTCAAGGAACAGCGATCAGGTGTTGGGACAGTGGCAAAGGCTTAATGCTTTGAAATCAAGAGGACGGTTAACTCCCAGGAGACTGCTGCAAGGTGAGTTTCACGATCTTCAACATATCACATCCCTTGGGAAAAGAAACCAGAGTGCCAGTGTTACCATGACCCCGGGTCCTTTCCGCTGCAGCTGCCCTCCCCGCAATCATGTCTACACACCTGTCCCCCTCCTGCCCAGCACTGTGCCTTGCACAAAACAGGTGCTCAGAAATGATGACATTCAGAGCCTGCTGGCTTAAGAGAACGAATAAAAGATGATATCTGAGAAGAACGCGCACAGAGCAGCTGCTCCAATCTTCGCTGTTATTATCACTGCTGCATGTGCGCACTAAACCGCTCAGTCGTGTCTGACTCTGCAACCCTACGGACTGTAGCCCACCAGGCTCCTCTGTCCATAGGATCTTACCGGCAAGATTACAATTGCTTTATTTGCAAACTATCTGTGTTAACAGTTAGGTCCATCAAAACCCACACAAATACCTTTTTAAAGCAACGATTCCGACTTCCTTACCTGCCAAGGAGACACTTCTATTGTGCGTCTGAGTTATTTCCCCTGCCCTTCCCCTTCCCACGTACATATGAGAACCAAACTCCCCGGCCGCTTGCTCACTCATCCATCCAGACAATAGCCAGTGAGTGACCACCTGCATTTTGCCACATACTGGACTGTCTGTGGGGGAATCAGAGTTGCTGAAGACACACAGCCCTGCATAATGCAGACCTGCTGGAGACGGACAAGACATCCGAGAGAGAGACTCAGCCTGTGGAATGAGGCACCCGACTTCAAGGGCTGCAGCGTGTGCTGGGGAGGCCTGGGGAACACGCCTGGATGGGGGATGTCGCCTTACCTTTTCTGCAAGCCAGCCGAGGTGCCTGATCTCCCGGCCCCCAGCAAGGCCCACTGAGCCCAGCTGCTCCCGGACCTCGGTGATCACGCCGAGGTCACTGCAGGTCACTGACGGTCGTGTGGATGGCGCTGAACCAGGCCTGGGCCGTGGCAGCGTCCTTGCCCCTCAGGACCACTGCGTGCTTAGCATCTGGAGAGTGGATTTCCAGCTGCCTGGAGGAGCAGAGAGAGAAGGGCTAGGAGGTTCCCTGGCAGACTGTGTCACCACAAGTCCTGAGCTACAAAGGCGAATTAATTTCTTTTTTCTATCATACATTTTATTTTTAATTTTTTTAGCTTTTTAATTAAGGGGTTTTTTTTGGAGTGGGTTTTGTTTCTTTTTTTTCCTTTTGGACTCTCCTTGAAGCATGTGGGGTCTTAGTTCCCTGACCAGGGATCAAACTGGTGCTCCCTACAGTGGAAGCACAGAGTCTTAACCACTGGACTGCAGGGAAGTCCCTAACTGAGATTTTTAAATTTATTTTTTAATTGAATAAAAGTCTTTAAACTCTAGAGTGCTTTACAATTTTCAAAAGTTTCACATAGATGAGTTCATATCATCCTATGATAACCCCTTTCCCTCCCTCCTATCCCTACATATATCCCTATATATATATATATATCCCTCCTATCTCCCCACTAAAGTGAACTAATTCTTCATTCCTACTTTTAAGCTTCTTTTGCATGGCTTATCTTATGGCCCCATCATCCATCCATCTATCCATCCATCCATCCATCCACTCACTCACCGACTCATCCATAGGCACTGACTGCGTCTGGGCGTTGGCTGAGCTACTGAGGGCACAGCTATGCAGTCACCTAAATTAAGGATGCCTGGTCTTCCTGTTATCAGCTGTGTCTTATTAGCAGCATCCTATTAAGACTTCCAAGCTGTGAGCTGATATTAATCTGCCTTACTTCTCCATCCCCAGAGGACTTTAACAATATGCTCACGTCCTAGCAGATGCTGGTGGGATGTAGACTGAAATACCTATCCACCTGCTTAATTCTACTCTTCATTATTAATTGTGAATATCTTAGCATCACAGATGACCAGTTTTGCATTCTTTAGGAATCCTGTCCGTGGCACATTTCCCTACCTCTTCATCGTGTGCACGTGTAACGCAGGCTTCCCAGCTGGCTCAGTGGTAAAGAATCCGCCTGCTAAGAGGGCACGAAGGTTGGACCCCTGGGTCAGGAAGACCCCCTGGAGGAGGGCATGGCAACCCACTCCAGTGTCCTTGCCTGGAGAAGCCCATGGGCAGAGGAGCCTGGAGGGCCGCAGGCCATGGGGTCGCAGAGAGTCGGACACGGCTGAGCAGCTGGGTACGCGCGCAGTGCAGGAGTGAACTGGCTGAGGGTGAGGTCACAGCGGGGAAAGAGATGCACTGAAAAGTGTTGTTTTGTTGTTGTTTTGGGGTTTTTTTGTTTGTTTGTTTTTTTAAGCTGCACTGGGAGGCTTTTGGGATTTTAGTCCCTGGACCAGTGATCGAACCTGAGCCCCCTGGTGGTGAAAGCTTGGAGTCCGAACCACTGGACCGCCAGGAAATTCCCAAAGAGTTATATTTAAAGTCAAACTTCAAAGTTTATGCAAGAACTCCAGTGGGATCACCTGAGATTCAGTGTGAGATTTGCATACTGTAATTATATGGTAAAGGCAGAAGTTCTTGACAGATGCTCTTGGTTTTTTAATTTTTTATTGGGAAGCACTTACAGATTTACACAGCATTGCAAAATCAGGACAAAGAAGTCCAGCACACCAGTCACTCAGTTCACTCTGATAGTTCTATTCACTGAGTGAGTTCCAGTCACTCATTCATGCAGTTTACTCATTCACTCATTCATGCATTTACTCATTCACTCATTTCATCCACTGTTTACTCTGATAGTTCTATTTATATAGCTGTAATATATTATAATATCAGGGCTTCCTAGGTGGCTCAGTGGTAAAGAATCCAACTGCTAACAAGAGATGTGGGTTTGATCCCTGGGTGGGAAAGATCCTCTGGAGGAGGAAATCGCAACTCACTCCAGTATTCTTGCCTGGGAAACCCCATGGAGGAGCCTGGTGGGCTACAGTCCATGGGGTCAAAAAAGAGTCAGACCCAACTTAGCGACTAAACAACAACAATACGGTATCAAAACCGGGGCCTTGGCAGAATGTAAGTGTATAGCTGGACCCCATTTGCCACGTGTAGATTCATGTAAACACCACTGCAATCAGGGGACAGAACAGAAACCACACGCTTTCCCCCCAGCCACCCCCAGGAGTCACAAGTGCTGCCCTCCCCCCCCCCACCCCACATCCCCAACAAGCACTCCCCACATCTGTAATTTTATTGCAGAGAGAAAAATATACATTTTGTTTACTCATTCATGTATGTATACAGGCAAATAAATCCCACTGATTAATTCATGTTTGCACTAGAAAGACATAGGAACGGGGAATTTCAGAAGTGAATGAAATGATCCACGTATCAATTTCCCTTTATCCCTCAATAATAGTGGTAACATTCACTGAGTTTTTATTATGCATCAGGCAAAAATTTAAATCCTTTTATATTATTTTTTGTAATTTTCCTAACGGTCCTATGATTGCTATTATTAATCTCATACAATGGGCTTCCCTGGTGGCTCAGTTGGTAAAGAGTCCTCCTGCAATGCAGGAGACCCTGGTTCGATTCCTGGGTGGGGAAGATCCCCTGGAGAAGGGAAAGGCTACCCACTCTGGTATTCTTGGGCTTCCCTGGTGGCTCAGCTGGTAAAGAATCTGCCCACAATGTGGGAGACCTGGGTTTGATCCCTGGGTCGGGAAGATCCCCTGGAGAAGGGAAAGGCTACCCACTCCAGTATTCTGGCCTGGAGAATTCCATGGACTCTACAGTCCACGGGGTCGCAAAGAGTCAGACACAACTGAGCGACTTTCACTCTCACATTTCGTATAATAGAATTAAAGGGGCTTCCCAGGTGGCCCAGGAATAAAGAATCTGCCTGCTAATGCAGGGATGCAAGAGATATGGGCTCGATCCCTGAGTCAGGAAGATCCCCTGGAGGAGGAAACAGCAAGCCACTCCGGTGTTCTTGCCTGGAGAAACCCATGGTCAGAGGAGCCTGGCGGGCTACAGTCCATAGGGTTTCAAAGAACTTGGCACGACAGAGAGACTGAACAACAGCAAAGTTGGGAGGGACAGAGAATTGACCCAAGGCCAGAAAGCTGGTGATGTCGGGATTCAACCCGTGTTGATAAGGCTCAGAAGGCCATGAATTTAAATACTGTGTTACACTGTCTCTCCTTTAGACGGGGTGGCATCTAATAACGGTGCATCTCTTGTGTTCCACAGCTGTCCCAGGGCATCATCACCAACACGCTTGCGTGCTCAGCTTCTCAACTGTGTCTGACTCTCTGCGACCCCAAGGACTGTAGGCTGCCAGGCCTCTCGTCCTTGAGATTTTTCAGGCATGAATGCTGGAGTGGGTTGCCATTTACTCCGCCAGGAGATCATCACCAATAAACATGCGCAACAGTGTCCTCCTTAGCTCCTGAGTTTAAAGCAACAATTCTGCAGATCACCTGAAAATCAGAAGTCCCAATGTAACCTGGCCTCATTTACATTTGAAACCTGTCTTTTAGAGTGAGTAAACCATTTTACTCATAAACTTTAATTACAGAAAAAGAAGGATTTATAAAGTAAAATATCTCTAGGGGAGTTTTAGCAATAATTAGCTTTTTTTTTTTTTTTTCCAGTAAGAAATCTTCAAAACAAGTCTCCTTACTAAGAATCCAAAGGTTTCCTGTGATGAAACAGGGTATTTTTAAAATGACATTTGTCCTTACCAAGAAGAAAAATACTCTCAAGTCTCTCAGGCATTTTTCAGAGAAATGGTTGGTCAATGTATGGTGAGTTTTCATTCCCTCCCAAAGTTTTTGGAGAAGGAAATGGCAACCCCCTCCAGTATTCTTACCTGGGAAATCCCATGGACAGAGGAGCCTGGCGGGCTGCAGTCCCTGGGGTCGCAAGCGTCAGACACAACCTAGTGACTAAACCACCCCCACCACCAAAGGTTTGGCTCTTCATGAAGTTGACCAGCCAAGCACAGACTAGGCTTCTCCGAAAGCATTAATGAGAGCTCGACTTGTTCTTTAAATTATTCTATCAATATCCACTATTCTAGGAATTTAGAACACACAAATGTTTTCTTAGAATATTTTCCTTTGAAAACCTGTTTTTTTGTTTTTGTTTTTTTTAATGACAGCTTGGGACGCAGTTACTTGTCAGGAATCACACACACATGCAAAAACGATGCCAGCGAAAAAGAGAATATTTCTTTGTTGAGTTGCCAGCAAACCCAGAGGAAAGGCTAGTGAGGAGGGGGCCCATTTTCCCCAGATTCTGACAGCATTTATCTTTACTATTAACTTTTAAGCCAGCTTTTTTTTTTTTTTTTTTGGCCTCGATGCATGTGGGATCTTAGTTCCCTGACCAGGGATTGAACCCACACCCCCTGCATTGGAAGCATGTAGTCTTAACCACTGGACCACCAGGGAAATCCCTTAAGCCAGCTTTTAAAGTACAGCATATAGACAGAAAAGTGCACAGATTATAGTTTATAGCTTAAATGTATTTTCACAAAGGGAACACATTCGAGTCAAGCACCAGTCAGACCAAGAAGCAGAACATTACGGGTGCCCCAGACACTCTCCCCTTCCCGTTACTTCCCTTCAAATAACCCCTGTGAGGATTTCTGTCACCATAGACAGCTTCGTCTCAGGCAAAACGGACGCGGTTCTCCTTGTTTTCATTTGTTGTTTTCCTTGCCTGTGCCAGCGGGGGATCGTGGAGAGGCGAGGTTAAAGACCAAGTCCTGTGCCCTTTCGTGGTGGGTCTCAAAGTGTGACCACAGACTGGCAGGAACAGAATCTTCTGGGAACGCGTTAGGGATGCAGACTCTCAGTTCACACCTGGACCCACTGAATCAGGAGCTCTGGGAGCAAAGCCCAGCAAGGCTCCGCCACGCGGTGTTAGTCATCAGTCGTGTCCGACTCTTTGTGACCCTGTGGACTGTAGCCCGCCAGGCTGCTCTGTCCATGGGATTCTCCAGGCAAGAACACAGGAGTGGGTTGCCATTTCCCTCTCTAAAGGATCTTCCTGACTCAGGGATCCAACCCAGGTCTCCTGCATTGCAGGCAGATTCTTTATCGAACGAGCCACCACCTCCAGATAAATCTGATGCAGTGTAAGTTTGAGAAGGGTGCTCTACAGATTCACAAGAAAAAAGCCCTGATCTTGGTCGTGTGCCAGGGTTCCCAGTGGCTGAGACGAACACGCTGAAAGGTGACCTGACTTCCCCTCAATAGTGTCAAAGAAGGAGCAAGCGGACATAGAAGAGAGGAGCCTGTGACTTTTTATAGTCAAACACAGCAGCAGCAGCAGTTCTCCGATGATAGTATTCTTCAGGAACCTGGGAGTCGTTTATTACTATTTTTTTAAAAAATCATTTAATTAAGTACAGATGTTTGGACCTCACTGCAAAGCTATTAAGAATTTCTGGAGGTTGAG
Source organism: Dama dama (assembly GCF_033118175.1). Taxonomy (NCBI): domain Eukaryota; kingdom Metazoa; phylum Chordata; class Mammalia; order Artiodactyla; family Cervidae; genus Dama; species Dama dama. The sequence goes on along the minus strand of NC_083692.1, from coordinate 1,368,421 downwards.
GCCTGGGTAAATGCTTCACATGGTCCACAGATTACATGGATTAAGGATCATGGTGGGCCTCTCCGAGCCCGAGCTCACACCCCCCAAGGAGCTGGCCTGGAGGGGATCGTCACCAGAGGACAACACGGCAAAGAGCTCCTGGGGGTGTTTCGGCGACCCACTGCCGAGTGACAGACTCCCCCAGAATCAGGCGGTTTGAGATGCCAAACTCTTGTTACCTCACAAAAGCTGCTTGAGCGTCTATGACATGGTAGCTGGGTTCCCCTGGAGAGCAAGAAGGAACTACAGTTCCTTTTATGAGCTGGTCTCCAAAGTCACACGGCATCACTTCTGGTTTATTCTTTGTGCTGCGAGTGAGTCACTAAGCCCAACGTATGCTCGTGAGGAAGAGTTAAGCTTCAGTTCTTGAAGGGAACAGAATCAAAGAATATGGGGACACCTTAAATCACCACAGAGCGGCTCTGGATGAAGCAAGGTTCTGGAAGAGAGTCGATCCTGAGTGTAAAGGGCGAGTGTTTGGGACTGTGAACCAGCAGACTAAAAAGAAAGCACTTACAACATGTGAGTGAGGAGGAAGAAGGCTTGTTTCTGACAAAGCTGCAGCTTCAAGTTCTAAAAAGAGACAGGCTGTGGAGCCAGAAGGGGTCAGAGTCACCAGAGGGAGGAGAAGGAGTGTTTCTCTGATGGCCCGCGGGGGCTGTGCAGAGCCTCCAGAACAATGGTGGACGAAGATCTGCCAGCTTGTCTGACCCAGAACGGGCGTCAATTGTTTGGGTAACAGACACAGAAGAATACAGTGATCTGCATTCACCTCTCCATCAGCTCAACAAAACTCAAAGGGGAGAAAGGAAGACATGCACAAACTTTTTATTTTAATCCCTATAAACTCCACACACGAAAGCAGACAATAAGCATCTGGTAGCATGACAGTCCCCAGGAGCTCCAAGGGACAACACAAGATTCTGGTCAAGGTCATGGAGGGTCATGCCATCGGGTTGGCCGAAAAGTGCATTTGGGTTTTTTCTAAACATCTTATGGAAAAACTTCAATAACTTTCTGGCCAACCCAGTATATATATTTATTTCTTATTACATTACCTAGTACAAGTCTCAAACAAAATTTTTCACTTAACCTCATTGTCAAAATGTAAATGTACTCAGTGCAATGCATGTCTTGGAGTAAAAGGAGAGAGAAAGAAATTCCATTCCTGCGCTGGCCATGCTGTGGTTTTATCAGCAGTTTTTTTTTTTTTTTTTTTTTAAACAATTTAAAACAATTTAAAAGCACAAGTATCAGGGGTAGTTGTTAAGCATGTGGCTGTGGGGGGTCAAGGCTGACTTTAAAACTTGCTGGCCGTGAGCCATGTTCCATAATCTCCCTAAGCTTCGATCTTCTTATCTGTAAAATGGCTCAATCTTGCCTCTCAAGATTATTGAGAAGACAAAAGTGAGATAATGTGTGCATGAGATGTCATAGTGAAAAGCTGATCTTGATCAGTTCCAGTTTAGACTCTAGTTTACAATGAAGAGTCTTCCCAGTTTGGGTGCAAGCAAACGGCAGTGGTTCAGTGAGGCCAGAAGGAGAACCCTCCAGGGTGGGCTCTGGTGCAGTTCCTGTTCAGAGCACCTGCACTTGAAAAAGGCAAGCTCAGAAGAAACTAAAAAGTTATGAAAGGGCTATTTCCGGCATCTTGGAATGGAAAAAAATAACTTTGGGAGAGATGCATGAGTTTCTTGAGAGATTCTGGAGATCTGGGGCAAAGCTGAGTCTGCATTCTTCCCTCCACTTACCTATTTGTTCCACCTAAAAGGACTGTGTGAGGTTCACGCTCAGGGGCACATGTCCATGTGAGCTACAAGTGTCTGTTGAAGTCCCTTCACTTTCTGAACTGCCTGAGGTAAGCAGTGCCTCTGGGGGTGAAAAGAGATTGGGAATGGTTTCACCTTCCTAAAGTATTTTTCTGACAACATACCCGCAAAGAACCATTCTGTAGGGTCAAATATTTCAAGTAACTCATTTTTTAAAAGGGCACTTTCAACTCCAATAGTTCTTCATCCATGTGTAAAAGAGAGATAAAGATGGAAGGAGATAAAGATGAGGAAATAAAGTAGAAAGAGGGGAGGGGGAGGGGCGCGAGAAAAAAAGGGAACATGAAGACTTAGGGTGGAAAAATAACCAAGGGGTCTGTGAAAATGGCCCTGAGGTTGGGTGGCTGAGGTCATTAGAGTCCGAGAACCAAAAACGCCTGCCACAACGGAAGTCAGAACTGCATGGGGTGGACAGTAAGAGCAGTATCGCATCACTGATGTGAAAATGACCCATATCAATGCCCGTGAGCCCTGGAGAAGGAAATGGCAACCCACTCCAGCATTCCTTTCTGGAGAATCCCATGGACAGAGGAGCTTGGTGGGCCATAGTCCATGGGGCTGCAAAAGTGTCAGTCGTGACTTAGGGACTAAAACAAATGCTTGTAAGTGTGGAGACTATACAGGTAGGTTCAACTAGGAGGGAAACTGAGTGACCGGACAAGGTAAGAAGGGAAACTTTCTTTATAATTTTTAAAAATAAAACGTTTTATTTAAAAAAATAGTTCTATACTAGATTTTATATATGGAGAAACATGTAAACATACCGACATTCAGAAGAGCTACAATAGTCCCCCAAAGTCAATTTCTATAATTGAAGCTGTATCTTTACTATACGGATAGTACCAAAAAATGTTTGCAAGCCACATAAAAACACAGCCACGTTACAAAAATTGTCTTATTCTGCCTAAATACAAATGCCAAGAAGCAACCTGAGAATAGGATCAATCTTTGCAGACTATTAGAGCCAAAATGAATCAGCAAACATACTCACTTAAGAAGAGAAATTTTCATGGGATAACTGTATTTTTTGAATTTTGTTCCATGTGTATGCGTTGTGTATTCACTTTACTTGAACAGTAGAAGAGGAGGAGAAAGTGGGGGAGAAAAAGCAACAGGACTGGCCTGTTGGTTAAAGCAACCCTGTTCCAAAGCGCAGGCTCTGGAATTTATAACCTACGCTTCCTCACGGACATCTGTGGTTCTACGGGCCCACCTTACACCCCCGCCTCTTCTGATGACAGGCTTTACCTCCATCCTCAGTCTATGTGATCTGGGGCATCAATGGGCTAAAGGTTGCAGGTGTGACGCCATTTGTCCAAGGAGGTCCAGGCCCGGGGTTTCTTCAGGAGTCACTGTTGGGGTGATGCTTTTCTCAGCATGTGTACAGAGAGAACGGTTACAGTCATGGGTCTGCAGACGGCCATCTGGCCATCGAGAGGGGAGGGCTGCCGACAGATGAAGCCAACGCAGAGGAAAGCAGAGCTGAGAGATAAGACGCCTGATCCAGCTGCACCTGACCCTCAGTAGATCCCTGTTTTCTTCCATGTTCCCCTTTTGCAGAAGCCAATTTCAGTTGGGTAATTTTCAAATACAACTAAAGGTCCTGATGCTTCAAGTTTCTTTTTTTTTTTTTTTGCCTCTTTGTTCAGGTCTTTATTCAGAATTAGCTGTCCAAAATGATTTGGCCTTTGTGGAATAAACAGATTTAAGTGTATGCAGCAGCCTTCTTTTCCTCTGGGGTGGGTTCCTTCTCAGCTGCTGGTTTCTTGGTCCCTGCAGCCTTTTTCCCGCCACAGGCTTCTTCAGCGTCTTATCACCAACAGCCTTCTTTTCTTTGTTTCCCACCACAGGCTTCTTGCCCTCAACCCCCTTCTGATCTGATTTGGCTTCTAGTGTTTCTGCTGCCTTATCCATGCAGATTTTGTGGTTCTTGGCCTGTCGAAGAATGGTGTTCCAGCGTATCGTCTTTGCGTATGGGTTAAGCTTCAACGTGATTCTCAGGTTTTTCAGAGGATTCTTCTTCAGGACTCTGTGATGAATCTTGCGTGGTGCTGGGAGTGCTCTTTGGATTTCTGGGCTTTTCGAGATTCTGCTAAGGTCTGTGATGAGCATCTTGTGCATGGGGAGGTTGTAGCTACTCTTGAGGAAGGCTGCTTTACGCCAAGTGCCGTACAGCTCATCTGACTTTCGGAAAGCACTTTCAGTCCAAATGCAGAAATGTCCCACATGACCACCAGAAGCAAGTTTCAAAATGTTCAGCTTGCTTACATTAAGCAGAGTAATTCCAGGGGTGTTTCTGAAGGCCTTGATGATACCATTGTCTTCATTATAGATGATGCAGGGTCCCCTGCGCTGGATACGGCGACGGTTTCTCATTTTGCCTTTGCCAGCTCTCATTCACTGAGAGGCATAGACCTTTTTGATATTATTCCAGGCCTTAAGTTTCTTCAGAAGCAAAACGGCCTCCTTGGTCTTCTTGTAGCCTTCAACTTTATCTTCAACCACCAAAGGAAGTTCAGGAACTTCCTCTATACGGTGACCTTTAGGCATGACCAGTGCTGGTAAGGCTGAGGCAGCTAGTGCAGAGCAGATGACATGTCGCTTCTGCGTTGTATTCACTCTGCGGTGCCAACGTCGCCAGGTCTTGGTTGATGCAAACATGCAGCCCCCACGGCACATATTTCCAAAAGCACCCTGACCAGAATGGTGAGTCCCGCCACCTCGAACCTTGGGAATTCGAGCCACAGCTCTGCCGGTACCCCAAGACTCGGCACTGGTTTGATGACCTGCTAATTCACTGACAGCATAGGGCTGTCTGTTGTTTTTGCACAAGTTGGTGTGAACAAAGTTAACAATATCGGGTCGAATGGGAGCCTTGAACACAGCAGGCAAAGTGGCATTTTTGCCAGAGGACTCTGCTTTCCGGAGTACACTGCTGTCGTGGGCGAGCACACGCCATGGCAGGGAGAGGAGAAGGCCACGCTCCTCTCAACCCGGCGGCTCCCACAGGAAAAAAAAAGCTCAAGTTTCTTTATCCCTATAAAACAGGGATGATGATGATGATGATGATGAAAGTGATAATTATTATAATGAAGGTGACAATAATAACCTTCATGGGATTACTAAGGAACCAAATGAGATAACGAGGCTTCCCAGGTGGCACAGCGGTAAAGAATCCTCCTGCCAGTGCGAGAGATGCAGGAGACACGAGTTCGATTCCTGGGCCGGGAAGATCCCCACGAGAAAGAAACGGCAACCCGCTCCAGTATTCTTGCCTGGGAAATCACACAGACAGAAGAGACTGGTGGGCTACAGTCCATGATATCACAACCAGCTGGACACGACTGAGCATGCATGCATCAATGAGGTAATAACTGTGAACACGCTCTGTGACTTGTAAATCCTGATGTTGGGAGTTGTCATTTAAGCTTTTGACACTTTAAGACTGCTGTTGGCTCAGTTACTGGGAAAAGAAAATATACTAGTGGATGTAATGTTTTTATACACCTGGACACATGGGCACCCATAAACAAGCTAACTCTGTCTTAGCTACACTATGAGTAAACAGACAGTCATGGCTATTAAAACAGAAAATCCCAGTAAACCTCTTGGGTTACACAGTGGAGTTGGGAACATGCAGTGATTTCTTTAGAGATGCACAAATATGCTGTGTGTATCTGGGAGTCTTCCAGGCACACACAGGTGTGTCAGGCGCTGAAGAGGCAAGTAGGATGCATGGGTCCCTGCCCCTAAGAAACTCACTGTGTGCAGAAGGCTGAATAATATCTCCCCCAACCCGTGTCTATGCAGAAACTCAGAATGTGACTGATTTGAAAGAATCTTTTCAGAGTTAATGAAAGTAAGGATGGTGGTGAGACCCTTATTTTATTAATCTACCCACAGGATGAGGATGGGTCTTGAATCCAATAAGAATGTCAGAGATGCCCAGACACGCAGAGTAGGCCAGGTGATGATGAGGAAGACGCTGGAGAGATGCATCAAGCCCAAGGGTTACCTGGGAGGGTTTCTCCCTCTCCGCTGCAGAAGGGACCAGCCCTGCCCATTCTTTGGCTTCACACTTCAGGCTTCCAAAACTGAAGCTTTTGTTTTAAGCTTTCCAGTCTGTGTCTATTTTGTTACGGCCGTCCTAGAAAACAGATACACCATGGAGCTATCTTCCTGTGCAGAGTTGAACAGGGCCACACTAATGTTTAAAATATATGGATGCTTAGAGTCGAGACAGATATTTCATGATGACATCATTTGAATCACTACATTCACCAGGCCTTTGGCTAGAGCTGCACATTTGAACTTCCTGGTTAAATGACAGAAGATACCCCTTTTGTCATCTAAGTAGTTTGAGTGGAATATCTGTCACTTTCAACAGAAAGAGTCTGCAGTTACCTCTCCTTCCTGTCTTCAAGATGGTCTTCATAATACTCTAAGTTAATTTTTCCTGGGTTTCAATTATTATTTATGTTCATGTTATTTACTTGCTACTTATTACTCATATTTACATATGGGGTTGGCCAAAAGGCTCATTCGGGTTTTTCTACAATATCTGCTGAAAAACCCTAAAGAACCTTTTGGCCAGCCCAATACATGCACGTCTTCTTGGAAACAAATAATATTTTGCAATTTCACTAACTGAAAATGAAATTATGATAGAGAAACTTGGAAAAAAATCAGTTTCTATCCTCTGCTTAGTTAAAACATGGTATTTTATCCTGGTTTTATTTTGTATAACTCAGTGCTTTATTACAAAGCAAACACCCATTTAATAAGAACAAGAAACAGCACTGCCAGCATCCCAGCTCACGCATGCTGCCTCTGAGTCACTGTCTCCACCCTGCACACAAATGCAACTACTACTCTGATTGATGATAAATGTATCTATAAATCTCTCTCTCTCTTAACATAGATATGAAATGCAAGGCTGACATACAAAACTTGAATATATAATATATTAACTATATTATAAATATAATAATATAATAAATAAAACAATATAATAAATAAAACATAACTTGTAACTAAGTTACAATATAACTAATATAATAAATAAAACATAACCTGTAACCGGGCAACTAAGGTTTCAAGTGACCTTTCCCCTCCAATGTGAGGCTGGAGAAAACACAGACGAATGTGCTTAGGCAGATGTGGCCTGTGGACTCGTAGCAACCACTGGGAGTCAAGTGGCATTCAAACCACATGCTGGCTGTTTCACAAATCTGTGGTACTGGTGGCTGATAAAAATCTTCCCAACAGAAAAATCTGTGGCCACCGTTATCAGTGGCCACCTCTGGACAGTGGAGTTGTATATATAGTTATATGTGTGTGTGTATGTGTGCACTCAGTCAGTCTTGTCCAACTCTTTGTGGCCCCGTGGACCGTAGCCCACCGGACCCCTCTGTCCATGGAATTCTCCAGGCAAGAGCACTGGAGTGGGTTGCCATTTCCTCCTCCAGGGGATCTTCCCGACCCAGGGATCAAACTCTCATTTCTTGTGTGTCCAGTTTGGCAGGCGGCTTCTTTACCACTGGGAAGTATTTGCATAGATATAAAATCTGCCTGCGGTGGGGGAGACCCAGGTCTGGTCCCCCAGGACATGCCTGAGTGACCGACAGGCACATACACGGTGCTAAAGGGACGCGTGGGCTGCAGACCACTCAGGACTGAGTCAGCCCTGCTTCCCCTTCAGTGCGCGCTGGCATCAAAAAACCTTTTCCTTGGCAACATCATCTCACCCCTATCCACAGGCAGTTCTACAACCCAGAAAGAAAGAGAGAACCCTGCTGAAGGGAGAGGCATCCAGTCGCATGCTGGCTCACGGTAGGTGTACGCTCAGTAAGTGGACCGAGCGCTTAGTGAGGAAAAACAATCTGGACAGCTTCTTTGAGAGCGGATGAGCCCACATTTCTGGAGCTGGGGGGATGGGGCGGGGGGAAGGCGCAGACAGCCAGGCGGCGGATGAAGCTATTTTCAGCAGGCCGGGCTTTCCTAACGCCGGTCTTGTTCCCCAGCTGAACTGACCGCCGCTTGAGGAATTGTGTTTATCTGTCGTTCAGCGATGAAGTTCTCCTTTAATTCCCTGCTGAATGGAAATATTTAGGGCAGTGCCACAGGGGCGTGTATTCTCACACTCCGCCACGGTTATGTAAATACTGCCTATGGAGCCACTTCTCATGGAGGCCCACGCCAGCCCCGAGGAATCAGGCGCCGTCGAGACGTCTGCCAAGACACGCCATTTCCATGCAGCTTGGCGCGGCCTGTGAGTGATATCACAGCTTCTCAGAGTTCACTTGGCAAACCTCACAACGAAAGAGTAATTTTCTTCCCCTCTCCTCTCTCCAAGGCTCTCACAAAGCCAAAAAACATTTCCCAGCATCCTCTACTTCCCCTGTTTAGAAACACGGGACGGACACACAAAACTTGAAAACTCCTAACAGGATATGAATAAATAAAACATAACTTGCTGCCTGGCAACGAAGGTTTCAGGTGACCTTTCCATTCAATGGGAGGTTGGAGAAAACAGACGAAGGGGGTCAGGAAGATGTGGCCTGTGGACTTGTAGCGATCCCTGGGAGTCAAGGGGAGCTCAGACTCCATGTTTGTTAACTGTTTCACAAATCTATGAGGCTGGTGGCTGATAAAAAACTTCCCAAGAGGCAAATCCATGGCACACCTTCAATACTGGCTACTGCTAGTTGGTGGAATTCTAATGTATTTTTATTTCTACTTTTCTGTTTTTATACAATTTCTAAAAATTTTTTTTGCAATGTAATCAGAAAAAAATACTAGAAAAAAGTTTAAGAAAATGAGTGCTTGCATGCCTTTGGCCATAATGTTGTTAGCGAAATGATTCATTAGGAAAATCAGTCTTAAGTGAAAAAAAGAAAGTGACAGTTGCTCAGTTGTGTCTGACTCTTTGCAACCCCATGGACTGTACAGTCCATGGAATTCTCTAGGCCAGAAGAGCCACGCCCTTCTCCATGGGATCTTCCCGACCCAGGGACTGAACCCAGGGCTCCCGAATTGCCCGTGGATTCTTTACCATATGAGCCACCAGGGAAGCCCAGGAGAAAAAGACAACATTAAAGAAAAGAAATCTGTTTTAAATCACTGAATCACATTAGTGTTGTAAGGTGAAAAAGACACCACCATAGAAAAAAAAAAAAAAAACAGATTCGTTAATAAAATCCCCAAAGTGGTTGTAGCTAAAAGATTTTAAAAGAAAGAGATAAAATATGGTAGTAACAATATTCAAAATGGGGATGAGCATTTGTCCTGTGGGGAGGTAAACTCCACCCCCAAACGAGTATATTCTTCTCCTTTTACCCTTACCACCCTCCTACGAGAGGAACGGCAGCAACGTGCCTACATCCTGGATGAGACATGGCACCTCCGAGGGGCGAGTGTGTTTGGTCTCCCAGGAGGCAGAGCTAGAACTGGAGCCAGAGTCCATCTGAATGCAAAGCTTGTACCTTAATCATTGTGTTTGTAAAGACTGGTCAGTTGCATAAAGGAGAAGTGAATGCTTTTTACTCTGGTGGTTGCTCAGTATCTTTTGAACTCCCTTCCTACCTGTTTGGAAAGTTTTTCCGCCTTAAGTTGAGCTTCCCCAAGGTAGAAGCCAGAACTCCAGTTCTCAGCCTCCCTTGCGGCTAGGGCACAGAGCCGCTCACTCAGAAAGGCAGTTCTGAAGCAGGGTGTGTGAGAAGGTAGCTGCCTCCGGGACCCATCCTTTGGCATGCACGTGGTGGAGGTGCCCCGCTCTTCCTGGCAGCAGTGGTGGAACCTGGCCAGTGCCGGGGTGTCGCAGCGCAAGCTGAGGCAGCCGTGTGGGCTGCGGTGGCAACAAGGCGCTTTTTCCAGAAGAGCTTTCACCATGTGCTTGCATGTTGAACTTCTTATCTGGCTACATGAACTCTGAGAATATTGTTCGGTTGCTAAGTCGCGTCCAACTGTTTGTGATCCCATGGACTGCAGCACGCCAGACCTCCCTGTCCATCACTGTCTCCTGGAGTTTACTCAAATGCATGTCCATGGAGTCGGTGATGCCATCCAACCATCTCATCCTCTGTCGCTCCCTTCTCCTGTCCTCAATCTTTCCTAGCATCAGGTTTTTTTCCAATGAGTTGGCTCTTCACATCATTTCAGTTCAGTTCAGTTCAGTCGCTCAGTCATATCCTACTCTTTGAGACCCCATGGACTATAGCACAGTCCCTGTCTATCCAATATTTTGGTCACCATTCTTTACATCAGGTGGCCAAATTATTGGAGTTTCAGCTTCAGCATCAGTCCTTTCAATGAATATTCAGGACTGATTTCCTTTAGGATGGACTGGTTGGATCTCCTTGCTATTCAAGGGACTCTCAAGAGTCTTCTCCAACACCACAGTTCAAAAGCATCAATTCTTTGGCACTCAGCTTTCTTTATGGTCCAGCTCTCACATCCATACATGACTACTGGAAAAACCATAGCTTTGAGATATGTGAACACCCTCTAGCCAGAGTAAATTCTGCTGCTTAAAATGTCACTGCCTAGCTAAGAATGCAAATGCAGGAAGCTGGCTGCCATGAGGGAGCCCATGAGATCATCTATGGATGTGTCAAGTGTGAGCAGTTAATGGAAGAGAAGCCCGGAGAAGGTGTTCTGCTGTTTTTTCACAAAATCCCATTTCAAAAACAGGCCATGCATGATAGAGCACTCTGCTCAGCTGTGAGGGAACCTGACAATCTCTCCTGCATTGGCTCCGTTTCAGTGTTTCAGTGATACATAAACTTACAAAATATGTGAAGAACTTCAGCACTTTGGCCTCTCCTAGGAAACAGTGTCATTATCAAAGTTTTAGAAGAGGAGTTGGCTAATGTCAAACTAGAGAAAATATTTTGTTTTTCTTCTCTACACTTCATCTGTACCTCACAAAATATTCTGTGGTCCGACCTCACTCAACTGGATTTTTCCTTTTTTTTTTTTTTTAAAGCCGTCTAAATACACAGGTGTTCTGCAGGTTAAATAAATATACATCTGTCTCTAGAATATTAGTACCATATATTGACAAAATAAACAATCCACTCCACGGTTCAATCCAGAGCACAGCATTTGAAGTCTAAGAACCAATTTTTGCTTCTTTTGAATTAGGTTAATTGGGCTAGGGTTGCCAGGTTTCACATATAACAATATAAGATGCCCGGTTAAATCTGAATTCCAGATAAACAATTGAAAGGTTGCTGTTGAACGATAAGACGCGGGATTCTTGGCCTCCGGAGGAGACGAATTCAATCCGGGGCCAGAGACGAGGCTGGATCGCTCAGAGCTTTTGTGTAATAAAGTTTTATTAAAGTATAGAGAAAGCTTCTGACATAGGCATCAGAAAGGGGCAAAAGAGTACCCCCCTCCTAGTCTTTAGCTGTATGTTATATAGTCACTCACAGTCTGTTAATGAAATGAAAGGAATGTCATAAAATTTAGAATGGCATCAGATAATCCATCCCAGGCCATAAAACGATTGACTTGAATCTTGTAGAAGGGCAGAATACCAACAAATAGTTCCGTTTACATAGATTAGGGGAACAATACCTGAATAAGTAAGTTAGGCCGTTTGGCGGAACCAACTTGAAGGTAGAGTCTGGGGTTCATTAACATAGCTTAAGACAACATTTCCATACGAAAAAGGAATGTATTGGTTAACTCAAAGTCTGAGAGTAGTTAGCTTTAGGTGAGACCAGGTGTCATGGCAACACAGAATGTTAAGAGAAACCTCCTTTTAAATTTGTATAGAGAAGGAAAAACAGATCGCTGGTTTGTTTCTTCCTGCCGCTTAAGAGAGATAAAAATGTCTGGCACTTACAGCCTCTTTCCTCCATTTGGAGACCCCTGGCCTTCCTGCCTGTTACCCTCTCATTCCCCCCTTTTCTTTTAGGAGAATTATGTTGCCTAGGGAAAAGGGGCGTCGTTTTTATTTCATAACTGCTTCCGAGCTGACAAGGGGCGTTGTCCCTAAATTGGTGAGGCAACATATTTTCCTAATCTTCATAGTGAGGATGTCTGATCCAGGGGCCCCAAATAGTAGTCAGAAGAAGCTGCAGTGATAGCAGGAGTTTGAGCAACCATTTGTAACTTAAAAGCTTTTATGTGACTAGAAACAAATCCAGTCACACAGTTACAAATGCAGGGAGCAAAGAGCAAAAACAAAACAATCAGAATTATTGTAATTAAGACAGGTTTCCACCATGGGGAATTAGTTAACGTCTCCCAAAGTGAGGCAATTGAGGCTTTAGGAGTATCCATGGCCCCAATCATCTTGTTCATGTGTTTAGTAAAATGAGTAACATTAGTGCTCATATCAGGTATATATGTGCAGCATTGAGTATGAATGATGGCACAAGTTCCTCCTTGTGCAGCTGTCAGAATATCTAAAGCCAATCTGTTTTGTAAAACCACCTTTTTAATTTGTGCTTGTTCAGCATTAAGAGCTGAAATAGCTTTTTGAGAATCTTGTAATGCCTGTTGAGTAAAATTAGTCAAAGCATCTACTCGTAACATAACATCTGTAGTTTCCAAAGAGGGGACAAACACTGCAGCCAAATAATCATACCAGTGAAATACAGACCTTGCCCACCGAGTTTTAAGGTGGGGTAAATTAGCAGGCTTTTTTGGAAGCTCTGAAAATATAAAACCATGAGTAAAGGCTAGACCCAGGGTGTATCTCCCTATCTAGCCAGGGGGAAGCCAAGCCCATAGGTAAGAGCCACATATCCAATAAGTCCCGTTTGGGGCAAGCCAGCGTGACTGAGATGCCCAGTCCCAATTAGTGCCTGGCCAGACAAAGGGAGGTCCTGAACTGGGGTTGGAAAACACGGGAATGATTACGTTACATATTTTTTGAGGCAAAAATCCCAATTGTTTTTAATCAGTGTAATTAAGTTGTTGGCTAACTTTGGGGGATGGCTCTGTTTGTTCCCAGCATATAGGGGCAGTAGATATTAGACGTCCCTTTTCAGGAGTTAGCCATATAACCTCATCCCATATTTGATAAACGTCAGGTAAAAAACCATCAGATCTAGACCTATTTGTCTTATGTGCAGCAAAATAGTGATTAAACTGAGACAGTGTATAATCAAAATTAAAAGTCACGTTATGTCCATAGTTAAGGTACAAAGTATTACACCAGTCCATTCTAGGGTTGTTAGATGTCATCAGACGAAGAAGAGGCATCACATATGATTGTTGTCGAATGTATTCGCAGACTTGGAGAAAGCCTTTTCCTTGAAGTGGAGATGTCCAACACGGGAAGCCTTTCACTGATGAAGAGGGGAGTGCTCCGCAAACCCAGCAGTTAGACCGATTGTGGAATGCAGCATAGGAGTGAGCCCAGGACAGGAAGGCATTGTCTTGAGGATCAAAGGGCAGACTCAGGATTTCTGGAGTCAGCAGAAGTAGGCTCACATAGATTATCAGGCCCATCTGAAACATACAAAGTCAGAGCATAGAAAGTAAAAACATAAAATGACATCACTTAGTTCTGGTCAGGGTGCCACCTCTTGACTCGAGTGTGATGTATCCACGAATGAATCCCTGGCACTTTGACAGCTGTGGGAGAAGAAAGAATAACCTGGTAAGGGCCTTCCCAGAGGGGCTCGAGGGATGAGCCCCCAGATCCCAATGTTTTTATGAGGACCTCGGTTTCTGGCTCAAATAGAGGCTTGCTGGATTCAGAGGCTGGGTCAGGAGTCGTCTCCCGGAGTTCTGTTAATGCCTGTTGAAAAGCTGAGAGTTGAGTTACATAATTAGTTAACTCTAAGGCCTCAGGATCTATAACAATGTCTGTGCGTAAGAAAGGCCTTCCATAAATACATTCAAAGGGGGACAGTCCCTCCTTTTTTGGGGCAGTTCGAGCCCTCATTAAAGCTATGGGTAGGACTTTAATCCAGTTGTCCTGCGTTTCTTGAGTTAATTTGCGCAGATGTCTTTTGATAATGTCATTAGCTTTTTTAACCTTTCCTGAGGATTGGGGTCTCCAGGAACAGTGTAAGTGATACTCTATTCTTAGAGCTTTAGACACCCCCTGAGTTACAGCAGCTTTAAAGGCGGAGCCATTGTCACTCTGAAGGCTCCGTGGCAGCCCAAACCTGGGGATAATTTCATGGATTAAAATCTTTATAACCTCCTTAGCTTGTTCACTACGACAGGGGAACGCCTCAATCCATCCGGTAAAAGTATCCACCCAAACTTGTAAGCAAGAATATCCATTAGCTTTTGGCATATGAGTAAAATTAATTTCCCAGTCTTCTCCAGGATACTTTCCCTTTCGTTGTAATCTAGATTTTGCTAGCTTTTCAGTCTTTGGGTTATTTTTCTGACATACCTCACACCGTTTGATAATGTTTTTTAGAGTTTTTATTATATTTTTACCTTTAAACAAACGAGAAGCCATCTGGTAAGTACTTTCTACACCCAAATGAAAACTCTGATGTAAACCCTTAAGAATTTTCCACTGAGCATTTTCAGGAATTATTAATCGTCCATCCTCAGACTGTAACCATCCTTTATCAGTAATCTTTGCTCCTCTTTTCTCATATATTTTTAATTCTTCCTCAGTATATTGTGGCTTTTCTTGCTCCACAGGACCTGTCCAGATCAAAGGCGTCTGTAAGGAGGGGGTTTCGTAAAGTGCCGCTTTTTTGGCTTGAGAGTCAGCTAACAGGTTACCGGCAGCTACTTTACTCCCATCCCTGCTGTGCCCTTTGCAATGCATAACCGCTACTTCTTTAGGACAATAGATAGCAGTTAAAAGTCTCTCAATCTCTCTGAAATGCTTAATAGGTTCTCCTGTTGCTGTTTTAAACTGTCTTTCTTTCCATATTGCAGCATGAGCATGTAAAGTCAAATAAGCATACTTAGAATCAGTGTAGATATTCACTCGTTGCCCTTTGCTTAACTCTAGAGCTCGGGTAAGAGCCACGAGCTCCGCTAACTGGGCACTGGTTCCCTGGGGGAGAGATTTTGCTTTTAAAACCTGTTCAGCAGTCACCACAGCGTAACCTGCTTTGCGCTTTCCATCCCGAACAAAAGAACTGCCGTCTGTAAATATTTCCAAGTCAGGATTGTCTAATGGGGTATCCATTAGATCCTCCCGAGCTGCATAGTTTAAAGTTAGGAATTGGGAACAATCGTGATCAGGTGTTTCATCTTCCTTCTCAGGAAGGAAGGTGGCAGGATTTAAATTTCCACAAACTTTAAGCTTAGTTACTGGTCCTTCTAACAACAGTGACGGATATTTAAGAAGCCTACTGTCTGTCATCCAAATATTAACCTTAGAATTTAAGATTCCATTCACATCATGAGAAGTCAGTACAGTAAGGTTTCGTCCATTAATTACTTTTAAAGCTTTAGGTGCTAATAAAGCCGCTGCCCCAATTACTCTTAGGCAGTGGGGCCACCCACGTGCAATTACATCTAATTTTTTGCTTAGATAAGCAATAGGTTGCTGGTGAGGCCCCCGGGGTTGTGTCAAAACTCCCAAGGCCATACCTTTTCTTTCAGTGACAAACAGGTTAAATTTTGACCCTGTGGGCAAACTCAAAGCCGGAGCTTGCAGGAGAGCAGTCTGAAGAACCTTAAAAGCCTTTTGAGTATCTGGAGACCAAACCAGTTTGTCGGTTTGGGCCTGCTGAGTTTCAGCTATAAGTTTATATAAAGGCCGGGCAAGTTCCCCATAGCCTGGAATCCAAATACGACAGTAGCCTGTGATTCTCAAAAATCCTCTCAATTGTCTTAAAGTCATAGGTAGGGGATGGTTTAGTATAGGTTTAATTTTTTCAGGGCCTATGGCCCTAGTCCCTTTTGAGATGATTAGGCCCAGATATCTAACAGATTGTTGACAAAGCTGAGCCTTTTCTCTTGATGCCTTGTAACCGCAGCCTGCCAGAAAGTTTAAGAAATCTTCTGAGGCTCGTGAACAAGCTTCCTCTGTCTCAGCACAGAGCAAAATATCATCTACATATTGTAACACTACCGCTTCAGAGCTATTAAAGTTTTGTAGATCTCGTGACAAACTTTGTCCAAATAAGTGAGGACTGTCACGAAATCCCTGGGGCAAAACTGTCCAGGTTAACTGGGAAGCTGGCTGTGTGGGGTCTTCAAAGGCATATAGAAATTGACTTTCCTCTGCCAAAGGCACTGAATAGAAGGCATCTTTTAAATCAATTATTGAAAAATATTTGGCTCGTTCAGGAATTTTAGACAATAAAGTATAAGGATTAGGCACCACGGGGTGTGAAGGAACCACAGCCTCATTTATTATTCGTAAATCTTGAACTAATCTCCATTTATCATTTGATTTTTTTACACCCAAAATAGGAGTGTTGCATGGACTGTTACAGGGAACTAATAGTCCCTGCTCCTTTAAATTCTCAATGATGGGTTTTAACCCTTCCTTAACCTCAGGTTTCAGTGGATACTGCTTCTTATGTGGGAATAAGTGTGGGTCTTTGAGCTTGACAACCACAGGAATAGCATTTTGTGCTCGACCCACAGATTTTCCATCAGCCCATACTCTAGGATTCACATTTTGTTCAACTAAAGGTAGAGAAAGGGAAGGCTCCATATTCATGAAAACAGAGGCATGGACCTTGCTCAGTATATCCCTCCCCAAAAGGGGTGAGGGTGATTCTGGCACGATAAGAAACTCGTGTGAAAATAGCACAGAATCCCAGTTGCACGATAGAGAATAACTGAAGTAATACCTTTTGGCTCGTCCAGACAGTCCCATTACGGAAGCGGATCGGGAAGAAAGTGGGCCAGGGGCTTCAGTAAGCACGGAGTAAGTTGTCCCAGTATCTAAAAGGAAATTGACGGATTGGCCTCCCACCGTTATCAATACCCGGGGTTCCTCAGGTGTAATTAGGACGGGAGCTTGTGTGAGGACCCCCGGGCACCTTCAGTCCTGATTGTCTTGAGAGTCAGACCCCTGAGACCTACGCCTCTGGGGGCAGTCTCTCCTCCAGTGTGGTCCCTTGCAGACCGGACATGGAGCCGGGGGCGGCTTAGATGCCTGAGGGCAATCCCGCTTGAGATGCCCCTCCTTTCCACAGCAATAGCAAGCCCATCTCTTTTTACCTGGGTCCCTCTGGGCATTTTTTTCAGGCTGCTTAAGAACGGTTTTTATAGCCATTGCGAGGGCTTCCGCCTTTTCCTTCGTCTTTCTCTGCCTTTTTTTTTTTCCCTCATATTCCCTACCGTAATAGACTGTCTGAGCCAGTTGTAACAGATTATCTAAAGACTGATTTGGTCCATACGCCCGTTTTGATAACTTACGGCGAATATCTGGAGCCGACTGAGTGAGAAATTTATCTTTTAAGATCACTTTCCCCTCTTCACTTTCGGGATCAATCTCAGTGAATCTGCGAAGGGCTTCTCTCAGTCTATCTAGGAATTTACCAGGAGCTTCCTTCTCCTCCTGTTCTATGTCTGCCAGTTTGCCATAGTTTAAAGGCTTAGAACGCGCCTGTCTGAGTCCTTCAAGAATACATCTGACAAAATGACTCTGATCCCATCTTCCTTTAGCAGTGTTATAGTCCCAGTCTGGTTCTGTAGCTGGGACCGCTTGACTCCCAGTGGGGAGGGCAGTTATCTCGTCTTCCCTCTTTTTCACTGATTCATTACCAAGCCATTCATCTCCATAAGCAACCGCTTTTCCCAAAACTTGAGCCTTTGAGTCGGGAGTCAACGTTTGTCCCAAGATATACATCAATCACATCCTTCCAAGTGAGGTCATAATGCAGAGTAACACCTTTAAAAGCTCTAATATACTTTTCTGGGTCTTTTAAATAGTCTCCCAGATCTTCCTTAATTCTTTGTATCTCTTGATAAGAAAAAGGCTTATTAACTCTCATAGACTGATAATTTCTCCCGGTGGGTATTTTATGAAGGGGCAACAGCATGAGTGGCTGTCCCTCAAGTCTCTCTGGCTGCTCTGCACACATCCCAGGGATAGATTGGAGAAACCTGCTTTTTTTTATCTCTTTGTCTCCTGTCCTCTATCTCATCTCCTACTTCGATGGTCTGAGTTTTTACTGAAACCAGAGTAGTCTGAAGTCGTACTGAGACAGGAGTTGTTTGGACCTCTACATGAGCAGTTCGAATCTCAATTTGGGTTCCCACTGAGACCGAGGCAGTTTGAGTCTCAGTTTGTGTTTCCACTGAGACTAAAGCAGTTTGAACCTCATCTCGGAGACCCGGATACGGGGGCAAAGTAGGAGGACAGGGGGGAGCGGAAGGTTTCACACCCAAATCTATACCCTTAGGACATAAGTCTGGCATATTTTGCAGAGAGAAAAAGGGCAACACATATGCTATTTTTACCCATTTCTCTTGCTTTTTACAGAACCGGTCTAATTGTAAAACAGTGTTATACTTAAGAGACCCTCCAACTGGCCACCGTTCGCCGTCCTCCAGTGGGTACCGCGGCCATGCAGTATCACATAGGAAGACCAGGTGTGTCTTCTTTAAGCCCTGGGGATCAAATCTATCCCAGTTTTTCAGGATACAGTTCAAAGGAGTGAGGCTGGAATTGTTAGCTCCCATCTGTAAGAGAGAAAAAAAGCGACCAGCGCCATTTTTTCTACCGGAGGCGTCCCTCCCTGCTCTAGATGGGGGTGTAGACAGACGTTACACCAAAAGCTTTTCCTTCCTGGTCGGACTTAGTCTGTCTCCTACCGACGCAGGCGTCACACTCGCCCCTCCCGGTTCTACCACCGAGACGGGGTGGGGCTGCACCAGGGGTAGACCTGATGGCATCCCTGACTGACGTCCAGCTCTTCACCTCGCTTGCCTTTGATGCCACCCGGGGCGCAATCAGAGTAACCTTTCGGAATGCCTCCCAAGCTAAGACCTCTGGGGGGCACATTCGTCACCTAAGTGCCTGTGCACGACCCTGAGTACATTCCTGACCGCAATAAGACCGATACAAACATGAAACTGAGATGTTCCTTCCAAGCGTCACCACACCGGTATAAGAGCCTCCTCTGGTCCACTAAGAGCCAGCGTTACCAAAGGAAAAAACCATTGCAGTTCCAATCTGAGTAACCTTTAACCTCAGAGATGCTCTGGGAGTTGGAGCTCCATCTAGCTTCTGAACTTTCCATGCCTAGCGAGGCTAGGCGCTTCCTGACTACCAATTCAAGTTTGAGACCTAGGCCACAGTACAGTAGCAACATAGATTACAAGTCCCTGGAAAGTCTATGATCCGATAGATTAGGTTAGTACTTCTAATTCTCAAGGAGTTATGAAATGGTCAAAGAGACTGAAAAGTTTGACCGAGAAAGGAGAGTTCGGTCCACACGCTTTGCCCGTTTCTGGTCAGTTCCCAAAGGAGACATTGGTTGCCTCTTGGCATTGGCAGGTTGGTATAAACCCCCGACAGGTTTCTGCCATAGCTTATGAGGTCACCGCGGGACCGCAGAGCAGGGCTCCTCACTTGCTTCGCTCAGGGCGTTTCATTCATTCACACAAGCACACCATAGAGTTAGTAAAGTACAGCGGAAAACGTGTTCGCTAGGAGAACAAAGAAATAGAGCTCCAAGCATCCTTACCTTGTCCTGAAGGATCCCGGACGAGCCCCCAAGATGAAAGGTTGCTGCTGAACGATAAGACGCGGGATTCTTGGCCTCCGGAGGAGACGAATTCAATCCGGGGCCAGAGACGAGGCTGGATCGCTCAGAGCTTTTGTGTAATAAAGTTTTATTAAAGTATAGAGAAAGCTTCTGACATAGGCATCAGAAAGGGGCAAAAGAGTACCCCCCTCCTAGTCTTTAGCTGTATGTTATATAGTCACTCACAGTCTGTTAATGAAATGAAAGGAATGTCATAAAATTTAGAATGGCATCAGATAATCCATCCCAGGCCATAAAACGATTGACTTGAATCTTGTAGAAGGGCAGAATACCAACAAATAGTTCCGTTTACATAGATTAGGGGAACAATACCTGAATAAGTAAGTTAGGCCGTTTGGCGGAACCAACTTGAAGGTAGAGTCTGGGGTTCATTAACATAGCTTAAGACAACATTTCCATACGAAAAAGGAATGTATTGGTTAACTCAAAGTCTGAGAGTAGTTAGCTTTAGGTGAGACCAGGTGTCATGGCAACACAGAATGTTAAGAGAAACCTCCTTTTAAATTTGTATAGAGAAGGAAAAACAGATCGCTGGTTTGTTTCTTCCTGCCGCTTAAGAGAGATAAAAATGTCTGGCACTTACAGCCTCTTTCCTCCATTTGGAGACCCCTGGCCTTCCTGCCTGTTACCCTCTCACAATGAATAACTTTTTAGTGCATGTCACATGCAATATCCAGTGGTGGAAATGGTATGACACACGTGGGTTAGAAATGTATAGAAAAGAAAACTGATTGGGACTTCATGATGGGTTATCTGTGAGCAGTGAGGAAGCGGGGAAGAGTCGAGGAGGCTGCCCAGTTTTCTGGCTTGTACAACTGAATGAATGGCAGTGCCAATTACCAAGACAATAAAAAACTAAAGAAGGTCCAGGTTTGACAAGGAAGTAAAGTAACAGAGAAGTAAAGTACTTGAGTAAGAAGCACTTTACTCATGGAAGTAAAGTAGCATAGTCACACACCGCTCTCTGCCACGGGCGTGGCGGTGAGCATCAGTGGCACTCATGCTCACATTTCTAGAAATATCTAGAGAGCATTTTGACATGTAGCTCTGACACATACTTCTTTATTGCTCTACCCTACTGTCCATTTCGGTTCTCATTTTTGGTCACCTGATAATTTCTTTCAAGGGTCATCCTTTTATAGTTTATCTCCCTCCCCAGATTATAAATTTCTTGAGGGCATGGCACAGACCAGCATTATCTTCATTTTATCCCCACTGCCTGACACATGGAGGCAGGTATATTCCATAAGTATTGGCCTGTACTATTGGCTTAGGGAACATTCCTTAAGTATTGGCTAACTGAATGGATGGTTCTGTCTACTATGAAAGAGTGTCTCATCTCTGTGGTAATTTTCCTTCTGGTCAAAGTTCTGTAACAGCCTCCACTGGCTGTTTTTATTTTTGTTTTTTCCCTTACTAGAAATTAACCTTTCCAGTCTTTTTCGGGGCGGGGTGGGGGGGGGGCGGGATGGATTGCATTTAGTTTTTATTTTTAATGTGTATTTATTTGGGCAGGCTGTGGTGCGTGTGGGGTCTTAGTTCCCCAATCAGGGTGGAACCCACGCCCCCGGCATCGGAAGGGCAGAGCCCTAACACCAGCCTGCAAGGGGAGTTCCCAGCCTGTTTAGTCCTGAAGATTGGAATTTAATCCTATGGAACAAAGTGTCTTCAGTTCTAAGGCATAATCTTAGTATACTAAATAAGTCAAACAAGTTTTAAGGTCCCATGAGAAGGCTGGTTTACATGGGTATTGTGCAATAGCAATTTGCTCAGAAATATTTATTGCATTCTATTTCATATTATAATGTTTATCATGCAAGTTGCCATACATAATTTTCTTGGGCTAAAATAATCAATGTGTGGTCTTGTAAGCCTTTTTACCCAGATTAGATGTAAAAGGCAGCCTTGCAAATGCGTAAAACAGGCTAAAACAATGGCACAGAACTGAAGCAGCCAGGAATATTGGTTCAAAGTGCTCATCTTTGAGGGGTGAGGACAGCAGTGGATGCCCTCTAACTCATTTATGTCAGAGCTTTATGTAGAACAGCAAGATTTACTGATCTGACATATTTACAAAGTTGTGAGATGCCTTTTTCATTCGTTAACTTATCAATTACTTACTGAGTCTCTGGTACCTACTAAACACGGTGTTAGGCACAGGAGGGGAGGGGCAACTTGACATGGTTTGGGGTCCTATAATCACTGAGATTACAGCCTAGCAATCTTGGACAGGCATACACACTTTCTTACGCTTTCAAATAACATGAGAAATTCCTAACACAAGAGAAGAATCTGTATTCATCTGAGGAGCAGAGAATCTTTTGCTAAATTCTCAATAAATTATTTCAGCAGTAATTAACCACGTGAAGTTGGCGTCTGCTTACCTACAGTAACAGCACCATAATATCTCTCAGCCGTTCAGTTTTAATTTCAACTAAGTCTTTCTTTTCAAAGAGGGAGGGGAAGAAAAGGGCAGAAGCAGTGCCCGCCTCTGGGCGTCAGCGGCTGTCGGGTCCGAGGACTCCTTTGCTGCCCCGTGGGCTGTAGCTGGCCAGGTTTCCCATTCCACGGAATTCTCCCGGCGAGAGGAGTGGAGGGGTTACCAGCTGCATGCCTATGGCCCCCGTATAAGTAAAGGTGGGTCAGCTGCGGAGGACGGCGCCTAAGCCATCAACACCCATGAAGCCTTCCACGAAGGTCATTAACAGCCAGCGGCCAGCAGAGAACGTCAAAGAATGAGTGGTCAAAGAATTAGCAATCTAGAAGGCAGTTAGAGATCATTTAATCCAACCACTCACTCTAAACATAAAAAACAAAACAAAAACAAAAACCTACCTCCTGGAAAAAGAGAAGTGATTCGGTCAAGGTCACACAGGTAGTAGTATTACTGAGCCTGGAACCGAACTTCCCAGCAGCCACGTTTATCCGCGTTCAGAGGACAGGGAAGAAGGGAGAACCATGGCGTGCTAGAGGCAGATTTAACGTCCCCTGCCATTTTCCGGAGGGTTTGTCCTGAATTTGGGGACAGTTGCTTTTCCTGTAGTTGAAACACTCATTACAGTGTTTTCAATAATAATAATAACCTCGTAGTTAAAAAAAAAATAAATTTGTGATTATTTCTTCATTTGTTGGCTGTGCTGGGTACTCGTTGCTACGTGCAAGCTTTCTCTAGTTGCGGCGAGCGGGCTTCTCAGCGCATTGGTTTCTCTCGATGTGGAGCAGAGGCTCTGGGCAGCCGGCTCAGCAGTTCCGACTGGTGGCTTCCAGCGCCGCCTCTGGATCGCGGCGCGCGGGCCCAGGATTGCGGCGCCGGGCTGAGCTGCCCTGGGGCGTGTGGGGTCTCCCCGGACCAGGGACCGAGCCTGTGGTCCCTGAATCAGGGGCAGACTCTTCACTACTAGACACCAGGGAAGCCCATAGAGTATTCTGTAGATATTTCACTGTCAAGGTATTTATGAAAATGACAGCTTCATAATTATTTTCTCCATGAAGCCTCTGCTCAAAGACACTTTCACCTCTTGTGTAGATAGCAATAATCATTTTCATTATGTGAAGCATTTAAACAAGCAGAAACAAATAAATCAGCTACCCACAAAATTGCTATGTAAAAAAAAAAAAATGTATATCTGAACTATCTAGACAAGTTTTAAATTATCATGCAATTCTGCACTGGTTGCAAGAGAGGGTGAAAATCAGAATAATGCAAATGATCACCCCTCCTTTCAAAAGGTCACACTACACGAGATTCAATCTTCCTCATTATCACAGTACATTGCCAAGGTGTGGAGCAAGGTGGGAAGAGACTCAGTCTCTCTGTGAAGCAGCAAAGCTGTGGGTTAGATTTGATTTTGTTTTTGCTTCATTAGTTTTTTTCC